>NC_081305.1:62724076-63378961 GCF_030435805.1 Mustela lutreola | reverse complement strand
CATCTATGGTTTCACAAAATTTGTTTGAACTTCATAAAAATGTACCATACTTTCGCACTGTCCTTGTTTTACTTCTCTATAAACTTTCCAAGATTTATTCACTTTAGAGTGTGTAGCTATCATTTATTTTTATTCCTCCATAATGCTATGTTTACAAATTTGTACTTATCTGTACTTTTAAAAATATCTTAATTATAAACCATTTCTCATCTCACGTAACACTCACGTTACTTCTACACTTATCAGATATTATGTAACTGAAAACCAGAACTCAGCAACAATATAGCACCATTTTTCAAAATTAAATGGCTTACCAGAATTCTTTAATTCTATCCTTTATTTGTAATAGATGACCCTTTATTCTGGTATTTGACATTGTTCATATGGAGGAAAGCTTATAAGTTGATATTCCATAAATAGAAGGATTTATTATGATTGATTAATTATTTTCATTTAGAATGCATAGAATATGGTTGATTTAATATTTCTTTCTTACTCTCTGCCTGGAACATAGTGCTATCTATGTAATAGCCACTAAAATATTGTTAATTAACTAGACTTTAAACTTCATATGAATAGGAATAACATACAGAACGCTTCTCAGATTGGGACACCTGGGTGGCTCAGTCAGTTAAAATCCTGAGCCTTTAGATCAGGTCATGATCTTAGGGTCCTGGGACTCAGTTCTGCAACAGATTCCCTGCTTAGCTGGGAGTTTGCTTCTCCCTCACCCTGCTGCTCCCCCTGCTTGTGCTCTCTCTCACTCTCTCTCTTACAAATAAATAAAATTAAAAAATTAATTCTTCCCAGATAGCTAATATAGAATATCGTCTTTGTATTCATCAAAGGGAAAGTGCCATATAATAATGAAATTCAGACTACTTCAAATTCATTTTTTAACCAGTAAGAAAATACTGGAAACAAGCCAAAAATGTCTTTAATGAATTAAAGAAATAGATTGATTTTCAATATCTTAATGTTTCTAAAATAAATTGCAAGATTTTTATACTAGATATCAGTGTAAATGTTCATTATACAAGGATATTCTAAATATAAACCTGAGAAAACTACTTGACATATATGATGACAAAAACGAGTTTGACAAAAGTCAGTTTGGGTAAAACTTACAACACCTACCACCTGAAACTCTTGTTCTATAATTTAATTATTTTAATTTACAAAAATACAAAAATAATATATCAGAGTAAGTCTATTGATAGCTTTGAAGGTATGCTCTGGTTGTGCACTGTTTACTATTGAAAGGGGAATCAAATATGTGATGCTTATGGTGTGACTATATTAAAATTCAACCAGTTCAGAAGCATACGAGGAATAGAATAAAGACAAAAGTTGACCCTTACTTATCCTAAAGATAGACAATGGTATATATGTGCTAGTTGGGGAGAGAATCCAGTCAGTAGATGGAGGATGTGGTAGTGGAAAAAAAAAAGACACAACGTTTTGGTTGAACGTTTAGCACTATATTTAACAAAGTGAAATTGTGTGTTAATAGCCTTGAATAAAATCCAAAAAATATTTTCAATTCATTGAAGATTATTTAGGAAAAACTTGAAAAAGACAACTTGATAAGGATTCCAATAAAAGATTCCTAAGCAATACAAGTTTCAGAATTTTTAGTATATTTTCCCTAAAATACCATTTGATTTAAATTAAAAAGAATTCTATTTACCTGCCACTTAAATAAGAGGAAATTATTTGGTTTTGTAATAAGTCAATAAAATAAATTAACATATCTTGAGAAAACAGATATGCACACTAATTTAAAAATAATAGTGCTTAAGCTGTGGAGCAAACATTTGCAAAATTCCTTGCCAACAGCTAGCTCTGGAGTTCTGCTAGGTGAGTAAGGCCATGTATGTTACTGCTCAGAGTACTGACGCAAAGCAATCGTCCCCTTCACATCCATTTTTTGCCGTTGATATGTCATGCTATGTTGTTTAGAGATACATAGATGGCCCTACATGAAGGCCATTTTTTCTGTGTATACGGGTGACTGTGATTTAACTTTCAAATGAGATGGCTCCTGATTTACAATGATTCAACTTACGATATATTTGGCAATGATGTGAAAGTGAAAGTGATTCAGTAGAAATTGTACTTTGAGTTTTGAATTTGGGTCTTTATAAAAAGGGCCAGTGACATGTGGTATGGTGCCATCTTGCGATGCTGGGCAGGGGCAGTGAGCCACAGCTCCCAGTCAGCTAGAAGATTACAGGGGTGAACACCTGATATTCTTACAACCATTCTATATATAACCATTCTTCTTTTTTTAGTGTAATATTTAATAAATTGCATGTGATATTTGATACTTTGTTATAAAATAGGCTTTGCTTAAGATGATTTTGCTCAAATGCAGGCAAATGTAAGTGTTCTGAGTATGTTTAAATAAGCTTAAGGTAGGCTATGGTATTTGATAGTTTAGGGGTATTAAATGCATTTTCAATTTTTTATGTGTGTCTCTGTACATAGCCCCGTTGTAAGCTGAGGAACATCTTTATATGTATATGTAGCCTTAGTATGGCTTACATATTATTGGCATGAAACATCTAGAACAGTACATGTGCCATATGATTGTCTACAACATCAAACAAGTTTCTTGAAAACTTGTGCCAAAGGGGTTATGTCTTTAAGGATTCTTATTTCAGAAGGGTTCTCTCAAACGTAAGATTTTTCAGAAGTTAAGTGAAAATCTGACCAAACTAAACATTTTTCCATTTTCCCTAGTGAGCAAGGATAGCTAAAATCTATCTGCCATTTTCAACACTGTACTCAACGACTGTAATTTTAATTTAAGAACAGATTATTTATATCAAAACCACATGTTGGTCTAAACTTACACAATATTCATAAATCTCACTCATAGCCTTGGACACTTTTATTTGTTGAGTCTATACGGTACTACGGACATTCATCTTTTTTGACCTCATAGCTTCATGTATGTCTATACTTTTGAAAATACATGCATCATAGTTCCATTGTAAAATGTCTGGGTTATAAAATGAGCTATTCTATCAAAATGGTAATAAGAACATACAAATGACCTGATGTAATGAACTGGACCAGATTGCCAGATATCACATTTCATACCAGAAAGATTCTGTGGTAAGTTTTAAAATGGCCAGCTATACTTCAACTGAAATATAACTCATTTAACTTCTTTCTTTGTGTCCAGTATTATACATTAGTCAGTATTATAGTAAATAAGTACTTTGGACAGATGTAAATATGCTGTAATAAAAAATGTTTTTCTTCTTTCTTTTAGTCCTTTTTACTTGTAAGACTAGCCACAAATACCATGCTTCTCCCAAAATAATTTGCAATCCAAATTTATCTCTAAATGAATTTATTGCACAGAAAAAACATATATATATATACACTTACAGTAGACATGTTCAAAAATAGTTACACAACAGCAGGGCCCTAAATGTAAGCAGTATAGTTGTTTTGTTTTGTTTTGTTTTTTTCTTTAAAAAAAAAAAAAGGTTATGTGAAATCCTGGAATTTTGTTTCGAGGCCTAGTATTTCAAGACAGTTAACTACACTTACATTGTCAACAGCCTCTTGTTGGCAGTATGATTTTATTGGCTCCATGGAATAACAGCAAGAATTTACTATTGCTTCTTTCTTTTATGACACACACAGAAAAAAAAATTGACACATTTGCTCAAGGCCAACCAGAATCATTTTAACCTATCAAAATTGATGGGAGGCCTTCACTGCCAAAGTCACTGCTGGGTTTTCACAATTCATTGCAGACAATCTGCTACTCCCATTATGATAAAGGAGAGAAGAGTCATAATCAGGGAAGAAAGCTAGATTAATACTTGTAATTATCATTGAATTATTTAGCCTGCTATAGGATTATTATTATTAGTGTCATTTGATAATTTTCTCTCATTTTATTAAACACAACTGTGAGTAATTACCCTACCTAATATTTCTCTGTATTGGCTGACTAGCTAGCAAACATTGATGAAAATATCCGGTAGCCACACATATAAAATGTAGCATTATGATGCTGTTGAATCAGAAAATACCACTACCTGATCCTGTAGCTCTTTGAGGATTTGCAAATCAATTAATTCTATGTTTATTGGATTCTTCCCATACAATTAGAAAATTTATAATAGAGTCCATGAACACTATTAGTTTTACCATTTTAAGCCAGCAATCACACTTTGATTTTTACAACAAAAGCAGAAATATAAACACACACATTTGGATCAGTTTTCTGTTAGTCTGTCTGGACTTCCAAATCCTATTCCTCAAGATAATGCACACCAAAGTTCTGGATTAAACAAGAAATTAGATGGCACCGGAACATTTGGTTTAATATTCTCCAAAGGACTATGCAACTTATATCTTACATTGTGACATTGTTTTACAAAGATCCATACTTTTATAATGTTAGTACATTTAATAATCAATAGTCAATTAATCATGATTAAAAATCAAACATAAAAATTTCGACTTTTTGCTTTTGCCCCCTTTATTTAGAACTTATTTATAGCCTGATAATTCAAAGGTCCCTATGTTTATGAAAATCTGGACAGAAATAGCTCTAAGATCTCATTCAGAACTTGATATTAATCTAAGTCTTTTGGCTCCATTTATCCTGAGAGCAGAGAGTAGGACAAAGGATTTGAGTACTATTAGTTTATCTGGGAGATTATCCAAGGTAGAAAAGAATGGGAAAGTGAGACAGTGAAGAAGCAACTTTGTCAAAGAGGTACATTGTTGATATAATTGTTGTGGATAGAAAATGAAGGCTTGCTTTTACTGAAAGGTCCTGAGAAACTTCTTTAAGTTGTCCTCATGAAGACCAGAAAACTGACAATTTTATCTATGGTTCTTATTTCCACTTCACTGAGAGCTGTCCTCAGAGGACATTAACTCTCCTCCTACACTTTTGGGTTGTGTTCGATACATTCTAAAATGAGAGAGAGAACATGAGATGCTATCAGTGTTAAGTAACTGCAATTTCCCATGGAACTATCCACCACAGGTTTGGCTATAATCAGGTGTTGGGCCTTGATATCAGAGGGATTTGAGGCAGTATCATTTTAGGTTAAGCATTATATCTGAAATTTCCAAAAACTTCAACTGATGAAACGTTGATTATAAATCTATAAATATAACAATAAATCTACAGTATTCAAATAATTTTCATAGAAATACACAGACAAAGCATCAATTGATTAATATTTAAATGTTACAAAATACTGAACTGAAAGAATTTGGTCATATAACAACGTGTAATAAGTAGAACTTAGGTTTAGGTTAGAACTCAGGATGCATTTGAGACTCAGTTAAGAAATTGAATGGAGGGATGCCTGGGTGGCTCAATGGGTTAAGCCACTGTCTTTGGCTCAGGTTATGATCCCAGGATCCTGGGACGGAGCCCAAATCGGGCTCTCTGCTCAGCAGGGAGCCTGCTTCCTCCTCTCCTTCTGCCCGCCTCTCTGCCTGCTTGTCAACTCTCTCTGTCAAATAAATAAATAAAATCTTAAAAAAAAGTAATTGAATGAATGTCTGACTATCTTATAGGTTTGCTAAAAATCAGTGACTTTGTGTTCACGTGTGGCTATGCAGGAATTTTTAACTTTCTCTAAGAAGTTATTAGATTTGTTTATATAATGGCAGTAAAGGATGGGGAAAAGCAAAGTACAAACCCCATAAAGACAAAGACACTGAGTATGAGAAAAGAGTAATAGATAAGAAGAATCAATGCATTTGAGGAAAATGGGAATTGAAATACACAATGATTGTTGATTTTTATAGATGGAGAAAACAAAAGTAGCTTGCAAGAAGGAAATAACAGAAGACATGTTGTGATGTGAGACAGAATCCTGGAAAAGGCAGTAACGTGGAATAAAGGACTAGGGAGAGCATATCAGGTAATTTGGATAGGAAGGAGTTAGGAGGTAATTGCTTGATAAATTTTATATGGCCCACTTAAATGCACAGATTTCTCTTCTTTAATTTATATGGAGAACAGGGTGTCCTTTCTCTTCCCTTTCAGAGCACCAGAGGTGTACTCTTTCAGACTGAAAACCTGAAAAGCTCAGGACTCAGTTGCTTAAGCACAGCTGAGAGGACATATTTCAATTAAGATTTACATTTTGCTGTATGTAGTAGACTGTCAAAAGTGGTTTAACCATATTTTTTCATTTAACAAGAAGACTACAGAGAGTGTTTTCTGGTGTTGGTTCAGAGTGTCCATCCCTCTGAACAGATTTTTCTCTCAAAGTCCGGGGCAAGAAATCAATTGTTACATATGTATTCACTAAAAAAGCAGCTGGAAGATGCTGAGCACTGTGGTCCATGAGATCAAGGCACCAGCACACACTTGTGAGTGATCAGCTCCCAAGGCTGGAGGAAAATTCTAGAATAAAGTGCTTATTAGAGAGCCATACCTTTTCTCCTGTTTCCTTACCTCTCTGCACTACCCTCTTGTATCCACAGCATTGGAAATGCTTTTAGCAACACACCACACTGAATCACCACAAATTATGTGATTCTCTTGGTGGAAAACCAAACACTGTGTAAAAACTGTGGTTTTCTAGTTCATGCTTCTGGATTGAAAATAATTCAGAATAAGCTGATAGGAGTAGCCAAGAGAGATTTAATCTTCTGTTTGGAAAAGGGCTTCCATATAAGTGAGTAGAGGAACCTTTAAGAATTATTAATGTTTAGAGGCACCTGGGTGGCTCAGCGGGTTAAGCCTCTGCCTTTAGCTCAGGACATGATCTCAGGGTCCTGGGATCGAGTCCTGCATTTGGCTCTCTGCTTGGCAGGGACCCTGCTTCCTCCTCTCTCTGCCTTCCTCTCTGCCTACTTCTGATCTGTCTCTGTCAGAGGAATAAATAAAATCTTAAAAAAAAAAGAATTATTCATGTTTAGGGGCACCTGGGTGGCTCAGCGTGTTACGCCTCTGCCTTTAGCTCAGGTCATGATCTCAGGGTCCTGGGATCAAGCCCCACATCAGGTTCTCTGCTCAGCGGGGAACCTTTTTCCCCCCTCCCACTTTCTGCCTGTCTATGCCTACTTGTGATCTCTGTCAAATAAATAATTAAAGATTTTTTTTAAAAAATAACTATTCATGTTTACATATATGCACCAGAATGCTATGTCCCTTGTCAGATAGGCTTCAAATGAACAGAAATGATAATATTTTACTTAATAAGTTTTTTAATTCCTCTGTTAATATTTTGGAATACATCATTTTAATGCACATCTGCAAATTTGTAATCACTTCATGTGAGACAAGGAATGCTTAAAAAAGCAACCAGGGGCACCGGGGTGGCTCAGTGGGTTAAGCCTCTGCCTTTGGCTCAGGTCATGATTTCAGGGTCCTGGGATCGAGCCTTGCATCATTCTCTAGGCTCAGCCGGGAGCCTGCATCTCTCTCTCTCTTTCTGCCTGCCTCTCTGCCTGCTTGTGATCTCTCTCTGTGTCATGTAAATAAATACAATCTTTAAAAAAAAAAGGCAACCAAAAAACATTTACAGTTTTGGACAGGAGTTTCCCTTATGTTTGGATAAGGATGCAAATTCAACTTCATAATAAATTACACTGCATCATAAAGATTAAATGCACTCAGGGATTGCGTTCTCTCCTCCCTCCACCCTATCGTACACACAGCTGCCAGACTAATCTTCCAAAAACACACATTTTCATGTGCTGCTTTTCAAAACTAGCTTCCTGTTGCCTAAAAAAATAGTCTCAAATGCTTTTGTCTGGCATTCAGGGCTCTCTAGGATGGGCACTCTGGCCAACACATCACTGCTCGTTTGTTCCACCACACACAAGTGGATCTCGGGCTAGTTATTCAGAGACCCACCTCCTCAGTGATCCAGCAAAGGTCTCGTGCATCTACTGAACTCGCGGCTCACTCAGTGATGTTCTCAAAGGCCATTAGTGGGTGACATGCCACTGCTAGTGTCAGGAGCCAGTGTGAAGTTGCCGCTGCCTAAGTGCATGGCCCGAAAGCAAGAACGTTGATTCTCCAGGAGAAAACTGGGGCGTTGTTTTGAGAAGGCAGACAGCAAAACCAGCCAGGTCCCCTATGACTGCTTTAACACACTCTGGACAAAATTTAAGGAGACAAGTGAACGTATTAACTCCCACTTAGGCTGTAGAAGGCAAATGCAAAGGAGGGAAGGCGTTATCTTCTTCTGGAACAAACCACTTAGCTCCAGCTACTTTTATAAATAGATCAGACCCTGTCCAGGAGCCCACTTAGCTGGGTTCATTTGTATACAATGTCCATACCCCCAGGAATATTAACATTTTATCTCAGATTGCATTAATTTAAATAAAACTTAACAAAAATTTCCCTTCCTATCAGAAGTAGAAAAAACCAATAACAAATTCCCCAGAAAGCTTCATCTAAAAGGTTGTACTTTCTTCAGACACCCAGCAGGACCTTCTTCTCTGGGCCTGGTATTTCTTCAATGGCCTATTCCAGAGAATAAGACACTAAACTACTGAGCGCCAAGGGCCTCAGAACCACGAAAGAGATGATGAGGGGCACAAAGCACGCCTCTGGTCACCAAGAGGGTGCGTAAACGTTTGCTGCTTTTCTGCATTTTTCAAAGCTGAATTTTTAGCTGGAGGCCGCTCCTTTAGGATAAATTGCTGATACCGTATAGTAAAAGCCATTATATGATCTTTTACAAACCATTTCTTATCTTTGCATTCTCATGTGCCAAGACAGACACGCATTATTTAAAACCCTGAAGAGAGTGCTATTGCATTTAAATTGCCTGTAACCTTCGTGCAATAGATTTATGATTGATGATAGATTTAGTTAAAATATACCTGTTTTAAATATTTATTCTCAGTAAACGATTTCAAACTATGCTCATTTAAGTAAGTTGGTGCATAATCCCTTTTCTATTAAACCATAGTGCAAGGACCAATGCCGCGCTTCCGCGAGAACCCCAAGCTCTTTTTCTAGAATGGCCATATGCGTATGTATCAGGCGTCCTCTTTTCACTCCCTTTGTGGAGCACCTACCATGGAGGTCATGTAATAACCAATGACCAAAAAACAAACAAAAAACCCAAACATCCAGGTCGAAGTTATTCACGCCTGCCATCATGCAAAGGCAGACCCTGCCTGGAGACCAGGAGACTGCTCAAATAGAAGGCAGGCATCTCAGCCCAGGCCTGTGCTGGGGACGTTGGTTTCGGGCCTCTGGCGCAATCAGAAGCCAGCGAAGTGACCTGAGAGTGCAGCCGGGTTTAGGGCTGATGATCTTTTTCCAAACAGGCTGCACCCGGACACCCGCTCGGGGAGCAAGGCTAGGAGGCCTCTGAGCGCCGGCGCTGGCCACGCTCGCAGGCCCCCAGGGCTTCACCCGGTGCCCAGGCCCCGGCCTCCGCTTCAGGAAGGAGGGGGGCGGGGGCGGGGGCAGCCCGGAGAAGGGGCTTTGCTAATTGCCAAAGCGGGAAGAGAGCTCGCAGAGGACATGGCGGAGAGTCTGGGAGGAGGTCGAGGGGCTGGCGGATGAGGGGCGTGCAGCGCCCCAGTGCTGTGCTGCGGCCCAGTCGGGACTGGAGGACCCACAGGACTCGCCGCCCATGCGCTCCTCCGCTCCAGCCCAGCCCTGGAGTCTGCGCTGCCCCTCCCAGCCCCAAGGCTTCTCCAGACGACCCTCTGCGGACAGGTAAATTGAAACCACGCCAGGCCCTCACCTCGAGCAGAAAGCGCAGGCCGCGAGCCCGCGAGGGTGTGGGGACCCAGCCTCCCACGACCCCCGGGGCAGCAGGACCACCCCAATGCCACGCTGCACCAGGGTCCGCACGGGGTCGGGCCAGGGATGGCGCCGCCTGAGGTTCCCCCCGCCAGTGGGCGCGCTAGCCCCCATTGTTCGGCACCCCCATGCCTACGTGCCAAGGTCCCCCTTCCCTCGTCTCCCGCCATGGCCCCACCGCTTTTGTTCTGGACTTGGGATCCCAGGTGGAAACTAGTCCCTCAGACCTCCCTGGCAGCAAGGAGCGCAGGGAGGGATTCTCGGTTTTTCCACCCTGGCTCTTCCTCTCTCCACATTCACATGCCTTCTTGTGTCCTTTCCTCTCCTCATTGTCACTTTTATTAAATGGTTTTGTTCTGCATGTTGACCTGCAGAGCGATTTCATGAATGAATATACAGGAAACTAAGTCGGAGCCCACCTGTGAGAGCCCACCTGTGGAGGCCTTTCATTAGAATGGTCTCTGGTTCTAGCCTCAGTTCAGAATACTGCGTGTACCTGAGGACCGAGTCCAGATGTTTCTTTCATCCCTGACTTGAATTTGAAATCCTCCTCAGACTTCAGCTTCCAGGATTGCTCCCGTCCTTGCTCTCCCACTGTCTCGGTGGGGATCCGCCATGAGTGTTGAACACAGGAATGAATGAATGATATATACCCCCAGGTCGCTGGGGCTTTTTCTTGTTTTGCTGAGGTTGGAAAGGCTTGGGAGAGACCCCCTGTATGCAGATACAGAGCTGCATGCAATTGCTTAGATAAACGTGTTCCCCACTTAATTGCTTGGGCATTGAACATTTCGCCCTTAACCTGTGGCTTGAGCAGTTAGGAGGAGACAATCTGGAGGTGAATCAGAAGATGGCTGAATCCACATGGTGGTGGGCTGGGTTTGGGAGATTTTCCTGGAGATTCTAAAGAAAGATCTAAATTCTTCCAATGGGGAGTGGTAAACATTTTATCAATGGGAGATGGAAAATAAATTGTCTGGTTAACCTTTCCCTCCCCCTCAAAACCCATTATTTGAAAAAACAAAAAAGGAAGTGAAGGGAGAAATCCTCCCACTCCCATCCCCACTCACCTCCATAGCCACCTCCTCTTCCAAGAACTAACAGACAAGGTGCCAAGAAGTGTTAGGTACCAGCAGTGGTCTCAGAGCTCATTCAAGGATCATGGTGAAAGTCATTCAAAGAGATTGTGGGGACACAGGGATCCAATTAAGGGGGACAAGTTTAAGGTTTCCCTGGTCCCCTAAAAATTAATGGCACTAGAGAATATGAGCTTTGGGAACTATAGCTTAATGGATACAACATGTAAAAAGCTTCAATGAGTCATGGTGGGAAGAGGCCATGAGGGCAGCAAAGACAGTCTTAGATGATGTTATTAATAGCACTACAGGCTCTAGATTTCCTGTGGTGGTGTTCTTGGCGAGACCAGCCCGGCCAAAGTGGATAATCACAACCTGGAACAGAGGGTCTTGGAGATCCCAGCAAGTGTGGTATGATGAGAGGGTAAAATGATAGGAGGTGTCCTTTGGAAGGACTGTCTTCTTAACTTTAAAAGGGAGAACCCAAATCTGTAGGTGAAATCTTCTTGGCTACAAAGAAGGCCGAGGCCTCCTAAGGTCAAGGTCTCCTCGTCACTTGCAAAGATGTCGAATACATATTCAGACATTTCAAAGATGTCCTCATGTCCATCCATTCCCACTCTGGAATTCTATCAATAAGGTGAGAGTTCCTCTAGTTGGAAAAAAGATCTAAAAAGACTTCCCTTTCTCATGTAATCTCTGTAACCTCCAGGACACACCCACCTACCCCTTCCAGCGCTGTAATGAAGCTACAGCTGGTGCCAATTTGTGGAACTCGTTAAAGGCTATTTTCCCTTACATACCCCCGGACCAAGTTCCCATGCTCCCTCACCTGATTTCCTGCACTCACCTCCCACCTGGTGTGTTCACACCTGCACGTGCCTTTTACCAACCCCTTTGCCAAAAGGCAGCCAGAGTGACCTTTCAAAGACCTATCAGTTCCTGGCCTTTGTCTCCATAGAAATCTGCACTGATCTTCTAACAAATTCTCAGTCCTCCAAAGGCATCCATAATCCTCCCATCCATCTCTTCCTACCCTTCCAACTGACTGATGCCTGTTCTGCCCTGACTTTCTGCCCTTCAACTACGCTGCCTCCTTCTTCCTGTGGAGACCCCTCAAGGTGCCTGCCTCCAAGCACAGGTGATTCCCATTGATGGGAAGACCCTCTTCCTCTCCCCCGTCTCCTCACTCCAGTTACTCCCACTTATTTGTGAGTTCATAAACCCCATGGTACACACTCTCCATGCAGCCTGCTCTCTTTTCTAGCACTGGCCTCCGTTTTTAGCTGTGGTTGTGTCACGGATGTCCCTCCCAGCCTGCCTCCAAGCTCTTCGTCTGTTTAGCTCCAACACCTGACACGGTGCCTGGCACGTAGTAAGCCCTGGCTAGCTTCTAAAAGCCTCACTGAGGGACTGAAAGTGTTTTAAAAATGTCAACACGTAGGCTCCAAACTGTAGGCAGAAAAAGCTTTGCCTGGATTGACATTTTAGAGACGTATTCATCAAGTTAGATGTGTTCACTGACTTTACCTTGTAAAATAAAAAAAAAAAAAAGGACCTCTGTATCGCTTCGCATCTAACGAAGGCACATGTATACTATTAGACCACGTTATGAGCTTAATGGAAGGAGACAAGTTTTTTTCGCTAAGAAAATGTATAAGACTGTTGAGGTCACGTGGGAGGAAATAGTCCGTTTGTTGGAGCATTGCTATCTTGCTCTATCACAGCCACTAATAAAAATCTGACATGGGGTGAGTCAGAATTGTCTGTCGGAGATGAGTTAGATCTGGCTCATGTTCGTACAGACATGAAAGCCAGGAACGAAGAAGCAGGCTTTGAAAGCCTGGGTTGAGGAGGCGGTGTGGTTCACTGCAATGAGCTAAGTGCCCAGGGACACTGGCAGACACGCGGGCCTGTGTCCTTTGTTCTGGGGTCCCTCTTGCACCATGTGGTGAGGCTAGCAGCTGGGAGCAGCTCAGGACAGTACCAGGTGGCATCTTACCTCTCCCACCCTCCTGTGGGCTCCAGTGGGCTCCAGTGGGCTCCAGTGGGTCCCAGGGGACAGGATGCCTTCCTTGCAAAGCCCAGTAGCACTGGGAGCAGAAACTGGGACCAAAGAGTGAGCACCCTGTTTGACAAGCTGGACCAGCCACCTCTTGTTCAGATGCAGGGGGAGCCCTGGCGTGCTGACTCCTCCCTTCTTCCTTTACCCTTTCCTCCCTCCCTCCCTCTTCCCTTCCCCTCTCTCCTTCCCTGGTGGTGCCCTTTCCCGATGCCCACTTCATCCCTTTTCTTTCTTACATGCCTGTCTTCTAGAGTTTTTTCTCTCCTCCCATTTACTTCCCTTCATCTGAATCTCCTCTTTGGTCCCTTTGTCCCCGCTCTCTGCTCCTCCTCCCCTTCCCTGGCCCCTGTTCAGCTCCATCCAGACTACAGGCAGAGCTGGACTAACACTCTCACTCACTAGCTCAGCCACCCTCCAGAAAAGTCACTCTTCGGTGGCCACCTTCCTGATCCCCTGGTCCTTTCTCCACTTATTCAGCTATTGCTCTGAAGTCTGAGGAGGACAGAGCGGGGCTGCCGCAGAATCAGGCCAGAGGAGAAACCAAACCATGTGTCCACACTGTCCCCCAGTACTGCTGCTCTGAGAGCTTTCGGAGTCCCTAACAGGGTTAGGATTTAGGGGCTTCTTCAGAACCGGGAGTGAAAACAGCCAAAGGTCAAAAGAAAAGCTATGCCCCCCCCCACAAAAATAATAATCACAAATGAAAACTAAGTTAACTCTGAAGTCCCAAAGTCAAAGAATTGCCTTGAATCTGTCACTAGAAAGCACTCAAGGCCTCACTCTCTGGGTTCTGGGTGCCCTGGGAATGGCAGGAGGCTCCGACCCCCTTCCCTCGTCATTCACTCCCAAAGAACGTCCTCTGAGGTGGTCTTCAAACTTCCTCTGAGAAACTGTCTCTGGGAACTGTAGGCCCTCGGCTGCTGGGACGAATGAGGGTGATGTCAGGACCTGATGGGCAGCTTCACCAGGAGATGGTGGCTTCTGGATGCAGTCCTCAGGTCCCGTGGTCTGGGTGAGATCTAGGTCTTTGAGTGGAGGCGGACAGATGAGATTTCAGATTTTGAGTTGATTCTGGGATGATTAGTGCTTTGGAGGGCATTGGGTGAAGGTATTTTGCACATGGGAAGGACACGAATTTGGGGAGCCAGAGAGTGGACTGTTAAGAGCTGACCTGCATTTCCCCCAGAAACCTTGCTGCTGTCCTTATCTCTGGTACCACAGAACGTGAGCTTATTTGGAACTAGAGTCCTTACATATGCAATCACATTACAGTGAGGTCGTTAGAGTGGGCCCTAATCTCCTGTAACTGACCTCCTTATGTAAAGGGAAAATCTGGACAGAAAGATGCCCCTACTGTCAGTGGTGGGCAGTGCATGAACTTCTAGAACCCTGACAGTAGTGGAAAACAGACTCAGGCTGGGCACTAGGTAAATGGGAGCTCTAGTGGAATTTCAGATGAAGATGCTGTGGACCTCGGCTTCCCAGGTCATAGTGACGTTAGGATTTCAAATTCAAGTCAGAGATGAAAGAAACATCTGGACTCGGTCCTCAGGTACACGCAGTATTCTGAACTGAGGCTAGAACCAGAGACCATTCTAATGAAAGGCCTCCACAGGTGGGCTCTCACAGGTGGGCTCCGACTCAGTTTCCTGTATATTCATTCATGAAACCGCTCTGCGGGTCAACATGCAGAACAAAACCATTTAATAAAAGTGACAATGAGGTGAGGAAAGGGACGCGAGAAGGCATGTGAATGTGGAGAGAGGAAGAGCCAAGGCGGGCTGAAAAACCGAGAATCCCTCCCTGTGCTCCTTGCTGCCAGGGAGGTCTGAGGGACTAGTTTCCACCTGGGATCCCAAGTCCAGAACAAAAGTGGCGGGGCCACGCCACGGGATGAGGGAAGGGGGTCCTCGTCACCCGCACGTGGGGGTGCCAAACGATGGGGGCTATTGCGCTCGCTGGCGGGGGGCACCTCGCATGGCTCCGTCCCCGGCCCGACCCCGTGGGATCCCAGGTGCAGCATGTCCTCTGGGGTGGTCCCGCTGCCCCGGGGGTCGCGGGAGGCTGGGTCCCGACACCCCCGCGATCTCGCGGCCCGCGCTTTCTGCTCCAGGTGAGGGCGGCGCGTTGTCACTTTACCTGCTCGCAGAGGGTCCTCCGGAGAAGCCATAGGGTGGGGCGGGGCAGCGGGAAACGGGAGCCGGACAGTGCGGCCTCAGGGGCTGGGCTGGAGCTCGGGAGTACAGGGGCCGCGAGGCAGGGGGTCCTGAGTCCCGACTGGGCTGCAGCACAGCACCATGGCGCTGCGCGCCCCTCCTCCGCCAGCCCCTCCACCTCCTCTCAGACTCTCCGCCGCGTCCTCCTCGAGCTCACTTCCCGCTTCCGCAATTATAAAGCCCCTTCTCTGGGCCGCCTCCGCCCCCGTCCCCCTCCCCCTCCATCCTGAGGTGCGGGCCCGGGGCACGGGCGCCGGCAAAGCCCCGGGGGCCTGCGAGTGTGGCCAGCGCCAGCGCTGGGCAGCCTCCTAGCCTGGCTCCCCAAGTGGGTGTCCACGTGCTGCCTGGCTGCGAAAAGATCATCAGCCCTAAACCCGGCTGCACTCTCGGGTCACTTCGCTGGCTTCCTGATTGTGCACAAAGCCGGGAACCAGCTTCCCCAGCACAGGCCTGGGCTGAGATGCCTGCCCGGGATCTGTTTGAGCAGTCTCCTAGTCTCCAGGCAGGGTCCGCCATTGCATGATGGCGCGCGCGAATCACTTCGACCTGGATGTTTGGGTTTTTTGTTTGTTTTTTGGTTATTGGTTATTACATGACCTCCATGGTAGGTGCTCCACAAAGGGAGTGAAAAGAGGACGCCTGATACATACGCATATGGCCATTCTAGAAAAAGAGCTTGGGGTTCTCTCGGAAGCGCGGCATTGGCCCTTGCACTGTTTTAATAGAAATGGGATTATGCACCAACTTACTTAAATGAGCATAGTTTGAAATCGTTTACTGAGAATAAATATTTAAAACAGTTATCTTTTAACTAAATCTATCATCAATCATAAATCTATTACATGAAGGTTACTGGCAATTTAAATGCAATAGCACTCTCTTCAGGGTTTTACATAAACCGTGTCTGTCTTGGCACATGAGATTGCAGAGATAGGAAATGGTTTGTAAAAGATCATATAATAGCTTTTACTATACGGTATCAACAATTTATCCTAAAGGAGCAGCCACCAGCTAAAAACTCAGCTTAGAAAAATGCAGAAAAGCAGCAAACGTTTACATACCCTCTTGGTGACCAGAGGCGTGCTTTGTGCCCCTCATCATCTCTTTCGTGGTTCTGAGGCCCTTGGCGCTCAGTAGTTTAGTGTCTTATTCTCTGGAATAGGCAATTGAAGAAATACCAGGCCCAGAGAAGAAGGTCCTGCTGGATGTCTGAAGAAAGTACAACCTTTTAGATGAAGCTTTCTGGGGAATTTGTTAGTGGTTTGGTCTGCTTCTGATAGGAAGGGAAATTTTATTTATTTTAAAGATTTTATTTATTTATTTGATAGAGATCACAAGTAGGAAGAGACGCAGGCAGAGAGAGAGGAAGAAACAGGCTCCCTGCTGAGGAGTGAGCCTTATGTGGGGCTCGATCCCAGGACCCTGGAATCATGACCTGAGCCGAAGGCAGAGGCTTTAACTCACTCTGCCACCCAGGTGCCCAAGGGAATTTTTTTTTTAAGATTTTATTTAGTTATTTGACAGACAGAGATCACAAGTAGGCATAGAGCAGGCAGAGAGAGAAGTGGAAGCAGGCTCCCTGCTGAGCAGAGAGCCAGACATGGGGCTCAATCCCAGGACCCTAGGATCATGACCTGAGCCGAACGCAAAGGCCCAGTGAGCCAAACTCACTGAGCCACTCGGGTGCCCCAGGAAGGGAAATTTTTTTAAGAGTATTTTCTCTTTGAATCTGTTTTGAGGTTTGATTTGTGGTTCTTTCTGACTTCTCATGAAAATGGAATTTCTTCTGAGGTTGGTTGTCAAGAACCGCATATCAAATCGACCTATCTTGTTAGCAATAAATAAATAAATAAATAAATAAATAAAAGCTCAAGTGTTGGTATAAAGCTATTATGCTTTTCAAAATCCCGAACTATAATTCATGTATCTTGGTCATTCTTTATCAGATCAAACATGAGAGAGGTGGCAGAAACGCACTTTCAGGTTAATTTTTTTATAAGGAAGATTGACTTATGAACCTACTTTGTTATTCCCTTTCATTCAATTTCCCTGTACCTCCTTTTCTATGAATTGTAACGGTAAACCGTCATTGTTTTTATTGTTGGCACGTGAGAATTAGATATCAATGCCCAAGTGAAAGCAGAAGGCAGGTTTATTAAAGCAACATCACACTATCTGCGGGAGAGCAGGTGGTATTCCATGAGGTGGAGCTGGCCCTTACTTTGTTTTGGGATTGGATATTTCTTGGTCTTTTTGAAGTGGGAGCACCTTCAACATGCAGTGGATTGATCTCTAATGGAGGCTGCTTCCAATCATTTGGGGGACTCCTGCCACATTTTGGGAAAAGGAGTTGTTGTCATTTTTATTTTATTTTTTTCAGGGTTCCAAAATTCACTATTTATGCACCACACCCAGTGCTCCATGCAATATGTGCCCTCCATAACTCCCATTAACAGGCTTACCCAACCCTCTGCCCCCTCCCCTCAAAACTCTCAGTTTGTTTCTCAGAGTCTCTCATGGTTTGTCTCCCCCTTCAATTCCCCCCCACTCACTTCTCCTCTTGATCACCCAGTGTCTTCTGTGTTATTCTTTATGCTCCACAATTAAGTGAAACCATATGAAAATTGACAATATCTGCTTGAATTATTCCACTCAGGATTATCTCCTCCAGTACCATCCATGTTGATACAAAAGTTGGGTATCCTTCCTTTCAGAAGGAAGCATAATACTCCATTGTAAAAATGGATCATATCTTCTTTATCCGTTCATCCATTGAAGGTCATCTTGGTTCTTTCCAAAGTTTAATGACTGTGGCCGTTGCTGCTATAAACATTAGGGTACAGATGTCCCTTCTTTTCACTGCATCTGTATCTTAGGGGTAAATACTCAGTAGTGCAATTGCAGGGTCATAGGGTAGCTCTAATTTTAATTTCTTAAGGAGTCTCCACACTGTATCCCAAAGTAGCTGCACCAACTGGCATTCTCACCAATAGTGTAAGACGGTTCCCCATTCTCCACATCCTCTCCAACACTTGTTGTTTATTGCCTTGTTATATTTGGCCATTCTAACTGTGTAAGGTGGTATCCCAATGTGCTTTTGATTTGAATCTCCCTGATGGCTAATGATGATGAACATTTTCTCATGCATCTGTTTGCCATTTGTATGTCTTCTTTGGAGAAGTGTCTGTTCATGTCTTCTGCCCATTTTTTGACATGATTATCTGTTTTGTGTGTGTTGAGTTTGAGGAGTTCTTTATAGATCATGGATATCAGCCCTTTATCTGTAATGTCATTTGTGGAAATCTTCTCCCATTCCGTGGTTTGTCTCTTCATTTTGTTGATGGTTTCCTTTACTGTGCAGAAACTTTTGATCTTGATGAAGTCCCAAAAGTTCATTTTTGCTTTTGTTTCCTTTGTCTTTGGGGACATGTCTTGAAAGAATTTGCTGTGGCCAGTGTCCCAGAGGTTACTGCCTATGTTCTCCTCTGGAATTTTGATAGATTCCTGCCTCACGTTGAGGTCGTTTGTCCATTTCGAATTTATCTTTGTGTATGGTATAAGAGAATGGTTGAGTGTCATTCTTCCATACATAGCTGTCCAATTTTTCCAGCACCATTGATTGAAGAGGCTGTCTTTTTTCCACTGTGTAATTTTCTCTGCTTTGTCAAAGATTTTTTGACCATAGAGTTGATGGTCCATATCTGGGCACTCTACTCTAATCCACTCGTCTACATGTCTTTTCAACCCACTGAGCCACCCAGTTGCCCCTTTTAAGCTATTTTTTAAAAGTACAGTCATTCTCTTTTTTTAAGATTTTATTTATTTATTTATTTATTTATTTGACAGAGAGAGATCACAAGTAGACGGAGGGCAGGCAGAGAGAGAGAGAGTGAGAGAGAGAGAGAGAGAGAAGCAGACTCCCTGCTGAGCAGAGAGCCTGATGCAGGATTTTATCCCAGGACCCTGAGATCATGACCTGAGCTGAAGGCAGTGTCTTAATCCACTGGGTCACCTAGGCGCCCCTAAGCTATTTTTTAAATTCCTGTTCCAATAACTCTTGGATTGCCGTATAAAGTTAACCACATCATCTTTTTTAGGTATGTAATTGTACTTTTTATGTGCATAGTTATTTTGTTCCATGAGTTCAGGTCCTCTTAGGATCATCAAATCTCTGTAAAGTCTGGGTATGCTAGGATTTTCTAAGCAACAATAAAATACATTGAAACCTGGTAGCTTAATTATAATAATGTTTTCTTTCTCAATCATTCACAATAGCATTACATTCTGAGTAGCTTCCTTCTATTTTGCAGCTATAGTGTTTGGAAAAACTTGAATTGTGATATCACTGCGATAATGTGAATTAGTCAGGGTTTTTCAGAGAATCGGGCAGAGAAAAAAAAAATGGAAGATATTCTCCAGGGCCAACTCTAGAAGTGACTATTAAAACATCTGTCCAAATTAAATTGAACAAAACTCAGAAATGCCATCTCCAGTGAAATACAAAGAAGATTATATATAGTTCTGGGCACACACATCTCATTTGACCCAACGATGTACATGAATGAAAGACTGAGGGCCAATCACCACTCCATGGGAGAATTTAAAAATAAATTTACTAATGAGGCCATGAACTCAGAATCACAAATACTTCAGATCTAATAATAACTGCCTTCACTTGATGTTATACTATAAGATAAATCCTACGATCAAGTTTTAATTTTAAATTCTTACAATTTTAAATTCTTAAATCCTTATAAAGAAGCATCATTTGGAGGGAGCAGTTTTCATAATTTATCATCCATCAGCCTTTTTAAAAAAATTTTATTTATTTATTGGACAGAGAGAGAGAGAGAGAGAGATTACAAGTAAGCAGAGAGGCAGGCATGCAGGGAGGGAAGCAGGCTTCCTTTTGAGCAGAGCCCGATGTGGGGCTGGATCCCAGGACCCAGAGATCATGACTTGAGATGAAGGCAGAGGCTCAAGCCACCACCCACGTGATGAGAGAGCCCCTCAGGTGCCCCTCATCCATCAGTCTTAATTGTTTGGAGGAAAATGTGTGGATTAATAATGCCTTAGGGAGCTGATCTCTCTAAAGAATTTTCAAGTCTTTAACCCTTCAAGGTTTTTGCACAGTTCTGATCGCTTCTAAACATCCAGCTGATTTCTACAGTGACAGGCCTGTTAAAAACTGTCCTCAAACCAGGAATAGAGCTTGAAACATACCCGTCAAGAGCAACTTTCAGTCTTTTTAAGGAATTTATCATCATTTCTTTGTTTTTGGTTCATATTCAAAATATTTCTATATTACACTTGCATAATTTCTCCAGAGCTGACTTTGAAGGAGGCATTCAGTTCCAGCTACTTCCATATTTTGGCAAGAACTATAATTCTATAGAAAAAAAGAACATATTTTAGAGCGCCTGTGTGGCTCAGTGAGTTAAAATCTCTGCCTTCGGCTCAGGTTATGAATTCAGGTTCCTGGGATTGAGTCCCACAGTGGGCTCTCTTCTCAGCAGGGAGCCTGCTTCCATTCCTCTCTCTCTGCCTGCCTCTCTGCATTCCTGTGATCTCTGTCAAGTAAAAAATAAAATTAAAAAAAAACATATTTTATACTAGTTATTCATGTTTATTAACTAAGATATCACAATACAAATAACACAAACAGTTGCTTTTTATAAATACCTTCAACCAAGATCAAAAAATATGTCATATTTTCTCCAAAAATTTTATATCATCTGATAGGTCAGATATATATAAAATTACATTTAAAGTTTTAAAAATATCAGCAAATATTTTCATTTAAATGCAAATTTCAAAGAAAATCTACTTTTCCAAACACGACTTTTTATCCTATTTTTTTTAATTTTGTCGACAACTGATAAATTGTTTAGCGAGACTATAAATGTTAGATCGAAAAAATGATTGATAGATGTAGGTTCAAAATATTATGTTCCATTAAAAATGATTTAGTCTTTGATGAACATCTGTTTGGTAATATGTTATATCCAGATATAGTAAATTAATGACATATATAAAATTATAGGGAAATGACACCTTCCGTTCCATTAGGAGTAGAGCTTTTAAAATGCTATTTGTCACACCCTGTCATCTTGTCATTATGTAGCATTATGTAGCATTTATAAAATGTATACTCTTCACTTTGAAGTCTTTTAGAAATCTAAAATATGACATTCTATGGTTTGTGTTTCCATATTCCTTTATTGCCAGTTTGAACAAATCCACATGCTTTGAATCAAAGGTAATAAATTCCTCTTATTTGGAAAAATGATGTTTATTTTTGTTCTCTCACCCTTAGCAGGTGGTTTCATTTTAGCACACTTCAGAGTTATAATTTCATGCTTATTAAAAACATTTATTATGATCTACATAGATGAATGAAACTTTTATTTTATTAAATTATTTGCCAAAAAATCTGTTATTTTTAAAAATGTATTTCCTTTGAAGGGTTATTTTAGAGCATTCAGAGAGGATCTAAAAGTATGGTACTATGCAATTTTTAAGTAGGTATAAAATGGTTATTTATATGATTGTTTCTTTAAGGCTTATGTATATTGTCCATTATATGCTATAAGATATTTTGAAAGTAAATTTAAGGTATGTTTTACGTAGATTATTTTTTGGAAAAAAATATTGAAATGACTTATGAAATTCAGTATACTCTCAACATTAATTTTTTCTGAAATTTACCAATTGTTTAATGAACCTATTATATGGCAGATAAAACTTCAGACTATACTGGTAAATGAAATACTTGGCTTTGTAGAACATTTATTTTAAAGGGTGAGACAATTGAAAGCTATAAACCTTAACAGAAATTGCATAGTGTATTCAAAAATGATGAGTACAAAGGGGAAAAACGAAAAATTAGATCAGGGTGAGAAAAATCAAGGTTGCTAGGCAGGGATAGGGAGTTAAGAATTTTAATAGGAAGATCAGGGTAGTTACAATGAAACTGACAATTGAACAAAGGTATGGAAAGGTGATGAATTTGCCCAGAACTATCAGCAATAAGGTCACTCCAGACAAAGGAATTGGCTATCTTGAAGGCCATAAGGTTGGATCGTGCCTGGCATATCTGAAGAATAGCAAGGAGGCCACTGTGAGGGACTGAAGAGTAGCAGGGAAAGAGGTCACAGAGGTTAAATGAGTGGCTAGATCATGTAAAAGCTTAGAAGTCATTGTAAAACTCTGGCTTTTATATTTGGAAACTTACTGTGTGATAGAATTTCTGCTAATAACTGAGAGTTCAAATGTCCATAAAATTTCAAGGATTCTTTTTCTTGTAAGACAGAATACAGAAAAAGAGTTCATATTTTCAGATGGTGTAACAAATGCTCGGAGATCCAAGTGTAGGAATCTATGGGCAACAGAAGAAGGCACTAAAATCACACCAATATATTTGATGACTGTGACTATATATAAATTTGTATTTTCTAGATTTTTTTATAGTCATGGAATCACACAGTATATACTATTCATTGCCTGGCTTTTCTTTTCTCAGCATGATTACTTTGAGAATCTCCAATTGTAAATAGTTCATCTTGATGTTGAATAGAAATCTCTTGGTTAAATGCCTAGAATTAAAATGGCTATTTGTGTAACTGCAACATATTTTGCATTTAAAAAAAATTTCAAACTATTTTCCAAAGTGGTGGTATCATGATATATGTCAACAACAGTTTGGTTTTTTTGTTGCTTCTCAATCTAGCTCAGACGAAGTACAATTAGCCTTTATAAATTTAGCCATTCTAATAGATATGTAAGCATGTCTCATGATTTTAATTTGTATTTCTTTAATATATAAATGTTGAGAAATTTGTCATGTGCTTATATCCTTTTGGTGACATGTCTCTTCAATAATTTTCCTCACATGTAAAATTGGATACTCTGTTTGGTTATTAGTAAGGTTTTTTATTTTTATTCATTTTTTAATAATCAGAGTAGATGTCCATTATCAGATATATAATTTGCAAATCCCTTCTCCATCTTTACGGTTTCTCAATGGAGCTTTGATAGCTGTGTCTTTCAAGAAATATGCTACTTCTTTCCTGGTACACGGAGGTATGAATAGAACATTATCAATGTTGACCTTTGCAAAGAAAATCATGGCTTAAGATATATGTAGTTTGCAGCTGTTGGGAGTGTTCTGTAATATCAAGCATATCTAGTTAGTTGATAATTTTGTTCAAGTCCTACATATCTTACCAATTTGATGACCATTTGTCTATATAATCTTAAAATAAAGGTGTTGCAATTTTTTTCCATTTCTCTTCTAAGGTAGAAGTTATGATTTTTGTTCTTAGTTTTTCCCTATATATCCCCAAATCTGTTATTAAGTATTAAAAGTCAAGAATTATTATACTCCCTGATGAATTCATCCGTTTACTCTTCTGTAATTTTGACTTGATCTTTATGTCTGATAATGAAATTTGCTTTATTTTTTTTAAAGATTTTATTTATTTATTTGACAGAGAGAAATTACAAGTAAGCAGAGAGGCACGCAGAGAGAGGAGGAAGCAGGCTCCCTGCTGAGCAGAGAGCCCGATATGGGACTCGATCCCAGGACCCTGAGATCATGACCTGAGCCGAAGGAAGCGGCTTAACCCACTGAGCCACCCAGGCGCCCATGAAATTTGCTTTAAAATCATTTTTCATTATCTTGATATAACCACCAAAGTTATAGTGTGATTAGAGTTAATATAGCATATTTTTTCCTTTACTTTATAAATCACTTCTATATTTAATCCTGAAAAAAATAAACAGCTTTTTAGCTCTGGAAGCATTTTTCTAAATTATCTATTCTTTTTTTTTTTTTTTAATGAATCAGTACAAATTTTTGTTAAGGGACCTAAATTGAAAGTAGGTTTAGAATTTTATTTATTTATTTAGTAAAAGATTTTATTTTGTTTATTGACAGCGAGAGAGAGAGAGAGAGAGAGAGAGAGAGAGAAAGAGAGAGAGTTAGCACACAAGCGGGGGTTATCACATGCAAAGGGAGAGGAAGAAGCAAGCTCCTTGGGGTGTAAGTAGTCCCATGCAGGGCTGGATCCCTGTACACTGGAATCATGACCTCAGCCAAAGGCAAACATCTGCTTAAACAACTGAGTCACCCAGGCACTCCTAGAAAATTAAAAAAAAAAAAAGACCTTTTAAAAACATTTTGTTTCTTTCTTTTTTAAAAATATTTTATTTATTTGACAGACAGAGAGACAGGAAGAGGAACTATAAGCAGGGCAGAGGGAAAAGGAGAAGCAGGTTTCCCACTGAGCAGAGAGCCTGATGTGGGGCTCCATCCCAGGACCCTGAGATAATGACCTGAAAAGAAGGGACACTTATGGAGGAAGCCACCCAGACACCTCTTTTCTTTGTTTTAATATATGGCAACTGATGCTTCCCAGCCACGAGGAGCATATTACCCATTGATTAAATCTTTGATAACAACCTATTTAAAAAGGTGTGTAAATATATTCTTACTCAGATTTATACACTTTGTGTTTTCTTCATAGTTTGGGGCTGGACCCCATGGTCACAACACTGCTTCCAGTCTTTGCCTTCCCATCTTTTGATACCAGGTATTTGGTCAGCAAAGCAAATAAGTATCAAAATTAATAAGCCCTTGGCACCATATCTCTGAGCAGGGGTTGCTCTTAGCCAAGGCGCAGAGCAGTTGACCTCCCCTCACTAGTGCTATAGCCCCAAGGACTAGGTCCCTGCCACCAGAACTCAGTCTTACATGTTATGCTAAGCAGACAAAACCAAAACAGGAAAGCTCCCACACCTTTCACTGGCATGCCTCATCTCCCACTCCCTCGACGTCCAGTCAGTACCAGATGCCAGGGAGGGGTCTTGGTCCAACATATGGGAGGGAAGGAAGTAGCCACGTGCAAGTACCTGCCTCTCTGTGCCTTTCTTTCATGAGCAGGTTGTAAGGAGGAGGAAGAGGAAGGGGAAGAGAGGTAAACTTCAAGGGGTGAAGACCTCAGGTAGGCATCTGGCTCCTGCCAGTAGGAAAGGGACAAAGGAGAAGGCAGTGAGTCTTGCAGGGAGGGTGGGGGGTAAGGGTTACAGCTTATGACGGAATCTGGACAGGAGTATTGGGGATACTAGTCATTTGAGTCCACCATTGGCAAGCTGGGCTGGGTGTCAGGGCTGATAGGCTTCCCTGGGCAACGGCACATGAGAGAAGGTGGAATTCTCTGAGGAGCAGGTGGAGCTTTGGGTGTTGGGAAAGCATAGACAGTATTGTTCCAGGGCCAAGGACAGTTCCCGGTACTCCTGGTTGGTGGTTAAGGCCACAGTATGATCCAGGTCTCCTACCACCAGCTTGAAGGTACCACATGCCAGCCACCCCTCATTATTGTGTATAACTCTCTGGTGCACTTATTGGCTTATCCATCAAATGACTCCTTCAGCAGCTTGAAAACCACCTCCACAGGCACTCCAGGATATGGGAGGCTTCCAGAGTGAAGATTTTGCACAGGATCACCCCAAAAGACCAGAAGTCACTCTGGTGGATGTAGATCTGGTCAAACATGGCCTTAGGGACCATCCACTTCACAGGCAGTCCACTGTTGGTTGTCTTTTTATAGTAACTGATGTGGTGATATCTCTGGCAAGGCTGAAGTCTGAGATCTTCATCATGTTGTCCTTTGTCACCTGCAATTCCCTGGTGGCCAGGTCTTGGTGTATGCACTTCTTGGAGGCAAGGTACTCCATGCCTCAGGCTACCTGATAGGCACAGGATACCAGGTCCTTGGAGGAGAGTTGCTCTGCTGCACTGTGGCTGATATTGTAACAGTACTCCAGGTCAGGAGGCCTCTGGGCCTGCAGGTAATCCTGTATGTTGTCCCTGGAGGCATATTCCATGACAGTGTACGAAGGACCATCCTGTGTGCCGGACCCAGCAGGTTGATGGTGTCCTTGTGCTGTCCAATCATCTTCATCATCTCCATTTCTGAGATTAGGTTTGACAGGTCTTTCTCTGTTGCATCTGACTTCAACATCTTCACAGACACTTTAGTCAAATGGTTGGATTTGTCTTTGTCTAGCCCAATGGCCTCCTCCAACAACACCTGCCCAAAGTAGGCCTGTCTTAGGGGTCTGCCTAAACTGCCTACAACCAGCATGCCTCAAGGCAGTTATGAACTCTAGATTATCCTCAAAAACATTAAACCACAAGCTAAAAATTCTCTTCACTAGGTCTCTGTTGCAGGTCTAATTTTCTTATCTTTCATCATTTATCTTTTTCCTAATTCTTATTTTCAGTACAGTTTATTTTGCTTCCAGGTGTTTCCCCTGGTTTCTGTATGCTGTTTCATAGGGAAGAATTATCCTGTCATAAAATTATTTCTTGAGCATTCATTACATCTCTCAGTTGAAATGGGTTCTTTTATGGTATTGATTCATTGGAGTTTTCTCAAAATGGGAAGAATTTTCAAAATGGTGTTTTCCTCAAGGTTCAGAGTATGTCTTAGCCTCATCTTTACTCTTTTTGAAATTCACTTTTCAAATTCTTGTACCTCTTTTTATCTTTTTAAATTAAAATGTTTTATTTTTACTATTCTTTTACTTGAGTATAGTTGATATTCAGTGTTACATTGGTTTCAGGTTTTCAATATCGCCATACATTATTCTATGATCACTACAAATATAGCCACCATCTGTCACCATATAACACTATTATAATATTGACTATATTCTCTACACTGTCCCATATCTCTTTTTAAAATCTCTGATTTTTATGTTTTCTGTTATTCCAATTTTCGACCATCATTTTACTTGGTTACTTTAATAAAATATGCCTGATTACACACTCTTTGCTGAAAACCATAGCATTTGATTTATAGTAGTCTTCTACGTTTTTTTAAATTAACATATAATGTATTATTAGCCCCAGGGGTACAGGTCTGTGAATCGCCATGTTTACACACTTCACAGCACTCACCAAAGCACATACCCTCCCCAATGTTCATAACCCCACCACCCTCTCCCTACCCTCCCCACCCCCCAGTAACTCTCAGTTTATTTTGTGAGATTAACAGTCTCTTATGGTTTGTCTCCCTCCCGATCCCATCTTGTTTCATTTACTCTTTTCCTGTCCCCCATATTGCACCTCCATTTCCTCATATCAGGGAGATCATATGATAGTGTCTTTCTCTGGTTGACTTATTTTGCTAAGCATAATACCCTCTAGTTCCATCCATGTCATCGCAAATGGCAAGATTTCATTTCTTTTGATGGCTGCGTAGTATTCCATCATATATATATATATATATATATATATATATATATATATATATATATACCATTCATTTGTTGATGGACATCTAGGTTCTTTCCATAGTTTGGCTATTGTGGACATTGCTGCTATAAACATTTGGTGCACGTGCCCCTTTGGATCATATAGTAGTCTTCTTTACCTCTATCAGAACCCCAGGAAGCTTTATTTATTTACTTACTCACATAAACAGATAATCCAACACAACGTTTTTTGATGTTCAAATGTATTATAACGTTTTACCGCTTAACACTATGCTTACTGCTCTCTTTCACTGTCTGACTAAATCCTCATCATCACTATGCCATTTAATCAGAAAGAATATTTGAACTCAGAGCTCTCTCCATATCAGGGAATGAAGACTCCACCCTTCTGTTTGTGTAGGCAAAATAAATGTTGATATTGTCTGTCCTGCACATACTCCATCCTGTTCACCAGAATATTCACCATCAAAATATATACAAAATAAAAACCATACCTCACCACTTCTATTACCACCCAGCATGCTAAAAACACCATCATATGTTCCTGAATTATTGACTTGATTGATAACCCCACTTCCACACATACTGCACTCCTTTCTCCCTGCAAATTTATTTAGGTACAGCAACTTGACCTAAAAATCAAGTCAGATGATTTTATTCTGCTGTTGAAAGTCTTTTGGTATCTTCCCCTTTCATATTAAATAAAAACTGATGGCGTTTAAATGTACTAGAAGGTCACGCATCAATACGTTCTTCCTCTCTCCACCACTATGAACTCCTCATTGGCCTCCTTGCTTTTCCTCAAAAGTAACAGACCAGCTGCTCACACAAAGTCTATATACTTACTTGCTCTGCCTAGAGCAATCTTTTCCTTTAATATATGTATAACACCCTCCTTCACTTCCTGGGTCTTTGTGCAAATAACATCTCATAAATGAGATATAACCACCCAACACAAAATAAAATTAACTTTCCTCCCAGCATTCTCCAATGGCTTTTACCTTTCTTGTATTTCTTTGTAACACTTATCACCATCAACCATCAATCATTATTCTATTACTGGTTTATTTTCTTATTGGAGACAGAGAGAGAGAGAATTGGGAGGGGGCGCAGAGGGAGAAGAAAACACCCCACTGCCTAGAAAGCCTGCTGGGTAGTTACATCCCAGGACGCTGAGATCATGACCCAAGCCAAAGGCAGTCACTCAATGGACTGAGCCACAAAGGTGCCCCTCTATTATTGGTTTATTTCACTATTATATTTCAAAAGAATGTAAGCTCTTTGTGGTCAGGTATTTTATATGTTTTATTAATTGAAGTATTCTCAGAAAGGTAGCTGGCAGATTGTAAGGGCTCACTAAACTGTATTTTGTTGTTATTATTGTGGTCCTTTATGGGCTTTACCTCTTACGCTAGACGTCTATTCTTCAGATGTAAGCAATAAGAATAGAGCCCTGCTGCCTGTTCAAATGAGTAAAAAGCCTGTATTAAGTGGATATTTTAAAAGCTAAATGAATGGCTTAATAGTTGTATATAGGGGGAAAGGGAACATATTTTCCACGGTTTAGAAGTGGAGTTCTTTTATAGAGTTCTTGTACAAGCCGACACTATTGAACGATAATGGGCAGTTGTACATTCCAATTATACAAACACTTTGGTAATTTATATCCTTTTTTTGTAATTCATGACTGGATCATTTAATTCCTTAGGAGCATTATAGCATTTCAACTTTTCCTGTTCAATAAACTTATTGGGGTTGCTACCTTTTTTATTCAAATGCAGAAATAGTCATGATTTAATCTAAATAAAGTGTTATTGATTGTGATGTTTTCTAGGAATGAGTCGCACATGCTAGTTTAAAAGTTTTGTTAAATTCCCAAGTCTGTCACCGATAAAAGCCTTTTGTAGATTAGTAACTTGATCGAAACAGAAAAGTTATGTAACACTCAATTGTTATACTATCTTTGTTTCCATCTTGCATTGTAATAACACCCATCTTAACTATTTAAGACAAGTCATCGCCAGATGGCTTTCTGGCATTGATTGCATGATATGAAATCTAATATAACTAAAAGTTTTTGGTTTTAGTAGCATATAAATCAATTTAGAAAAATATATGTATTTGAATATATGGTAAAGTTTTAAATTATTTGGCAATAGTAAAGTAAACTTTTTTTTGTAAATTTTTATTTTCTAAAATTTCATTGAGCTCTTTTGCAATAAGAAACAAGTTACAAAAAATTAAGGTTTATTTACCCCAATTCAAAATTATTAGTATATAATCATAGAGGTTGAAGTATTTAAAATATTGAACCCAAAATATTTTATTAGGTAAATTCATGAATGCTGAGCATTCACTGTTAAAATATACTAATACTATTGATAGACTGGTAGAAGCCTAAAATCATATATTTATTAAATATTTATATCCATATCTTTTCATGGTGTGGAAATTCATTTCTCTAGCATTAAATAATATTCCATTGTTTGCATGTACTACACTTTATTTGACCTTTCACCTATGGAAGGATATCTTGGTTGCTTCCAAGCTTTTGTCAGTTATGAATAAAACTGCTATAGACATCTTTGTGGGTATAGATTTCATCTTCTTTGGACAAATACCAAGAACTTCTACTGCTGAATCATCTGGCAAGAATATGTTTAGTTTAGTAAGAAACTGCCAAGTTGTTTTCCATTATTTATTCTCAATAGACATGGAAGAACATTCCTGTTGCTCCACATCCTCACCAACATTTCGTGTTCTGTTGTCAGTGTTCTGGATTCTGGGTATGTACTGGTGTCTTTTTTTGTTTAAATTTGCATTTTCCTGATGACATATGATGTGAAGCATCTTTTTATATGCTTATTTGCCATCTGTAATATTTTCTTTTGTGAGGTATCTGCTAAGGTCTTTGGCTCATTTTTAATCGGTTTTTCCCCCATTATTGAGTTTTAAGGGGTCTTTGTGTATTTTTGATTAACAGTCCTTTGCCAGATGTGTATTTTGCAAATTTTTTCTCATAGTCTGTGCTTTGCCTTTTCATTCTCTTGGCATTGTTTCACAGAGTAGACATTTTTAAATTCGTGCTTGTGCTTTTGTAGTTAAAGTTGTTTCCAAAACCAAGGTCATTTAAATTTTCTTCCATATAACCTTCTACATGTTTCATGTTTAGATCTATAATCCAATCTGAGTTAATTTTTGTGAAGAGTGTATTATATCAGCCTGGATTTATTTTTTTTTATTTTTTTTATTTTATTATTTTATTTTATTTTTATTTTATATTTTTACATTTAGCTTCACCATTACTCCAGAACCATTTGTTTAAAAGATTGTATTTTGCTCTCTTGTATTGCTTTTGCTTTTATATTAAATATAAAATATAATTGATAATATATATTCTGCTCCTTTAATCTAGTCTTTCTGTGGTATTACAATATCTTGCTTACAATTATCGTTATGGTATACTTTTTTAAAAAGATTTTATTTATTTATTTGACAGAGAGAGAGATCACAAATAGGCAGAGAGACAGACAGAGAGAGAGATGAGGAGAAGCAGGCTCTCTGCTGAGCAGAGAGCCCTATGCGAACCCGATCCCAGGCCCCTGGGATCATGACCTGAGCCGAAGGTAGAGGCTTAACCCACTGAGCCACCCAGGCGCCCTATCGTTATGGTAAACTTTGAAGTCAGTCCTCAGTCTTTGTTCTCCTTCAACACTATGTTGAATATTGTGAGTCTTTGCCTCTCCATATAAACTTTAAAATAATTTTGTTAATATTAAACAAAATGAGACCTCAAGGATCTGAGAGATGTCTAAGAAGTACTTGATACATCCCTTGGGTATGGTTTATTGAAGTGTCCACCTGTCTGAAAGCTGGGGAATCTAGATAAGGGAGGAAAAATTAGTTATGATAAAACATATCAACAAACATGAATAAATTTTGTAAAACTTATTGTCATAGCTCATATACAATATAACCAACAGAGGGACTATCAAAAGGAAAGCATCAGTTATGTTTATTGTGAAATTTTTTATTCAAAATAAAGCAATGAGAGGGGAAGACACAATGAGAAAATTACCATTTTTTAAACGGTAAACTTCTTACCAACTGGAATAGGTTTTATATTCTAAGTAGTATATTGAAAAGTAAAACATTGGGGCGCCTGAGTGGCTAAGTGGTTTGGGCTGCTGCCTTTGGCTCGGGTCATGATCTCAGGGTCCTGGGATCGAGCCCTGAATTGGGCTCCCTGCTCCGCAGAAAGCCTGCTTCCCTCTCTCTCTCTCTCTCTTCCTGCCTCTCTGTTTACTTGTGATCTCTGTCTTTCAAATAAATAAATAAAATCTTTAAAAAAAAGAAAAGAAAAGTAAAACATTAAAAAATAAAATTTTAATTTAAAAAAATTATGTAATTTTTTTAAAAGGTTAAAAATAGCAGAACCATTTTTCTTATAACTGGAAAATACATTGTATATATATCTATCAAAAATAACTTGTCATGCAGGCGCAGGGTGGCTCAGTGGTTTAAAGCCTCTGCCTTCGGCTCAGGTCATGATCCCAGGATCCTTGTATCAAGTCCCACATCGGGCTCTCAGCTCAACAGGGAGCCTGATTCCTCCTCTCTCTCTGCCTGACTCTGCCTACTTGTGATCTCTGTGAAATGAATAAATAAAATTTTTAATAACAAAAATTTTAAAAAATAACTTTCATGTCTGGAATCAGGAGCATATGGAAAAAAATAATATCTGAGGACTACTTCTGCCATGTTTTGTGCCTTGTTAATATTTTTAAACAGTCAGGCAACTTTTAGCTTTATTGAAATACCTGTGAAGATACCAGCAGTTCCTTTTGGAGCCCTATGACTATAAAAATTAATTGCAAATATTCAAAATGTTTACTATGGTGTCACTATTTAGGGCCACCACCAAGTATGTTTCAGAAGTAAGCATAACTGTTACTCTTCCATAAGGCAAAAGGGCATATTTTCAGGAGTTCCATCTGCTGTACCAGGAGGTGAATCAAGTAATGATTTTTGTCTATAAAATAATTCACTTTTCAATTTAACATTCCTCATTCCACATTATAATAATAAAAACTAGGAGGAGACTAAAACAATCAAACAACTACAACTACAACAACCAGCTTTTCCTTCAGTCGAAAAGTAAATATAACCTTATGAGTACCCTGAAATTTATTTTTAAATATTTTTAAGATAAGCATTTTTGTTAGAAAACCATATATTTTATATTGCTAAGAAGTAACAGGCAAAGTTTTATTAACTTCTAAAAAGTCTAGTTACTTTTATTTATCTATTAACTCATCTCTTTGTGAAGTAGAACATGATCACACCTATTGTATCTACCCAAGTTTGTATGCTTTGGTTATTTCATGTTTGCTACTTCCTTGCTTAATTTTTACAATATTTGATACATAATAGTATCTTTAAGTCCATCTAAGGTTTCACAGAATTTGTTTGAACTTCATAAAAATGTACCATACTTTTTGCACTGTCCTTATTTTTCTTCTGTATTAACTTTCCAAGATTTATTCACTTTAGAGTGTGTAGCTATCATTTATTTTTATTCCTCCATAATGCTATGTTTACAAATTTGTATTTATCTGTACCTTTAAAAATATCTTAATTATATACCATTTCTCATCTCACGTAACACTCATGTTACTTCTACACTTATCAGATATTATGTAACTGAAAACCACAACTCAGCAACAATATAGCACCATTTTTCAAAATTAAATGGCTTACCAGAATTCTTTAATTCTATCCTTTATTTGTATTAGATGACCCTTTATTCTGGTATTTGGCATTGTTCATATGGAGGAAAGCTTATAAGTTGATATTCCATAAATAGAAGGATTTATTATGATTGATTAATTATTTTCATTTAGAATGCATAGAATATGGTTGATTTAATATTTCTTTCTTACTCTCTGCCTGGAACATAGTGCTATCTATGTAATAGCCACTAAAATATTAAGTTAATTACCTAGACTTTAAACTTCATGTGAATAGGAATAACATACAGAACTCTTCTCAGATTGGGACACCTGGGTGGCTCAGTCAGTTAAACGCCTGAGCCTTTAGCTCAGGTCCTGGGACTCAGTTCTGCAACAGATTCCCTGCTTAGCCGGGAGTTTGCTTCTCCCTCACCCTGCTGCTCCCCCTGCTTGTGCTCTCTCTCACTCTCTCTCTTACAAATAAATAAACTTAAAAAAATGAATTCTTCTCAGATAGCTAATATAGAATATCGTCTTTGTATTCATCAAAGGGAAAGTGCCATATAATAATGAAATTCAGACTACTTCAAATTCATTCTTTAACCAGTAAGAAAGTACTGGAAAGAAGCCAAAAATGTCTTTAATGAATTAAAGAAATAGATTGATTTTCAATATCTTAATGTTTCTAAAATAAATTGCAAGATTTTTATACTAGATATCAGTGTTAAATATTCATTATACAAGGATATTCTAAAAATAAACCTGAGAACACTACTTGACATATATGATGACAAAAACGAGTTTGACAAAAGTCAGTTTGGGTAAAACTTACAACACCTACCACCTGAAACTCTTGTTCTATAATTTAATTATTTTAATTTACAAAAATACAAATATAATATATCAGAGTAAGTCTATTGATAGCTTTGAAGGTATGCTCTGGTTGTGCACTGTTTACTATTGAAAGGGGAATCAAATATGTGATGCTTATGGTGTGACTATATTAAAATTCAACAAGTTCAGAAGCATACAAGGAATAGAATAAAGACAAAAGATGACCCTTACTTATCCTAAAGATAGATAATGGTATATATGTGCTAGTTGGGGAGAGAATCCAGTCAGTAGATGGAGGATGTGGTGTTGGAAAATAAAAGACAACGTTTTGGTTGAATGTTTAGCACTATATTTAACAAAGTGAAATTGTGTGTTAATAGCCTTGAATAAAATCCAAAAAATATTTTCAATTCATTGAAGATTATTTAGGAAAAACTTGAAAAATATAACTTGATAAGGATTCCAATAAAAGATTCATAAGCAATACAAGTTTCAGAATTTTTAGTATATTTTCCCTAAAAAGCCATTTGATTTAAATTAAAAAGAATTCTATTTACCTGCCACTTAAATAAGAGGAAATAATTTGGTTTTGTAATAAGTCAATAAAATAAATTAACATATCTTTAGAAAACAGATATGCACACTAAGTTAAAAATAATAGTGCCTAAGCTGTTCAGCAAACATTTGTAAAATTCCTTGCCATCAGCTAGCTCTGGAGTTCTGCTAGGTGAGTAAGGCCATGTATGTTACTGCTCAGAGTACTGACGCAAAGCAATTGTCCCCTTCACATCCATTTTTTGCCGTTGATATGTCATGCTATGTTGTTTAGAGATACATAGATGGCCCTACATGAAGGCCTTTTTTTGTGTGTATATGGGTGACTGTGATTTAACATTCAAATCAGATGGCTCCTGATTTACAATGATTCAACTTACGATATATTTGGCAATGATGTGAAAGTGAAAGTGATTCAGTAGAAACTGTACTTTGAATTTTGAATTTGGGTCTTTATAAAAAGGGCCAGTGACATGTGGTATGGTGCCGTCTTGTGATGCTGGGCAGGGGCAGTGAGCCACAGCAACCAGTCAGCTAGAAGATTACAGGGGTGAACAACTGATATTCTTACAACCATTTTATATATAACCATTCTTCTTTTTTTTAGTGTAATATTTAATAAATTGCATGTGATATTTGATACTTTGTTATAAAATAGGCTTTGCTTAAGGTGATTTTGCCCAAATGCAGGCAAATGTAAGTGTTCTGAGTATGTTTAAATAAGCTTAAAGTAAGCTATGATATTTGATAGTTTAGGGGTATTAAATGCATTTTCAATTTTTTATGTGTTTCTCTGTACATAGCCCCCTTGTAAGCTGAGGAACATCTCTATATGTTTATGTAGCCTTGGTATGGCTTACATATTGTTGGCATGAAACATCTAGAACAGTACGTGTGCCATATAATTGTCTACAACATCAAACAAGTTTCTTGAAAACTTGTGCCAAAGAGATTATGTCTTTAAGGATTCTTATTTCAGAAGGGTTCTCTCAAACGTAAGATTTTTCAGAAGTTAAGTGAAAATCTGACCAAACTAAACATTTTTCCATTTTCCCTAGTGAGCAACGATAGCTAAAATCTATCTGCCATTTTCAACACTGTACTCAACGATTGTAATTCTAATTTAAGAACAGATGATTTATATCAAAACCACATGTTGGCCTAATCTTACACAATATTCATAAATCTCACTCAAAGCCTTTGACACTTTTATTTGTTGAGTCTATATGGTACTACGGACATTCATCACTTTTGACCTCATAGCTTCATGTATGTCTATACTTTTGAAAATACATGCAACCTAGTTCCATTGTAAAATGTCTGGGTTATAAAATGTGCTATGCTATCAAAATGGTAATAAGAACATACAAATGACCTGATGTAATGAACTGGACCAGATTGCCAGATATCACTTTTCATACCAGAAAGATTCAGTGGTAAGTTTTAAAATGGCCAGCTATGCTTCAACTGAATTATAACTCATTTAACTTCTTACTTTGTGTACAGTATTATACATTAGTCAGTACTATAGTAAATAAGTACTTTGGACAGATGTAAATAAGCTGTAATAAAAAATGTTTTTCTTCTTTCTTTTAGTCCTTTTTACTTGTAAGACTAGCCACAAATACCATGCCTCCCCCAAAATAATTTGCAATCCAAATTTATCTCTAAATGACTTTATTGCACAGAAAAAAAATATATATATACACTTACAGTAGACATGTTCAAAAATAGTTGCACAACAGCAGGGCCATAAATGTAAGCAGTATAGTTGTTTTGTTTTGTTTTGTTTTGTTTTGTTTTGTTTTTTTCTTTAAAAAAAAGAGGTTATGTGAAATATTGGAATTTTATTTCGGGGCCTAGTATTTCAAGACAGTTAACTACACTTACAGTGTCAACAGCCTCTTGTTGGCAGTATGATTTTATTGGCTCCATGGAATAACAGCAAGAATTTACTATTGCTTCTTTCTTTTATGACACACACAGAAAAAATAATTGACACATTTGCTCAAGGCCAACCAGAATCATTTTAACCTATCAGAATTGATGGGAGGCCTTCATTGCCAAAGTCACTGCTGGGTTTTCACAATTCATTGCAGACAATCTGCTACTCCCATTAGGATAGAGGAGAGAAGAGTCACAAACAGGTAAGAAAGCTAGATTAATTCTTGTAATTATCATTGAATTATTTAGCCTGCTATAGGATTATTATTATTAGTGTCATTTGATAATTTTCTCTCATTTTATTAAATACAACTGTGAGTAATTACCCTACCTAATATTTCTCTGTATTGGCTGACTAGCTAGCAAACATTCATGAAAATATCCGGTAGCCACATATATAAAATGCTGCATTATGATGCTGTTGAATCAAAACATACCACTACTGATCCTGTAGATCTTTGAGGATTTGCAAATCAATTAATTCTATGTTTATTGGATTCTTCCCATACAATTAGAAAATTTATAGTAGAGTCCATGAACATTATTAGTTTTACCATTTTAAACCAGCAATCACACTTTGATTTTTACAACAAAAGCAGAAATATATGCACACACATTTGGGTCAGTTTTCTGTTAGTCTGTCTGGACTTCAAAATCCTATTCCTCAAGATAATGCACACCAAAGTTCTGGATTAAACAAGAAATTAGATGGCACCTGAACACTTGGTTTAATATTCTCCAAAGGACTATGCAACCTATTTCTTACATTATGACATTGTTTTACAAAGATCCACACTTTTATAATGTTAGTATTTTTAGTAATCAATAAAGTCAATTAATCATGATTAAAAATCAAACATAAAACTTTCTACTTTTTGCTTTTGCCCCCTCCATTTAGAACTTTATAGCCTGATAATTCAAAGGTCCTTATGTTTATGAAAATCTGGACAGAAATAGCTCTAAGATCTCATTCAGAACTTGATATTAATCTAAGTCTTTTGGCTCCATTTATCCTGAGAGCAAAGAGTAGGACAAAGGATTTGAGTACTGTTAGTTTATCTGGGAGATTATCTAAGGTAGAAAAGAATGGGAAAGTGATACAGTGAAGAAGCAACTTTGTCAAAGAGGTACATTGTTGATATAATTGTTGTTGAAAGAAAATGACGTCTTGCTTTTACTGAAAGGTCCTGAGAAACTTCTTTACGTTGTCCTCATGAAGAATTGAAAACTGACAATTTTATCTATGGTTCTTATTTCCACTTCACTGAGAGCTGTCCTCAGAGGACATTAACTCTCCTCCTACACTTTTGGGTTGTGTTGGAGACATTCTAAAATGAGAGAGAGAACATGAGATGCTATCAGTGTTAAGTAACTGCAATTTCCCATGGAACTATCCACCACAGGTTTGGCTATAATCAGGTGTTGGGCCTTGATATCAGAGGGATTTGAGGCAGAATAATTTTAGGTTAATCATTATATCTGAAATTTCGAAAAACTTCAACTGATGAAACTTTGATTATAAATCTATAAATATAACAATAAATCTACAGTATTCCAATAATTTTCATAGAAATACACAGACAAAGCATCAATTGATTAATATTTAAATGTTACAAAATACTGAACTGAAAGAATTTGGTCATATAACAACGTGTAATAAGTAGAACTTAGGTTTAGGTTAGAACTCAGGATGCATTTGAGACTCAGTTAAGAAATTGAATGGAGGGACGTCTGGGTGGCTCGGTGGGTTAAGCCACTGTCTTTGGCTCAGGTCATGATCCCAGAGTCCTGGGACTGAGCCCCAAATCGGGCTCTCTGCTCAGCAGGGAGCCTGCTTCCTCCTCTCTCTCTGCCTGCCTCTCTGCCTGCTTGTCATCTCTCTCTGTCAAATAAATAAATAAAATCTTAAAAAAAAAAGAAATTGAATGGATGTCTGACTATCTTATAGGTTTGCTAAATATCAGTGACTTTGTGTTCACGTGTGGCTATGCAGGAATTTTTAACTTTCTCTAAGAAGTTATTAGATTTGATTATATAATTGCAGTAAAGGATGGGGAAAAGCAAAGTACAAACCCCATAAAGACAAAGACACTGAGTATGAGAAAAGAGTAATAGATAAGAAGAATCAATGCATTTGAGGGAAGTGGGAATTGAAATACACAATGATTGTTGATTTTTTTTAGATGGAGAAAACAAAACTAGCTTGCAAGAAGGAAATAACAGAAGACATGTTGTGATGTGAGACAGAATCCTGGAAAAGGCAGTAACGTGGAATAAAGGAGTAGGGAGAGCATATCAGGTAATTTGGATAGGAAGGAGTTAGGAGATAATTGCTTGGTAAATTTTTTATGGCCCACTTAAATGCACAGATTTCTCTTCTTTAATTTATATGGAGAACAGGGTGTCCTTTCTCTTCCCTTTCAGAGCACCAGAGGTGTACTCTTTCAGACTGAAAACCTGAAAAGCTCAGGACTCAGTTGCTTAAGCACAGCTGAGAGGACATATTTCAATTAAGATTTACATTTTGCTGTATGTAGTAGACTTTCAAAAGTGGTTTAACCATAATTTTTCATTTAACAAGAAGACTACAGAGAGTGTTTTCTGGTGTTGGTTCAGAGTCTTAAGAAAGTCAAGTGAACTATCTTAGAGGTTTTCATGGCTTTTTATTCACAGTTGCAAAAATTGCTGTTGGAGTTCTCACTATTAAGCCCACATTTCTGGCAGAAAGACAGAGGTAAAAGAGCATGATAGATTGTACGACTGATACTTTGCATATGGTTACAATATCACTAGAAAAGAGACAATAAAATATTTGATTTTGTTTTAAGTTTCCTTGTTGTCAATCCCTCAGTGCTTTCTGATATTAAAGGAAAAATTAGATGGATATTGACCTGGCAACTCTCAACACCTGTCAATCTCTCTTGGATAACCAATATCTCTATAATCTCTTCTTCCCAGTAAAAAAAATATATATATATATATATATATATATTCATAACCCACACTGTGCCATCTCAAGTTACTGCACCAAGATAAAATTACAATGATTTTCAGTTGTTCCAAATGTACAGAATACGCTTCCTTATGATATCATGTCTTATAAGATAGATAATTGGCTTGCTACCAATATACCCAGATGTGACTGTGGAAGAGACAGGAAAAAAATAATAATATTTATTTATTCCTTGGGTTGACCCTGTTTACACAGATGAATTGCTATTAGAAAAGGTTGGTTTGGGACATTGGAATGAATTTACTTAATGGGTCTGTATGTAATTGGGTTGGAGGAAATTTTTAATTTCTACAAAAATTATTAGAATTCTATCTTATTCTCTTTTATTAATTTTCACATGTTAACAAAGCCTACGTTTTTGTCTAGCAGACAAGATCTTAAATCCTAACGAAACTCAATTATTTCCTTTAAAAAAAAAAAAAAGCCTCATCTTCTCTCATGCTGCTTTAAATACAACTCAAAAAAAAAAAAAGGAGCTAAGTGGGGCAGTAAGACCAGACTTTTTTTTTATTTTATTTATCTTATTTTTAATTAAATAATTAAAGATTGTATTTATTTATTTTAGAGAGAGAGCATGAGTGGGGCAGGGGGAGGTAGCTGCAGAGAGAGATTGTGAAGTATACTCCCTAATGAGCAGGAAGCTCGATATGGAGCTCGATCCCAGGATCCTGACTGAGATCATGACCAGAGACAAAGGCAGATACATGTGCAAAATCCCTTTCTTTCTGGAAACAATACTTTACAAGAGATGTTTGAAAAAGTACTGGGGAATCACCTTTAATAGGAGACACAAAAATTTAATTGACTTTTGTAAAGCTACAGGGATCCAAATGATGGGAATCCCAGCCCGTTTAGGTTGTGGACCACAGAGTATTCTTCTCTGTAATATTTTATTTTCTTCCATGTCTACTAACTCCAGTCCAAGTTCACTGATCTCTTTTTAGATAGTGCAGAACATGGCAAAGAATACCAAACGAGTGCCCAATATTCTACATTTATTACATCATTTCTAACATATAGAAGTGTGTTATCAAGGCTGGTTCTGTGAAAGAACATAGTTATGCTAAAGTGTGTTTTGTTCTCCAAGAAATTAAATGCATGATTATCACACAATTATAAAATACTTGGGTCAAGAATTTTTATTCAAAAATTAATAAGAGAAGCAGATATTAAAACTAGTTCACATGGTTATTTGGGATATAAGCAGAGTTGTGCAGCAGAAGTGCTCTGCGCCCATAATTTGGGATATAGCATTTATGTTTTCTAATGAAAAATCACTAACTTGCATTATTGTTAACAAGAATCTTGTGCATTACCATCAGTTTTCTACATTATAACCTCTTGCTCTACAGTTTGTAAATAACTTTGTCAATAGCAAGCTAATAAACGGGGTGACTCCAATGGATTGAGATAATCTCCAGAGTTTCTGCTACATAATGCCCAGGACTCCATTGAAAGGACACCTAAGAATTTATTTTGACCAAAAATTTGATCATTTTTTTCACTGTCTTTACCTATTTTCCAAACCTAGTCCTTTTGCTTCACCTTTCAGTCTACGGACAACCCTGTATCTGACTGACTTGTTAATTCTGGGAATGTCTTGCAGATTAATTTGCTTTCCAGAGGTGGTTCCTCTAATTGATGTCTAAGAACCCTAATTAGTTAAGAAAACCTTTTTTAACATTTTCATTGCTATTTATTATTATTATTATTGCTAATATCTCTATTATAAATAATTCACAAGGGCAACTTTCTGACAAAAGACAAAGAGCTGGCTACTAGTAGAAAAAGTACATTTGACTCTGTCAGTGAAAGTGGTAAAGGGATTTGAGAAAATAAGGCAAAGTACTGGAATTATGTGTTAAAACTTTAAATATTATAGACAAATTTACTTAATTTCTAATACTGTTGTTGCTTATAATTAAATAAGATGTTTTTCATGAACCACGCATTACAGCAAATATATTGTTTATACAGATTAAATTTTCATCAAAAGGGACGCCTGGGTGGCTCAGTTGGTTAAGCAGCTGCCTTTGGCTCAGGTCATGATCCCAGCGTCCTGGGATCGAGTCCCACATTGGGCTCCTTGCTCGGCCGGGAGCCTGCTTCTCCCTCTGCCTCTGCCTGCCATTCTGTCTGCCTGTGCTTGCTCTCTCGCCCACTCTCTCTGATAAATAAATAAAATCTTAAAATAAATAAATAAATTTTCATCAAAAAATTGTAAGTGTATTTTATTGTAGGATCATGATCAGCATTTTGCAAATGAGAAAAGTGAAATTTAGAAAAGTATGTCTCTTCAAATCCCTCATACAATATCTGGCCTAGATAGAAGGATATACTATCACAGTTGAGGAAGATAATTGAGATTACTTAAAATGATAAACTTTACTATATAAGGTTTTTTAAAAGTTTGCCACAGATTCAGATTCTTTTAAAATATATATCTATTTTGTGCAAAGAGAATGCACTGAGAAATAAAAACAAAGTGATATATCAGTGCTACCAACTAATGTCTATAATATCATCACCTTATTTATGAACAATGAAACAGTGTGCAATATTTAAATAAATTTAAATAAATTCCTATTTATTTTATATATTTATAAATTTAAATAAATTCCTATTTATTTATTATTAAAGAAATTCCTCTAACAAACAGTATGATTTGAAGGTTGCTAGCAGGAAAGTGTTGTACTACATGGAAGTAATCAGAAAATATGATCTAAAATTCTGCTTTTTTAGGGCACCTGGGTGGCTCAGTGGGTTAAAATTCTGCTTTCAAGAAGCTATAACAGTAAGTACTGAGCATTAGCTATTATATGCTATGGATGAATAACTGAAATCTACATTTGAAACTAATGGTACACTATATGCTAACTAATTGAATTTTTAAAGGTTTTTAAAAAAAAAACCACTATTTTATAAAACAATATTCCCAACAGGCTCTTTTGCTTTAAAATACTCACTTTGTAATGAGAGTCATTACTTTTATCTAGCCAATTATTACATCACTGTTTATCCCTTCCTGCTTTATCCCTTCCCAGTATCAATAAAGGCTCACTTGGGTTACCTAGAAGCCATGAGAAAGCTTGTAACAGATCTGGCTGGTTTTCACCAGCAATTTGACCACCATGTGCACAGGGAAGTCTATTGATAAAGGTTTTATTGAAATAAATTGCAAATACATGGATGATTTTGAATTCTTTTTCTTGAGGTCTTGTTTCATGATAATAAATTTAGGGTGGCTTATTGGAATGGATGTTATTAACATATTTTCATAGTTCTAAGTACATGGAATTGTAAAATAGATTAATGAATGTGGCATTACTGACAACTGTCCTCATTTTGAAATCAAATTACAGTGTACTAAGATGAGGAAGCAAAGCAGATTTGGGATTATGAGTGAAATAATTTTAAAAAATCTTAGGGATATGATCAGACTATTGGATAATTCAGTAGAAAAATGTCAACTGATTGAGATTCTGTGTTCCCTGATTTCAGAGAGAAGTTCAGATAAATAAGTAACACGAGGAGAATAGGAAGCCAAACATAAGTGATAATTTTGTGCCAGGGTGTGTATACATCTGTTTATCTTCTTGTTTTACCACTAAGGTTGCTCCTAGAGGAGAGTTTAAATATGTGTTGGAGCTAATCTCTGTGGATTACACAAGAAACCACATCCTACAGCTCTCCCTGAAACACCCCTTATGATTTCAATGTAATTTGGTTTTTGCATTTTTAGAAATAACAAAATACTTTGCAAACTCATCTACTTTATTACCACCACAAGTGAGTCAGCTGACTCCACATTTTAACACAGTGACAGTCACAGAGGAATGGAGGAATGAGTAGAGTTATCAATATATGTGCTTTTAAGAAGTATGACAGGGTAGCAGCTATTTCCAGGAACCAAAACATGGGTCAGCAGCTGTGCAGGAAAAGTGATGGAATAAATGACTCATTTCAGAGGAGTTCTATAAGATATTAGATCTATAATATATCTTCAGCACCCAATTACCTGCTTTGATCTAAAGATAAGGATTTACAGTTAAGGTCCCATTTATGATTTCACTGGTAGGGTCTGAATCATGTTTACTATTGTTTTGACTATTACTTGAAACCCATAGTAGTACTTGGGATATGCGTTGTGTATTCTGTGAACATGTGCTATTTTTAGATTAGATAATTCCTGTCTCGAACCCCTGTTAATTTGTTTGTTTTTGTTTATTTCATAGTGGTTTCAGTAAATGGATATATCTGAAAAATTGCAAAGCCACTATTAAAATAAGTTGTTATTATATATAGCATGGAATTGCACATTCCTCCTTTGAATCCGACAGAGCTTCACCATATCCTTAACAATTTGGGAAAAACATGCTATTATTTTTCTTTATCAAATTTCTCCTGTCAGGCTGTGATGGTTGTCATCAGCAGTAACTCCTCTGAAGGCTTTGTCAAAAGAGTTGAAAAAATTTGAAAGGTGTGAATGAAGCTGTTTGCTGAATATAAAGAAAAGAGCATTGAAGTACAATTCACACTCTTACTTCTCCTTCTATGCTTTCAGATGTTTGACATTTGAAAATTTTGCTTCTAGAAGAGATGCCCTATATAATTCTTACTTTAAGGAGCAAGTTGCTTTTACAATTTTTTTTTATTATTCTACCATTCAAGTATTTCCATTTAAATAAAATTCAATACCATTTTAAAAAAATCAAAGTGCAGCCAGTATTCAATTCTTGGGCCAAATAATTTTAGAAAGCTTTGTGTTATTGAACCTACGGGGTTTTTCTGTAGTTTTAACTCTTTCTTTCTGTGATTTTCCCTTTTAGTCACTTAAGTGACTGCAATATACAAGACATTGAGGATAAAGAAGGACTGAATAGAACAATCCTTGGCCTCATGAAGTTGAGAATCTAGCAAGGGAGTCAAACAATTCAATCATTCAGAGACAATTTATTGAGTGCCTGGCCTATGATGAGCACCACAAAACCCCAGCCCAGAGGAATCATTTTAATGGGAGAGATAGATAATAGCTAAGCCAACTTTAAAAAGAAAAAAATCGTACTTGTTTTTCTTTAATAGTGATGCATATTTGAACTAAATGAGCACATTTTAAAAAGAGCAGTGATTGAGAAGAGGTTTTGTAACTGAGTGGTCCGAAAGGGCCTTCCTGAAAAAGTCTGTTTTGAACAGATTTCTGAATAATATCAGCTAGGAAGCGGCGTAAAAATCTCAGGGATGGGTGATTTTTCCAGTCAAAAAACTGTAAAGGCTCCAAAGTCACAATACAGCTGTAAGTTTCTCTAATAAAGTAACTTCTGACAAAGAATGAGAAGAAATAACTAACCCAGGTTTGAAAGAAAAGGGACAGACTTTCTATGGAATTAATATTTAATTAAAGCTCTAAAGGACAAAAATACAATAGAGCAAAATTCTGGTGACGCTGATATACCTAATGAAAGTTCATAAACAAGGTGTGGGTAGCCAAGAGTGTGTGGGAATGTTGGTAAGAACAGTGGGGAAGAGTCATCCCTGAACATGTTCTTAAATGAAGCAATTCTTGTGTTGTTTTAAAGGGTAAATTGGAGTTTGCCTAAGTGATTAGAGAAGGATGCCTCGACTTATGGAAGTTCAAAGCCATAAAGATGTGATAAAACTACTGCAGATATTTTCATGTATATTTGTTGTTGCTTCTAGTAATGGTGATCTAAAAACTCCTACTTAAGACAACTTAAAAATACAGACAAAATAGCTTTTAAAGTTAAAAATATCAGAATGATTATAAAAATAAGTGAGGGATTACTGGGCCAAAATACGAAACACAATGAGAGTCTAGAGATATATGCCTGAAGCCATTTTAGCTATGAGAGCATTTGAAACTGCTAAAACACACTGAGCTGTGTTTTTAATAGACACTTGATACTAGAGAAACAAAATTCAAAATCCAGCAGCAATCAAATTTGAGGACTTTGGTACAACCCAAATTTAAGTTGAGACCCCCAAAGCACAAGGAGAAGCAGAAATAAGACTATAGTCTATCTTGCCTTCTGTGTAAACTGAGAAAGTCAATCACTGAATTTGGAATATGATTGTCTTGTAGAGTCTCAGATATAAGAGAAAATCCTGCCAAGGAGGACCATACCATTATTATAGCTCTTAATTATCCCTACTCAATAAGAGTTTCAAATATAATGTCTTGAACATAGCAAAATGTAACAAAGCACACAAAGAAAAACCATTAAGAAGATTTGATAGACAAAATGGGATTAAGTATTATATTAAAATGATCAATAAAGATTGTATAATGGCTTGATTACTCTGCTCAAAGAAATGAGAGGGGAAGCAAATTGAACAAAAAACTGAAACTAAAAATGATATTGAGAAAGATTTTATAAATGAATTAAATGGATACTCTAGAACTTTAAAGATATGACAGCTAATTTAAGATACCACAGGGGTGCCTGGGTGGCTCACTTAATTAAACCTCCAATTCTTTTTCCTTTTTTTTTTAACCTTAATTTTATTTTATTTCTTTCATTTTTTTCTCAGGTCATGATGTCAGGGTTGTGAAATAGAGCCCAGAGTTGGGCTCTGTGCTGAGCCTGGAGCCTGCTTAAGATTCTTTTCCCTTCTTTTTCTATCCCTCCCTGCGCTTTCACTTGCTCGCTCTCTCTTGAATGCAAATAGATAGATAGATAGATAGATAATAAACAAAGCAAAATAAAAGCAGATTATGAAAATAAATATAAAGATTTTGAAATGAAAACAAGTTCAAAATAAAATAGAGAAGACCTACACAGCTAAAAGTTCATTCAGAAAATCTACTATTAAAGAAGTCAGTATGACACGTTAAGATATCAAAAGATTTGAGCATGTACTTTACAGAAAGGGTAATCCAAATAGCCACTCATATATAAAAACTGTTTATCTTTATTATTAATCTGGAATTAAATTAAAAATAAATTAAAACCTAGAATGACATACTATTACACACTTACCATATTGGGCAACAGTGAAAATGACTTGCAAGAATGTGAAGGAATGACAGTGCACATAATAAAAACATATGAGGTAAGTTGGACAATATTTAGAAAACTTAAAAATTAAAAAAAAAATTGGTCCATTCCTAGAAATACAACATGGAACTAAATGAATATTTTCACCAGGATATGCAAACAGATGATTATAGTTATTTCATTCATAACGGCAGATCAGTAGTGGTAATTTGCACAATGTTACATTAAATAAGAGTGAATATTAACAAACTGGGAGGAGGGGCTAGGTTGTTATCATAAACAGATCTTCTATGGTGCTAATTATGTTCTATTTCTCAAAATCTTTTAGTTAAAAAAGTTTTCAAATTTATATCTAGATAGATAGATAGATAGGTAGATGATAGACAGATATCCCAGAAGCTGCAATGCTAGGCTAAGACCAGGCTTTAAAGGGCTTTTCTATGCTCTACTAAATACTTTAAACCATTCATTATATCATAGCTCAGTGTTCAAATCTCCATTTGTTTCCTCATTTTCCTAGTATTTATCTTAAGGTGACCTGATCCAGACTTTTGATCACTTTTGTCTAAATATTTCTATTTTAACAAAGTCCTTTTGAACACTCAGAGACTAAAACTTAGAAAAATACTCTGATTGTTATCTCACTAGAGTGGAAAATATATAGTTACCCATTAACTAATGATATCCATGTCTACATTAGATCCATGACATTTTTAATTCTTGGGAGCTTTTGGTTAAATGAATTTTTTAAGCTTCCTTTAAATGAAGCTTTAAGCCATCACCACATGAATAAAATTAAAGAACTAAATGAAAACAAGCCAAGTATTTACAGAGTAATAGAATGTGCAGTGGAAAGAGTACAATTCTGAAATCATAAAGCCTAAATTAGTGTGATGCATCTTTATCAGCCATGTAATCATAAACCAGTTATCTAAATGTGTTAGCCTCAGTTGTTTCACCCATGAAATGGTGATGATAATACTTATTATACAGAGTTGTTGTGTGGATGTAATGAAGCATGGAGCATGAGAGTCTCATATTCCATGCTAAAATGATAGCTATTTTTATACTTTTAATAATTCTAATAATAGTAATTAAATTGTTCAAAATGATAATATTCATTTATATTGAGGCATTGTATTGACTATTCATAGACACATTTACCAAAATAAATTTTATTTTACTTTACCCCCTCTGAGGATATATATTCCCTAATTCAATATGAATCTCATTATGAATAATAATTATCATAATAAATATGCTGATTTTTCTTCTTTTTAGGGAAGTATCCTTTACTGTTGAACATAAAGAAACCTAAGCAAGTCTGTCTTATCAAGATTTGCATGCTGCTTTCTTATGAAACTAGATTATAGAGTTGTATGAAATAAATTCATGCAGTTAAGACATTTATGTTTGGAAAAATGGGTGGTGAGTTTATTATTTCAAAAGAAGATTTTAAATTTAAACCTTAAAACTGAGCTCTTTCAGCCTTATTTATAGACCATCCTTCATGCTTCATAAGTACTCCTTCATTGTAAACTAAGTAATAGATTTTGTCACAGTGTATATAACTAAAATGGATTTTATATTCTATTATTTCAGAGTTAGTTGCAGTTTCTACTTCCTTACTTCCTTTTTTGAAAAATAGATTAATTCTACAAAAAGTTTTTTCCAGCTTTATTGAAAAATAATCGACACATTATAATTTGTAAATATAAGAAATGGTTTCTTATAACATTGCAAACTTTTAACATAGTGTAAATTTTGTACAATTTGATAAATTGGCATACATCTGTATTGCAATATAATCTACATAAAAATGTTAATACATCTACTATCTCATATAGTTGCCACTGTTTTTTATGCATGCATGGTAAGGAATTTTAAGATCTACTCTCTTAGCGACTTTTATGTATGTAGTACAGTAGAGATAAACTTCAGAGGTCTTGTGGGTTTTGTTCCAGATCGCCTCAATAAAGTGATTATCTCAATAAACTAAGTCAAATTATTTTTTTTGGCTTCCCAGTGCAAATAAAAAATTATGTTTCCCAGTGCATATAAAAAATAAACACTATACTGTACTGTTCAAAAGCATTATGTCTTTAAGGAAAAACAATGTATATACCTTAAGTAAACTAGTTCTGAGTTTTCAGTGGGTCATAATTACTGATCACAGATAACCATAACAAATACAATAATAATGAAAAAACTTTAAATATTGCAAGAAATTACAAACATGTGACAGAGAGACACAAAATGAACAAATGTTGTTAGAAAAATGGTGGCAGCAGACCTCTTTTATACAAGATTGCTATAAACTTTCAACTTGTAAGAATGTGATATATGCAAAGTTTAATAAAGGGAAGCACAATAAAAATGTATGTATATATTATTAACTATGATCATCATGCTGTACATTAGATCCCCAGAACTTTTTCATATTATAGTTGCAAGTTTGTACCCTTTGACCACCTTATTCCACCCCAGGTTCACCTCTTGTCAACTCAACTCTAAGTTTCCATTAGTTTGCTTTTTCTTCAGATTCTGTATGTAAGGGATATCATAATACATAAATTAAAAATATATATATAAAATCTTTGAAATATTTCCCTTAGTATAATACCTTCAAGATCCATCCATGCTGTTGTAAATGGCAGTATTTCTTAATTTTTCATGGTTAAGTAGTATTCCATAGTATATATTTACCATACTTATTTTATTCATTCATCCATTAATGGATACTGAAGTTATTTCCATCTCTTGCTTAGAGTTAACAATTTTATAATGAACATAAGAGTGCAGATATGTCTTCGAATAGTGACTTCGTTTCCTTTAGATATATACCTAGAGGTGGGATTACTGAATCATATGGTAATTTTACTTTTAATAATATGAATAATCTCCATACTGTTTTCCATACAAATTTATATCCCTATCACAGTGCATAAGTTCCCCATTTTCCCCAATATTTACCAAAATTTGTTAGTTTTAATTTTTAAGTAATATATAAACTAATAGGTAGTAATATCTTGTTGTGTTTTTCAGAGGTAAACAACAACAACAACATAATGACTTTGCCCTGAGTTTTTACGTTGAGCACTTTTTAATGCTCCTGTTGGTCATTTATATAACTTTTTTGAAAAAAAAGTCTATTGAGATCTTTTTGCTATTTTTTAATTATATATTTTTTTCTATTTGTATCTGTTGGTTATTAACCTCTTTTCAGATATAAGATTTGTAAGTATTTTCTTCCATTCTGTGGATTGTGTTTTCATTCCCCCTTTTTTTTTTGGCAATGCAGAAACTTTACTTTGATGTAATACCATTTATTTATTTTTGCTTCTTTTGCTTGTGTTTTTGGCCTGGTATCCAAAAAACTATTGGCAAGACCAATGTCAAGGAGAATTTTTCCTATGTTTTCCTTTAGGAAATTTAGTTTCATGCATCACATTTAAGTCTTTAATCTATATCAAGTTAATATTTATGAGTGATATAAGGTTCCAGTTTCATTCTGGTTTATGTGACTATTCAGTTTTAAATATCATTTATTGAACAGACTATCTTTACCCATTATATATGTTGGCCCCTGTCAAATATTAGGTGACTGTATGAAAGGATTTATTTCTGGATTCTCAATTCCGTTCTACTTGTTTATTGGTCTGTTTTTATGCCAGTATACTTTATTGTTTTGAGCATGAGGGCTTTGTAGTATAGTTTCAAATAAAGAAGTGTAATTTTGCTTCTTCATTCTTTCTCAGAACTGCTTTAATTATTTGTTGTCTTTTATGGTCTCATATAAATTTTAGGATTCTTTACTTACTTCTGTAAAAAAAAAATATTGGATTTTTTTAAAAGATTATTTATTTAGTTATTTCACAGAGAGAGATGACAAGCAGGCAGAGAGGCAGGCAGAGAGAGAAGAGGTAGCAGCTTCCTGCTGAGCTGAGAGCCTGATGCAGGGCTCGATCCCAGGACCCTGGGATCATGACCTGAGCCGAAGGCAGAGGCTTAACCCACTGAGCCACCCAGGCGCCCCTAACATTGGATTTTTGATAGGAATTGAATTTACAGATGTTTTTTGGTAGTATGGACATTTTAACAATGTTAATTCTTACCATTCATAAATATGAGCTATCTTTCCATTTATGTCTCCTTCAATTTCTTTATTAATGTCATAGTTTATGTGGTACAGATCTTTCATCTTCTTAGTTAAATCTTTTCCTAAGTATTTTATTAGTTTTGATGCTATTGTGAATTAGATTGTTCTCTTTATTTCTTCAGATAGTTCATCATTAGAGTGTTAAAATGCTCCTGTCTTGTGCTTACTTTGGCAGCACATATACTAAAATTGGAATGATGCAGAGAAGATTAGCGTGATCACTGAGCAAGGATGACATGAAAAACTATTTAAAAAACGAAACAAAACAAAATTCTTGTCTTTTATATATTGATCTTGTATTTGGAAGCTTTATTAAATTTGTTTATTCAAAATTTTTTGTGAATTTTTTAGGATTTTTTTACATGTAAGTTCATGTTATCCAAAAAAAAGAAAATTTTACTTCTTCCTTTTTTTCTTTTGGAGTCTTTTATTTATTTGTGTTCCTTGTTTCTCTGGCTAGGACATCCAGTACTATGTCAAATGAGAGTAGTGAAAGTGGACACACTTGTGTTTTTTCTGATCTTTAAGGGGAAAACTTTCAAACTTTTTTGATTGAATATGAGATTAGCTCTAGGCTTTCAATATGTGTTTTTTCTTTAATGGATTTTTAAAATTATTTTTAAAAATTTTTATAAACATATAATGTGTTTTTATCCCTAGGGGCACAGGTCTGTGAATCACCAGGTTTACACATTTCACAGCACTCACCATCACTCACCATAGCACCTGCCCTCCTCAATGTCCATACCCCCACCATCGTCTCCCAACACACCTCCCCCCAGCAACCCTCAGTCTGTTTTGTGAGATTCAGTCTTTTATGGTTTGTCTCCCTCCCAATCCCATCTTCTTTTATTTTTCTTTTCGTACGCCCGAAACCGCCTATGTTGCATCTCCACTTCATCATATCAGGGAGATCATATGATAGTTGTCTTTCTCAGATTGATTTATTTCGCCAAGCATAATACCCTCTAGTTCCATCCATGTCATCACAAATAGCAGGATTTCATTTCTTTTGATGGCTGCATAGTACCCCATTGAACATATATACCACATCTTATTTATTGATTCATCTGTTGAAGGACATTTAGGTTCTTTCCATAGTTTAACTATTGTGGACATTGCTGCTATAAACATTTGGGTGCATGTGCCCCTTCAGAATGCCACGTTTGTATCTTTAGGGTACATATCCAGTACTACAATCACTGGGTCATAGGGTAGTTCTCTTTTCAGCTTTTTGAGGCACCTCCACGCTGTTTTCCAGAGTGGTTGCACCAGCTTGCATTCCCACGTACAGTGTAGGAGGGTTGCCCTTTCTCCACATGCTCACCAGCATCTGTCATTGACTGACTTGTTCATTTTAGCCATTCTGAAAGGTGTGAGGTGGTATCTCATTCTGGTTTTGATTTGTATTTCCCTGATGCCGAGTGATGTGGAGCATTTTTTCATGTATCTGTTGGCCATTTGGATGTATTCTTTGCAGAAATGTCTGTTCATGTCCTCTGCCCATTTCTTCATTCGATTATTTGTTCTTAGGGTGTTGAGTTTGATAAGGTCTTTATAGATTTTGGATAGATACTGGCCCTTTATCTGGTATGTCATTTGCAAATATCTTCTCCCAGATAACTTCTGACAGTCATCTTTTGGCTTTGTTAACTGTTTCCTTTGCTGTGCAAAAGCTTTTTGATCTGATGAAATCCCAATAGTTCATTCTTGCTCTTGCTTCCCTTGCCTTTGGCGATGTTCCTAGGAAGAAGTTGCTGCTGCTGAGGTCAAAGAGGTTGCTACCTGTTCTCTCCTCAAGGATTTTGATGGATTCCTTTCTCACATTATGCTTCTTCATCCATTTCCAGTCTATTTTCATGTATGGTATAAGGAAATGGTCCAATTTCATTTTTCTGCATGTGGCTGTTCAATTTTCCCAGCACCATTTGTTGAAGAGGCTGTCTTTTTTCCATAGGACATTCCTTCCTGCTTTGTTGAAGATTAGTTGACCATAGAGTTGAGGGTGTATTTCTGGGCTCTCTATTCTGTTCCATTGATCTATGTCTGTTTTGGGGACAGTTCCCTACTATCTTGATGATGACAACTTTGTAATAGAGCTTGAAGTCTGGAATTGTGATGCCAACAACATTGGCTTTCTTTTTCAATATTTCTCTGGCTATTCGAGGTATTTTCTGGTTCCATATAAATTTTAGGATGATTTGTCCCATTTCTTTGAAAAAAATGGATGGGATTTTGATAGGGGTTGCATTAAATGTGTAGATTGCTTTAGGTAGCATAGACATTTTCACAATATTTGTTCTTCCAATACAGGAGCATGGAACATTTTTCCATTTCTTTGTGTCTTTTTCAATTTCTTTTATGAGTACTTTAGAGTTTTCTGAGTATAGATTCTTTGTTAGGTTTATTCCTAGGTATTGTAGGATTTTGGGTGCAATTGTAAATGGGATTCACTCCTTAATTTCTATTTTTTCAGTCTTGTTGGTATAAAAAAATGCAACCAATTTCTGTTCATTGATTTATTTCCTGACACTTTACAGAATTTCTATACAAGTTATAGCAGATTTGGAGTGGAGTCCTTTAAGTTTTCCACATACATTATCATATCATCTGCAAACAGGGATAGTTTGACTTCTCTTCTGCCAATTTGGCAAAATTTGGATGCCTTTAATTTCTTTTTGCTTTCTGATTGCTGAGGCTAGGACTTCTAGTACGATGTTGAATAGCAGTGGTGATAACGGACATCCCTGCCGTGTTCCTGACCTCAGCGGAAAAGTATTCAGTTTTTCTCCATTGAGAATGATATTTGCAGTGAGTTTTTCACAGATGGCTTTGATAATATTGATAATATGTGCCCTCTATCCCTACACTTTGAAGAGTTTTAATCAGGAAGGGATACTGCACTTTGCCAAATGCTTTTTCAGCATCTATGGAGAGTATCATATGTTTTATTGATGTGTTGTATCAATTTGATTGATTTGCAGATGTTGAACCAACCTTGTAGCCCTGGAATAAATCCCAGTTGGTCGTGGTGAATAATCGTTTTAATGTACTGTTGAATCCTATTGGCTAGTATTTTGGTGAGAATTTTCGCATCTGTGTTCATCAAGGATATTGGTCTGTAGTTCACAATTTTGATGGGAACCTTGTCTGGTTTTGGGATCAAGGTGATGCTGGCCTCAGGAAAAAAAAAAAACAGTTTGGGAGTTTTCCTTCCATTTCTATTTTTTTGGAACAGTATCATGAGAATAGGAATTAATTCTTCTTTAAATGTTTGGTAGAATTCCCCTGGGAAGCCATCTGGCCCGGGGCTTTTGTTTGTTTGGAGATTTTTGATGACTGTTTCAATCTCCATACTGGTTATGGGTCTGTTCAGGTTTTCTATTTCTTCCTGGTTCAGTTGTGGTAGTTTATATGTCTCTAGGAATGTATCCATTTCTTCCAGATTGTTGAATTTGTTGGCGTAGAGTTGCTCATAGTATGTTCTTATAATTGTTTGTATTTCTTTGGTGTTGGTTGTGATCTCTCCTCTTTCATTCATGATTTTATTTATTTGGGTTCTTTCTCTTTTCTTTTTGATAAGTCTGTAAAGGGGTTTATCAATCTTATTAATTCTTTCAAAGAACCAGATCCTAATTTCGTTGATTTTTTCTATGGTTTTTTTGTTGGTGGTGGTTTTTTGTGGTTTTTGTTTGTTTGTTTGTTTCTATTTCATTGATTTCTGCTCTGATCTTTATTATTCCTCTTCTCCTGCTGGGTTTAGGCTTTCTTTGTTGTTCTTTCTCCAACTCCTTTAGGTGTAGGGTTACGTTGTGTATTTGAGATCTGAGAGAGAAGCGTGGTTGCACACATCTGTCACTACACTCCCCAGGAGAAAGTCTGGGGATGGCGCAGCATGCCTCCCCCAGAGAAGAGAAGGAGCCGTTGGCCTTGTGGTCGGGAAAAGGACGGGAATCAGGGTAGCCTGCCATGGCAGGAACAGTAGGCCGGTGGCAAGACAAGTGTCACCCGCCCTCTGTGCGGAGAGACAAAGCCTGGTTCCTAAGGAGACATGAGGGGACGATTAGGGTAGGGACGCGTGCTCCACGATGAGGAAGGAGTCTGGGCAGAAGGCAGGCCTGTCCTGTGCCTCAGGTCCCAAGGGGAGCATCTCCTTGACCACCTGTCCGTAGGGCAGACGGGCTAGCTACCAGGTGCCATACCCGGAACTCGCAAAAACAGCTCCCTCGAGAAACGGGCAGTCACATGCCATATTCCTCCAACATTTGACAGCGTTTTTGGTGGCAGGGGATTTAAGGGAGAAGGAGTGGAGACAATCCCCAAAGCTCCCCATTCCAGTGAACGGGCGGTGTTCAGGGATCCTGTCACATCTCCTTTCCTGTGGGGAAAGCACTGACCTTGTCCGCGAGTCCGCCTGAGGTCCAGTTCCAAAGGCCAAGCGTTGCCTACACCGGGAGATTGTAGTGTGCATAGAGTGCCATCTTAGGCCACACACGCTGCTGCAGGGTTGTGACTGTGTCTGCTTAGTTCGACCTGGAAGGGAGAACCCACGGCGCCAACATGGAGCCCTGGAAAGCGAGCCACAAGAGACACCGACGCTCCCGCACCTCTTCTTCCTTGATGCGACAGAGCAAACAACCATGGACTTGCTGAGGAAGCAGCAGCGAAGTGCGGTTCGGAACAAGCTGAAAATCTCTGTGAAAGCATAGAGTCACTGGGAAATCTTAGTCGGTTCTTTGGGCTGCTTTTGTTGCTTGCCTTAGCCTAGTATTCGCAGCACTATGGGAGAAACGCGCATAGAGCGAAAGCCTCTTTGCCCTGGCATCCCCTCTGGAAAGCACAGCATTCTTTGGGAAATCGGAGTCCAGTCTGAGGGATGCTCCTGTTGCCTGAGCTGGTCTCCGCAGCACGGTGTAACAAACCCATATGGAGCGAAATCCTCTTTGCCTAGGCATCCCCTCTAACTGAGAGAGAAGCGCGCTTGCACCTGTGGAAAGAGCCTTAAGGAAAGGTACACGTCTTTCAATGCGCTCCCCAGGAGCATGTCTGTGGAACAGGGAGAAGAGCAGGAGTCGTTGGCCTTCTGGTCTGGAAATGGTTGCGAAGCAGGAGAGCCCGCCCTAACAGGCACAGCGGACGGTGGCAATACAAGTGTCACCGGCTCCCAGTTCAGAGAGACGGAAGCCTGGCTGCAAAGGAGACAGGAGGGCATGAGGTGGGCAGGGCACGTGCTCCTCTCTTAGGAAGGAGTCTGGGCAGAAAGCATGCCTGTCTTGAGCCTCTGGGTCCAAAGAGATAGGAGCTCCTTGGCCACCTGTCCCTGGGGCAGACATACGCTAGCCACCAGGTGCCTACCCTGAACTCGCAGAAACAGCTCCTGAAATAAGGGGGAGTCAGATGCCGTCTTCCGCCAGGATGTGGAAGCTTGGAGGAAGGACGGGGTTTAAGGGGAAGGTGTGGGGACAGTACCTCTTAGCTCCCTATTCAGTGTACGGGGTTGTGCAGAGATCCTGTCACCTCAACTTTTCTGTGGGGAAAGCACTGGCCTAGTCCGCGAGTCCGCCTGAGCGCCGGAGTATAAGGCCAAGCGATGCCTACACTGGGAGATGGTAGTGTGCATAGAGTGCCATCCTAGGCTACGCACGCTACTATAGGGCTGTAGCTGTGTCTGCTTAGTTCGGCCTGGCAGGGTGAACCCAGGACGCGACATGGAGCCCGGGGAGGCAAGGCCCAAGGGGCACCAGCTCTCCCGCAGCTCTTCTTCCCTGATGCGACTGAAGCCTTGTTGAGAATGCAGCAGCGAAGTGCTGTTCGCTAAAAGCCAAAGCCTCTGCGAAGCACATCATTCGCTGAGAAATGTTCTGCGGGCTACTGCTGCTTGCCTGAGCCCAGTCTCGTGGTGGGAGAAACACGCATACAGCGAAAGCCTCATTGCCTGGGCATCTCCCCTGGGAAAGCACAGCATTCCATGGGAAATCAGAGTTGGGTTTGGGGATGATGCTCCTGCTTGCCTGAGCTAGTCTGCACATCTCGGTGGAAGATACCCGCATGGAGCGAAATAACCTTTGCCCTAATATCCCCTCTGCCTGAGAGAGAAGCCAAGTGTGGGTAAGGCGCTGCACGCGGCCCCCGGAGAAGAGAAGGAGCTGTCTGCCTTGGGGTCGGGAAAGGCTCAGGAAGCAGGATAGCCTGCCGTGGCACGAACAGCAGGCCGGGGCAACACAAGTGTCACCCCCTCCCAGTGCGGAGAGATGGAAGCCTGGATGCTAAGGAGACATGAGGGGACTATTAGGGAAGAGGCGCGTGCTCCACTCTGAGGAATGAGTCTGGGCAGAAGGCAGGCCTGTCCTGTACCTCACATCCCAAGGAGACAGCATGTCCTTGGCCACCTGTCCCAAGGGCAGACTTGGGCTTGCCACCAGGTGCCATACCCGGAACTCGCAGAAACAACCCCATGGAGAAATGGGCATTCAGATGACGGATTCCACCAAGATGTGGCAGCGATGTGGGTGGCAGGGGGTGTGCCGGGGAAAGAGTGGAGACAGTCCCCCACAGTTCCCCATCCCAGTACATGGGCCGGGTGCAGGGATCCTGTCCCCTCTCTCTCCTGTGGTGAAGGCATTGGCCTAGACCCCGAGTCTGCCTGAGCGCCAGAGCAAAAGGGAAAGCCTTACATACCCCAGGTGATGGTAATAGGCATAGACTGCCGTGCTAGGCCACGCACGCTGCTGCAGGGTTGTGACTGTGTCTGCTTAGTTCGGCATAGCATGGTGAACCCCGGGCGTGAACTTGGAGCCCGCGAAAGCAAGTCCCAAGAGACACCAGCTCTCCCGCGGCTCTTCTTCCCTGCCGCATCAGAGTGAACACCCAAAGCCTTTCTGAGGAAGCAGCAGCGAAGTGCGGTTCCTGCAAAGCTGAAATCCTCTGCGAAACCATAGCTGTAGCTGGGAAATCAGAGTCGGTTCTGTGGGCTGCTTTTGTTGCTTGCCTTAGCCTAGTATTCGCAGCACTATGGGAGAATCCCGCATAGAGGGAAAGCCTCTTTGCCCTGGCATCCCCTCTGGGAAAGCACAGCATTCTTTGGGAAATCAGAGTCGGGTCTGAGGGATTCTCCTGTTGCCTGAGCTGGTCTCCTCAGCACTGTGTAATGAACCCGCATGGAGCGAAATCCTCTATGCCTGGGAATCCCCTCTGCCTGAGAGAGAAGCGCGCTTGCGCCTGTGGAAAGAGCCTTAAGGAAAGGGACACGTTTTTCACTGCGCTCCCCAGGAGCATATCTGTGGAAGGTGCAGCACGATTCCCAGGGAGAAGAGCAGGAGCCGTTGGCCTTCTTGTCTGGAAATGGTTGCGAAGCAGGAAAGCCCACCCTGACAGGCACAGCGGACGGTGGCAATACAAGTGTCACTGGCTCCCAGTTCAGAGAGACGGAAGCCTGGCTGCTAAGGAGATAGGAGGGCATGAGGTGGGCAGGGTGCGTGCTCCTCTCTTAGGAAGGAGTCTGGGCAGAAAGCATGCCTGTCCTGAGCCTCTGGGTCCTAAGAGATAGCAGCTCCTTGGACACCTGTCCCTGGGACAGACATGCGCTAGCCACCAGGCGCCTACCCTGAACTCGCAGAAACAGCTCCTGAAATAAGGGGGAGTCAGATGCCGTCTTCTTCCAGGATGTGGAAGCTTGGAGGAGGGACGGGGTTTAAAAGGAAGGAGAGTGGACAGTCCCCCAAATCTCTCTATTCAGTGTACAGGCAGTGTGCCGGGATCCTGTCACCTCTCCTTTCCTGTGGGGAAGGCACTGGCCTAGTCCGCGAGTCCGACTGAGCGCCAGAGTAAAAGGCCAAGCGATGCCTACACTGGGAGATGGTAGTGTGTATTGAGTGCCATCCTAGGCTACGCACGCTACTGTAGGGTTGTAGCTGTGTCTGCTTAGTTCGGCCTGGCAGGGTGAACCCAGGACCCGAAAATGGAGCCCGGGAAAGCAAGGACCAAGAGGCACACGCTCTCCCGCAGCGCTTCTTCCCTGACGCGACTGAAGCCTTGCTGAGGATGCAGCAGTGAAGTGCTCTTCGCTAAAAGCCAAAGTCTCTGTGAAAGCACATCATTCGCTGAGAAATGTTCTGCGGGCTGCTGTTGCTTGCCTGAGCCCAGTCTCGCGGTGGGAGAAACACGCATACAGCGAAAGCCTCATTGCCTTAGCATCTCCCCTGGGATAGCACACCATTCCATGGGTAATCAGAGTTGGTTTTGGGGATGCTGCTGCTGCTTGCCTGAGCTAGTCTCCACATCTCAGTGGAAGATACCCGCATGGACCGAAATACCCTTTGCCCTAACATCCCCTCTGCCTGAGAGAGAAGCCAAGTGTGGGAAAGGTGCAGCACGCCGCCCCCGGAGATGAGAAGGAGCCATTGGCCTTGGGGTCAGAAAACGCTCGGGCAGCAGGAAAGCCTGTCATGGCACGAACAGCAGGCCGGTGGCAAGACAAGTGTCACCCGCTCTCTGTGTGGAGAGATGGAAGCCTGGCTGCTAAGGAGACATGAGGGGATGACTAGAGCAGAGGCGCGGGCTCCACTCTGAGGAATGAGTCTGGGCAGAAGGCAGGCTTGTCCTGTGCCTCTGGTCCCAAGGGGACAGCATCTCCTCGGCCACCTGTCCCAAGGGCAGACTTGGGCTTGCCACCAGGTGCCATACCCGGAACTCGCAGAAACAACCCCATGGAGAAACGGGCAGTCAGATGCCGTCTTCCACCTAGATGTGGCAGCGATGTGGGTGGCAGGGGGTGTGCCGGGGAAAGAGTGGAGACAGTCCCCCACAGTTCCCCATCCCAGTACACGGGCCGTGTGCAGGGATCCTGTCGCCTCCTCTCTCCTGTGGTGAAGGCACTGGCCTAGACCCCGAGTCTGCCTGAGCGCAAGAGCAAAAAGTAAAGCCTTATGTATCCTAGGAGATGGTAATAGGCATAGAGTTCCATGCTAGGACACGCACGCTGCTGCAGGGATGTGACTGTGTCTGCTTAGTTCGGCATAGCAAGGTGAACCCCGGGAGTGAACTTGGACCCCGGAATGCTAGTCCCAAGAGTCACCAGCGCTCCTTCGGCTCTTCTTCCCTGCCACGACAGAGTGAACACACACAGCCTTTCTGAGGAAGCAGTAGCGAAGTGCGGTTCGTGCCAAGCTGAAAACCTCTGCGAAAGCATAGCAGTCGCTGGGAAATCAGAGTCGGTTCTGTGGGCTGCTTTTGTTGCTTACCTTAGCCTATTATTCCCAGCACTATGGGAGAATCCCGCATAGAGCGATAGCCTCTTTGCCCTCGCATCCCCTGTTGATAAGCACAGCATTCTTTGGGAAATCAGATTCGGGTCTGAAGGATTCTCCTGTAGCCTGAGCTGGGTTCCTCAGCACTGTGTAGTAAACCCGCATGGAGCGAAATCCTCTATGCCTGGGCATCCCCTCGGCCTGAGAGAGAAGCGCGCTTGCGCCTGTGGAAAGCACCTAAAGGAAAGGGACACGTTTTTCACTGGGCTCCCCAGGAGCATTTCTATGGAAGGTGCAGCAGGCTGCCCGGGGAGAAGAGCAGGAGCCGTTGGCCTTCTGGTTTGGAAACGGTTGTGAAGCAGGAGAGCCCGCCCTGACAGGCACAACGGCTGGTGGTAATACAAGTGTCACCCCCTGCCAGTGCAGAGAGACAGAATCCTGGTGCTAACGAGACAGCAGGGGATGAGTATGGTAGGCTGTGAGCTCCACTCGTAGGAAGGAGTCTGGGTAGAAAGCATGCCTGTCCTCAGCCAGTTGGCCAAAGAGACAGCAGCTCCTTGGCCACCTGTCCCTGGGGCATACATGCTCTAGCCACCAGGCGCCTACGCTGAACTCGCAGAAACAGCTCCCTGAAATAACGGGGAGTCAGATGCCGACTTCCTCCAGGATGTGGAATTTGGAGGTGGCACGGGATTTAAGGGGAAGGAGTGGGGACAGTCCCCCAAAGCTCCCTATTCAGTGTACGGCCGGTGTGCAGGGATCCTGTCACCACTCCTTTCCTGTGGGGAAAGCACTGGCCTAGTCCGAGAATCCGCCTGAGCCCCAGAGTAAAAGGCCAAGCGATGCCTACACAGGGAGATGGTAGTGTGCATAGAGTGCCATCCTAGGCTACGCACGCAACTTAGAATTGTGGCTGTGTTTGCTTAGTTCTGGCTGGCAGGGTGAACCCAGGACCCGCACATGGAGCCCGGGAAAGCAAGGCCCAAGAGGCACCAGGTCTCCCACAGCTCTTCTTCCCTGAAGCGCCAGAGAGAATGACCAAAGCCTTGCTGAAGAAGCTGCAGTGAAGTGCGGTTTGTGCCAAGCTGAAAACATCTGCAAAAGCATACCAGTCGCTGGGAAATCAGAGTCGGTTCTGTGGGCTTCTTTTGTTGCTTGCCTTAGCCTACTATTTGTATCAGGATGGGGAAAACCGCATAGAGCGAAAGCTTCTTTGCTCAGGCATCCCCTCTGGGAAAGCACAGCATTCTTTGGGAAATCAGAGTCGGGTCTGTGGGATGCTCCTGTTTGGCTGAGCTGGTCTCCACCGCACGGTGTAATAAACCCATATGGAGCGAAATTCTCTTTACCTAGGCATCCCCTCTGCCTGAGAGAGAAGCGCCCCTGCGCCTGTGGAAAGAGCCTTAAGGAAAGGGACACGTCTTTCACTGCACTCACCAGGAACATGTTTGTGGAGCAGGGAGAAGAGCAGGAGCCATTGGCCTTCTGGTCTGGAAACGGTTGCGAAGCAGGGGAGCCCGCCCTGACAGACACAGCGGCCGGTGGCAATACAAGTGTCACCGGCTCCCAGTTCAGAGAGACGGAAGCTTGGCTGCTAAGGAGACAGGAGGGCATGAGGTGGGCCGGGCGCGTGCTCCTCTCTTAGGAAGGAGTCTGGGCAGAAAGTTTGCCTGTCCTGAGCCTCTGAATCCAAAGAGATAGCAGCTCCTTGGCCACCTGTCCGTGGGTCAGATATATGCTAGCCACCAGGCGCCTACACTGAACTCGCAGAAAGAGCTCCTGAAATAACGGGGAGTCAGATGCCTTCTTCCTGCAGGATGTGGAAATTTGGAGGAGGGACGGGTTTTAAGGGGAAGAAGTGGGGACAGTCCCTAATAGCTCCCTATTCAGTGTACGGGCGGTGTGCAGGGATCCTGTCACCTCTCCTTTCCTGTGGGGAAAGCACTGTCCTAGTCCACGAGTCCGCCTGAGCGCCGGAGTAAAACGCCAAGCGATGCCTACACTGGGAGATGGTAGTGTGCATAGAGTGCCATCCTAGGCTACGCACGCTACTATAGGGTTGTAGCTGTGTCTGCTTAGTTCGGACCGTCAGGGTGAACCCAGGACGCGAACATGGAGCCCGGGAAAGCAAGGCACAAGAGGCACCAGCTCTCCCGCAGCTCTTCTTCCCTGACGCGACAGAATTCTTGCTGAGTATGCAGCAGTGAAGTGCTGTTCCCTAAAAGCCAAAGTCTCTGTGAAAGCACATCATTCGCTGAGAAATGTTCTGCGGGATGCTGCTGCTTGCCTGAGCCCAGTCTCGCGGTGGGAGAAACCCGAAAAAGCGAAAGCCTCATTGCCTGGGCATCTCCCCTGGGAAAGCACAGCATTCCATGCGAAATCAGAGTGGGTTTGGGGTTGCTGCTGCTGCTTGCCTGAGCTAGTCTCCGCATCCCGGTGGAAGATACCCGCATGGAGCGAAATACCCTTTGCTTTAACATCCCCTCTGCCTGAGACAGAAGCCTAGTGTGGGGAAGGCGCTGCACGCCGCCCCCGGAGAAGAGAAGGAGCCGTTGTCCTTGGGGTCGGGAAACTCTCGGGAAGCAGGATAGCCTGCCGTGGCACTAACAGCAGGCCGGTGGCAACACAAGTGTCACCCGCTCCCTGTGCGGAGAGATGGAATCATGGATGCTAAGGAGACATGAGGGGACGACTAGGGCAGAGGCGCGTGCTCCACTCTGAGGAAGTAGTCTGGACAGAAGACAGGCCTGTCCTGTGCCTCTGGTCCCAAGGGGGCAGCATCACCTCGGCCACCTATCCCAACGGCAGACTTGGGCTTGCCACTAGGTGCCATACCCGGAACTCGCAGAAACAACCCCATGGAGAAATGGGCAGTCGGATGCCGTATTCCACCAAGTGTGGCACCGATGTGGGTGGCAGGGGGTGTGCCGGGGAAGGAGTGGAGACAGTGCCCCACAGTTCCCCATCCCAGTACACGGGCCGGGTGCAGGGATCCTGTCGCCTCCTCTCTCCTGTGGTGAAGGCACTGGCCTAGACCCCGAGTCTGCCTGAGTGCAAGAGCAAAAGGGAAAGCCTTACGTAACCCCAGGAGATGGTAATAGGCATAGAGTGCCATGCTAGGACACGCACACTGCTGCAGGAATGTGACTGTGTCTGCGTAGTTCAGCATAGAAAGGTGAACCCCGGGCGTGAACTTGGAGCCCGGGAAAGCAAGTCCCAAGAGACAACAGCTCTCCCGCGGCTCTTCTTTCCTGCCGCGACAGAGTGTACACCCAAAGACTTTCTGAGGAAGCAGCAGCGAAGTGCGGTTCCTGCCAAGCTGAAAACCTCTGCGAAAGCATGGCAGTTGCTGGGAAATCAGAGTCGGTTCTTTGGGCTGCTTTTGTTCCTTGCCTTAGCCTAGTATTCACAGCACTATGGGAGAATCCCGCATAGAGCGAAACCTCTATTCCCTGGCATCCACTCTGCCTGAGAGAGAAGCGCGCTTGCGCCTGTGGAAAGAGCCTTAAGGAAAGGGACACGTTTTTCACTGTGCACCCCAGGAGCATATCTGTGGAAGGTGCAGCACGCTGCCCTGGGAGAAGAGCAGGAGCCGTTGGCCTTCTGGTTTGGAAACGGTTGCGAAGCAGGAGAACTCGTCCTGACAAGCACAGCTGCCGGTGGTAATACAAGTGTCACCCGCTGCCAGTGCAGAGAGAGAGAAGCCTGGCTGCTAAGGAGACAGGAGGGGATGAGTATGGCAGGGCGCGTGCTCCACTCTTAGATTAGAGTCTGGGTAGAAAGCATGCCTGTCCTGAGCCTGTGGGCACAGGAGACAGCAGCTCCTAGGCCACCTGTCCCTGGGGCATACATGCTCTAGCCACCAGGCACCTATGCTGAACTCGCAGAAACAGCTCCCTGAAATAACAGGGAGTTAGATGCCGACTTCCTCCAGGATGTGGAAGCTTGGAGGTGGCACGGGTTTTAAGGGGAAGGAGTGGGGACAGTCCCCCAAAGCTCCCTATTCAGTGTACGGCCGGTGTGCAGGGAACCTGTCACCTCTCCTTTCCTGTGGGGAAAGCACTGGCCTAGTCCGAGAATCCGCCTGAGCGCCAGAGTCAAAGACCCAGCGATGCCTACACTGGGAGATTGTAGTGTGCATAGAGTGTCATCCTAGCCTACGCACGCTACTGCAGAATTGTGGCTGTGCCAGCTTTGTTCGACCTAGCAGTGTGAAACCAGGACCCGAACATGGAGCCCGGGAAAGCAAGGCCCAAGAGGCACCAGCTCTCCCACACTCTTCTTCCCTGACACAACAGAGCGAATAACTAAAGCCTTGCTGAAGAAGCAGCAGTGAAATGCGGCTCGAGCCAAGCTGAAAACAGCGAAAGCATAGCAGTCGCTGGGAAATCAGAGTCGGTTCTGTGGGCTGCTGTGGCTGCTTGCATTAGCCTAGTATTCGTAGAAGGATGGGAGAAAACCGCATAGAGCAAAAGCTTCTTTGCTCGGGCAACCCCTCTGAGAAAGCACAGCATTCTTTGGGAAATCAGAGTCGGGTCTGTGGCATGCTCCTGTTTGGCTAAGCTGGTATCCACAGCATGGTGTAACAAATCCATATGGAGCGAAATCCTCTGTGCCTAGGCATACCGTCTGCAAGAGAGAAAAGCGCCCTTGCGCCTGTGGAAAGAGCCTTAAGGACAGGGAGACGTTTTTCACTGCCCTCCCCAGGAGCATATCTATGGAAGGTGCAGCAGGCTGCCCGGGGAGAAGAGCAGGAGCCGTTGGCCTTCTGGTTTGGAAACGGTTGTGAAGCAGGAGAGCCCGCCCTGACAGGCACAACGGCTGGTGGTAATACAAGTGTCACCCGCTGCCAGTGCAGAGAGACAGAATCCTGGCTGTTAATGAGACAGCAGGGGATGAGTATGGCAGGCCGTGTGCTCCACTCTTAGGAAGGAGTCTGGGTAGAAAGCATGCCTGTCCTTAGCCAGTTGGCCAAGGAGACAGCAGCTCCTTGGCCACATGTCCCTGGGGCATACATGCTCTAGCCACCAGGCGCCTAACCTAAACTCGCAGAAACAGCTCCCCGAAATAACGGGGAGTCAGATGCCGACTTCCTCCAGGATGTGGAAGTTGGAGGAGGCGCGGGTTTTAAGGGGAAGGAGTGGGGACAGTCCCCCAAAGCTCCCTATTCAGTGTACGGCCGATGTGCAGGATCCTGTCACCTCTCCTTTCCTGTGGGGAAAGCACTGGCCAAGTCTTAGAATCAGCCTTGGCGCCAGAGTAAAACGCCAAGCGATGCCTACACTGGGAGATGGTAGTGTGCATAGAGTGCCATCCTAGGCTACGCACGCAACTTAGAATTGTCGCTGTGTCTGCTTAGTTCTGTCTGGCAGGGTGAACCCAGGACCGAACATGGAGCCCGGGAAAGCAAGGCCCAAGAGGCACCAGCTCTCCCACAGCTCTTTTTCCCTGACGCGACAGAGAGAATGACCAAAGCCTTGCTGAGGAAGCAGCAGTGAAGTGCGGTTTGTGCCAAGCTGAAAACCTAAACGAAAGCATAGCAGTCGCTGGGAAATCAGAATCGGTTCTGTGGGCTGCTGTGGCTGCTTGCCTTACCTTGTATTCCTCGCAGGATGGGAGAAAACCGCCTAGAGCGAAAGCTTCTTTGCTCGGGCTTCCCCTCTGGGAAAGCACAGCATTCTTTGGGAAATCAGAGTCGGGTCTGTGGGTAGCTCCTGTTTGGCTGAGCTGGTCCCCACCGCACGGTGTAACAAACCCATATGGAGCGAAATCCTCTTAGCCAGGGCATCCCCTCTGCCAGAGAGAGAAGCGCGGTTGCGCCTGTGGAAAGAGCCTTAAGGAAAGGGACACGTCTTTCACTGCACTCCCCAGGACTATGTCTGTGGAACATGGAGAAGAGCAGGAGCCGTTGGCCTTCTGGTCTGGAAACGGTTGCGAAGCAGGAGAGCCCGCCCTGACAGGAACAGCGACAGGTGGCAATACTAGTGTCACCGGCTCCCAGTTCAGAGAGACGGAAGCCTGGCTGCTAAGGAGACAGGAGGGCATGAGGTGGGCAGGGCGCGTGCTCCGCTCTTAGGAAGGAGTCTTGGCAGAAAGCATGCCTGTCCTGAGCCTCTGGGTCCAAAGAGATAGCAGTTCCTTGGCCCCCTGTCCGTTGTTCAGATATGTGCTAGCCACCAGGCGCCTACCCTGAACTCGCAGAAACAGCTCCTGAAATAACGGGGAGTAAGATGCCGTCTTCCCCAGGATGTGGAAGCATGGAGGAAGGACGGGGTTTAAGGGGAAGGAGAGGGGACAGTCCCTCATAGCTCCCTATACAGTGCACGGGCCGTGTGCAGGCATCCTGTCACCTCTCCTTTCCTGTGGGGAAAGCACTGGGATAGTCCGCGAGTCCGCCTGAGAGCCAGCGTGAAAGGCCAAGCGATGCCTACACTGGGAGATGGTAGTGTGCATTGAGTGCCATCCTAGGCTACGCACGCAACTTAGAATTGTGGCTGTGTCTGCTTAGTTCTGTCTGGCATGGTGAACCCAGGACCCGAACATGGAGCCCAGGAAAGCAAGGCCCAAGAGGCACCAGCTCTCCCACAGCTCTTTTTCCCTGACGCGACAGAGAGAATGACCAACGCCTTTCTGAAGAAGCAGCAGTGAAGTGCGGTTTGTGCCAAGCTGAAAACCTATGCAAAAGCATAGCAGTCGCTGGGAAATCAGAGTCGCTTCTGTGGGCTGCTGTGGCTGCTTGCCTTACCTTGTATTCCTCGCAGGATGGGAGAAAACCGCATAGAGCGAAAGCTTCTTTGCTCGGGCATCCCCTCTGGGAAAGCACAGCATTCTTTGGGAAATCAGAGTCGGGTCTGTGGGTAGCTCCTGTTTGGCTGAGCTGGTCCCCACCGCACGGTGTAACAAACCCATATGGAGCGAAATCCTCTTAGCCAGGGCATCCCCTCTGCCAGAGAGAGAAGCGCGGTTGCGCCTGTGGAAAGAGCCTTATGGAAAGGGACACGTCTTTCACTGCACTCCCCAGGAGGATGTCTGTGGAACATGGAGAAGAGCAGGAGCCGTTGGCCTTCTGGTCTGGAAACGGTTGCGAAGCAGGAAAGCCCGCCCTGACAGGAACAGCGACAGGTCGCAATACTAGTGTCACCGGCTCCCAGTTCAGAGAGACGGAAGCCTGGCTGCTAAGGAGACAGGAGGGCATGAGGTGGGCAGGGCGCGTGCTCCTCTCTTAGGAAGGAGTCTTGGCAGAAAGCATGCCTGTCCTGAGCCTCTGGGTCCAAAGAGATAGCAGTTCCTTGGCCACCTGTCCGTTGTTCAGATATGTGCTCGCCACCAGGCGCCTACCCTGAACTCGCAGAAACAGCTCCTGAAATAACGGGGAGTCAGATGCCTTCTTCCTGCAGGATGTGGAAGCTTGGAGGAGGGACGGGGTTTAAGGGGAGGAGTGGGGACAGTCCCTCATAGTTCCTATTCAGTGTATGGGCGGTGTGCAGGGATCCTGTCACCTCTCCTTTCCTGTGGGGAAAGCACTGGCCTCGTTCGCGAGTCCACCTGTGCGCCGGAGTAAAAGGCCAAGCGATGCCTACACTGGGAGATGGTAGTGTGCATAGAATGCCATCCTAGGCTACGCACGCCACTATAGGGTTGTATCTGTGTCTGCTTAGTTCGGCCCGTGAGGGTGAACCCAGGACGCGAACATGGAGCCCGGGAAAGCAAGGCCAAAGAGGCACAAGCTCTCCCGCAGCTCTTCTTCCCTGACGCGACTGAAGCCTTGCTGAGGTTGCAGCAGTGAAGTGCTGTTCGCTAAAAGCCAAAGTCTCTGCGAAAGCACATCATTCGCTGAGAAATGTTCTGCGGGCTGCTGCTGCTTGCCTGAGCCAAGTCTCGCGGGTGGAGAAACCCGCATACAGCGAAAGCCTCATTGCCTGGGTATCTCACCTGGGACAGCACAGCATTCCATGGGAAATCAGAGTTGGGTTTGGGGATGCTGCTGCTGCTTGCCTGAGCTAGTCTCCACATCTCGGTGGAAGATACCCGCATGGAGCGAAATACCCTTTGCCCTAACATCCCCTCTGCCTGAGATAGAAGCCAAGTGTGGGGAAGGCGCAGCACGCCGCCCCCGGAAAAGAGAAGGAGCCGTTGTCCTTGGGGTCGGGAAACTCTCGGGAAGCAGGATAGCTGCAGTGGCACGAACAGCAGGCCGGTGGCAAGACAAGTGTCACCCGCTCCCTGTGCGGAGAGATGGAAGCCTGGCTGCTAAGGAGACATGAGGGTCGACTAGGGCAGAGGCGCGTGCTCCACTCTGAGGAAGGAGTCTGGGTAGAAAGCATGCCTGTCCTGAGCCTGTTGGGCAACGAGACAGAAGCTCCTTGGCCACCTGGCCCTGGGGCAGGCATGCTGTAGCTACCAGGCGCCTACGCTGAACTCGCCGACACAGCTCCCTGAAATAACGGGGAGTCAATGCCGACTTCCTCCAGGATGTGGAAGCTAGGAGGAGGCACGGTGTTTAAAGGGAAGGAGTGGGGACAGTCCCCCAAGCTCCCTATTCGGTGTACGGCCGGTGTGCAGGGATCCTGTCACCTCTCCTTTCCTGTGGGGAAAGCAGTGGCCTAGTCGCCGAGTTCGCCTGAGTGCCAGAGTAAAAGGCCAAGCAATGCCTACACTGGGAAATGGTAGTGTGCATTGAGGACCATCCTAGGCGACGCACGCTACTGCAGAATTGTGGCTGTGCCTGCTTCGTTCAGCCTGGCAGGATGAACCCAGGACCCGAACATGGAGCCCGGGAAAGCAAGGCCCAAGAGGCACCAGCTCTCCCACAGCTCTTCTTCCCTGCCACGACAGACAGAAAGACCAAAGCCTTGCAGAAGAAGCAGCAGTGACGTGCGGTTCGTGCCAAGCTGTAAACCTCTGCGAAAGCATAGGAGTCGCAGGGAAATCAGAGTCGGTTCTGTGGGCTGCTGTGGCAGCTTGCCTTAGCCTAGTATTCATAGCAGGATGGGAGAAACCCGCATAGAGCTAAAGCTTCTTTGCTCGGGCATCCCCTCTGGGAAAGCACAGCATTCTTTGGGAAATCAGAGTCGGGTCTGTGGGATGCTCCTGTTTGGCTGAGCTGGTCTCCACAGCACGGTGTAACAAACCCATATGGAGCAAAATCCTCTTTGACTAGGCATCCCCTCTGCCAGAGAGAGAAGCGCGGTTGCGCCTGTGGAAAGAGCCTTATGGAAAGGGACACGTCTTTCACTGCACTCCCCAGGAGGATGTCTGTGGAACATGGAGAAGAGCAGGAGCCGTTGGCCTTCTGGTCTGGAAACGGTTGCGAAGCAGGAGAGCCCGCCCTGACAGGAACAGCGACAGGTCGCAATACTAGTGTCACCGGCTCCCAGTTCAGAGAGACGGAAGCCTGGCTGCTAAGGAGACAGGAGGGCATGAGGTGGGCAGGGCGCGTGCTCCTCTCTTAGGAAGGAGTCTTGGCAGAAAGCATGCCTGTCCTGAGCCTCTGGGTCCAAAGAGATAGCAGTTCCTTGGCCACCTGTCCGTTGTTCAGATATGTGCTCGCCACCAGGCGCCTACCCTGAACTCGCAGAAACAGCTCCTGAAATAACGGGGAGTCAGATGCCTTCTTCCTGCAGGATGTGGAAGCTTGGAGGAGGGACGGGGTTTAAGGGGAGGAGTGGGGACAGTCCCTCATAGTTCCTATTCAGTGTATGGGCGGTGTGCAGGGATCCTGTCACCTCTCCTTTCCTGTGGGGAAAGCACTGGCCTCGTTCGCGAGTCCACCTGTGCGCCGGAGTAAAAGGCCAAGCGATGCCTACACTGGGAGATGGTAGTGTGCATAGAATGCCATCCTAGGCTACGCACGCCACTATAGGGTTGTATCTGTGTCTGCTTAGTTCGGCCCGTGAGGGTGAACCCAGGACGCGAACATGGAGCCCGGGAAAGCAAGGCCAAAGAGGCACAAGCTCTCCCGCAGCTCTTCTTCCCTGACGCGACTGAAGCCTTGCTGAGGTTGCAGCAGTGAAGTGCTGTTCGCTAAAAGCCAAAGTCTCTGCGAAAGCACATCATTCGCTGAGAAATGTTCTGCGGGCTGCTGCTGCTTGCCTGAGCCAAGTCTCGCGGGTGGAGAAACCCGCATACAGCGAAAGCCTCATTGCCTGGGTATCTCACCTGGGACAGCACAGCATTCCATGGGAAATCAGAGTTGGGTTTGGGGATGCTGCTGCTGCTTGCCTGAGCTAGTCTCCACATCTCGGTGGAAGATACCCGCATGGAGCGAAATACCCTTTGCCCTAACATCCCCTCTGCCTGAGATAGAAGCCAAGTGTGGGGAAGGCGCAGCACGCCGCCCCCGGAAAAGAGAAGGAGCCGTTGTCCTTGGGGTCGGGAAACTCTCGGGAAGCAGGATAGCTGCAGTGGCACGAACAGCAGGCCGGTGGCAAGACAAGTGTCACCCGCTCCCTGTGCGGAGAGATGGAAGCCTGGCTGCTAAGGAGACATGAGGGTCGACTAGGGCAGAGGCGCGTGCTCCACTCTGAGGAAGGAGTCTGGGTAGAAAGCATGCCTGTCCTGAGCCTGTTGGGCAACGAGACAGAAGCTCCTTGGCCACCTGGCCCTGGGGCAGGCATGCTGTAGCTACCAGGCGCCTACGCTGAACTCGCCGACACAGCTCCCTGAAATAACGGGGAGTCAATGCCGACTTCCTCCAGGATGTGGAAGCTAGGAGGAGGCACGGTGTTTAAAGGGAAGGAGTGGGGACAGTCCCCCAAGCTCCCTATTCGGTGTACGGCCGGTGTGCAGGGATCCTGTCACCTCTCCTTTCCTGTGGGGAAAGCAGTGGCCTAGTCGCCGAGTTCGCCTGAGTGCCAGAGTAAAAGGCCAAGCAATGCCTACACTGGGAAATGGTAGTGTGCATTGAGGACCATCCTAGGCGACGCACGCTACTGCAGAATTGTGGGTGTGCCTGCTTCGTTCAGCCTGGCAGGATGAACCCAGGACCCGAACATGGAGCCCGGGAAAGCAAGGTCCAAGAGGCACCAGCTCTCCCACAGCTCTTCTTCCCTGCCACGACAGACAGAATGACCAAAGCCTTGCCGAAGAAGCAGCAGTGACGTGCGGTTCGTGCCAAGCTGTAAACCTCTGCGAAAGCATAGGAGTCGCAGGGAAATCAGAGTCGGTTCTGTGGGCTGCTGTGGCAGCTTGCCTTAGCTTAGTATTCATAGCAGGATGGGAGAAACCCGCATAGAGCTAAAGCTTCTTTGCTCGGGCATCCCCTCTGGGAAAGCACAGCATTCTTTGGGAAATCAGAGTCGGGTCTGTGGGATGCTCCTGTTTGGCTGAGCTGGTCTCCACAGCACGGTGTAACAAACCCATATGGAGCAAAATCCTCTTTGACTAGGCATCCCCTCTGCCAGAGAGAGAAGCGCCTTTGCGCCTGTGGAAAGAGCCTTAAGGAAAGGGACACGTTTCTCACTGCGCTCCCCAGGAGTATGTCTGAGGAACATGGAGAAGAGCAGGAGCTGTTGGCCTTCTGGTCTGGAAACGGTTGCGAAGCAGGAGAGCCCGCCCTGACAGGAACAGCGACAGGTGGCAATACTAGTGTCACCGGCTCCCAAGTTCAGTGAGACGGAAGCCTGGCTGCTAAGGAGACAGGAGGGCTTGAGGTGGGTAGGGCGCGTGCTCCTCCCTTAGGAAGGAGTCTTGGCAGAAAGCATGCCTGTCCTGAGCCTCTGGGTCCAAAGAGATAGCAGTTCCTTGGCCACCTGTCCGTTGTTCAGATATGTGCTAGCCACCAGGCGCCTACCCTGAACTCGCAGAAACAGCTCCTCAAATAACGGGGAGTAAGATGCCATCTTCCTCCAGGATGTGGAAGCATGGAGGAAGGACGGGGTTTAAGGGGAAGGAGTGGGGACAGTCCCTCATAGCTCCCTATACAGTGTACGGGCCGTGTGCAGGGATCCTGTCACCTCTCCTTTCCTGTGGGGAAAGCACTGGCCTAGTCCGCGAGTCCGCCTGAGTGCCGGAGTAAAAGTCCAAGCGATGCCTACACTGGGAGATGGTAGTGTGCATTGCGGGCCATCCTAGGCTACGCACGCTACTGCAGAATTGTGGCTGTGCCTGCTTCGTTCAGCCTGGCAGGGTGAACCCAGGACCCGAACATGGAGCCCGGGAAAGCAAGGCCCAAGAGGCACCAGCTCTCCCACAGCTCTTCTTCCCTGCCACGACAGACAGAATGACCAAAGCCTTGCAGAAGAAGCAGCAGTGACGTGCGGTTCGTGCCAAGCTGTAAACCTCTGCGAAAGCATAGGAGTCGCTGGGAAATCAGAGTCGGTTCTGTGGGCTGCTGTGGCAGCTTGCCTTAGCCTAGTATTCGTAGCAGGATGGGAGAAACCCGCATAGAGCTAAAGCTTCTTTGCTCGGGCATCCCCTCTGGGAAAGCACAGCATTCTTTGGGAAATCAGAGTCGGGTCTGTGGGACACTCCTGTTTCGCTGTGCTGGTCTCCACAGCACGGTGTAACAAACCCGAATGTAGCGATATCCTCTTTGCCTGGGCATCCGCTCTGCCTGAGAGAGAATTGCGCTTGTGCCTGTGGAAAGAGCCTTAAGGAAAGAGACGCGTCTTTCACTGCACTCCCCAGGAGCATGTCTGTGGAAGGTGCAGCACGCTGCCCAGGGAGAAGAGCAGGAGCCGTTGGCCTCCTGGTCTGGAAAGGGTTGAGAAGCAGGAGAGCCTGCCTGGAAGGCACAGCGGCCGTTGGCAATACAAGTTTCACCGGCTCCCAGAGCAGAGAGACGGAAGCCTGGCTGCTAAGGAGACGGACCCTGGCTGCTAAGGGCACGTGCTCCTCTCTTATGAACGAGGATGGGTAGAAAGCATGCCTGTCCTGGGCCTCTGGGCGCAAGGAGACAGCAGTTCCTGGGCGACCTGTCCCTGGGGTAGACATGCTCTAGCCACCAGGCGCCTACGCTGAACTCACAGAAACAGCTCCCTGAAATAATGGGAGTCAGATGCCTTCTTCCTCCAGGATGTGGAAGCTGGGAGGAGGCACGGGGTTTAAGGGGAAGGAGTAGGGACACTCCCCCAAAGCACCCTATTCAGTGCACGGGCCATGTGCAGGGATCCTGTCACCTATCCTTTCCTGTGGGGAAAGCCTTGGCCTAGTCTGCGAGTACGCCTGAGCGCCAGAGTAAAAGTCCAAGCGATGCCTACACTGGGAGATGGTAGTGTGCATAGAGTGCCATCCTAGGCTACGCACGCTACTGCAGCGTTGTGGATGTGTCTGCTTAATTGGGCCTGGCAGGGTGAACCCAGGACGCGAACATGGAGCCCGGGATAGCAAGTCGCAAGAGACCAGCTCTCCTGCGGCTCTTCATCCCTGCCGCGACGGAGTGAACACCCAAAGCCTATCTGAGGAAGTAGCAGTGAAGTGCGGTTCGTGCCAAGCTGTAAACATCTGTGAAACTTTGCAGTCGCTGGGAAATCAGTCCGTTCTGTGGCTGCTTTTGTTGCTTGCCTTAGCCTAGTATTCGTAGCAGGATGGGAGAATCCCGCATAGAGCGAAAGCCTCTTTGCCCTGGCATCCCCTCTGGGATAGCACAGCATTCTTTGGGAAATCAGAGTCGGGTCGGAGGGATTCTCCTGTTGCCTGAGCTGTGTAATAAACCCGCATTGAGCGAAATCCTCTATGCCTGGGCATCCCCTCTGCCTGAGAGAGAAGCGCGCTTGCGCCTGTGGAAAGAGCCTTAAGGAAAGGGACACGTTTTACACTACACTCCCCAGGAGCATATCTGTGGAAAGTGCAGCACGATGCCCGGGGAGAAGAGCAGGAGCCGTTGGCCTTCTGGTCTGGAAACGGTTGCGAAGCAGGAGAGCCGTCCCTTAGAGGCACAGCGGCTGGTGGTAATACAAGTGTCACCCGCTCCCAGTGCACAGGACGGAAGCCTGGCTGCTAAGTAGACAGGATTGGATGAGTTTGGCAGTGGAATACTCCACTCTAAGAAAGGAGTCTGGGTTGAAAGCATGCCTTTCCTCAGCCTGTTGGCCAAAGAGACAGCAGCTCCTTGGCAACCTGTCCCTGGGGCAGACATGCTCAAGCCACCAGGCGCCTACGCTGAACTCGCAGAAACAGCTCCCCGAAATAACGGGGAGTCAGATGCCGACTTCCTCCAGGATGTGGAAGCTTGGAGGAGTCACGGGGTTTAAGGGGATGGAGCGGGGACAGTCCCCCAAAGCTCCCTATTCAGTGTACGGCCGGTGTGCAGGGATCCTGTCACCTCTCCTTTCCTGTGGGGAAAGCACTGGGCTAGTCCGCGAGTCCGCCTGAGCGCCAGCGTAAAAGGCCAAGCGATGCCTACACTGGGAGATGGTAGTGTGCATTGAGTGCCATCCTAGGCTATGCACGCAACTTAGAATTGTGGCTGTGTCTGCTTAGTTCTGTCTGGCATGGTGAACCCAGGACCCGAACATGGAGCCTGGGAAAGCAAGGCCCAAGAGTCACCAGCTCTCCCACAGCTCTTCTTCCCTGCCACGACAGACAGAATGACCAAAGCCTTGCCGAAGAAGCAGCAGTGACGTGCGGTTCGTGCCAAGCTGTAAACCTCTGCGAAAGCAGAGGAGTCGCTGGGAAATCAGAGTCGGTTCTGTGGGCTGCTGTGGCAACTTGCCTTAGCCTAGTATTCGTAGCAGGATGGGAGAAACCCGCATAGAGCTAAAGCCTCTTTGCTCGGGCATCCCCTCTGGGAAAGCACAGCATTCTTTGGGAAATCAGAGTCGGGTCTGTGGGATGCTCCTGTTTGGCTGAGCTGGTCTCCACACCACGGTGTAACAAACCCATATGGAGCAAAAACCTCTTTGACTAGGCATCCCCTCTGCCAGAGAGAGAAGTGCCTTTGCGCCTGTGGAAAGAGCCTTAAGGAAAGGGACACGTCTCTCACTGTGCTCCGCAGGAGTATGTCTGAGGAACATGGAGAAGAGCAGGAGCTGTTGCCCTCTGGTCTGGAAACGGTTGCGAAGCAGGAGAGCCCGCCCTGACAGGAACAGCGACAGGTGGCAATACTAGTGTCACCGGCTCCCAAGTTCAGTGAGACGGAAGCCTGGCTGCTAAGGAGACAGGAGGGCATGAGGTGGGCAGGGCGCGTGCTCCTCTCTTAGGAAGGAGTCTTGGCAGAAAGCATGCCTGTCCTGAGCCTCTGGGTCCAAAGAGATAGCAGTTCCTTGGCCACCTGTCCGTTGTTCAGATATGTGCTCGCCACCAGGCGCCTACCCTGAACTCGCAGAAACAGCTCCTGAAATAACGGGGAGTCAGATGCCTTCTTCCTGCAGGATGTGGAAGCTTGGAGGAGGGACGGGGTTTAAGGGGAGGAGTGGGGACAGTCCCTCATAGTTCCTATTCAGTGTATGGGCGGTGTGCAGGGATCCTGTCACCTCTCCTTTCCTGTGGGGAAAGCACTGGCCTAGTCCGCGAGTCCACCTGTGCGCCGGAGTAAAAGGCCAAGCGATGCCTACACTGGGAGAGGGTAGTGTGCATAGAATGCCATCCTAGGCTACGCACGCCACTATAGGGTTGTATCTGTGTCTGCTTAGTTCGGCTCGTGAGGGTGAACCCAGGACGCGAACATGGAGCCCGGGAAAGCAAGGCCAAAGAGGCACAAGCTCTCCCGCAGCTCTTCTTCCCTGACGCGACTGAAACCTTGCTGAGGTTGCTGCAGTGAAGTGCTGTTCGCTAAAAGCCAAAGTCTCTGCGAAAGCACATCATTCGCTGAGAAATGTTCTGCGGGCTGCTGCTGCTTGCCTGAGCCAAGTCTCGCGGGTGGAGAAACCCGCATACAGCGAAAGCCTCATTGCCTGGGTATCTCACCTGGGACAGCACAGCATTCCATGGGAAATCAGAGTTGGGTTTGGGGATGCTGCTGCTGCTTGCCTGAGCTAGTCTCCACATCTCGGTGGAAGATACCCGCATGGAGCGAAATACCCTTTGCCCTAACATCCCCTCTGCCTGAGATAGAAGCCAAGTGTGGGGAAGGTGCAGCACGCCGCCCCCGGAAAAGAGAAGGAGCCGTTGTCCTTGGGGTCGGGAAACTCTCGGGAAGCAGGATAGCCTGCCGTGGCACGAACAGCAGGCCGGTGGCAAGACAAGTGTCACCCGCCTCCTGTGCGGAGAGATGGAAGCCTGGCTGCTAAGGAGACATGAGGGTCGACTAGGGCAGAGGCGCGTGCTCCACTCTGAGGAAGGAGTCTGGGTAGAAAGCATGCCTGTCCTGAGCCTGTTGGGCAACGAGACAGCTACTTGGCCACCTGGCCCTGGGGCAGGCATGCTGTAGCTACCAGGCGCCTACGCTGAACTCGCCGAAACAGCTCCCTGAAATAACGGGGAGTCAATGCCGACTTCCTCCAGGATGTGGAAGCTAGGAGGAGGCACGGTGTTTAAAGGGAAGGAGTGGGGACAGTCCCCCAAGCTCCCTATTCGGTGTACGGCCGGTGTGCAGGGATCCTGTCACCTCTCCTTTCCTGTGGGGAAAGCAGTGGCCTAGTCGCCGAGTTCGCCTGAGTGCCAGAGTAAAAGGCCAAGCAATGCCTACACTGGGAAATGGTAGTGTGCATTGAGGACCATCCTAGGCGACGCACGCTGCTGCATAATTGTGGCTGTGCCTGCTTAGTTCAGCCTGGCAGGATGAACCCAGGACCCGAACATGGAGCCCGGGAAAGCAAGGCCCAAGAGGCACCAGCTCTCCCACAGCTCTTCTTCCCTGCCACGACAGACAGAATGACCAAAGCCTTGCCGAAGAAGCAGCAGTGACGTGCGGTTCGTGCCAAGCTGTAAACCTCTGCGAAAGCATAGGAGTCACTGGGAAATCAGAGTCGGTTCTGTGGGCTGCTGTGGCAGCTTGCCTTAGCCTAGTATTCGTAGAAGGATGGGAGAAACCCGCATAGAGCTAAAGCTTCTTTGCTCGGGCATCCCCTCTGGGAAAGCACAGCATTCTTTGGGAAATCAGAGTCGGGTCTGTGGGACACTCCTGTTTCGCTGTGCTGGTCTCCACAGCACGGTGTAACAAACCCGAATGTAGCGATATCCTCTTTGCCTGGGCATCCGCTCTGCCTGAGAGAGAATTGCGCTTGTGCCTGTGGAAAGAGCCTTAAGGAAAGAGACGCGTCTTTCACTGCACTCCCCAGGAGCATGTCTGTGGAAGGTGCAGCACGCTGCCCAGGGAGAAGAGCAGGAGCCGTTGGCCTCCTGGTCTGGAAAGGGTTGAGAAGCAGGAGAGCCTGCCTGGAAGGCACAGCGGCCGTTGGCAATACAAGTTTCACCGGCTCCCAGAGCAGAGAGACGGAAGCCTGGCTGCTAAGGAGACGGACCCTGGCTGCTAAGGGCACGTGCTCCTCTCTTATGAACGAGGATGGGTAGAAAGCATGCCTGTCCTGGGCCTCTGGGCGCAAGGAGACAGCAGTTCCTGGGCGACCTGTCCCTGGGGTAGACATGCTCTAGCCACCAGGCGCCTACGCTGAACTCACAGAAACAGCTCCCTGAAATAATGGGAGTCAGATGCCTTCTTCCTCCAGGATGTGGAAGCTGGGAGGAGGCACGGGGTTTAAGGGGAAGGAGTAGGGACACTCCCCCAAAGCACCCTATTCAGTGCACGGGCCATGTGCAGGGATCCTGTCACCTATCCTTTCCTGTGGGGAAAGCCTTGGCCTAGTCTGCGAGTACGCCTGAGCGCCAGAGTAAAAGTCCAAGCGATGCCTACACTGGGAGATGGTAGTGTGCATAGAGTGCCATCCTAGGCTACGCACGCTACTGCAGCGTTGTGGATGTGTCTGCTTAATTGGGCCTGGCAGGGTGAACCCAGGACGCGAACATGGAGCCCGGGATAGCAAGTCGCAAGAGACCAGCTCTCCTGCGGCTCTTCATCCCTGCCGCGACGGAGTGAACACCCAAAGCCTATCTGAGGAAGTAGCAGTGAAGTGCGGTTCGTGCCAAGCTGTAAACATCTGTGAAACTTTGCAGTCGCTGGGAAATCAGTCCGTTCTGTGGCTGCTTTTGTTGCTTGCCTTAGCCTAGTATTCGTAGCAGGATGGGAGAATCCCGCATAGAGCGAAAGCCTCTTTGCCCTGGCATCCCCTCTGGGATAGCACAGCATTCTTTGGGAAATCAGAGTCGGGTCGGAGGGATTCTCCTGTTGCCTGAGCTGTGTAATAAACCCGCATTGAGCGAAATCCTCTATGCCTGGGCATCCCCTCTGCCTGAGAGAGAAGCGCGCTTGCGCCTGTGGAAAGAGCCTTAAGGAAAGGGACACGTTTTACACTACACTCCCCAGGAGCATATCTGTGGAAAGTGCAGCACGATGCCCGGGGAGAAGAGCAGGAGCCGATGGCCTTCTGGTCTGGAAAAGGTTGCAAAGCAGGAGAGCCGTCCCTTAGAGGCACAGCGGCTGGTGGTAATACAAGTGTCACCCGCTCCCAGTGCACAGGACGGAAGCCTGGCTGCTAAGTAGACAGGAGTGGATGAGTATGGCAGTGGAATACTCCACTCTAAGAAAGGAGTCTGGGTTGAAAGCATGCCTTTCCTCCGCCTGTTGGCCAAGGAGACAGCAGCTCCTTGGCCACATGTCCCTGGGGCATACATGCTCTAGCCACCAGGCGCCTAACCTAAACTCGCAGAAACAGCTCCCCGAAATAACGGGGAGTCAGATGCCGACTTCCTCCAGGATGTGGAAGTTGGAGGTGGCGCGGGTTTTAAGGGGAAGGAGTGGGGACAGTCCCCCAAAGCTCCCTATTCAGTGTACGGCCGATGTGCCGGATCCTGTCACCTCTCCTTTCCTGTGGGGAAAGCACTGGCCAAGTCTTAGAATCAGCCTTGGCGCCAGAGTAAAACGCCAAGCGATGCCTACACTGGGAGATGGTAGTGTGCATAGAGTGCCATCCTAGGCTACGCACGCAACTTAGAATTGTGGCTGTGTCTGCTTAGTTCTGTCTGGCAGGGTGAACCCAGGACCCGAACATGGAGCCCGGGAAAGCAAGGCCCAAGAGGTACCAGCTCTCCCACAGCTCTTTTTCCCTGACGCGACAGAGAGAATGACCAAAGCCTTGCTGAGGAAGCAGCAGTGAAGAGCGGTTTGTGCCAAGCTGAAAACCTATGCGAAAGCACAACAGTCTCTGGGAAATCAGAATCGGTTCTGTGGGCTGCTGTGGCTGCTTGCCTTACCTTGTATTCCTCGCAGGATGGGAGAAAACCGCATAGAGCGAAAGCTTCTTTGCTCGGGCATCCCCTCTGGGAAAGCACAGCATTCTTTGGGAAATCAGAGTCGGGTCTGTGGGTAGCTCCTGTTTGGCTGAGCTGGTCCCCACCGCACGGTGTAACAAACCCATATGGAGCGAAATCCTCTTAGCCAGGGCATCCCCTCTGCCAGAGAGAGAAGCGCGGTTGCGCCTGTGGAAAGAGCCTTAAGGAAAGGGACACGTCTTTCACTGCACTCCCCAGGAGTATGTCTGTGGAACATGGAGAAGAGCAGGAGCCGTTGGCCTTCTGGTCTGGAAACGGTTGCGAAGCAGGAGAGCCCGCCCTGACAGGAACAGCGACAGGTGGCAATACTAGTGTCACCGGCTCCCAGTTCAGAGAGACGGAAGCCTGGCTGCTAAGGAGACAGGAGGGCATGAGGTGGGCAGGGCGCGTGCTCCTCTCTTAGGAAGGAGTCTTGGCAGAAAGCATGCCTGTCCTGAGCCTCTGGGTCCAAAGAGATAGCAGTTCCTTGGCCACCTGTCCGTTGTTCAGATATGTGCTAGCCACCAGGCGCCTACCCTGAACTCGCAGAAACAGCTCCTGAAATAACGGGGAGTAAGATGCCGTCTTCCCCAGGATGTGGAAGCATGGAGGAAGGACGGGGTTTAAGGGGAAGGAGTGGGGACAGTCCCTCATAGCTCCCTATACAGTGTACGGGCCGTGTGCAGGGATCCTGTCACCTCTCCTTTCCTGTGGGGAAAGCACTGGGCTAGTCCGCGAGTCCGCCTGAGCGCCAGCGTAAAAGGCCAAGCGATGCCTACACTGGGAGATGGTAGTGTGCATTGAGTGCCATCCTAGGCTATGCACGCAACTTAGAATTGTGGCTGTGTCTGCGTAGTTCTGTCTGGCATGGTGAACCCAGGACCCGAACATGGAGCCCGGGAAAGCAAGGCCCAAGAGGCACCAGCTCTCCCACAGCTCTTTTTCCCTGACGCGACAGAATGACCAATGCCTTGCTGAGGAAGCAGCAGTGAAGTGCGGTTTGTGCCAAGCTGAAAACCTATGCGAAAGCATAGCAGTCGCTGGGAAATCAGAGTCGGTTCTGTGGGCTGCTGTGGCTGCTTGCCTTACCTTGTATTCCTCGCAGGATGGGAGAAAACCGCATAGAGCGAAAGCTTCTTTGCTCGGGCATCCCCTCTGGGAAAGCACAGCATTCTTTGGGAAATCAGAGTCGGGTCTGTGGGTAGCTCCTGTTTGGCTGAGCTGGTCCCCACCGCACGGTGTAACAAACCCATATGGAGCGAAATCCTCTTAGCCAGGGCATCCCCTCTGCCAAAGAGAGAAGCGCGGTTGCGCCTGTGGAAAGAGCCTTAAGGAAAGGGACACGTCTTTCACTGCACACCACAGGAGTATGTCTGTGGAACATGGAGAAGAGCAGGAGCCGTTGGCCTTCTGGTCTGGAAACGGTTGCGAAGCAGGAGAGCCCGCCCTGACAGGAACAGCGACAGGTGGCAATACTAGTGTCACCGGCTCCCAGTTCAGAGAGACGGAAGCCTGGCTGCTAAGGAGACAGGAGGGCATGAGGTGGGCAGGGCGCGTGCTCCTCTCTTAGGAAGGAGTCTTGGCAGAAAGCATGCCTGTCCTGAGCCTCTGGGTCCAAAAGATATCAGTTCTTTGGCCACCTGTCCGTTGTTCAGATATGTGCTAGCCACCAGGCGCCTACCCTGAACTCGCAGAAACAGCTCCTCAAATAACGGGGAGTAAGATGCCGTCTTCCTCCAGGATGTGGAAGCATGGAGGAAGGACGGGGTTTAAGGGGAAGGAGTGGGGACAGTCCCTCATAGCTCCCTATACAGTGTACGGGCCGTGTGCAGGGATCCTGTCACCTCTCCTTTCCTGTGGGGAAAGCACTGGCCTAGTCCGCGAGTCCGCCTGAGCGCCGGAGTAAAAGTCCAAGCGATGCCTACACTGGGAGATGGTAGTGTGCATTGCGGGCCATCCTAGGCTACGCACGCTACTGCAGAATTGTGGCTGTGCCTGCTTCGTTCAGCCTGGCAGGGTGAACCCAGGACCCGAACATGGAGCCCGGGAAAGCAAGGCCCAAGAGGCACCAGCTCTCCCACAGCTCTTCTTCCCTGCCACGACAGACAGAATGACCAAAGCCTTGCAGAAGAAGCAGCAGTGACGTGCGGTTCGTGCCAAGCTGTATACCTCTGCGAAAGCATAGGAGTCGCTGGGAAATCAGAGTCGGTTCTGTGGGCTGCTGTGGCTGCTTGCCTTAGCCTAGTATTCGTAGCAGGATGGGAGAAACCCGCATAGAGCTAAAGCTTCTTTGCTCGGGCATCCCCTCTGGGAAAGCACAGCATTCTTTGGGAAATCAGAGTCGGGTCTGTGGGACACTCCTGTTTCGCTGTGCTGGTCTCCACAGCACGGTGTAACAAACCCGAATGTAGCGATATCCTCTTTGCCTGGGCATCCGCTCTGCCTGAGAGAGAATTGCGCTTGTGCCTGTGGAAAGAGCCTTAAGGAAAGAGACGCGTCTTTCACTGCACTCCCCAGGAGCATGTCTGTGGAAGGTGCAGCACGCTGCCCAGGGAGAAGAGCAGGAGCCGTTGGCCTCCTGGTCTGGAAAGGGTTGAGAAGCAGGACAGCCTGCCTGGAAGGCACAGCGGCCGTTGGCAATACAAGTTTCACCGGCTCCCAGAGCAGAGAGACGGAAGCCTGGCTGCTAAGGAGACGGACCCTGGCTGCTAAGGGCACGTGCTCCTCTCTTATGAACGAGGATGGGTAGAAAGCATGCCTGTCCTGGGCCTCTGGGCGCAAGGAGACAGCAGTTCCTGGGCGACCTGTCCCTGGGGTAGACATGCTCTAGCCACCAGGCGCCTACGCTGAACTCACAGAAACAGCTCCCTGAAATAATGGGAGTCAGATGCCTTCTTCCTCCAGGATGTGGAAGCTGGGAGGAGGCACGGGGTTTAAGGGGAAGGAGTAGGGACACTCCCCCAAAGCACCCTATTCAGTGCACGGGCCATGTGCAGGGATCCTGTCACCTATCCTTTCCTGTGGGGAAAGCCTTGGCCTAGTCTGCGAGTACGCCTGAGCGCCAGAGTAAAAGTCCAAGCGATGCCTACACTGGGAGATGGTAGTGTGCATAGAGTGCCATCCTAGGCTACGCACGCTACTGCAGCGTTGTGGATGTGTCTGCTTAATTGGGCCTGGCAGGGTGAACCCAGGACGCGAACATGGAGCCCGGGATAGCAAGTCGCAAGAGACCAGCTCTCCTGCGGCTCTTCATCCCTGCCGCGACGGAGTGAACACCCAAAGCCTATCTGAGGAAGTAGCAGTGAAGTGCGGTTCGTGCCAAGCTGTAAACATCTGTGAAACTTTGCAGTCGCTGGGAAATCAGTCCGTTCTGTGGCTGCTTTTGTTGCTTGCCTTAGCCTAGTATTCGTAGCAGGATGGGAGAATCCCGCATAGAGCGAAAGCCTCTTTGCCCTGGCATCCCCTCTGGGATAGCACAGCATTCTTTGGAAAATCAGAGTCGGGTCGGAGGGATTCTCCTGTTGCCTGAGCTGTGTAATAAACCCGCATTGAGCGAAATCCTCTATGCCTGGGCATCCCCTCTGCCTGAGAGAGAAGCGCGCTTGCGCCTGTGGAAAGAGCCTTGAGGAAAGGGACACGTTTTACACTACACTCCCCAGGAGCATATCTGTGGAAAGTGCAGCACGATGCCCGGGGAGAAGAGCAGGAGCCGATGGCCTTCAGGTCTGGAAAAGGTTGCAAAGCAGGAGAGCCGTCCCTTAGAGGCACAGCGGCTGGTGGTAATACAAGTGTCACCCGCTCCCAGTGCACAGGACGGAAGCCTGGCTGCTAAGTAGACAGGAGTGGATGAGTATGGCAGTGGAATACTCCACTCTAAGAAAGGAGTCTGGGTTGAAAGCATGCCTTTCCTCCGCCTGTTGGCCAAGGAGACAGCAGCTCCTTGGCCACATGTCCCTGGGGCATACATGCTCTAGCCACCAGGCGCCTAACCTAAACTCGCAGAAACAGCTCCCCGAAATAACGGGGAGTCAGATGCCGACTTCCTCCAGGATGTGGAAGTTAGAGGTGGCGCGGGTTTTAAGGGGAAGGAGTGGGGACAGTCCCCCAAACTCCCTATTAAGTGTACGGCCGATGTGTAGGATCCTGTCACCTCTCCTTTCCTGTGGGGAAAGCACTGGCCAAGTCTTAGAATCAGCCTTGGCGCCAGAGTAAAACGCCAAGCGATGCCTACACTGGGAGATGGTAGTGTGCATAGAGTGCCATCCTAGGCTACGCACGCAACTTAGAATTGTGGCTGTGTCTGCTTAGTTCTGTCTGGCAGGGTGAACCCAGGACCCGAACATGGAGCCCGGGAAAGCAAGGCCCAAGAGGCACCAGCTCTCCCACAGCTCTTTTTCCCTGACGCGACAGAGAGAATGACCAAAGCCTTGCTGAGGAAGCAGCAGTGAAGTGCGGTTTGTGCCAAGCTGAAAACCTATGCGAAAGCACAACAGTCTCTGGGAAATCAGAATCGGTTCTGTGGGCTGCTGTGGCTGCTTGCCTTACCTTGTATTCCTCGCAGGATGGGAGAAAACCGCATAGAGCGAAAGCTTCTTTGCTCGGGCATCCCCTCTGGGAAAGCACAGCATTCTTTGGGAAATCAGAGTCGGGTCTGTAGGTAGCTCCTGTTTGGCTGAGCTGGTCCCCACAGCACGGTGTAACAAACCCATATGGAGCGAAATCCTCTTAGCCAGGGCATCCCCTCTGCCAGAGAGAGAAGCGCGGTTGCGCCTGTGGAAAGAGCCTTAAGGAAAGGGACACGTCTTTCACTGCACTCCCCAGGAGTATGTCTGTGGAACATGGAGAAGAGCAGGAGCCGTTGGCCTTCTGGTCTGGAAACGGTTGCGAAGCAGGAGAGCCCGCCCTGACAGGAACAGCGACAGGTGGCAATACTAGTGTCACCGGCTCCCAGTTCAGAGAGACGGAAGCCTGGCTGCTAAGGAGACAGGAGGGCATGAGGTGGGCAGGGCGCGTGCTCCTCTCTTAGGAAGGAGTCTTGGCAGAAAGCATGCCTGTCCTGAGCCTCTGGGTCCAAAGAGATAGCAGTTCCTTGGTCACCTGTTCGTTGTTCAGATATGTGCTAGCCACCAGGCGCCTACCCTGAACTCGCAGAAACAGCTCCTGAAATAACGGGGAGTAAGATGCCGTCTTCCCCAGGATGTGGAAGCATGGAGGAAGGACGGGGTTTAAGGGGAAGGAGTGGGGACAGTCCCTCATAGCTCCCTATACAGTGTACGGGCCGTGTGCAGGGATCCTGTCACCTCTCCTTTCCTGTGGGGAAAGCACTGGGCTAGTCCGCGAGTCCGCCTGAGCGCCAGCGTAAAAGGCCAAGCGATGCCTACACTGGGAGATGGTAGTGTGCATTGAGTGCCATCCTAGGCTATGCACGCAACTTAGAATTGTGGCTGTGTCTGCTTAGTTCTGTCTGGCATGGTGAACCCAGGACCCGAACATGGAGCCCGGGAAAGCAAGGCCCAAGAGGCACCAGCTCTCCCACAGCTCTTTTTCCCTGACGCGACAGAATGACCAATGCCTTGCTGAGGAAGCAGCAGTGAAGTGCGGTTTGTGCCAAGCTGAAAACCTATGCGAAAGCATAGCAGTCGCTGGGAAATCAGAGTCGGTTCTGTGGGCTGCTGTGGCTGCTTGCCTTACCTTGTATTCCTCGCAGGATGGGAGAAAACCGCATAGAGCGAAAGCTTCTTTGCTCGGGCATCCCCTCTGGGAAAGCACAGCATTCTTTGGGAAATCAGAGTCGGGTCTGTGGGTAGCTCCTGTTTGGCTGAGCTGGTCCCCACCGCACGGTGTAACAAACCCATATGGAGCGAAATCCTCTTAGCCAGGGCATCCCCTCTGCCAAAGAGAGAAGCGCGGTTGCGCCTGTGGAAAGAGCCTTAAGGAAAGGGACACGTCTTTCACTGCACACCACAGGAGTATGTCTGTGGAACATGGAGAAGAGCAGGAGCCGTTGGCCTTCTGGTCTGGAAACGGTTGCGAAGCAGGAGAGCCCGCCCTGACAGGAACAGCGACAGGTGGCAATACTAGTGTCACCGGCTCCCAGTTCAGAGAGACGGAAGCCTGGCTGCTAAGGAGACAGGAGGGCATGAGGTGGGCAGGGCGCGTGCTCCTCTCTTAGGAAGGAGTCTTGGCAGAAAGCATGCCTGTCCTGAGCCTCTGGGTCCAAAAGATATCAGTTCTTTGGCCACCTGTCCGTTGTTCAGATATGTGCTAGCCACCAGGCGCCTACCCTGAACTCGCAGAAACAGCTCCTCAAATAACGGGGAGTAAGATGCCGTCTTCCTCCAGGATGTGGAAGCATGGAGGAAGGACGGGGTTTAAGGGGAAGGAGTGGGGACAGTCCCTCATAGCTCCCTATACAGTGTACGGGCCGTGTGCAGGGATCCTGTCACCTCTCCTTTCCTGTGGGGAAAGCACTGGCCTAGTCCGCGAGTCCGCCTGAGCGCCGGAGTAAAAGTCCAAGCGATGCCTACACTGGGAGATGGTAGTGTGCATTGCGGGCCATCCTAGGCTACGCACGCTACTGCAGAATTGTGGCTGTGCCTGCTTCGTTCAGCCTGGCAGGGTGAACCCAGGACCCGAACATGGAGCCCGGGAAAGCAAGGCCCAAGAGGCACCAGCTCTCCCACAGCTCTTCTTCCCTGCCACGACAGACAGAATGACCAAAGCCTTGCAGAAGAAGCAGCAGTGACGTGCGGTTCGTGCCAAGCTGTATACCTCTGCGAAAGCATAGGAGTCGCTGGGAAATCAGAGTCGGTTCTGTGGGCTGCTGTGGCAGCTTGCCTTAGCCTAGTATTCGTAGCAGGATGGGAGAAACCCGCATAGAGCTAAAGCTTCTTTGCTCGGGCATCCCCTCTGGGAAAGCACAGCATTCTTTGGGAAATCAGAGTCGGGTCTGTGGGACACTCCTGTTTCGCTGTGCTGGTCTCCACAGCACGGTGTAACAAACCCGAATGTAGCGATATCCTCTTTGCCTGGGCATCCGCTCTGCCTGAGAGAGAATTGCGCTTGTGCCTGTGGAAAGAGCCTTAAGGAAAGAGACGCGTCTTTCACTGCACTCCCCAGGAGCATGTCTGTGGAAGGTGCAGCACGCTGCCCAGGGAGAAGAGCAGGAGCCGTTGGCCTCCTGGTCTGGAAAGGGTTGAGAAGCAGGACAGCCTGCCTGGAAGGCACAGCGGCCGTTGGCAATACAAGTTTCACCGGCTCCCAGAGCAGAGAGACGGAAGCCTGGCTGCTAAGGAGACGGACCCTGGCTGCTATGGGCACGTGCTCCTCTCTTATGAACGAGGATGGGTAGAAAGCATGCCTGTCCTGGGCCTCTGGGCGCAAGGAGACAGCAGTTCCTGGGCGACCTGTCCCTGGGGTAGACATGCTCTAGCCACCAGGCGCCTACGCTGAACTCACAGAAACAGCTCCCTGAAATAATGGGAGTCAGATGCCTTCTTCCTCCAGGATGTGGAAGCTGGGAGGAGGCACGGGGTTTAAGGGGAAGGAGTAGGGACACTCCCCCAAAGCACCCTATTCAGTGCACGGGCCATGTGCAGGGATCCTGTCACCTATCCTTTCCTGTGGGGAAAGCCTTGGCCTAGTCTGCGAGTACGCCTGAGCGCCAGAGTAAAAGTCCAAGCGATGCCTACACTGGGAGATGGTAGTGTGCCTAGAGTGCCATCCTAGGCTACGCACGCTTCTGCAGCGTTGTGGATGTGTCTGCTTAATTGGGCCTGGCAGGGTGAACCCAGGACGCGAACATGGAGCCCGGGATAGCAAGTCGCAAGAGACCAGCTCTCCTGCGGCTCTTCATCCCTGCCGCGACGGAGTGAACACCCAAAGCCTATCTGAGGAAGTAGCAGTGAAGTGCGGTTCGTGCCAAGCTGTAAACATCTGTGAAACTTTGCAGTCGCTGGGAAATCAGTCCGTTCTGTGGCTGCTTTTGTTGCTTGCCTTAGCCTAGTATTCGTAGCAGGATGGGAGAATCCCGCATAGAGCGAAAGCCTCTTTGCCCTGGCATCCCCTCTGGGATAGCACAGCATTCTTTGGGAAATCAGAGTCGGGTCGGAGGGATTCTCCTGTTGCCTGAGCTGTGTAATAAACCCGCATTGAGCGAAATCCTCTATGCCTGGGCATCCCCTCTGCCTGAGAGAGAAGCGCGCTTGCGCCTGTGGAAAGAGCCTTGAGGAAAGGGACACGTTTTACACTACACTCCCCAGGAGCATATCTGTGGAAAGTGCAGCACGATGCCCGGGGAGAAGAGCAGGAGCCGATGGCCTTCTGGTCTGGAAAAGGTTGCAAAGCAGGAGAGCCGTCCCTTAGAGGCACAGCGGCTGGTGGTAATACAAGTGTCACCCGCTCCCAGTGCACAGGACGGAAGCCTGGCTGCTAAGTAGACAGGAGTGGATGAGTATGGCAGTGGAATACTCCACTCTAAGAAAGGAGTCTGGGTTGAAAGCATGCCTTTCCTCCGCCTGTTGGCCAAGGAGACAGCAGCTCCTTGGCCACATGTCCCTGGGGCATACATGCTCTAGCCACCAGGCGCCTAACCTAAACTCGCAGAAACAGCTCCCCGAAATAACGGGGAGTCAGATGCCGACTTCCTCCAGGATGTGGAAGTTGGAGGTGGCGCGGGTTTTAAGGGGAAGGAGTGGGGACAGTCCCCCAAAGCTCCCTATTCAGTGTACGGCCGATGTGTAGGATCCTGTCACCTCTCCTTTCCTGTGGGGAAAGCACTGGCCAAGTCTTAGAATCAGCCTTGGCGCCAGAGTAAAACGCCAAGCGATGCCTACACTGGGAGATGGTAGTGTGCATAGAGTGCCATCCTAGGCTACGCACGCAACTTAGAATTGTGGCTGTGTCTGCTTAGTTCTGTCTGGCAGGGTGAACCCAGGACGCGAACATGGAGCCCGGGAAAGCAAGGCCCAAGAGGCACCAGCTCTCCCACAGCTCTTTTTCCCTGACGCGACAGAGAGAATGACCAAAGCCTTGCTGAGGAAGCAGCAGTGAAGTGCGGTTTGTGCCAAGCTGAAAACCTATGCGAAAGCACAACAGTCTCTGGGAAATCAGAATCGGTTCTGTGGGCTGCTGTGGCTGCTTGCCTTACCTTGTATTCCTCGCAGGATGGGAGAAAACCGCATAGAGCGAAAGCTTCTTTGCTCGGGCATCCCCTCTGGGAAAGCACAGCATTCTTTGGGAAATCAGAGTCGGGTCTGTGGGTAGCTCCTGTTTGGCTGAGCTGGTCCCCACAGCACGGTGTAACAAACCCATATGGAGCGAAATCCTCTTAGCCAGGGCATCCCCTCTGCCAGAGAGAGAAGCGCGGTTGCGCCTGTGGAAAGAGCCTTAAGGAAAGGGACACGTCTTTCACTGCACTCCCCAGGAGTATGTCTGTGGAACATGGAGAAGAGCAGGAGCCGTTGGCCTTCTGGTCTGGAAACGGTTGCGAAGCAGGAGAGCCCGCCCTGACAGGAACAGCGACAGGTGGCAATACTAGTGTCACCGGCTCCCAGTTCAGAGAGACGGAAGCCTGGCTGCTAAGGAGACAGGAGGGCATGAGGTGGGCAGGGCGCGTGCTCCTCTCTTAGGAAGGAGTCTTGGCAGAAAGCATGCCTGTCCTGAGCCTCTGGGTCCAAAGAGATAGCAGTTCCTTGGCCACCTGTCCGTTGTTCAGATATGTGCTAGCCACCAGGCGCCTACCCTGAACTCGCAGAAACAGCTCCTGAAATAACGGGGAGTAAGATGCCGTCTTCCCCAGGATGTGGAAGCATGGAGGAAGGACGGGGTTTAAGGGGAAGGAGTGGGGACAGTCCCTCATAGCTCCCTATACAGTGTACGGGCCGTGTGCAGGGATCCTGTCACCTCTCCTTTCCTGTGGGGAAAGCACTGGGCTAGTCCGCGAGTCCGCCTGAGCGCCAGCGTAAAAGGCCAAGCGATGCCTACACTGGGAGATGGTAGTGTGCATTGAGTGCCATCCTAGGCTATGCACGCAACTTAGAATTGTGGCTGTGTCTGCTTAGTTCTGTCTGGCATGGTGAACCCAGGACCCGAACATGGAGCCCGGGAAAGCAAGGCCCAAGAGGCACCAGCTCTCCCACAGCTCTTTTTCCCTGACGCGACAGAATGACCAATGCCTTGCTGAGGAAGCAGCAGTGAAGTGCGGTTTGTGCCAAGCTGAAAACCTATGTGAAAGCATAGCAGTCGCTGGGAAATCAGAGTCGGTTCTGTGGGCTGCTGTGGCTGCTTGCCTTACCTTGTATTCCTCGCAGGATGGGAGAAAACCGCATAGAGCGAAAGCTTCTTTGCTCGGGCATCCCCTCTGGGAAAGCACAGCATTCTTTGGGAAATCAGAGTCGGGTCTGTGGGTAGCTCCTGTTTGGCTGAGCTGGTCCCCACAGCACGGTGTAACAAACCCATATGGAGCGAAATCCTCTTAGCCAGGGCATCCCCTCTGCCAAAGAGAGAAGCGCGGTTGCGCCTGTGGAAAGAGCCTTAAGGAAAGGGACACGTCTTTCACTGCACACCACAGGAGTATGTCTGTGGAACATGGAGAAGAGCAGGAGCCGTTGGCCTTCTGGTCTGGAAACGGTTGCGAAGCAGGAGAGCCCGCCCTGACAGGAACAGCGACAGGTGGCAATACTAGTGTCACCGGCTCCCAGTTCAGAGAGACGGAAGCCTGGCTGCTAAGGAGACAGGAGGGCATGAGGTGGGCAGGGCGCGTGCTCCTCTCTTAGGAAGGAGTCTTGGCAGAAAGCATGCCTGTCCTGAGCCTCTGGGTCCAAAAGATATCAGTTCTTTGGCCACCTGTCCGTTGTTCAGATATGTGCTAGCCACCAGGCGCCTACCCTGAACTCGCAGAAACAGCTCCTCAAATAACGGGGAGTAAGATGCCGTCTTCCTCCAGGATGTGGAAGCATGGAGGAAGGACGGGGTTTAAGGGGAAGGAGTGGGGACAGTCCCTCATAGCTCCCTATACAGTGTACGGGCCGTGTGCAGGGATCCTGTCACCTCTCCTTTCCTGTGGGGAAAGCACTGGCCTAGTCCGCGAGTCCGCCTGAGCGCCGGAGTAAAAGTCCAAGCGATGCCTACACTGGGAGATGGTAGTGTGCATTGCGGGCCATCCTAGGCTACGCACGCTACTGCAGAATTGTGGCTGTGCCTGCTTCGTTCAGCCTGGCAGGGTGAACCCAGGACCCGAACATGGAGCCCGGGAAAGCAAGGCCCAAGAGGCACCAGCTCTCCCACAGCTCTTCTTCCCTGCCACGACAGACAGAATGACCAAAGCCTTGCAGAAGAAGCAGCAGTGACGTGCGGTTCGTGCCAAGCTGTATACCTCTGCGAAAGCATAGGAGTCGCTGGGAAATCAGAGTCGGTTCTGTGGGCTGCTGTGGCAGCTTGCCTTAGCCTAGTATTCGTAGCAGGATGGGAGAAACCCGCATAGAGCTAAAGCTTCTTTGCTCGGGCATCCCCTCTGGGAAAGCACAGCATTCTTTGGGAAATCAGAGTCGGGTCTGTGGGACACTCCTGTTTCGCTGTGCTGGTCTCCACAGCACGGTGTAACAAACCCGAATGTAGCGATATCCTCTTTGCCTGGGCATCCGCTCTGCCTGAGAGAGAATTGCGCTTGTGCCTGTGGAAAGAGCCTTAAGGAAAGAGACGCGTCTTTCACTGCACTCCCCAGGAGCATGTCTGTGGAAGGTGCAGCACGCTGCCCAGGGAGAAGAGCAGGAGCCGTTGGCCTCCTGGTCTGGAAAGGGTTGAGAAGCAGGAGAGCCTGCCTGGAAGGCACAGCGGCCGTTGGCAATACAAGTTTCACCGGCTCCCAGAGCAGAGAGACGGAAGCCTGGCTGCTAAGGAGACGGACCCTGGCTGCTATGGGCACGTGCTCCTCTCTTATGAACGAGGATGGGTAGAAAGCATGCCTGTCCTGGGCCTCTGGGCGCAAGGAGACAGCAGTTCCTGGGCGACCTGTCCCTGGGGTAGACATGCTCTAGCCACCAGGCGCCTACGCTGAACTCACAGAAACAGCTCCCTGAAATAATGGGAGTCAGATGCCTTCTTCCTCCAGGATGTGGAAGCTGGGAGGAGGCACGGGGTTTAAGGGGAAGGAGTAGGGACACTCCCCCAAAGCACCCTATTCAGTGCACGGGCCATGTGCAGGGATCCTGTCACCTATCCTTTCCTGTGGGGAAAGCCTTGGCCTAGTCTGCGAGTACGCCTGAGCGCCAGAGTAAAAGTCCAAGCGATGCCTACACTGGGAGATGGTAGTGTGCATAGAGTGCCATCCTAGGCAACGCACGCTACTGCAGCGTTGTGGATGTGTCTGCTTAATTGGGCCTGGCAGGGTGAACCCAGGACGCGAACATGGAGCCCGGGATAGCAAGTCGCAAGAGACCAGCTCTCCTGCGGCTCTTCATCCCTGCCGCGACGGAGTGAACACCCAAAGCCTATCTGAGGAAGTAGCAGTGAAGTGCGGTTCGTGCCAAGCTGTAAACATCTGTGAAACTTTGCAGTCGCTGGGAAATCAGTCCGTTCTGTGGCTGCTTTTGTTGCTTGCCTTAGCCTAGTATTCGTAGCAGGATGGGAGAATCCCGCATAGAGCGAAAGCCTCTTTGCCCTGGCATCCCCTCTGGGATAGCACAGCATTCTTTGGGAAATCAGAGTCGGGTCGGAGGGATTCTCCTGTTGCCTGAGCTGTGTAATAAACCCGCATTGAGCGAAATCCTCTATGCCTGGGCATCCCCTCTGCCTGAGAGAGAAGCGCGCTTGCGCCTGTGGAAAGAGCCTTGAGGAAAGGGACACGTTTTACACTACACTCCCCAGGAGCATATCTGTGGAAAGTGCAGCACGATGCCCGGGGAGAAGAGCAGGAGCCGATGGCCTTCTGGTCTGGAAAAGGTTGCAAAGCAGGAGAGCCGTCCCTTAGAGGCACAGCGGCTGGTGGTAATACAAGTGTCACCCGCTCCCAGTGCACAGGACGGAAGCCTGGCTGCTAAGTAGACAGGAGTGGATGAGTATGGCAGTGGAATACTCCACTCTAAGAAAGGAGTCTGGGTTGAAAGCATGCCTTTCCTCCGCCTGTTGGCCAAGGAGACAGCAGCTCCTTGGCCACATGTCCCTGGGGCATACATGCTCTAGCCACCAGGCGCCTAACCTAAACTCGCAGAAACAGCTCCCCGAAATAACGGGGAGTCAGATGCCGACTTCCTCCAGGATGTGGAAGTTGGAGGTGGCGCGGGTTTTAAGGGGAAGGAGTGGGGACAGTCCCCCAAAGCTCCCTATTCAGTGTACGGCCGATGTGTAGGATCCTGTCACCTCTCCTTTCCTGTGGGGAAAGCACTGGCCAAGTCTTAGAATCAGCCTTGGCGCCAGAGTAAAACGCCAAGCGATGCCTACACTGGGAGATGGTAGTGTGCATAGAGTGCCATCCTAGGCTACGCACGCAACTTAGAATTGTGGCTGTGTCTGCTTAGTTCTGTCTGGCAGGGTGAACCCAGGACCCGAACATGGAGCCCGGGAAAGCAAGGCCCAAGAGGCACCAGCTCTCCCACAGCTCTTTTTCCCTGACGCGACAGAGAGAATGACCAAAGCCTTGCTGAGGAAGCAGCAGTGAAGTGCGGTTTGTGCCAAGCTGAAAACCTATGCGAAAGCACAACAGTCTCTGGGAAATCAGAATCGGTTCTGTGGGCTGCTGTGGCTGCTTGCCTTACCTTGTATTCCTCGCAGGATGGGAGAAAACCGCATAGAGCGAAAGCTTCTTTGCTCGGGCATCCCCTCTGGGAAAGCACAGCATTCTTTGGGAAATCAGAGTCGGGTCTGTGGGTAGCTCCTGTTTGGCTGAGCTGGTCCCCACAGCACGGTGTAACAAACCCATATGGAGCGAAATCCTCTTAGCCAGGGCATCCCCTCTGCCAGAGAGAGAAGCGCGGTTGCGCCTGTGGAAAGAGCCTTAAGGAAAGGGACACGTCTTTCACTGCACTCCCCAGGAGTATGTCTGTGGAACATGGAGAAGAGCAGGAGCCGTTGGCCTTCTGGTCTGGAAACGGTTGCGAAGCAGGAGAGCCCGCCCTGACAGGAACAGCGACAGGTGGCAATACTAGTGTCACCGGCTCCCAGTTCAGAGAGACGGAAGCCTGGCTGCTAAGGAGACAGGAGGGCATGAGGTGGGCAGGGCGCGTGCTCCTCTCTTAGGAAGGAGTCTTGGCAGAAAGCATGCCTGTCCTGAGCCTCTGGGTCCAAAGAGATAGCAGTTCCTTGGCCACCTGTCCGTTGTTCAGATATGTGCTAGCCACCAGGCGCCTACCCTGAACTCGCAGAAACAGCTCCTGAAATAACGGGGAGTAAGATGCCGTCTTCCCCAGGATGTGGAAGCATGGAGGAAGGACGGGGTTTAAGGGGAAGGAGTGGGGACAGTCCCTCATAGCTCCCTATACAGTGTACGGGCCGTGTGCAGGGATCCTGTCACCTCTCCTTTCCTGTGGGGAAAGCACTGGGCTAGTCCGCGAGTCCGCCTGAGCGCCAGCGTAAAAGGCCAAGCGATGCCTACACTGGGAGATGGTAGTGTGCATTGAGTGCCATCCTAGGCTATGCACGCAACTTAGAATTGTGGCTGTGTCTGCTTAGTTCTGTCTGGCATGGTGAACCCAGGACCCGAACATGGAGCCCGGGAAAGCAAGGCCCAAGAGGCACCAGCTCTCCCACAGCTCTTTTTCCCTGACGCGACAGAATGACCAATGCCTTGCTGAGGAAGCAGCAGTGAAGTGCGGTTTGTGCCAAGCTGAAAACCTATGCGAAAGCATAGCAGTCGCTGGGAAATCAGAGTCGGTTCTGTGGGCTGCTGTGGCTGCTTGCCTTACCTTGTATTCCTCGCAGGATGGGAGAAAACCGCATAGAGCGAAAGCTTCTTTGCTCGGGCATCCCCTCTGGGAAAGCACAGCATTCTTTGGGAAATCAGAGTCGGGTCTGTGGGTAGCTCCTGTTTGGCTGAGCTGGTCCCCACCGCACGGTGTAACAAACCCATATGGAGCGAAATCCTCTTAGCCAGGGCATCCCCTCTGCCAAAGAGAGAAGCGCGGTTGCGCCTGTGGAAAGAGCCTTAAGGAAAGGGACACGTCTTTCACTGCACACCACAGGAGTATGTCTGTGGAACATGGAGAAGAGCAGGAGCCGTTGGCCTTCTGGTCTGGAAACGGTTGCGAAGCAGGAGAGCCCGCCCTGACAGGAACAGCGACAGGTGGCAATACTAGTGTCACCGGCTCCCAGTTCAGAGAGACGGAAGCCTGGCTGCTAAGGAGACAGGAGGGCATGAGGTGGGCAGGGCGCGTGCTCCTCTCTTAGGAAGGAGTCTTGGCAGAAAGCATGCCTGTCCTGAGCCTCTGGGTCCAAAAGATATCAGTTCTTTGGCCACCTGTCCGTTGTTCAGATATGTGCTAGCCACCAGGCGCCTACCCTGAACTCGCAGAAACAGCTCCTCAAATAACGGGGAGTAAGATGCCGTCTTCCTCCAGGATGTGGAAGCATGGAGGAAGGACGGGGTTTAAGGGGAAGGAGTGGGGACAGTCCCTCATAGCTCCCTATACAGTGTACGGGCCGTGTGCAGGGATCCTGTCACCTCTCCTTTCCTGTGGGGAAAGCACTGGCCTAGTCCGCGAGTCCGCCTGAGCGCCGGAGTAAAAGTCCAAGCGATGCCTACACTGGGAGATGGTAGTGTGCATTGCGGGCCATCCTAGGCTACGCACGCTACTGCAGAATTGTGGCTGTGCCTGCTTCGTTCAGCCTGGCAGGGTGAACCCAGGACCCGAACATGGAGCCCGGGAAAGCAAGGCCCAAGAGGCACCAGCTCTCCCACAGCTCTTCTTCCCTGCCACGACAGACAGAATGACCAAAGCCTTGCAGAAGAAGCAGCAGTGACGTGCGGTTCGTGCCAAGCTGTATACCTCTGCGAAAGCATAGGAGTCGCTGGGAAATCAGAGTCGGTTCTGTGGGCTGCTGTGGCTGCTTGCCTTAGCCTAGTATTCGTAGCAGGATGGGAGAAACCCGCATAGAGCTAAAGCTTCTTTGCTCGGGCATCCCCTCTGGGAAAGCACAGCATTCTTTGGGAAATCAGAGTCGGGTCTGTGGGACACTCCTGTTTCGCTGTGCTGGTCTCCACAGCACGGTGTAACAAACCCGAATGTAGCGATATCCTCTTTGCCTGGGCATCCGCTCTGCCTGAGAGAGAATTGCGCTTGTGCCTGTGGAAAGAGCCTTAAGGAAAGAGACGCGTCTTTCACTGCACTCCCCAGGAGCATGTCTGTGGAAGGTGCAGCACGCTGCCCAGGGAGAAGAGCAGGAGCCGTTGGCCTCCTGGTCTGGAAAGGGTTGAGAAGCAGGAGAGCCTGCCTGGAAGGCACAGCGGCCGTTGGCAATACAAGTTTCACCGGCTCCCAGAGCAGAGAGACGGAAGCCTGGCTGCTAAGGAGACGGACCCTGGCTGCTAAGGGCACGTGCTCCTCTCTTATGAACGAGGATGGGTAGAAAGCATGCCTGTCCTGGGCCTCTGGGCGCAAGGAGACAGCAGTTCCTGGGCGACCTGTCCCTGGGGTAGACATGCTCTAGCCACCAGGCGCCTACGCTGAACTCACAGAAACAGCTCCCTGAAATAATGGGAGTCAGATGCCTTCTTCCTCCAGGATGTGGAAGCTGGGAGGAGGCACGGGGTTTAAGGGGAAGGAGTAGGGACACTCCCCCAAAGCACCCTATTCAGTGCACGGGCCATGTGCAGGGATCCTGTCACCTATCCTTTCCTGTGGGGAAAGCCTTGGCCTAGTCTGCGAGTACGCCTGAGCGCCAGAGTAAAAGTCCAAGCGATGCCTACACTGGGAGATGGTAGTGTGCATAGAGTGCCATCCTAGGCTACGCACGCTACTGCAGCGTTGTGGATGTGTCTGCTTAATTGGGCCTGGCAGGGTGAACCCAGGACGCGAACATGGAGCCCGGGATAGCAAGTCGCAAGAGACCAGCTCTCCTGCGGCTCTTCATCCCTGCCGCGACGGAGTGAACACCCAAAGCCTATCTGAGGAAGTAGCAGTGAAGTGCGGTTCGTGCCAAGCTGTAAACATCTGTGAAACTTTGCAGTCGCTGGGAAATCAGTCCGTTCTGTGGCTGCTTTTGTTGCTTGCCTTAGCCTAGTATTCGTAGCAGGATGGGAGAATCCCGCATAGAGCGAAAGCCTCTTTGCCCTGGCATCCCCTCTGGGATAGCACAGCATTCTTTGGGAAATCAGAGTCGGGTCGGAGGGATTCTCCTGTTGCCTGAGCTGTGTAATAAACCCGCATTGAGCGAAATCCTCTATGCCTGGGCATCCCCTCTGCCTGAGAGAGAAGCGCGCTTGCGCCTGTGGAAAGAGCCTTGAGGAAAGGGACACGTTTTACACTACACTCCCCAGGAGCATATCTGTGGAAAGTGCAGCACGATGCCCGGGGAGAAGAGCAGGAGCCGTTGGCCTTCTGGTCTGGAAACGGTTGCGAAGCAGGAGAGCCGTCCCTTAGAGGCACAGCGGCTGGTGGTAATACAAGTGTCACCCGCTCCCAGTGCACAGGACGGAAGCCTGGCTGCTAAGTAGACAGGAGTGGATGAGTATGGCAGTGGAATACTCCACTCTAAGAAAGGAGTCTGGGTTGAAAGCATGCCTTTCCTCCGCCTGTTGGCCAAGGAGACAGCAGCTCCTTGGCCACATGTTCCTGGGGCATACATGCTCTAGCCACCAGGCGCCTAACCTAAACTCGCAGAAACAGCTCCCCGAAATAACGGGGAGTCAGATGCCGACTTCCTCCAGGATGTGGAAGTTGGAGGTGGCGCGGGTTTTAAGGGGAAGGAGTGGGGACAGTCCCCCAAAGCTCCCTATTCAGTGTACGGCCAATGTGCAGGATCCTGTCACCTCTCCTTTCCTGTGGGGAAAGCACTGGCCTAGTCCGCGAGTCCGCCTGAGCGCCGGAGTAAAAGTCCAAGCGATGCCTACACTGGGAGATGGTAGTGTGCATTGCGGGCCATCCTAGGCTACGCAAGCTACTGCAGAATTGAGGCTGTGCCTGCTTCGTTCAGCCTGGCAGGGTGAACCCAGTACCCGAACATGGAGCCCGGGATAGCAAGGCCCAAGAGGCACCAGCTCTCCCACAGCTCTTTTTCCCTGACGCGACAGAGAGAATGACCAACGCCTTGCTGAGGAAGCAGCAGTGACGTGCGGTTTGTGCCAAGCTGAAAACCTATGCGAAAGCATAGGAGTCGCTGGGAAATCAGAGTCGGTTCTGTGGGCTGCTGTGGCTGCTTGCCTTACCTTGTATTCCTCGCAGGATGGGAGAAAACCGCATAGAGCGAAAGCTTCTTTGCTCGGGCATCCCCTCTGGGAAAGCACAGCATTCTTTGGGAAATCAGAGTTGGGTCTGTGGGTAGCTCCTGTTTGGCTGAGCTGGTCCCCACAGCACGGTGTAACAAACCCATATGGAGCGAAATCCTCTTAGCCAGGGCATCCCCTCTGCCAGAGAGAGAAGCGCGGTTGCGCCTGTGGAAAGAGCCTTAAGGAAAGGGACACGTCTTTCACTGCACTCCCCAGGAGTATGTCTGTGGAACATGGAGAAGAGCAGGAGCCGTTGGCCTTCTGGTCTGGAAACGGTTGCGAAGCAGGAGAGCCCGCCCTGACAGGAACAGCGACAGGTGGCAATACTAGTGTCACCGGCTCCCAGTTCAGAGAGACGGAAGCCTGGCTGCTAAGGAGACAGGAGGGCATGAGGTGGGCAGGGCGCGTGCTCCTCTCTTAGGAAGGAGTCTTGGCAGAAAGCATGCCTGTCCTGAGCCTCTGGGTCCAAAGAGATAGCAGTTCCTTGGCCACCTGTCCGTTGTTCAGATATGTGCTCGCCACCAGGCGCCTACCCTGAACTCGCAGAAACAGCTCCTGAAATAACGGGGAGTCAGATGCCTTCTTCCTGTAGGATGTGGAAGCTTGGAGGAGGGACGGGGTTTAAGGGGAGGAGTGGGGACAGTCCCTCATAGTTCCTATTCAGTGTATGGGCGGTGTGCAGGGATCCTGTCACCTCTCCTTTCCTGTGGGGAAAGCACTGGCCTAGTCCGCGAGTCCACCTGTGCGCCGGAGTAAAAGGCCAAGCGATGCCTACACTGGGAGATGGTAGTGTGCATAGAATGCCATCCTAGGCTACGCACGCCACTATAGGGTTGTATCTGTGTCTGCTTAGTTCGGCCCGTGACGGTGAACCCAGGACGCGAACATGGAGCCCGGGAAAGCAAGGCCAAAGAGGCACAAGCTCTCCCGCAGCTCTTCTTCCCTGACGCGACTGAAGCCTTGCTGAGGTTGCAGCAGTGAAGTGCTGTTCGCTAAAAGCCAAAGTCTCTGCGAAAGCACACCATTCGCTGAGAAATGTTCTGCGGGCTGCTGCTGCTTGCCTGAGCCAAGTCTCGCGGGTGGAGAAACCCGCATACAGCGAAAGCCTCATTGCATGGGTATCTCACCTGGGACAGCACAGCATTCCATGGGAAATCAGAGTTGGGTTTGGGCATGCTGCTGCTGCTTGCCTGAGCTAGTCTCCACATCTCGGTGGAAGATACCCGCATGGAGCGAAATACCCTTTGCCCTAACATCCCCTCTGCCTGAGATAGAAGCCAAGTGTGGGGAAGGCGCAGCACGCCGCCCCCGGAAAAGAGAAGGAGCCGTTGTCCTTGGGGTCGGGAAACTCTCGGGAAGCAGGATAGCCTGCCGTGGCACGAACAGCAGGCCGGTGGCAAGACAAGTGTCACCCGCTCCCTGTGCGGAGAGATGGAAGCCTGGCTGCTAAGGAGACATGAGGGTCGACTAGGGCAGAGGCGCGTGCTCCACTCTGAGGAAGGAGTCTGGGTAGAAAGCATGCCTGTCCTGAGCCTGTTGGGCAACGAGACAGAAGCTCCTTGGCCACCTGGCCCTGGGGCAGGCATGCTGTAGCTACCAGGCGCCTACGCTGAACTCGCCGAAACAGCTCCCTGAAATAACGGGGAGTCAATGCCGACTTCCTCCAGGATGTGGAAGCTAGGAGGAGGCACGGTGTTTAAAGGGAAGGAGTGGGGACAGTCCCCCAAGCTCCCTATTCGGTGTACGGCCGGTGTGCAGGGATCCTGTCACCTCTCCTTTCCTGTGGGGAAAGCAGTGGCCTAGTCGCCGAGTTCGCCTGAGTGCCAGAGTAAAAGGCCAAGCAATGCCTACACTGGGAAATGGTAGTGTGCATTGAGGACCATCCTAGGCGACGCACGCTACTGCAGAATTGTGGCTGTGCCTGCTTCGTTCAGCCTGGCAGGATGAACCCAGGACCCGAACATGGAGCCCGGGAAAGCAAGGCCCAAGAGGCACCAGCTCTCCCACAGCTCTTCTTCCCTGCCACGACAGACAGAATGACCAAAGCCTTGCCGAAGAAGCAGCAGTGACGTGCGGTTCGTGCCAAGCTGTAAACCTCTGCGAAAGCATAGGTGTCGCTGGGAAATCAGAGTCGGTTCTGTGGGCTGCTGTGGCAGCTTGCCTTAGCCTAGTATTCATAGCAGGATGGGAGAAACCCGCATAGAGCTAAAGCTTCTTTGCTCGGGCATCCCCTCTGGGAAAGCACAGCATTCTTTGGGAAATCAGAGTCGGGTCTGTGGGATGCTCCTGTTTGGCTGAGCTGGTCTCCACAGCACGGTGTAACAAACCCATATGGAGCAAAATCCTCTTTGACTAGGCATCCCCTCTGCCAGAGAGAGAAGCGCCTTTGCGCCTGTGGAAAGAGCCTTAAGGAAAGGGACACGTCTCTCACTGCGCTCCCCAGGAGTATGTCTGAGGAACATGGAGAAGAGCAGGAGCTGTTGGCCTTCTGGTCTGGAAACGGTTGCGAAGCAGGAGAGCCCGCCCTGACAGGAACAGCGACAGGTGGCAATACTAGTGTCACCGGCTCCCAAGTTCAGTGAGACGGAAGCCTGGCTGCTAAGGAGACAGGAGGGCATGAGGTGGGCCGGGCGCGTGCTCCTCTCTTAGGAAGGAGTCTTGGCAGAAAGCATGCCTGTCCTGAGCCTCTGGGTCCAAAGAGATAGCAGTTCCTTGGCCACCTGTCCGTTGTTCAGATATGTGCTCGCCACCAGGCGCCTACCCTGAACTCGCAGAAACAGCTCCTGAAATAACGGGGAGTCAGATGCCTTCTTCCTGCAGGATGTGGAAGCTTGGAGGAGGGACGGGGTTTAAGGGGAGGAGTGGGGACAGTCCCTCATAGTTCCTATTCAGTGTATGGGCGGTGTGCAGGGATCCTGTCACCTCTCCTTTCCTGTGGGGAAAGCACTGGCCTAGTCCGCGAGTCCACCTGTGCGCCGGAGTAAAAGGCCAAGCGATGCCTACACTGGGAGATGGTAGTGTGCATAGAATGCCATCCTAGGCTACGCACGCCACTATCGGGTTGTATCTGTGTCTGCTTAGTTCGGCCCGTGAGGGTGAACCCAGGACGCGAACATGGAGCCCGGGAAAGCAAGGCCAAAGAGGCACAAGCTCTCCCGCAGCTCTTCTTCCCTGACGCGACTGAAGCCTTGCTGAGGTTGCAGCAGTGAAGTGCTGTTTGCTAAAAGCCAAAGTCTCTGCGAAAGCACATCATTCGCTGAGAAATGTTCTGCGGGCTGCTGCTGCTTGCCTGAGCCTCTACCTTTGGCTCAGGTCATGATCCCAGAGGCCTGGGATCGAGTCCCGCATTGGGCTCTCTGCTCAGCAGGGAGCCAGATTCTCCTCATCTCTCTCTGTCTGTCTCTCTGCCTATTTGTAATCCTCTCTGTCAAATAAATAAATAAAATCTTTTAAAAAAAGTTTACCATAACGATAATTGTAAGCAAGATATTGTAATACCACAAAAGACTAGATTAAAGGAACAGAATATATATTATCAATTATATTTTATATTTAATATAAAAGCAATAGCAATACAAGAAAACAAAATACAATCTTTTAAACAAATGGTTCTGGAGTAATGGTGAAGCTAAATGTAAAAATATAAAATAAAAATACAATAAAATATTAAAATAAAATAAATCCAGGCAGATATCATCATACACTCTTCACAAAAATTAGATTGGATTATAAACCTAAACATGAAACATGTAGAAGGTAATATAGAAGAAAATATAAATGACCTTGTTTTTGGCAATAACTTTAGCTACAAAAGCACAAGCACTGAATTTAAAAATGTCTACTCTGTGAAACACAATGCCAAGAGAATGAAAAGGCAAATCACAGACTATGAGAAAAAATTTGCAAAATACACATCTGGCAAAGGACTGTTAATCAAAAATACACAAAGACCCCTTAAAACTCAACAATGGGGGAAAAACCTGATTAAAAATGAGCCAAAGACCTTAGCAGATACCTCACAAAAGAAAATATTACAGATGGCAAATAAGCATATAAAAAGATGCTTCACATCATATGTCATCAGGAAAATGCAAATTAAAACAAAAAAGAGACACCAGTACATACCCAGAATCCAGAACACTGACAACAGAACACGAAATATTGGTGAGGATGTGGAGCAACAGGAATGTTCTTCCATGTCTATTGAGAATAAAGAATGAAAAACAACTTGGCAGTTTCTTACTAAACTAAACATATTCTTGCCAGATGATTCAGCAGTAGCAGTTCTTGGTATTTATCCAAAGAAGATGAAATCTATACCCACAAAGATGTCTATAGTAGTTTTATTCATAACTGACAAAATCTTGGAAGCAACCAAGATGTCCTTCCATAGGTGAAAGGTCAAATAAAGTGTAGTACATGCAAACAATGGAATATTATTTAATGCTAGAGAAATGAATTAACAAGCCATGAAAAGATATGGATATAAATATTTAATAAATATTTGATTTTAGGCTTCTACCAGTCTATCAATAGTATTAGTATATTTTAACAGTGATTGCTCAGCATTCATGAATTTACCTAATAAAATATTTTGGGTTCAATATTTTAAATACTTCAACCTCTATGATTATATTCCTAATAATTTTGAATTGGGGTAAATAAACCTTAATTTTTTGTAACTTGTTTCTTATTGCAAAAGAGCTCAATGAAATTTTGGAAAATAAAAATTTACAAAAAAAGTTTAGTTTACTATTGCCAAATAATTTAAAACTTTATCTTATATTCAAATACATATATTTTTCTAAATTGATTTATATGCTACTAAAACCAAAAACTTTTAGTTATACTCGATTTCATATCATGCATCCAATGCCAGAAAGCCATCTGACGATGACTTTTCTTAAATAGAGTTAAGATGGGCGTTATTACAATGCAAGATGGAAACAAAGATAGTATAACAATTGAGTGTTACATAACTTTTCTGTTTTGATCAAGTTACTAATCTACAAAAGGCTTTTATCGGTGACAGACTTGGGAATTTAACAAAACTTTTAAACTAGCGTGTGCGACTCATTCCTAGAAAACAACACAATCAATAACACTTTATTTAGATTAGATAATGACTATTTCTCCATTTGAATAAAAAAGGTAGCAACCCCAATAAGGTTATTAAACATGAAAAGTTGAAATGCTGTAATGCTCCTAAGGAATCAAATGATCCAGTCATGAATTACAAAAAAAGCATATAAATTACCAAAGTGTTTGTATAATTGTAATGTACAACTGCCCATTATAGTTCAATAGTGTAGGCTTGTACAAGAACTCTATAAAAGAACTCCACTTCTAAACAGTGGAAAATATGTTCCCTTTCCCCCTATATACAACTATTAAGCCATTCATTCAGCTTTTAAAATATCCACTTAATACAGGCTTTTTACTCATTTGAACCTGGCAGCAGGTCTCTATTCTTATTGCTTACATCTGAAGGATAGACTTCTAGCGTAAGAGGTAAAGCCCATAAAGGAGCCCAATAATAACAACAAAATACAGTTTAGTGATCCCTTACAATCTGCCAGCTACCTTTCTGAGAATACTTCAATTAATAAAACATATAAAATAGCTGACCAAAAAGAACTTACATTCTTTTGAAATATAATAGTGAAATAAAGCAATAATAGAGGGGCACCTCGGTGGCTCAGTCCATTGAGTGACTGCCTCTGGCTTGGGTCATGATCTCCGGGTCCTGGGATGTAACTCCCCAGCAGGCTTTCTAGGCAGTGGGGTGTTTTCTTCTCCCTCTGCACCCCCTCCCAATTCTCTCTCTCTGTCTCCAATAACAAAATAAACCAGTAATAGAATAATGATTGATGGTTGATGGTGATAAGTGTTACAAAGAAATACAAGAAAGGTAAAAGCCATTGGAGAATGCTGGGATGAAAGTTAATTTTATTTTGTGTTGGGTGGTTATATCTCATTTATGAGATGATATTTGCACAAAGACACAGGAATTGAAGGAGGGGTAGGGTGTTATACAAATATTAAAGGAAAAGATTGCTTTAGGCAGAGCAAGTAAGTATATAGACTTTGTGTGAACAGCTGGTCTGTTACTTTTGAGGAAAAGCAAGGAGGCCAATGAGGAGTTCATAGTGGTGGAGAGAGGAAGAACGTATTGATGTATGACCTTCCAGTACATTGAAACGCCTTCAGTTTTTATTTAATATGAAAGGGGAAGATACCAAAAGACTTTCAACAGCAGAATAAAATCATCTGACTTGATTTTTAGGTTAAGTTGCTGTACCAAAATAAATTTGCAAGGAGAAAGGAGTGCAGTATGTGTGGAAGTGGGGCTATCAATCAAGTCAATAATTCAGGAACATATGATGGTGTTTTTAGCATGCTGGGTGGTAATAGAAGTGGTGAGGTATGGTTTCTATTTTGTATATATTTTGATGGTGAATATTCCGGTGAACAGGATGGGGTATGTGCATGACAGACAATATCAACATTTATTTTACCTGCACAAACAGAAGGGAGGAGTCTTCATTCCCTGATATGGAGAGAACTCTGAGTTCAAATGTTCTTTCTGATTAAATGGCATAGTGATGATGAGGATTTAGTCAGACAGTGAAAGAGAACAGTAAGCATAGTGTTAAGCATTAAGACATTATAATACATTTGAACAACAAAAAACGTTGTGTTGGATCATGTGTTTATGTGAGTAAATAAATAAATAAAGCTTCCTGGGTTTCTGATAGAGGTAAAGAAGACTAGTATATGATCCAAAGGGGCACGTGCACCAAATGTTTATAGCAGCAATATCCACAATAGCCAAACTATGGAAAGAACCTAGATGTCCATCAACAAATGAATGGTATATATATATACGATGGAATACTATGCAGCCATCAAAAGAAATGAAATCTTGCCATTTGCGAAGACATGAATGGAACTAGAGGGTATTATGCTTAGCAAAATAAGTCAACCAGGGAAAGACACTATCATATGATCTCCCTGATATGAGGAAATGGAGGTGAAATGTGGGGGTTTGGGGGACAGGAAAAGAGTAAATGAAACAAGATGGGATCAGGAGGGAGACAAACCATAAGAGACTCTTAATCTCACAAAACAAACTGAGAGTTGCCGGAGGGTGGGGAGGGTAGGGAGAAGGTGGTGGGGTTATGAACATTGGGGAGGGTATGTGCTGTGGGGAGTGCTGTGAAGTGTGTAAACCTGGCGATTCACAGACCTGTACCCCTGGGGCTAATAATACATTATATGTTAATTAAAAAAAGAAGAAGACTACTATAAATCAAATGCTATGGTTTTCAGCAAAGAGTGTGTAATCAGGCATATTTTATTAAAGTAACCAAGTAAAATGATGGTCGAAAATTGGAATAACAGAAACATAAAAATTAGAGAATTTAAAAAGAGATCTGGGACACTGTAGAGAATATAATCAATGATATTATAATAGTGTTATATGGTGACAGATGGTGGCTATATTTGTAGTGATCATAGAATAATGTATGGAGATATTGAAAACCTGAAACCAATGTAACACTGAATATCACTATACTCTAATAAAAAAATAGGAAAAATAAAATATTTTATTTTAAAAAGATAAAAAGAGGGACAAGAATTTGTAAAGTGAATTTCTAAAAGCTTAAAGATGAGGCTAAGACATACTCTGAACCTTGAGGAATACACCATTTTGAAAATTCTTCCCATTTTGAGAAAAAAATGAATCAATACCATAAAAGAACCCATTTTAACTGAGAGATGTAATGAATGCTCAAGAAATAATTTTATGACAGGATAATTCTTCCCTATGAAACAGCATACAGAAACCAGGGGAACCACCTGGAAGCAAAATAAACTATACTGAAAATAAGAATTAGGAAAAAGATAAATGATGAAAGATAAGAAAATTAGACCTGTACAGAGACCTAGTGAAGAGAATTTTTAGCTTGTGGTTTAATGTTTTTGAGGATAATCTAGAGTTCATAACTGCCTTGAGAAAGGCTGGTTGTAGGCAGTTTAGGCAGACACCTAACAGGCCTACTTTGGGCAGGTGGTGATGGAGGAGGCCATTGGGCTGGACAAAGACAAATCCAACCATTTGACTAAAGTGTCTGTGAAGATGTTGAAGTCAGATGCAACATAGAAAGACCTGTCAAACCTAATCTCAGAAATGGAGATGATGAAGATGATTGGACAGCACAAAGACACCATCAACCTGCTGGGTCCTGCACACAGGATGGTCTTTCGTACACTCTCATGGAATATGCCTCCAAAGACAACATAGAGGAGTACATGCAGGCCCAGAGGCCTCCTGACCTGGAGTACTGTTACAATATCAGCCACAATGCAGCAGAGTAACTCTCCTCCAAGGACCTGGTATCCTGTGCCTATCAGGTAGCCTGAGGCATGGAGTACCTTGCCTCCAAGAAGTGCATACACCAAGACCTGGCCACCAGAGAAGTGCTGGTGACAAAGGACAACATGATGAAGATCTCAGACTTCAGCCTTGCCAGAGATATCACCACATCCGATACTATAAAAAGACAACCAACAGTGGACTGCCTGTGAAGTGGATGGTCCCTAAGGCCATGTTTGACCAGATCTACATCCACCAGAGTGACTTCTGGTCCTTTGGGGTGATCCTGTGCAAAATCTTCACTCTGGAAGCCTCCCATATCCTGGAGTGCCTGTGGAGGTGGTTTTCAAGCTGCTGAAGGAGTCATTTGATCAATCACCCAATAAGTGTACCAGAGAGTTATACACAATAATGAGGGGTGGCTGGCATGTGGTTCCTTCAAGCTGCTGGTAGAAGACCTGGATCATACTGTGGCCTTGACCTCCAACCAGGAGTACCCGGACCTGTCCTTGGCCCTGGAACAATACTGTCTATGCTTTCCCAACACCCGAAGCTCCACCTGCTCCTCAGAGAAGAATTCCACCTTCTCTGATGTGCCATTGCCCAGGGAGGCCTATCTGCCCTGACACCCAGCCCAGCTTGCCAATGGTGGACTCAAATGACTAGTATCCCTATTACTCCTGTCCAGATTCCATCATAAGCTGTAACCCTTACCCCCCACCCTCCCTGCAAGACTCACTGCCTTCTCCTGTGTCCCTTTCCTACTGGCAGGTTCCAGCTGCCCACCTGAGGCCTTCACCCCTTGAAGTTCACCTCTCTTCCCCTTCCTCTTCCTCCTCCTTACAACCTGCTCATGAAAGAAAGGCACAGAGAGGCAGGTACCTGCTCGTGGCTACTTCCTTCCCTCCTATATGTTGGACCAAGACCCCTCCCTGGCATCTGGTACTGCCTGGACGTCGAGGGAGTGGGAGATGAGGCATGCCAGTGAAAGCTGAGGGAGCTTTCCTGTTTTGGTTTTGTCTGCTTAGCATAACATGTAAGACTGAGTTCTGGTGGCAGGGACCTAGTCCTTGGGGCTATAGCACTAGCGAGGGGAGGTCAACTGCTCTGGGCCATGGCTAAGAGCAACCCCTGCTCCAGCGATATGATGCCAAGGGCTTATTAATTTTGATACTAATTTGTTTTGCTAACCAAATACCTGGTATCAAAGATGGGAAGGCAAAGGCTGAAAGCAGTGTTGTGACCATGGGGTCCAGCCCCAAACTATGAAGAAAACAAAAAGTGTATAAATCTGAGTAAGTATATATTTACACACCTTTTTAAATAGGTTGTTATCAAAGATTTAATCAATGGGTAATATGCTCCTCGTGGCTGGGAATCATCAGTTGCCGTATATTAAAAACAAAGAAAAGAGGTGTCTGGGTGGCTTCCTCCATAAGTGTCCCTTCTTTTCAGGTCATGATCCCAGGGTCCTGGGATGGAGCCCCACATCAGGCTCTCTGCTCAGTGGCAAACCTGCTTCTCCTTTTCCATCTGCCCTGCTTATATTTCCTCTTCCTCTCTCTCTGTCTGTCAAATGAATAAAATATTAAAAAAGAAAGAAATAAACAAAATGTTTTTGAAAGGTCTTTTTTTTTTTAAATTTTCTAGGGTTGCCTGGATGAATCAGTTGTTTAAGCAGATGTTTGCCTTTGGCTGAGGTCATGATTCCAGTGTACAGGGATCCAGCCCTGCATGAGACTACTTGCAACCCAAGGAGCTTGCTTCTTCCTCTCCCTTTGCACGTGATTCCCCCCGCTTGTGCGCTTCCTCTCTCTCTCTCTCTCTCTCTCTCTCTTGCTGTCAATAAACAAAATAAAATCTTTTACTAAATAAATAAATAAATAAATTTCTAAGCCTACTTTCAATTTAGGTCCCTTAACAAAAATTGCTACTGCTTCATTTAAAACAAAAAGATAATTTAGAAAGGTGCTTCCAGAGCTAAAAAGCTGTTTTTTTTGGTTTGTTTGGTTTTTGTCAGGATTATATAGAAGTGCTTTAAAAAGTAAAAGAAAAATATGCTGTATTAACACTAATCACCTTAACTTTGGTGGTTATATCAAGATAATGAAAAGTGATTTTAAAGCAAATTTCATTATCAGACATAAAGATCAAGTCAAAATTACAGAAGAGTAAAAGGATGAATTCCTCAGGGAGTATAATAATTCTTGACTTTTAATAGTTAATAACAGATTTGGGGATATATAGTGAAAAACTAAGAACAAAAATCATAACTTCTACCTTAGAAGAGAAATGGAAAAAAATTTCAACAGCTTTATTTTAAGATTATATAGACAAATGGTCATCAAATTGGTAAGATATGTAAAACTTGAACAAAATTATCAACTAACTAGATATGCTTGATATTACACAACACTCCCAACAACCGCAGACTACATATATCTTAAGCCATGATTTTCTTTGCAAAGGTCAACATTGATAATGTTCTAGTCATACCTCCGTGTACCAGGAACGAAGTAGCACATTTCTTGAAAGACACAGCTATCAAAGCTCCATTGAGAAACCGTAAAGATGGAGAAGGGATTTGCAAATTATATATCTGATAATGGACATCAACTCTGATTATTAAAAAATGAATAAAAATAAAAAACCTTACTAATAACCAAACAGAGTATCCAATTTTACATGTGAAGAAAATTATTGCAGAGACATGTCACAAAAAGGATATGGATGGCTTATAAGCACATGACAAATTTCTCAACATTTAGACATTAAAGAAATACAAATTAATATCAAAATGAGAGATGCTTACAATTCTATTAGAATGGCTAAAATTAAAAAGGCTAATTGTACTTCGTCTGAGCTAGATTGAGAAGAAACAAAAAATCTAAACTGTTGTTGGCATATATCATGATACCACCACTTTGGAAAATATCTGCCATATAATAGGTTCAGTAAACAATTTGTAAATTTCAGAAAAAATTAATGTTGAGAGTATACTGAATTTCATAAGTCATTTCAATAATTTTTTCCAAAAAATAAACTATGTAAAACACAACTTAAATTTACTTTCAAAATATTTTATAGCATATAATGGACAATATACATAAGCCTTAAAGAAACAATCATATAAATAACCATTTAATACCTACTTAAAAATTGCATAATACCACACTCCTAGATCCTCTCTCAATGCTCTAAGATAACCCTTCAAAGGAAATACATTTTTAAAAATAACAGATTTTTTGGCAAATAATTTAATAAAATAAAAGTTTCATTCATCTATGTAGATCATAATAAATGTTTTTAATAAGCATGAAATTATAACTCTGAAGTGTGCTAAAATGAAACCACCTGCTAAGGGTGAGAGAACAAAAATAAACATCATTTTTCCAAATAAGAGGAATTTATTACCTTCCAATCAAAGCATGTGGATTTGTTCAAACTGGCATTAAAGGAATATGGAAACACAAACCATAGAAAGTCATATTTTAGATTTCTAAAACTTCAAAGTGAAGAGTATACATTTTTTAAATGTTACATAATGCTACATAATGACAAGATGACAGGTTGTGACAAATAGCATTTTAAAAGCTCTACTCCTAATGGAACGGAAGGTGTCATTTCCCTATAATTTTATATATGTCATTAATTTACTATATCTGGATATAACATATTACCAAACAGATGTTCATCAAAGACTAAATCATTTTTAATGGAACATAATAATTTGAACCTACATCTATTAATCATTTCTTTCGATCAAACATTTATAGTCTCGCTAAACATTATATCAGTTGTCGACAAAATTAAAAAAAGAGTAGGATAAAATGTCGTGTTTGGAAAAGTAGATTTTCTTTGAAATTTGCATTTAAATGAAAATATTTGCTGATATTTTTAAAACTTTAAATGTAATTTTATATTTATCTGACCTATCAAATGATATAAAACTCTGGGAACTTAATATAGTTTGGGGCACATGGTAAGCAATATTCAATTTTTTTGTTGATCCAAGTGTTCTTGTATTATTTTTCTTAATTATTCTAGTACCACAATTTATAGTTCTAAGATTTTTCCACCCCCCCATTTTAATATCTCTTAAGGTGGCACTCACCTTGCACTTGATGACATATCCTAGTTTAACTGTCAGCATTTCTCTTTCTTAGTCGAACATAAACTATAGTGCATCTTACCCTTGATGAAATCTAGGATGCAATTAAATACTCTATTATGGTTACGATTCTGATATTTGAAATCCTCTGGTAGCTCCCTGTGCCCCCACAGTGTAGTACCTCACCTCCTCAGCATAGTATACAAACCATCTCAGCCCCAGTGTTAACCCCGCGGCTCAGACTCCATCCCCAGGTGATGCTTCCAGATCAGCTATCGGTTGTCATGAACTTGCTGTAGTTTCCCGAATGCACTGTGCTGCCTCCTGGCACTTTGAAACTTGACACACTCATCCTCATTCTTCGCTTTGCCCTTGTCTATCACCTCCCCTGAAAATCTGTTCCTAAGTGGCTTTTCCCAGCTCCAACCTACCCTTGGCAGACTTTTATCTCCCTGTGTTAAAGCCTGTCACACTGCACCATGGACATGCCCGTTGTCCCCCTGAGAAGAGAAAAGGGACAGTGAGGGCCCCCCAGCATTTGCAGCTCTAGTGCAGTGCCCCATGCCTGGCTTGCAGGAAATGCCAGATCATGAAGACAAACGGAGGTCATCCTCTGACTAAAACAAGCACTTCTTTGCCTACCGCAGCATCTGGATCAATAAAGAGCAGCCAGTTATTATTGCTGTTTTTCTAGGGATATTTTACCCATATATTTCCCAGGTCTTTACTCTTTTTATAGCACTTTAATTCAGGCTTCAACCACTTCCTAGTCAGATCAGGTGAAATCATTTTCCTTCCCATACCCTCGATGTATTTCACACCTAGTAATTCTTTTTTTAAAGATCTTATTTACCCATTTGACAGACACATCACAAGTAGGTAGAGAGGCAGGCAGAGAGAGAGGGGGGAAGCAGGCTCCCCGCTGAGCAGAGAGTCCGATGTGGGGCTCCATCCCAGGACCCTGAAATCATGACCTGAGCCGAAGGCAGAGGCCTAAAGCACTGAGCCACCCAGGAGCCGCATATCTGTTAATTTTTAATCAAGGTGGATTTGCTGCATCAAATAGTTCCTTCTTCTTCAAATATAAATATATAAATATATTGATCAAGTCACGCGCATGTCTTAGGAGAATGTCATACCTTTAGTATCAAACTTGAAATCTTGGCCATTGGTTTTGATTTTTGTTTTGGTTTGATTTGGTTCGGTTTTTGTAATTTTAAAAATCCCTCCAGCCCTTGGATCTGTCTGACCTGATTGCTTTCAGCTGTTTCTGCAACAAAGGTGTCCGGGCAGCGAAAACTCTCATTGTTTACAGTGGCGCCCCCTTCTGAACACTTTGTTTATAAAAAGCTTTTTTTTTTTTTTTTTTTTTTTTTGGCTATGGTAAATGTGGAACAACAATGAGGTATTTCAAAGAGGTGAACCACAGATAAATTTCTCTAAGGGTGGGGTGAGGGTTACTCAAAAAGGAACTTGACAAGGCTTTTAAAGATATCGACAATCATTATACCATAACGTGACTGATTGTTACCGTGCTCTTAACTGGGCAAACACTTGTTGGCTTCCAAGATAGACTAACAGAGTTGAGATGGTTCTAGCGGCCTTCTAGCACAGGGTCTCATGAGGCAGGGATTCTAGCCACTGGCTGTGCAAGGCATGAGGCCTCTTAGTGATTCTATTTTATCCTCTGCAGAATGGGTCTTTCTACATTCCAGGTCCTTTCTACCCCAATAAATAATGCGGTGAATCTCTCAGTGAGTTGTACTTTTGGTTTAAACAGCCAACTGTCTCTTAAGAAGGAATTTTGTTTAAATTCCTTAAAAAAAAAGTCCTTTTAAAAAATCTTTTTTTTATTTTTTATTTTTTAATCCCATATGTTTACTCTGATCCTGGAACTTTATCATTATGACCTTCTCGATTGATTAAAATATTCATCATCAGCACCTACTGCTCTCCTCTCCTTGTGGTCACTCCGGAAGGGGTCTTCTCTAGCTGTTCTAGCAGGAGATGGGCACTTCCCCTCTACCCCTGTTGCCGGACCAACCTTACCTATCCTGCAGGGTCAGGTCGGCCTGGCCTTTTATCTGTTGTTCTCTTCTGAGTGGTTAGTTTTTCATAGATACGGTGTTTTCCTTTTGTCAGGATTTACCCTGGACTATCAAAACCCTTTTCTTGTGCCAGTGAAGCCTAAGAAACAGTCCTGATGAGAGAACCAGGAATTCGAACAGATCATATTTATCCTGAATGTTCCGTCCAAAATGAAAAATACATTTCTGAGGAGCCTCAAGATCTCTGAGAAGGGAAGTTTCACCAACTCTGTCATGTAGGGGCATCAATTCCGATTCTGTGTCAATTCTCCTACTTTCCCAGCTAGTAATTCTCTACCTCAGAAAGCCCACTCTCAAACATTTCCTCTCTCAAAGGCAGTTGCTCTTAGAGTCTGCACATGGCACTTGGGGCCTGCTGGTCATTGGCTACTGCGCTCTGTACTTTGGGTCTAACAGCTGCGGGGCATCAAGATGAGAACGTCTCTTGTTCTAAGACTTAATATAGTTTGGGGCACATGGTAAGCAATAATCACTTTTTTAGTTGATCGAAGTGTTCGACCTTTCTTAATTATTCTAGTACCACAATTTACTTGTTCTAAGATTTGTCACCCCCCCCCATTTTAATACCTCTTAAGGTGGCACTCACCTTGCACTTGATGACATATCCTAGTTTAACTGACAGCATTTCCCTTTCTTAGTCGAACATAAACTATAGTGCATCTAACCCTTGATGAAAGCTAGGATGCAATTAAATACACTATTATGGTTACGATTTTGATATTTGAAATCCTCCGGTAGCTCCCTGTGCCCATACAGTGTAGTACCTCACCTCCTCGGCATAGTATACAAACCAATTCAGCCCCAGTGTTAAGCTCGGGGCTCAGCCTCCATCCCCAGGTGATGCTGTGAGATCAGCTGTCGGTTGTCATGTACTTGCTGTAGTTTCCCGAATGCACTGTGCTGCCTCCTGGCACTTTGAAACTTGACACACTCATCCTCATTCTTCAATTTGCCCTTGTCTATCACCTCCACTGAAAATCTGTTCCTAAGTGGCTTTTCCCAGCTCCAACCTACCCTTGGCAGTCTTTTATCTCCCTGGGTAAAGCCTGTCTCACTGCACCATGGACATGCCCATTTTCCCCCTGAGAAGAGAAAAGGGACAGTGAGGGCCCCCCAGCATTTGCAGCTCTAATGCAGAGCCCAATGCCTGGCTTGCAAGAAATGGCAGATCAGGAAGACAAACGGAAATCATCCTCTGGCTAAAACCAGCTCTTCTTTGCCTACCGCAGGTTATGGAAAAATAAAGAGCAGCCAGTGTGTATTGCTTTATTCTAGGGATTTTTTCCCCATATATTTCAGGGGATTCTGGTTAGCCCCAGAGGACAAATTTTTTTCTTCTGGAGGGCAGGCAGAGGGCTGCATTGTAGTTCTGGAATTGCCAAACTGGAGGGCTTGTGGGCCAGGAGTTGAGGACAGAAGTCTGAGAACACAAGCAACCTTAGGTTTCTGGGCGAGGGCATGGCAGGTACGCTCTGCAGAGCTGAAACCAGATCTCATGCATCTGAAATTAGGAGAGGATCTGACGAACGCTCAGGTTGGAGTTTCTGTCCCTTATGGCCCTCTTCATGAAGAGGTGGTGGATCACGAGGCCATGGAATTTTGCCCACGATGGGAGTTGTGAGATGCTCCAAACCGTCAAGATGCTTCTGCAGGGCGATTGAGACCTGTTGGTTGACTCCAGGACTTCCCATACGGATCGATTCCGAGTAGGGTTCTAAGGATGGATGGCTGGGAAGCCCGACTCTCATTCCTCTTGTGTCCTAGTGACAAGACAGGTTAGATCTGCTGGATCTGGGGGAGAAACTGAGAGGGTTGAGTTGAAATGGACTCTCTTGTGGATGGGTCCTAATGTGGGTTTGTGTCCATGGAGAACTTGGAATGAGGCAGTGGCACAGGGTCTCTGAAGGGTTCTCCTAACCAGAGGCTTGGACACAGCTCCAACGTGCAAGATTCCCACGTGGAGACGAGATTTGTTCTGATGGGTGCCTCAAGAAACAGCCATATGCTGCTATTGGAATCCAGGCCTCTGAGGAGAGATGCCTGGACAACAAAGCAATGGATCCGATCAGGATCTAGGGGCCTGCTCATTCCAATTGACCTCTAGGGACATCTGTCCACGGGTCTAAGTGCAGGTAGATGCTCAGCTGGTGTCAGACCGCCCTTGTTTTTCCTGGGCAGTCAACACTATTGGGATGGCCCCGGGCACTTTGGAGGTTTATCATCCTATTTCTAGGTTTGTGGCCAATGAAATGGGCAGAATTCCCAGGTACAGTCCTCAGGTTTGGTTCCAAGAACCTGTGCCTGTAGGTTTTGTGGGGCAGGGCTGTGGGGACAGTTGTCTGAAAACACAAACTCGGCTTAGGTTTCGGGTCGTAGGTATTGCAGGACTGATCTACAGACCGTGAGGAGAACTCTTCAGGATATGAACAAGGGGGCGAGTGTGAAACGCTTGCTCAAGATTTTGTCTCTGGATATTGTGTCACTGATGGCCGTGGAATGTCCGGGTGGTCTCATGGGCCATGGACGAGTCTTCCTCTCTGGATCCCAAGAGTTTGGGGTTATTCTTTGAGATGGGAGGAGTCCGTTTTGTTTTGTTTTTACCTCAGGTGTCCCACCAAAAGAGAGTTTCCAGAGCAGAGCCCTGGGGAGGGGCGACTGGACAACCAGAAAACTGGTTAAAACTTGGGGCCTAGGGGCATGGCAAGCCCATTATGACGTCTAATGGTCCAGCCACTGAGAGGACTTACTAGAGCCAGGACTCACGGTGAGGGTCACAATGCGTGTTTGTGCCCTCTTCGTACTCAAGCATGGGCGGGGCCTCAGGGTGAACGCTGGTTTCTCCTACACTGAACGTGGGACAACATGCCAAACACAAGGTTTCTTGCCATAGGGAAGGAGGAGTTCTGATTTCTGCATCACATTCACCCCTTTGCGGGGTTTGGAGTTAACGTCTATGTTCTGAAGCCTGAGAAGCTAGGTTGGGAATAGATGACAAGCTAAGGCCATGGCGGGTCTGTTGTGCTCAGTGTGCGGTCAGCTGTCTAAGTGTTGGTCGGGAAGTCCGAGCTCAGGCTGTGTCAGACAGTGTATTAGTGCCCAGATTTGTCGATATAATTTGTGTACAGAAGGGTGCCGTGTAGGTCTATCCTCATTTCGGGTGTCTGGGAAGCTCCATAGGGCAAGATTTTGTTTTTTAACTGGAGGGCAGGCAGAGTGCTGCCTTGTGGGTCCAGAATTGCCAAACGTGAGGTCTTGGGGGCCAGGAGTGTGAGGATGGACGTTGGAGAACAGAAGTTTCACATAGGTTTAAGGGCGAGGGCAAGGCCGGCACACTCTGCAGAGCTGAATCGAGATGTCGTGCATCTGAATTCAGGGCGAGGATCAGACGTTGGCTCAGGTTGGAGTTCCTGTCCATGATTTCCCCTTCAGAAAGGGGGTGGGGGCTTCAGAAAGCCATCACGATTTTCCCACGTTGGGAGTTGTGAGATGCTCCAAAATGCAAGGATTCCTTCTGCAGGACATTTGAGCCCTTTTGGATGGGTCCAGGACATTCCATATGGAACGACGCCAGAGCAGGGTTCTAAGGGTGGAGCCCTGGACAACCAGCCTCGCAACTCAATTGTCTCCTAGCGACAAGACAGGTTCTATCTACTGGCTCTGGAGGAGCAACCGAGAAGCCAGAGTTGAAATGGACTCTCCTGCGGATGGATCCTAATGTGGGTTTGTGTCCATGGAGACATTGGAAAGGGGTGGTGGCACCGGGCCCTGAAGGATTCTCCTAACCGGAAGTTTTGACACAGCTGCAACCTGCTATTTTCCCATTTCGAGACAAGAGTTGCCTCCGGAAACCCCCGCATGCTGGTATTTGAAAACATGCCTCTGAGGAGAGATGCCTGGAAACCAAAGCAATGGATCCGATTACGGCCTAGGTAACCTCAACTTACGCGTGAGGTTCAATCTACTACCCTGGTGACATCCAAATACGGTATGAGTGGAGGTCGATGCTCAGCTGTTGTCAGAAACCCTTGTTTGTCCCGGGCGTCCTAAACAATTGGGATGGCTTCAAGGACTGTGGAGGTTTCTCCTAATTTGGAGGCGTGTGGTCAAGTGAATGGGCAGAATTCCAGTGGAGTGGGCAGGCACAGACGTGATGTGTGGCTCCTGGGGCCCCAGCCTGGAGGGTGTGTGGGCCAGGAGCGTGGGGATAGAAGTCTGAAAACACTAACTCGTCTTACGTTTGGGGACATAAGTATGGCAGGCCCGATCTACAGACTGTGAGGAGAACTCTTCGGGATATGAAGAAAGAGTGAGCGTGAGGCATTTATTCAGACTTTTGTCTCTGGATTTTGTGTCAACAATGGCCGTGGAATGTCGAGGAGGCCTCATGGACCATGGACAAGTCTTCCTCTCTGTGGATTTGGCACGAACCCAATTGTTTTGGGTCCATCTTGGGGATGGGAGGAGTCCTTTCAGTTTGGTTACCTCAGGTGTCCCACCAAAAGAGGGATTTCAAAGCAGAGCCCTGGGGAGGGGCGAATGGACAAACCGAACTATGGTTAGTTCCAGCCACTGAGAGGCCTTCCTTGAGGACAGAACTCACGCTGAGGGTCACAATGTGTGTTTATGCCTTCTAGGCGCTCAAGCATGGGCGGGAATCATGGTCCACACTGTTGCTCCTACACTGAACGTTGGGCGCCATGCCAACCACATGTATTCTTGCCATGGGGAAGTAGTAGTTCTGATTTTTTCATCTCTTTCACCGCTAGGCCGTGATTGGAGTTAAGGTCTAGGTTGTGTAGTTGAAACCCGAGCTTGGGAAGAGATGACGACGTAAGTCCATGTCAGGTCCGACATGCTCAGTGTGGAGCCAGCTCTCTGAGTGTTGGTCGGGAGGTTCAGGCCTAGGCTGCGTCAGACCAGGCATTAGTTTTCAGGGTATATTGTATAATTGGGGGAGAGTCGTGTGCCGTGTAGCTTGATCCTCATTTAGCGTTTCTGGGTAGCCCCAAGGGCAACGTTTTTCTTCTGGAGGGTAGGCAGAGTGCTGCTTTGTGGCTCCGGAATTCCCAAACTGGATGCCCTTTGGGCAAGGAGTGTGAGGACGGAAGAATAAGAACACAAGTTAGGCGTAGGTTTCGGGATGAGGCACGGCAGGCACTCTCTGCATATCTGAATCGGGACTTCGTGCATCTGAAGTCAGGGAGAGGTTCAGACCTAGGCTCAGGTTGGAGTTTCTGTCCATTTCTGAAGGGAGCAGCATCTCGAGGCCATGGAGGTTTACCCAGGAGGGGAGTTGGGATATGCTCCAAGCCACAAGGATATTTTCTGATCAACAATTGAGATCTGTTGGATCGCTCCAGGATGTTTCATACGGAACGACAGCAAAGCAGGGATCGAAGGATGGAACCCTGGGCAGACTGCCTCGATTCTAACTGTCTCCTAGTTAATAGACAGTTTTGATATGCTAGCTCTATGGGAGCAACGGAGGGGGCTGAGTTGAAATGGACTCTCCTGTGGATGGGTCCTATTGTGGGTTTGTGTGCATGGAGACCTTGGCACGGGGCGGTGGCAAACGGACCCTGAATGCTTCTCCTAACCAGAGGTTTTGCGTCATCTCCAAAAGACAAGTTTCCCATGTGGAGACTAGATTTGATCTGAAATCTAGCCTCAGGAAAGCCCCACATGCTGATATTGGAAACCAGGCCTCTGATGAGAGATAGCAGGAAACCAAAACAATGGACCCCATTAGGGCCTAGGGCCCTGTCCCGTTAAATCTCCTTATCTGGGGACATCCATCTACAGGATGAGTGGAGATGGATGCTCAGCTGGTTCCAGGCAGCCCTTGTTTGTCCTGGGCGTTCTATACTATGGGGATGGCCTTGGGGACTTTGGAGGTTTCTCCTTGTTTGTATGATTGTGGTCAATTGAAGGGGCAGAATTCCCGTGGAGTTGAGAGGCACAGACCTGATGTGTGGCTCCAGGGTCCCCAGGCTGGAGGGTGTGGAAGCCAGGAATGTGGGGATAGAATTCTGAGAACACACACTCGGCTTGTTATGGGGACGTAGGTATGGCAGTCCCGATCTACAGACCGTGAGGGGAACTCTTTGGGATATGAAGAAAGAGCGAGTGTGAGGCGCTTATTCAGGCTTTTGTCTCTGGATTTTGTGTCAACGATGGGCGTGGAATGTCGGGGAGGCCTCATGGGCCATGGATGAGTCTTCCTCTCTGTGGATTTGGCCCAATCCCAATTTGGGAGTCAACCTGTGGGATGGGAGGAGTCCTTTCAGTTTGGTTACCACATTCTAAAGCAGAGCACTGGGGAGGGGCGAATGGACAACACGAACTATGGTTAAAAATTGGGGCCTAGGGGCAAGGCAAGCCCAATATGCCGTCTCTTGGTCCAGCCACTGAGAGACCTTACTTGGGGACTGGGCTCACGCTGAGGGTCACAATGCGTATTTGTGACCAACGCGGCCCTCAAGCATGGCGGGGTCAAATGGCCACACTGCTATCAACTACACCGAACGTTGGGCAACACGCCAACCACAAGATTTCTTGCCATGGGTAAGGATTTCTGATTTCTACCTCATGTTCAACCCTGGGCAGTGATTGGAGAAAACGTCTAGGTTCTGAAGCCTGAAAACCGAAGTTGGGAAGAGATGACGACCTAAGGCTTTGGCAGGTCCGATGTGTTCAGTGTGAGTCCAGCTGGCTGGGTGTGGGTCGGGAGGTCCAGGCTCAGGCTGTAACAGAAAGGGCATGAGTGCCCAGGGCATCCTGTAGAATTGGGGTACAGTCAAGTGGCCAAAAGGTTGATCCTCCTTTGGGGCTTCTGGTTAGCCCCAGAGGGCAATGTTTTTTCTTCTGGAGGGCAGGCAGAGGGCTGCATTATAGTTCTGGAATTACCAAAATGGAGGGCTTGTGGGCCAGGAGTTGAGGACAGAAGTCGGGGAACACAAACAACCTTAGGTTTCTGGGCGAGGGCATGGCAGGTACGCTCTGCAGAGCTGAAACCAGATCTCGTGCATCTGAAATCAGGTGAGGATCTGACGAACGCTCAGGTTGGAGTTTCTGTCCATTATGGCCCTCTTCATGAAGAGGTGGTGGATCACGAGGCCATGGAATTTTTCCCACGATGTGAGTTGTGAGATGCTCCAAACCGTAAAGATGCTTCTGCAGGGCGATTGAGACCTGTTGGTTGGCTCCAGGACTTCCCATACGGATCGATTCCAAGTAGGGTTCTAAGGATGGATGGCTGGGAAGCCCGACTCTCATTCCTCTTGTGTCCTAGTGACAAGACACGTTAGATCTGCTGGATCTGGGGGAGAAACCGAGAGGTTTGAGTTGAAATGGACTCAGCCAGGGCTGTGGGGACAGTTGTCTGAAAACACAAACTCGGCTTAGGTTTTGGGTCATAGGTATTGCAGGACTGATCTACAGACCGTGAGGAGAACTCTTCAGGATATGAACAAGGGGGCGAGTGTGAGATGCTTGCTCAAGATTTTTTCTCTGGATATTGTGTCACTGATGGCCGTGGAATGTCCGAGTGGCCTCATGGGCCATGGACGAGTCTTCCTCTCTGGGCATTTGGCCCGATCCCAAGAGTTTGGGGTTATTCTTTGAGATGGGAGGAGTCCGTTTTGTTTTGTTTTTACCTCAGGTGTCCCACCAAAAGAGAGTTTCCAGAGCAGAGCCCTGGGGAGGGGCGACTGGACAACCAAAAAAGCTGGTTAAAACTTGGGGCCTAGGGGCATGGCAAGCCCATTATGATGTCTAATGGTCCAGCCACTGAGAGGACTTACTAGAGGACAGGACTCATGCTGAGGGTCACAATGCGTGTTTGTGACCTCTTCGTACTCAAGCATGGGCGGGGCCTCATGGTGAACGCTGGTTTCTCCTACACTGAACGTGGGACAACATGCCAAACACAAGGTTTCTTGCCATAGGGAAGGAGGAGTTCTGATTTCTGCATCACATTCAGCCCTGGCGGTGTTTGGGGTTAAGGTCTATGTTCTGAAGCCTGAGAAGCTAGGTTGGGAATAGATGACGAGCTAAGGCCATGGCGGGTCTGTTGTGCTCAGTGTGCAGTCAGCTGTCTGGGTGTTGGTCAGGAAGTCCGGGCTCAGGCTGTGTCAGACAGTGTATTAGTGCCCAGATTTGTCGATATAATTTGTGTACAGAAGGGTGCCGTGTAGGTCTATCCTCATTTCGGGTGTCTGGGAAGCTCCATAGTGCAAGATTTTGTTTTTTAACTGGAGGGCTGGCAGAGTGCTGCCTTGTGGTTCCAGAATTGCCAAACGTGAGGTCTTGGGGGCCAGGAGTGTGAGGACGGACGTTGGAGAACAGAAGTTTCACATAGGTTTAAGGGCGAGGGCAAGGCCGGCACACTCTGCAGAGCTGAATCGAGATGTCGTGCATCTGAATTCAGGGCGAGGATCAGACGTTGGCTCAGGTTGGAGTTCCTGTCCATGATTTCCCCTTCAGAAAGGGGATGGGGGCTTGAGAAAGCCATCACGGTTTTCCCACGTTGGGTGTTGTGAGATGCTCCAAAACGCAAGGATTCTCTCTGCAGGACATTTGAGCCCTTTTGGATGGGTCCAGGACGTTCCATATGGAACGATGCCAGAGTAGGGTTCTAAGGGCGGAGCCCTGGGCAACCCGCCTCGCATCTCAATTGTCTCCTAGCGACAAGACAGGTTCTATCTGCTGGCTCTGGGGGAGCAACCGAGAAGCCAGAGTTGAAATGGACTCGCCTGCGGATGGATCCTAGTGGGTTTGTGTCCATGGAGACCTTGGAAAGGGGTGGTGGCACCGGGCCCTGAAGGATTCTCCTAACCGGAAGTTTTGACACAGTTCCAGTCTGCTATTTTACCTGTGGAGATAAGAGTAGCCTCCGGAAACCCCCGCATGCTGGTATTTGAAAACATGCCTCTGAGGAGAGATGCCTGGAAACCAAAGCAATGGATCCGATTACGGCCTAGGGACCTGTGAGGTTCAATCTACTACCCTGGTGACATCCAACTACGGTATGAGTGGAGGTATATGCTCAGCCGTTGTCAGACGCCCTTGTTTGTCCCGGGCGGCCTACACAATTGGGATGGCTTCAGGGACTGTGGGGGTTTCTCCTAATTTGGGGGCGTGTGGTCAAGTGAATGGGCAGAATTCCAGTGGAGTGGGCAGGCACAGGCCTGATGTGTGGCTCCAGGGGCCCCAGCCTGGAGGGTGTGTGGGCCAGGAGTGTGGGGAAGAAGCCTGAAAACACTAACTCGGCTTACGTTTGGGGATATAGTATGGCAGGCCCGATCTACAGACCGTGAGGAGAACTCTTCGGGATATGAAGAAAGAGTGAGTGTGAGGCATTTATTCAGGTTTTTGTCTCTATATTTTGTGTCAACAATGGCCGTGGAATGTCGAGGAGGCCTCATGGGCCATGGACAAGTCTTCCTCTCTGTGGATTTGGCACGAACCCAATTGTTTTGGGTCCATCTGGGGATGGGAGGAGTCCGTTCAGTTTGGTTACCTCAGGTGTCCCACCAAAAGAGGGATTACAAAGCAGAGCCGTGGAGAGGGGCGAATGGACAAACCGAACTCTGGTTAGTTCCAGCCACTGAGAGGCCTTCCTTGAGGACAGAACTCACGCTGAGGGTCACAATGTGTGTTTATGCCTTCTAGGCGCTCAAGCATGGGCGGGAATCATGGTCCACACTATTGCTCCTACACTGAACGTTGGGCTCCATGCCAACCACATGTATTCTTGTCATGGGGAAGTAGTAGGTCGGCTTTTTTTATCTCTTTCACCGCTGGGCCGTGATTGGAGTTAAGGTCTAGGTTGTGTAGTCTGAAACCCGAGCTTGGGAAGAGATGACGACTTAAGTCCATGTCAGGTCCGACGTGCTCAGTGTGGAGCCAGCTCGCTGAGTGTCGGCCGGGAGGTTCAGGCCTAGGCTGCGTCAGACCAGGCATTAGTTTTCAGGGTATATTGTATAATTGGGGGAGAGTCGAGTGCCCTGCAGCTTGATCCTAATTTAGCGTTTCTGGGTAGGCCCAAGGGCAACGTTTTTCTTCTGGAGGGCAGGCAGAGTGCTGCTATGTGGCTCCGGAATTCCCAAACTGGATGCCCTTTGGGCAAGGAGTGTGAGGACGGAAGAATAAGAACACAAGTTAGGCGTAGGTTTCCGGACGAGGGCATGACAGGCACTCTCTGCAGATCTGAATCGGAACTTCGAACATCTGAAGTCAGGGAGAGGTTCAGACCTAGGCTCAGGTTGGAGTTTCTGTTCATTATGGCCCTTTTTTGAAGGGGGCAGCATCTCGAGGCCTCTCCCAGGAGGGGAGTTGGGATATGCTCCAAGCCACAAGGATTTTTTCTGATCAACAATTGAGATCTGTTATATCGCTCCAGGATGTTTCATGTTTCGTCAGATCCTCACCTGATTTCAGATGCACGAGATCTCGTTTCAGCTCTGCAGAGCGTACCTGCCATGCCCTCGCCCAGAAACCTAAGGTTGCTTGTGTTCTCCGACTTCTGTCCTCAACTCCTGGCCCACAAGCCCTCCAGTTTGGCAATTCCAGAACTACAATGCAGCTCTCTGCCTGCCCTCCAGAAGAAAAAACATTGCCCTCTGGGGCTAACCAGAAGCCCCAAAGGAGGATCAACCTTTTGGCCACTTGACTGTACCCCAATTCTACAGGATGCCGTGGGCACTCATGCCCTTTCTATCACAGCCTGAGCCTGGACCTCCCAAACCACACCCAGCCAGCTGGACTCACACTGAACACATCGGACCTGCCAAAGCCTTAGGTCGTCATCTCTTCCTAACTTTGGTTTTCAGGCTTCAGAACCTAGACGTTTTCTCCAATCACTGCCCAGGGTTGAACATGAGGCAGAAATCAGAAATCCTTCCCCATGGCAAGAAATCTTGTGATTGGCGTGTTGCCCAACGTTCATTGTAGTTGATAGCAGTGTGGCCCTTTGACCCCGCCATGCTTGAGGGCCGCGTTGGTCACAAATACGCATTGTGACCCTCAGCGTGAGCCCAGTCCCCAAGTAAGGTCTCTCCGTGGCGGGACCAAGAGACGGCATATTGGGCTTGCCATGCCCCTAGGCCCCAATTTTTAACCATAGTTCGTGTTGTCCTTTCGCCCCTCCCCAGTGCTCTGCTTTAGAATGAGGTAACCAAACTGGAAGGACTTCTCCGATCCCACAGATTGACCCCCAAATAGGGATTCGGCCAAAACCACAGAGAGGAAGACTCATCCATGGCCCATGAGGCCTCCCCGACATTCCACGCCCATCGTTGACACAAAATCCAGAGACAAAATCCTGAATAAGTGCCTCACGCTCGCTCTTTCTTCATATCCCAAAGAGTTCCCCTCACGGTCTGTAGATCGGGAATGCCATACCTACGTCCCCAAAACAAGACGAGTGTGTGTTTTCAGACTGCTATCCCCACATTCCTGGCTTCCACACCCTCCAGCCTGGGGCCCCTGGAGACACACATCAGGTGTGTGCCTGCCCACTCCTCTGGAATTCTTCCCATTCACTTGACCACACGCCTCCAAATTAGGAGAAACCTCCACAGTCCCTGAAGCCATCCCAATTGTGTAGGCCGCCCGGGACAAGCAAGGGCGTCTGACAACAGCTGAGCATAGACCACCACTCATACCATAGTTGGATGTCACCAGGGTAGTAGATTGAACATCACAGGTCCCTAGGCCGTAATCGGATCCATTGCTTTAGTTTCCAGGCATCTCTCCTCAGAGGCATGGTTTCAAATACCAGCATGCGGGGGTTTCCGGAGGCAACTCTTGTCTTGACATGGGAAAATAGCAGGCTGGAACTGTGTCAAAACTTCCGGTTAGGAGAATCCTTCAAGGCCCGGTGCCAACACCCATTTTCAAGGTCTCCTTGGACACAAACCCACATTAGGATCCATCCGCAGGAGAGTCCATTTCAACACTGGCTTTTCGGTTTCTCCCCCAGAGCCAGCAGATAGCAGATAGAACCTGTCATGTAGCTAGGAGACAATTGAGATGCTAGGCGGGTTGCCCAGGGCTCCGCCCTTAGAACCCTGCTCTGGCGTCGTTCCATATGGAACGTCCTGGACCCATCCAAAAGGGCTCAAATGTCCTGCAGAAGGAATCCTTGCGTTTTGGAGCATCTCACAACTCCCAACGTGGGATAACCGTGATAGCTCTCTGAAGCCCCCACCCCCTTTCTGAAGGGGAAATCATGGACAGGAACTCCAACCTGAGCCAACGTCTAATCCTCGCCCTGAATTCAGATGCACGACATCTCGATTCAGCTCTGCAGAGTGTGCCGGCCTTGCCCTCGCCCTTAAACCTATGTGAAACTTCTGTTCTCCAACGTCCGTCCTCACACTCCTGGCCCCCAAGACCTCACGTTTGGCAATTCTGGACCCACAAGGCAGCACTCTGCCTGCCCTCCAGAGAAAAAACAAAATGTTGCCCTATGGAGCTTCCCAGACACCCGAAATGGGGATAGACCTATACAGCACCCTTCTGTACACAAATTATATCGACAAATCTGGGCACTAATACACTGTCTGACACAGCCTGAGCCCGGACTTCCTGACCAACACCCAGACAGCTGACTGCACACTGAGCACAACAGACCCGCCATGGCCTTAGCTCGTCATCTATTCCCAACCTAGCTTCTCAGGCTTCAGAACATAGACCTTAACTCCAAACCCCGCAAAGGGGTGAATATGATGCAGAAATCAGAACTCCTCCTTCCCTATGGCAAGAAACCTTGTGGTTGGCATGTTGTCCCATGTTCAGTGAGGGAGAAACCAGCGTTCACCCTGAGGCCCCGCCCATGCTTGAGTACGAAGAGGGCACAAACACGCATTGTGACCCTCACCGTGAGTCCTGTCCTCTAGTAAGTCCTCTCAGTGGCTGGACCATTAGACGTCATAATGGGCTTGCCATGCCCCTAGGCCCCAAGTTTTAACCAGCATTCTGGTTGTCCATTCGCCCTTCCCCAGGGCTCTGCTCTGGAAACTCTCTTTTGGTGGGACACCTGAGGTAAAAACAAAACAAAACGGACTCCTCCCATCTCAAAGAATAACCCCAAACTCTTGGGATCGGGCCAAATGCCCAGAGAGGAAGACTCGTCCATGGCCTATGAGGCCACCCGCACATTCCACGGCCATCAGTGACACAATATCCAGAGACAAAATCTTGAGCAAGCGTCTCACACTCGCCCCCTTGTTCATATCCTGAAGAGTTCTCCTCACGGTCTGTAGATCAGTCCTGCAATACCTACGACCCGAAACCTAAGCCGAGTTTGTGTTTTCAGACAACTGTCCCCACAGCCCTGGCCCACAAAACCTACAGGCACAGGTTGTTGGAGCCCAACCTGAGGACTTTACCTGGGAATTCTGCCCATTCCATTGGCCACAAACCTAGAAATAGGATGATAAACCTCCAAAGTGCCCGGGGCCATCCCAATAGTATTGACTGCCCAGGAAAAACAAGGGCGGTCTGACACCAGCTGAGCATCTACCTGCACTTAGACCCGTGGACAGATGTCCCCAGAGGTCAATTGGAATGAGCAGGCCCCTAGATCCTGATCGGATCCGTTGCTTTTTTGTCCAGGCATCTCTCCTCAGAGGCTTGGATTCCAATAGCAGCATATGGCTGTTTCTTTAGGCACCCATCAGAACAAATCTCGTCTCCACGTGGGAATCTTGCACGTTGGAGCTGTGTCCAAGCCTCTGGTTAGGAGATCCCTTCAGGACCCTGTGCCACTGCCTCATTCCAAGTTCTCCATGGACACAAACCCACATTAGGACCCATCCACAAGAGAGTCCATTTCAACTCAACCCTCTAGGTTTCTCTCCCAGATCCAGCAGATCTAACCTGTCTTGTCACTAGGACACAAGAGGAAAGAGAGTCGGGCTTCCCAGCCGTCCATCCTTAGAACCCTACTCGGAATCGATCCGTATGGGAAGTCCTGGTGCCAACCAACAAGTCTCAATCACCCTGCAGAAGAATCTTTACGGTTTGGAGCATCTCACAACTCCCATCGTGGGAAAAATTCCATGGCCTCGTGATCCACCACCTCTTCATTAAGAGGGCCATAAGGAACAGAAACTCCAACCTGAGCGTTCGTCAGATCCTCAGCTGATTTCAGATGCAGGGGATCTCCTTCAGCTCTGCAGAGCGTACCTGCCATGCCCTTGCCCAGAAACCTAAGGTTGCTTGTATTCTCAGACTTCTGTCCTCAACTCCTGGCCCACAAGCCCTCCAGTTTGGCAATTCCAGAACTAAAATGCAGCTCTCTGCCTGCCCTCCAGAAGAAAAAACATTGCCCTCTGGGGCTAACCAGAAGCCCCAAAGGAGGATCAACCTTTTGGCCACTTGACTGTACCCCAATTCTACAGGATGCCCTGGGCACTCATGCCCTTTCTGTCACAGCCTGAGCCTGGACCTCCCGACCCACACCCAGCCAGCTGGACTCACACTGAACACATCGGACCTGCCAAAGCCTTAGGTCGTCATCTCTTCCCAACTTCGGTTTTCAGGCTTCAGAACCTAGACGTTTTCTCCAATCACTGCCCAGGGTTGAACATGAGGTAGAAATCAGAAATCCTTCCCCATGGCAAGAAATCTTGTTGTTTATGTGCTGCCCAACGTTCGTTGTAGTTGATAGCAGTGTGGCCCTTTGACCCCGCCATGCTTGAGGGCCGCGTTGGTCACAAATACGCATTGTGACCCTCAGCGTGAGCCCAGTCCCCAAGTAAGGTCTCTCAGTGGCTGGACCAAGAGACGGCATATTGGGCTTGCCATGCCCCTAGGCCCCAATTTTTAACCATAGTTCGTGTTGTCCATTCGCGCCTCCCAGTGCTCTGCTTTAGAATGAGGTAACCAAACAGAAAGGACTCCTGCCATCCCACAGATAGACCCCCAAATTGGGATCGGGCCAAATCCACAGAGAGGAAGACTCATCCATGGCCCATGAGACTTCCCCGATATTCCCCGCCCATCATTGACTCAAAATCCCAAAACAAAACCCTGAATAAGCGCCTCACGCTCGCTCTTTCTTCATATCCCAAAGAGTTCTCCTCACGGTCTGTAGATCGGGACTGCAATACCTACGTCCCCAAAACAAGCCGAGTGTGTTTTCAGACTTCTATCCCCACATTCCAAGCCACCACACAATCCAGCCTGGGGAACCTGGAGCCACACATGAGGTCTGTGCCTCTCAACACCACGGGAATTCTGCCCCTTCCATTCACCACAATCATACAAACTAGGAGAAACCTCCAAAGTCCCCAAGGCCATCCCCATAGTATAGAACGCCCAGGACAAACAAGGGCTGCCTGGAACCAGCTGAGCATCCATCTCCACTCATCCTGTAGATGGATGTCCCCAGATAAGGAGATTTAACGGGACAGGGCCCTAGGCCCTAATGGGGTCCATTGTTTTGGTTTCCTGCTATCTCTCATCAGAGGCCTGGTTTCCAATATCAGCATGTGGGGCTTTCCTGAGGCTAGATTTCAGATCAAATCTAGTCTCCACATGGGAAACTTGTCTTTTGGAGATGACGCAAAACCTCTGGTTAGGAGAAGCATTCAGGGTCCGTGTGCCACCGCCCCGTGCCAAGGTCTCCCGCACACAAACCCACAATAGGACCCATCCGCAGGAGAGTCCATTTCAACTCAGCCCCCTCCGTTGCTCCCCTAGAGCTAGCATATAAAACTGTCTATTAACTAGGAGATAGTTAGAATCGTGGCAGTCTGCCCAGGGTTCCATCCTTCGATCCCTGCTTTGCTGTCGTTCCGTATGAAACATCCTGGAGCGATCCAACAGATCTCAATTGTTGATCAGAAAAAATCCTTGTGGCTTGGAGCATATCCCAACTCCTCTCCTGGGTAAACCTCCATGGCCTCGATGCTGCCCCCTTCAAGAAAGGGCCATAATGGACAGAAACTCCAACCTGAGCCTAGGTCTGAACCTCTCCCTGACTTCAGATGCACGAAGTCCCGATTCAGATCTGCAGAGAGTGCCGGCCATGCCCTCGTCCCGAAACCTACGCCTAACTTGTGTTCTTATTCTTCCGTCCTCACACTCCTTGCCCAAAGGGCACCCAGTTTGGGAATTCCGGAGCCACAAAGCAGCACTCTGCCTGCCCTCCAGAAGAAAAACGTTGCCCTTGGGGCTACCCAGAAACGCTAAATGAGGATCAAGCTGCACGGCACTCGACTCTCCCCCAATTATACAATATACCCTGAAAACTAATGCCTGGTCTGACGCAGCCTAGGCCTGTACCTCCCGACCAACACTCAGCGAGCTGGCTCCACACTGAGCACATTGGACCTGACATGGATTTGAGTCGTCATCTCTTCCCAAGCTCGGTTTTCAGAAAACACAACCTAGACCTTAACTCCAATCACGGCCCAGCGGTGAAAGAGATGAAAATCTCAGAACTACTACTTCCCCATGGCAAGAATACATGTGGTTGGCATGGAGCCCAACGTTCAGGGTAGGAGCAACAGTGTGGACCATGATTCCCGCCCATGCTTGAGCGCCTAGAAGGCATAAACACACATTGTGACCCTCAGCGTGAGTTCTGTCCTCAAGGAAGGCCTCTCAGTGGCTGGAACTAACCAGAGTTCGGTTTGTCTATTCGCCCCTCCCCAGGGCTCTGCTTTGAAATCCCTCTTTTGGTGGGACACCTGAGGTAACCAAACTGAAAGGACTCCTCCCATCCCCAAGATGGACCCAAAACAATTGGGTTCGTGCCAAATCCACAGAGAGGAAGACTTGTCCATGGCCCATGAGGCCTCCTCGACATTCCACGGCCATTGTTGACACAAAATCCAGAGGCAAAAGCCTGAATAAATGCCTCACACTCACTCTTTCATCATATCCCGAAGAGTTCTCCTCACGGTCTGTAGATCGGGCCTGCCATACTTATGTCCCCAAACGTAAGCCGTGTTAGTGTTTTCAGGCGTCTATCCCCAAGCTCCTGACCCACACACCCTCCAGGCTGGGGCCCCTGGAGCCACACATCAGGTCTTTGCCTGCCCACTCCTCTGGAATTCTGCCCATTCACTTGACCACACGCCTCCAAATTAGGAGAAACCTCCACAGTCCCTGAAGCCATCCCAATTGTGTAGGCTGCCCGGGACAAACAAGGGCGTCTGACAACAGCTGAGCATCTGCCTCCACTCATACCGTATTTGGATGTCACCAGGGTAGTAGATTGAACCTCACAGGTCCCTAAGCCGTAATCGGATCCATTGCTTTGGTTTCCAGGCATCACTCCTCAGAGTTCATGTTTTCAAATACCAGCATGCGGGGGTTTCCGGAGGCAACTCTTGTCTCGACATGGGAAAATAGCAGGCTGGAACTGTGTCAAAACTTCCGGTTAGGAGAATCCTTCAGGGCCCGGTGCCACCACCCCTTTCCAAGGTCTCCATGGACAAAAACCCACATTAGGATCCATCCGCAGGCGAGTCCATTTCAACTCTGGCTTCTCGGTTGCTCCCCCAGAGCCAGCAGATAGAACCTGTCTTGTCGGTAGGAGACAATTGAGATGCGAGGCGGGTTGCCCAGGCCTCCGCCCTTAGAACCTTGCTCTGACGTCTTTCCATATGGAACGTCCTGGACCCATCCAAAAGGGCTCAAATGTCCTGCAGAAGGAATCCTTGCGTTTTGGAGCATCTTACAACTCCCAAAGTGGGAAAACCCGGATGGCTTTCTGAAGCCCCCACCCCCTTTCTGAAGGGGAAATCATGGACAGGATATCCAACCTGAGCCAACGTCGGACCCTCGCCCTGAATTCAGATGCACGACATCTCGATTCAGCTCTGCAGAGTGTGCCAGCCTTGCCCTCGCCCTTAAACCTATATGAAACTTCTGTTCTCCAACGTCCGTCCTCACACTCCTGGCACCAAGACCTCACGTTTGGCAATCTGGACCCACAAGGCAGCACTCTGCCTGCCCTCCAGAGAAAAAATAAAATGTTGCCCTATGGAGCTCCCAGACACCCGAAATGAGGATAGACCTACACGGCACCCTTCTGTACACAAATTATATCGACAAATCTGGGCACTAATACATTGTCTGACACAGCCTGAGCCCGGACTTCCTGACCAACACCCAGACAGCTGACTGCACACTCAGCACAATAGACCCGCCATGGCCTTAGCTCGTCTTCTATTCCCAACATAGCTTCTCAGGCTTCAGAACATAGACCTTAACTCCAAACCCCGCAAAGGGGTGAATATGATGCAGAAATCAGAACTCCTCCTTCCCTATGGCAAGAAACCTTGTGGTTGGCATGTTGTCCCATGTTCAGTGAGGGAGAAACCAGCGTTCACCATGAGGTTCCGCCCATGCTTGAGTACGAAGAGGGCACAAACACGCATTGTGACCCTCACCGTGAGTCCTGTTCTCTAGTAAGTCCTCTCAGTGGCTGGACCATTAGATGTCATAATGGGCTTGCCATGCCCCTAGGCCCCAAGTTTTAACCAGCTTTCTGGTTGTCCAGTCGACCCTCCCCAGGGCTCTGCTGTGGAAACTCCCTTTTGGTGGGACACCTGAGGTAAAAACAAAACAAAACGGACTCCTCCCATCTCAAAGAATAACCCCAAACTCTTGGAATCGGGCCAAATGCCCAGATAGGAAGACTCGTCCATGTCCCATGAGGCCACCCGGACATTCCACGGCAATCAGTGACACAATATCCAGAGACAAAATCTTGAGCAAGCGTCTCACACTCGCCCCCTTGTTCATATCGTGAAGAGTTCTCCTCACGGTCTGTAGATCAGTCCTGCAATACCTACGACCCGAAACCCTAAGCCGAGTTTGTGTTTTCAGACAACTGTCCCCACAGCCCTGGCCCACTAAACCTACAGACACAGGTTCTTGGAGCCAAACCTGAGGACTGTACCTGGGAATTCTACCCATTCCATTGGCCACAAACCTAGAAATAGGATGATAAACCTCCAAAGTGCCCGGGGCCATCCTAATAGTGTTGACTGTCCAGGAAAAACAAGGGCAGTCTGACACCAGCTGAGCATCTACCTGCACTTAGACCCGTGGACAGATGTCCCCAGAAGTCAATTGGAATGAGCAGGCCTCTAGAACCTGATCGGATCCATTGCTTTGTTGTCCAGGCATCTCTCCTCAGAGGCCTGGATTCCAATAGCAGCATATGGCTGTTTCTTGAGGCACCCATCAGAACAAATCTCGTCTCCACGTGGGAATCTTGCACGTTGGAGCTGTGTCCAAGCCTCTGGTTAGGAGATCCCTTCAGGGACCCTGTGCCACTGCCTCATTCCAAGTTCTCCATGGACACAAACCCACATTAGGACCCATCCACAAGAGAGTCCATTTCAACTCAACCCTCTAGGTTTCTCTCCCAGATCCAGCAGATCTAACCTGTCTTGTCACTAGGACACAAGAGGAATGAGAGTCGGGCTTCCCATCCATCCATCCTTAGAACCCTACTCGGAATCGATCTGTATGGGAAGTCCTGGAGCCAACCAACAGGTCTCAATCACCCTGCAGAAGAATCTTGACAGTTTGGAGCATCTCACCCTCCCATCGTGGGCAAAATTCCATGGCCTCGTGATCCACCACCTCTTCATGAAGAGGGCCATAAGGGACAGAAACTCCAACCTGAGCGTTCGTCAGATCCTCACCTGATTTCAGATGCACGAGATCTGGTTTCAGCTCTGCAGATCGTACCTGCCATGCCCTCGCCCAGTAACCTAAGGTTGCTTGTGTTCTCAGACTTCTGTCCTCAACTCCTGGCCCACAAGCCCTCCAGTTTGGAATTCCAGAACTAAAATGCAGCCCTCTGCCTGCCCTCCAGAAGAAAAAACATTGCCCTCTGGGGCTAATCAGATTCCCCTTAAATATATGGGGAAAAAATCCCTAGAAATACAGCAATAATCACTGGTTGCTCTTTATTTATCCAGATCCTGCGGTAGGCAAAGAAGAGCTGGTTTTAGCCAGAGGATGATATCCGTTTGTCTTCATGATCTGGCATTTCCTGCAAGCCAGGCATGGGGCTCTGCACAAGAGCTGCAAATGCTGGGGGGCCCTCACTGTCCCTTTTCTCTTCTCAGGGGGACAACGGGCATGTCCATGGTGCAGTGTGACAGGCTTTAACACAGGGAGATAAAAGACTGCCAAGGGTAGGTTGGAGCTGGGAAAAGCCACTTAGGAACAGATTTTCAGGGGAGGTGATAGACAAGGGCAAAGCGAAGAATGAGGATGAGTGTGTCAAGTTTCAAAGTGCCAGGAGGCAGCACAGTGCATTCGGGAAACTACAGCAAGTTCATGACAACCGATAGCTGATCTGGAAGCATCACCTGGGGATGGAGTCTGAGCCGCGGGGTTAACACTGGGGCTGAGATGGTTTGTATACTATGCCGAGGAGGTGAGGTACTACACTGTGGGGGCACAGGGAGCTACCGGAGGATTTCAAATATCAGAATCGTAACCATAATAGAGTATTTAATTGCATCCTAGCTTTCATCAAGGGTAAGATGCACTATAGTTTATGTTCGACTAAGAAAGGGAAATGCTGTCAGTTAAACTAGGATATGTCATCAAGTGCAAGGTGAGTGCCACCTTAAGAGGTATTAAAATGGGGGGGGGGGTGACAAATCTTAGAACAAGTAAATTGTGGTACTAGAATAATTAAGAAAGGTCGAACACTTGGATCAACTAAAAAAGTGAATATTGCTTACCATGTGCCCCAAACTATATTAAGTCTTAGAACAAGAGACGTTCTCATCTTGATGCCCCGAAGCTGTTAGACCCAAAGTACAGAGCGCAGGAGCCAAAGACCAGCAGGCCCCATGTGCCATGTGCAGACTCTAAGAGCAATTGCCTTTGAGCGTTGAAATGGTTGAGAATGGGCTTTCTGAGGTAGAGAATTACTAGCTGGGAAAGTAGGAGAATTGACACAGAATCGGAATTGATGCCCCTACATGACAGAGTTGGTGAAACTTCCCTTCTCAGAGATCTTGAGTCTCCACAGAAATGTATTTTTCATTTTGGATGGAACATTCAGGATAAATATGATCTGTTCGAGTTCCTGCTTCTCTCATCAGGACTGTTTCTTAGGCTTCACTGGCACAAGAAAAGGGTTTTGATAGTCCAGGGTCAATCCTGACAAAAGCAAAGCACAGTATCTATAAAAAAATAACCACTCAGAAGAGAACAATAGATAAAAGGCCAGGCCTACCTGACCCTGCAGGATAGGTAAGGTTGGTCCGTCAACAGGGGTAGAGGGGAAGTGCCCATCTCCTGCTAGAAGAGCTAGAGAAGACCACTTCCGGAGAGACCACAAGGAGAGGAGAGCAGTAGGTGCTGAGGATGAATATTTTAATCAGCCGAGAAGGCCATAATGACAAAGTTCCAGGATCAGAGTATACCTATGGGATTAAAAAATAAAAAATAAAAAATAAAGATTTTTTTAAAAAAAAAGGACTTTTTTTTTTTTAAGGATTTAAACAAAATTCCTTCTTAAGAGACAGTTGGCTGTTTAAACCAAAAGTACAACTCACTGAGAGAATCGCCGCATTATTTATTGTGGTAGAAAGGACCTGGAATGTAGAAAGACCCATTCTGCAGAGGAAAAAAGAGAATCACTAACAGGCCTCATGCCTTGCACAGCCAGTGGCTAGAATCCGTGCCTCATGAGACCCTGTGCTAGAAGGCCGCTAGAACCATCTCAACTATGTTAGTCTATCTTGGAAGCCAACAAGTGTTTGCCCAGTTAAGAGAACGGTAACAATCAGTCACGTTATGTTATAATGATTGTCGATATCTTTAAAAGCCTTGTCAAGTTCTTTTTGAGTAACCCTCACCCCACCCTTAGAGAAATTTATCTGTGCTTCAACTCTTTGAAATACCTCATTGTTGTTCCACATTTACCATAGATAAAAAAAAAAAAAAAAGCTTTTATTAACAAACTGTTCAGAAGGGGGCGCCACTGTATTCAATGAGAGTTTTCGCTGCGGGGACAATTTTGTTGCAGAAACAGCTGAAAGCAATCAGGTCAGACAGATCCAAGGGCTGGAGGGATTTTTAAAATCACAAAAACCGAACCAAATCAAACCAAAACAAAAATCAAAAATCAAAACCAATGGCCAAGATTTCAAGTTTGCTACTAAAGGCATGACATTCTCCTAAGATATGCGAGTGACTTGATCAATATATTTATATATTTATATTTGAAGAAGGAACTATTTGATGCAGCAAATCCACGTTGATTAAAAATTACTAGATATGGGGTCTCCTGCGTGGCTCAGTGGTTTAGGCCTCTGCCTTCGGCTCAGGTCATGATTTCAGGGTCCTGGGATGGAGCCCCACATCGGACTCTCTGCTCAGCGGGGAGCCTGCTTCCCCCCTCTCTCTCTGCCTGCCTCTCTACCTACTTGTGATGTGTCTGTCAAATGGGTAAATAAGATCTTTAAAAAAAGAATTACTAGGTGTGAAATACATCGAGGGTATGGGAAGGAAAATGATTTCACCTGATCTGACTAGGAAGTGGTTGAAGCCTGAATTAAAGTGCTATAAAAAGAGTAAAGACCTGGGAAATATATGGGTAAAATATCCCTAGAAAAACAGCAATAATAACTGGCTGCTCTTTATTGATCCAGATGCTGCGGTAGGCAAAGAAGTGCTTGTTTTAGTCAGAGGATGACCTCCGTTTGTCTTCATGATCTGGCATTTCCTGCAAGCCAGGCATGGGGCACTGCACTAGAGCTGCAAATGCTGGGGGGCCCTCACTGTCCCTTTTCTCTTCTCAGGGGGACAACGGGCATGTCCATGGTGCAGTGTGACAGGCTTTAACACAGGGAGATAAAAGTCTGCCAAGGGTAGGTTGGAGCTGGGAAAAGCCACTTAGGAACAGATTTTCAGGGGAGGTGATAGACAAGGGCAAAGCGAAGAATGAGGATGAGTGTGTCAAGTTTCAAAGTGCCAGGAGGCAGCACAGTGCATTCGGGAAACTACAGCAAGTTCATGACAACCGATAGCTGATCTGGAAGCATCACCTGGGGATGGAGTCTGAGCCGCGGGGTTAACACTGGGGCTGAGATGGTTTGTATACTATGCTGAGGAGGTGAGGTACTACACTGTGGGGGCACAGGGAGCTACCAGAGGATTTCAAATATCAGAATCGTAACCATAATAGAGTATTTAATTGCATCCTAGATTTCATCAAGGGTAAGATGCACTATAGTTTATGTTCGACTAAGAAAGAGAAATGCTGACAGTTAAACTAGGATATGTCATCAAGTGCAAGGTGAGTGCCACCTTAAGAGATATTAAAATGGGGGGGTGGAAAAATCTTAGAACTATAAATTGTGGTACTAGAATAATTAAGAAAAATAATACAAGAACACTTGGATCAACAAAAAAATTGAATATTGCTTACCATGTGCCCCAAACTATATTAAGTTCCCAGAGTTTTATATCATTTGATAGGTCAGATAAATATAAAATTACATTTAAAGTTTTAAAAATATCAGCAAATATTTTCATTTAAATGCAAATTTCAAAGAAAATCTACTTTTCCAAACACGACATTTTATCCTACTCTTTTTTTAATTTTGTCGACAACTGATATAATGTTTAGCGAGACTATAAATGTTTGATCGAAAGAAATGATTAATAGATGTAGGTTCAAATTATTATGTTCCATTAAAAATGATTTAGTCTTTGATGAACATCTGTTTGGTAATATGTTATATCCAGATATAGTAAATTAATGACATATATAAAATTATAGGGAAATGACACCTTCCGTTCCATTAGGAGTAGAGCTTTTAAAATGCTATTTGTCACAACCTGTCATCTTGTCATTATGTAGCATTATGTAACATTTAAAAAATGTATACTCTTCACTTTGAAGTTTTAGAAATCTAAAATATGACTTTCTATGGTTTGTGTTTCCATATTCCTTTAATGCCAGTTTGAACAAATCCACATGCTTTGATTGGAAGGTAATAAATTCCTCTTATTTGGAAAAATGATGTTTATTTTTGTTCTCTCACCCTTAGCAGGTGGTTTCATTTTAGCACACTTCAGAGTTATAATTTCATGCTTATTAAAAACATTTATTATGATCTACATAGATGAATGAAACTTTTATTTTATTAAATTATTTGCCAAAAAATCTGTTATTTTTAAAAATGTATTTCCTTTGAAGGGTTATCTTAGAGCATTGAGAGAGGATCTAGGAGTGTGGTATTATGCAATTTTTAAGTAGGTATTAAATGGTTATTTATATGATTGTTTCTTTAAGGCTTATGTATATTGTCCATTATATGCTATAAAATATTTTGAAAGTAAATTTAAGTTGTGTTTTACATAGTTTATTTTTTGGAAAAAATTATTGAAATGACTTATGAAATTCAGTATACTCTCAACATTAATTTTTTCTGAAATTTACAAATTGTTTACTGAACCTATTATATGGCAGATATTTTCCAAAGTGGTGGTATCATGATATATGCCAACAACAGTTTAGATTTTTTGTTTCTTCTCAATCTAGCTCAGATGAAGTACAATTAGCCTTTTTAATTTTAGCCATTCTAATAGAATTGTAAGCATCTCTCATTTTGATATTAATTTGTATTTCTTTAATGTCTAAATGTTGAGAAATTTGTCATGTGCTTATAAGCCATCCATATCCTTTTTGTGACATGTCTCTGCAATAATTTTCTTCACATGTAAAATTGGATACTCTGTTTGGTTATTAGTAAGGTTTTTTATTTTTATTCATTTTTTAATAATCAGAGTTGATGTCCATTATCAGATATATAATTTGCAAATCCCTTCTCCATCTTTACGGTTTCTCAATGGAGCTTTGATAGCTGTGTCTTTCAAGAAATGTGCTACTTCGTTCCTGGTACACGGAGGTATGACTAGAACATTATCAATGTTGACCTTTGCAAAGAAAATCATGGCTTAAGATATATGTAGTCTGCGGTTGTTGGGAGTGTTGTGTAATATCAAGCATATCTAGTTAGTTGATAATTTTGTTCAAGTTTTACATATCTTACCAATTTGATGACCATTTGTCTATATAATCTTAAAATAAAGCTGTTGAAATTTTTTTCCATTTCTCTTCTAAGGTAGAAGTTATGATTTTTGTTCTTAGTTTTTCACTATATATCCCCAAATCTGTTATTAACTATTAAAAGTCAAGAATTATTATACTCCCTGAGGAATTCATCCTTTTACTCTTCTGTAATTTTGACTTGATCTTTATGTCTGATAATGAAATTTGCTTTAAAATCACTTTTCATTATCTTGATATAACCACCAAAGTTAAGGTGATTAGTGTTAATACAGCATATTTTTCTTTTACTTTTTAAAGCACTTCTATATAATCCTGACAAAAAACAAACAAACCAAAAAAAACAGCTTTTTAGCTCTGGAAGCACCTTTCTAAATTATCTTTTTGTTTTAAATGAAGCAGTAGCAATTTTTGTTAAGCGACCTAAATTGAAAGTAGGCTTAGAAATTTATTTATTTATTTATTTAGTAAAAGATTTTATTTTGTTTATTGACAGCAAGAGAGAGAGAGAGAGAGGAAGCGCACAAGCGGGGGGAATCACGTGCAAAGGGAGAGGAAGAAGCAAGCTCCTTGGGGTGCAAGTAGTCTCATGCAGGGCTGGATCCCTGTACACTGGAATCATGACCTCAGCCAAAGGCAAACATCTGCTTAAACAACTGATTCATCCAGGCAACCCTAGAAAATTTAAAAAAAAAAAAAGACCTTTCAAAAACATTTTGTTTATTTCTTTCTTTTTTAATATTTTATTCATTTGACAGACAGAGAGAGAGGAAGAGGAAATATAAGCAGGGCAGATGGAAAAGGAGAAGCAGGTTTGCCACTGAGCAGAGAGCCTGATGTGGGGCTCCATCCCAGGACCCTGGGATCATGACCTGAAAAGAAGGGACACTTATGGAGGAAGCCACCCAGACACCTCTTTTCTTTGTTTTTAATATACGGCAACTGATGATTCCCAGCCACGAGGAGCATATTACCCATTGATTAAATCTTTGATAACAACCTATTTAAAAAGGTGTGTAAATATATACTTACTCAGATTTATACACTTTTTGTTTTCTTCATAGTTTGGGGCTGGACCCCATGGTCACAACACTGCTTTCAGCCTTTGCCTTCCCATCTTTGATACCAGGTATTTGGTTAGCAAAACAAATTAGTATCAAAATTAATAAGCCCTTGGCATCATATCGCTGGAGCAGGGGTTGCTCTTAGCCATGGCCCAGAGCAGTTGACCTCCCCTCGCTAGTGCTATAGCCCCAAGGACTAGGTCCCTGCCACCAGAACTCAGTCTTACATGTTATGCTAAGCAGACAAAACCAAAACAGGAAAGCTCCCTCAGCTTTCACTGGCATGCCTCATCTCCCACTCCCTCGACGTCCAGGCAGTACCAGATGCCAGGGAGGGGTCTTGGTCCAACATATAGGAGGGAAGGAAGTAGCCACGAGCAGGTACCTGCCTCTCTGTGCCTTTCTTTCATGAGCAGGTTGTAAGGAGGAGGAAGAGGAAGGGGAAGAGAGGTGAACTTCAAGGGGTGAAGGCCTCAGGTGGGCAGCTGGAACCTGCCAGTAGGAAAGGGACACAGGAGAAGGCAGTGAGTCTTGCAGGGAGGGTGGGGGGTAAGGGTTACAGCTTATGACGGAATCTGGACAGGAGTAATAGGGATACTATTCATTTGAGTCCACCATTGGCAAGCTGGGCTGGGTGTCAGGGCAGATAGGCCTCCCTGGGCAATGGCACATCAGAGAAGGTGGAATTCTTCTCTGAGGAGCAGGTGGAGCTTCGGGTGTTGGGAAAGCATAGACAGTATTGTTCCAGGGCCAAGGACAGGTCCGGGTACTCCTGGTTGGAGGTCAAGGCCACAGTATGATCCAGGTCTTCTACCAGCAGCTTGAAGGAACCACATGCCAGCCACCCCTCATTATTGTGTATAACTCTCTGGTACACTTATTGGGTGATTGATCAAATGACTCCTTCAGCAGCTTGAAAACCACCTCCACAGGCACTCCAGGATATGGGAGGCTTCCAGAGTGAAGATTTTGCACAGGATCACCCCAAAGGACCAGAAGTCACTCTGGTGGATGTAGATCTGGTCAAACATGGCCTTAGGGACCATCCACTTCACAGGCAGTCCACTGTTGGTTGTCTTTTTATAGTATCGGATGTGGTGATATCTCTGGCAAGGCTGAAGTCTGAGATCTTCATCATGTTGTCCTTTGTCACCAGCACTTCTCTGGTGGCCAGGTCTTGGTGTATGCACTTCTTGGAGGCAAGGTACTCCATGCCTCAGGCTACCTGATAGGCACAGGATACCAGGTCCTTGGAGGAGAGTTACTCTGCTGCATTGTGGCTGATATTGTAACAGTACTCCAGGTCAGGAGGCCTCTGGGCCTGCATGTACTCCTCTATGTTGTCTTTGGAGGCATATTCCATGAGAGTGTACGAAGGACCATCCTGTGTGCAGGACCCAGCAGGTTGATGGTGTCTTTGTGCTGTCCAATCATCTTCATCATCTCCATTTCTGAGATTAGGTTTGACAGGTCTTTCTATGTTGCATCTGACTTCAACATCTTCACAGACACTTTAGTCAAATGGTTGGATTTGTCTTTGTCCAGCCCAATGGCCTCCTCCATCACCACCTGCCCAAAGTAGGCCTGTTAGGTGTCTGCCTAAACTGCCTACAACCAGCCTTTCTCAAGGCAGTTATGAACTCTAGATTATCCTCAAAAACATTAAACCACAAGCTAAAAATTCTCTTCACTAGGTCTCTGTACAGGTCTAATTTTCTTATCTTTCATCATTTATCTTTTTCCTAATTCTTATTTTCAGTATAGTTTATTTTGCTTCCAGGTGGTTCCCCTGGTTTCTGTATGCTGTTTCATAGGGAAGAATTATCCTGTCATAAAATTATTTCTTGAGCATTCATTACATCTCTCAGTTAAAATGGGTTCTTTTATGGTATTGATTCATTTTTTTCTCAAAATGGGAAGAATTTTCAAAATGGTGTATTCCTCAAGGTTCAGAGTATGTCTTAGCCTCATCTTTAAGCTTTTAGAAATTCACTTTACAAATTCTTGTCCCTCTTTTTATCTTTTTAAAATAAAATATTTTATTTTTCCTATTTTTTTATTAGAGTATAGTGATATTCAGTGTTACATTGGTTTCAGGTTTTCAATATCTCCATACATTATTCTATGATCACTACAAATATAGCCACCATCTGTCACCATATAACACTATTATAATATCATTGATTATATTCTCTACAGTGTCCCAGATCTCTTTTTAAATTCTCTAATTTTTATGTTTCTGTTATTCCAATTTTCGACCATCATTTTACTTGGTTACTTTAATAAAATATGCCTGATTACACACTCTTTGCTGAAAACCATAGCATTTGATTTATAGTAGTCTTCTTCTTTTTTTAATTAACATATAATGTATTATTAGCCCCAGGGGTACAGGTCTGTGAATCGCCAGGTTTACACACTTCACAGCACTCCCCACAGCACATACCCTCCCCAATGTTCATAACCCCACCACCTTCTCCCTACCCTCCCCACCCTCCGGCAACTCTCAGTTTGTTTTGTGAGATTAAGAGTCTCTTATGGTTTGTCTCCCTCCTGATCCCATCTTGTTTCATTTACTCTTTTCCTGTCCCCCAAACCCCCACATTTCACCTCCATTTCCTCATATCAGGGAGATCATATGATAGTGTCTTTCCCTGGTTGACTTATTTTGCTAAGCATAATACCCTCTAGTTCCATTCATGTCTTCGCAAATGGCAAGATTTCATTTCTTTTGATGGCTGCATAGTATTCCATCGTATATATATATACCATTCATTTGTTGATGGACATCTAGGTTCTTTCCATAGTTTGGCTATTGTGGATATTGCTGCTATAAACATTTGGTGCACGTGCCCCTTTGGATCATATACTAGTCTTCTTTACCTCTATCAGAAACCCAGGAAGCTTTATTTATTTATTTACTCACATAAACACATGATCCAACACAACGTTTTTTGTTGTTCAAATGTATTATAATGTCTTAACGCTTAACACTATGCTTACTGTTCTCTTTCACTGTCTGACTAAATCCTCATCATCACTATGCCATTTAATCAGAAAGAACATTTGAACTCAGAGTTCTCTCCATATCAGGGAATGAAGACTCCTCCCTTCTGTTTGTGCAGGTAAAATAAATGTTGATATTGTCTGTCATGCACATACCCCATCCTGTTCACCGGAATATTCACCATCAAAATATATACAAAATAGAAACCATACCTCACCACTTCTATTACCACCCAGCATGCTAAAAACACCATCATATGTTCCTGAATTATTGACTTGATTGATAGCCCCACTTCCACACATACTGCACTCCTTTCTCCTTGCAAATTTATTTTGGTACAGCAACTTAACCTAAAAATCAAGTCAGATGATTTTATTCTGCTGTTGAAAGTCTTTTGGTATCTTCCCCTTTCATATTAAATAAAAACTGAAGGCGTTTCAATGTACTGGAAGGTCATACATCAATACGTTCTTCCTCTCTCCACCACTATGAACTCCTCATTGGCCTCCTTGCTTTTCCTCAAAAGTAACAGACCAGCTGTTCACACAAAGTCTATATACTTACTTGCTCTGCCTAAAGCAATCTTTTCCTTTAATATTTGTATAACACCCTACCCCTCCTTCAATTCCTGTGTCTTTGTGCAAATATCATCTCATAAATGAGATATAACCACCCAACACAAAATAAAATTAACTTTCATCCCAGCATTCTCCAATGGCTTTTACCTTTCTTGTATTTCTTTGTAACACTTATCACCATCAACCATCAATCATTATTCTATTACTGGTTTATTTTGTTATTGGAGACAGAGAGAGAGAATTGGGAGGGGGTGCAGAGGGAGAAGAAAACACCCCACTGCCTAGAAAGCCTGCTGGGGAGTTACATCCCAGGACCCGGAGATCATGACCCAAGCCAGAGGCAGTCACTCAATGGACTGAGCCACCGAGGTGCCCCTCTATTATTGCTTTATTTCACTATTATATTTCAAAAGAATGTAAGTTCTTTTTGGTCAGCTATTTTATATGTTTTATTAATTGAAGTATTCTCAGAAAGGTAGCTGGCAGATTGTAAGGGATCACTAAACTGTATTTTGTTGTTATTATTGGGCTCCTTTATGGGCTTTACCTCTTACGCTAGAAGTCTATCCTTCAGATGTAAGCAATAAGAATAGAGACCTGCTGCCAGGTTCAAATGAGTAAAAAGCCTGTATTAAGTGGATATTTTAAAAGCTGAATGAATGGCTTAATAGTTGTATATAGGGGGAAAGGGAACATATTTTCCACTGTTTAGAAGTGGAGTTCTTTTATAGAGTTCTTGTACAAGCCTACACTATTGAACTATAATGGGCAGTTGTACATTACAATTATACAAACACTTTGGTAATTTATATGCTTTTTTTGTAATTCATGACTGGATCATTTGATTCCTTAGGAGCATTACAGCATTTCAACTTTTCATGTTTAATAACCTTATTGGGGTTGCTACCTTTTTTATTCAAATGGAGAAATAGTCATTATCTAATCTAAATAAAGTGTTATTGATTGTGTTGTTTTCTAGGAATGAGTCGCACACGCTAGTTTAAAAGTTTTGTTAAATTCCCAAGTCTGTCACCGATAAAAGCCTTTTGTAGATTAGTAACTTGATCAAAACAGAAAAGTTATGTAACACTCAATTGTTATACTATCTTTGTTTCCATCTTGCATTGTAATAACGCCCATCTTAACTCTATTTAAGAAAAGTCATCGTCAGATGGCTTTCTGGCATTGGATGCATGATATGAAATCGAGTATAACTAAAAGTTTTTGGTTTTAGTAGCATATAAATCAATTTAGAAAAATATATGTATTTGAATATAAGATAAAGTTTTAAATTATTTGGCAATAGTAAACTAAACTTTTTTTGTAAATTTTTATTTTCCAAAATTTCATTGAGCTCTTTTGCAATAAGAAACAAGTTACAAAAAATTAAGGTTTATTTACCCCAATTCAAAATTATTAGGAATATAATCATAGAGGTTGAAGTATTTAAAATATTGAACCCAAAATATTTTATTAGGTAAATTCATGAATGCTGAGCAATCACTGTTAAAATATACTAATACTATTGATAGACTGGTAGAAGCCTAAAATCAAATATTTATTAAATATTTATATCCATATCTTTTCATGGCTTGGTAATTCATTTCTCTAGCATTAAATAATATTCCATTGTTTGCATGTACTACACTTTATTTGACCTTTCACCTATGGAAGGACATCTTGGTTGCTTCCAAGATTTTGTCAGTTATGAATAAAACTACTATAGACATCTTTGTGGGTATAGATTTCATCTTCTTTGGATAAATACCAAGAACTGCTACTGCTGAATCATCTGGCAAGAATATGTTTAGTTTAGTAAGAAACTGCCAAGTTGTTTTTCATTCTTTATTCTCAATAGACATGGAAGAACATTCCTGTTGCTCCACATCCTCACCAATATTTCGTGTTCTGTTGTCAGTGTTCTGGATTCTGGGTATGTACTGGTGTCTCTTTTTTGTTTTAATTTGCATTTTCCTGATGACATATGATGTGAAGCATCTTTTTATATGCTTATTTGCCATCTGTAATATTTTCTTTTGTGAGGTATCTGCTAAGGTCTTTGGCTCATTTTTAATCAGGTTTTTCCCCCATTGTTGAGTTTTAAGGGTTCTTTGTGTATTTTTGATTAACAGTCCTTTGCCAGATGTGTATTTTGCAAATTTTTTCTCATAGTCTGTGATTTGCCTTTTCATTCTCTTGGCATTGTGTTTCACAGAGTAGACATTTTTAAATTCAGTGCTTGTGCATTTGTAGCTAAAGTTATTGCCAAAAACAAGGTCATTTATATTTTCTTCTATATTACCTTCTACATGTTTCATGTTTAGGTTTATAATCCAATCTAATTTTTGTGAAGAGTGTATGATGATATCTGCCTGGATTTATTTTATTTTAATATTTTATTGTATTTTTATTTTATATTTTTACATTTAGCTTCACCATTACTCCAGAACCATTTGTTTAAAAGATTGTATTTTGTTTTCTTGTATTGCTATTGCTTTTATATTAAATATAAAATATAATTGATAATATATATTCTGTTCCTTTAATCTAGTCTTTCTGTGGTATTACAATATCTTGCTTACAATTATCGTTATGGTAAACTTTTTTTAAAAGATTTTATTTATTTATTTGACAGAGAGGATTACAAATAGGCAGAGAGACAGACAGAGAGAGATGAGGAGAATCTGGCTCCCTGCTGAGCAGAGAGCCCAATGCGGGACTCGATCCCAGGCCTCTGGGATCATGACCTGAGCCAAAGGTAGAGGCTTAACCTACTGAGCCACCCAGGCGCCCTATCGTTATGGTGAACTTTGAAGTCAGTCCTCAGTCTTTGTTCTCCTTCAACACTATGTTGACTATTGTGAGTCTTTGCCTCTCCATATAAACTTTAAAATAAGTTTGTTAATATTAAAAAAAAAGAACTTTCTGGAATGCATTAATTGTATAGATAAACTTGGAAAACAGTGACCTCTTGAGCTTAGCAAGGGATAGACCTTGGACATCAGTTGTCACAGTGGTGCCTCTGGCAGAACCTATTGCAAATCCCTAGGCAAAATGAGACCTCAAGGATCTGAGAGATGTTTAACAAGTACTTGATACATCCCTTGGGTATGGTTTATTGAAGAGTCCACCTGTCTGAAAGCTGGGGAATCTAGATAAGGGAGGGAAAATTAGTTATGATAAAACATATCAACAAACATGAATAAATTTTGTAAAACTAATTGTCATGGCTCATATACAGTATGACCAACAGAGGGACCATCAAAAGGAAAGCATCAGTTATGTTTATTGTGAAATATTTTTTATTCAAAATAAAGGAATGTGAGGGGAGCACACTATGAGAAAATTACCATTTTTTAATTGGTAAATATCTTACCAAATGGAATAGGTTTTATATTCTAAGTAGTATATTGAAAAGTAAAACATTGGGGCGCCTGGGTGGCTCAGTGGTTTGGGCTGTTGCCTTTGGCTCGGGTCATGATCTCAGGGTCCTGGAATCGAGCCCCACTTCGGGCTCCCTGCTCCGCAGGAAGCCTGCTTCCCTCTCTCTCTCTCTCTCTCTCTGCCTGCCTATCTGCGTACTTGTGATCTCTGTCTTTCAAATAAATAAATAAAATCTTTTTAAAAAAGAAAAGAAAAGTAAAACATTAAAAAATAAAATTTTAATTTAAAAAAATTATGTAATTTTTAAAAAAGGTTAAAAATAGCAGAACCATTTTTCTTATAACTGGAAAATACATTGTATATATATCTATCAAAAATAACTTGTCATGGGGGTGCCTGGGTGGCTCAGTGGGTTAAAGCCTCTGCCTTCGGCTCAGGTCATGATCCCAGGATCCTTGGATTGAGTCCCACATTGGGCTCTCAGCTCAGCAGGGAGCATGCTTCCTCCTCTCTCTCTGCCTGACTCTGCCTACTTGTGATCTCTGTCAAATAAATAAATAAAATCTTTTATTAAAAAAATTAAAAAAAAATAACTTGTCATGTCTGGAATCAGGAGCATATGGAAAAAAATAATATCTGAGGACAATACTTCTGCCATGTTTTGTGCCTTGTTAATATTTTTATTTATTTTTTATTTTTTTTATTTTTTTTAAAAAGATTTTATTTATTTATTTGACAGAGAGAGATCACAAGCAGGCAGAGAGGCAGGCAGAGAGAGAGGAGGAAGCAGGCTCCCTGCTGAGCAGAGAGCCCGATGCGGGGCTCGATCCCAGGACCCCGGGATCACGACCTGAGCCGAAGGCAGCGGCTTAACCCACTGAGCCACCCAGGCGCCCCATGTGCCTTGTTAATATTTTTAAACAGTCAGGCAACTTTTAACTTTATTGAAATACCTGCTAAGATACCAGCAGTGCCTATGACTATAAAAATTAATTGCAAATATTCAAAATGTTTACTATGGTGTCACTATTTAGGGCCACCACCAAGTATGTTTCAGAAGTAAGCATAACTGTTACTCTTCCGTAAGGCAAAAGGGCATAATTTCAGGAGTTCCATCTGCTGTACCAGGAGGTGAATCAAGTAATGATTTTTGTCCATAAAATAATTCACTTTTCAATCTAACATTCCTCATTCCACATTATAATAATAAAAACTAGGAGACTAAAACAAACAAACAATACAACTACAACAACCAGCTTTTCCTTCAGTGGAAAAGTAAATATAACATTATGAGTAGCCTGAAATTTATTTTTAAATATTTTTAAGATAAGCGATTTTGTTAGAAAACCATATATTTTATATTACTAAGAAATAACAGGCAAAGTTATATTAACTTCTAAAAAGTCTAGTTACTTTTATTTATCTATTAACTCATCTTTTTATGAAGTAGAACATGATCACACCTATTGTATCTACCCAAGTTTGTATGCTTTGGTTATTTTATGTTTGCTATTTCCTTGCTTAATTTTTACAATATTTGACACATAATAGTATCTTTAAGTCCTTCTATGGTTTCACAGAATTTGTTTGAACTTCATAAAAATGTACCATACTTTTTGCACTGTCCTTGTTTTAATTCTCTATTAACTTTCCAAGATTTATTCACTTTAGAGTGTGTAGCTATCATTTATTTTTATTCCTCCATAATGCTATGTTTACAAATTTGTATTTATCTGTACTTTTAAAAATATCTTAATTATATACCATTTCTCATCTCGCGTAACACTCATGTTACTTCTACACTTCTCAGATATTATGTAACTGATAACCACAACTCAGCAACAATATAACACCATTTTTCAAAATTAAATGGCTTACCAGAATTCTTTAATTCTATCCTTTATTTGTATTAGATGACCCTTTATTCTGGTATTTGGCATTGTTCATATGGAGGAAAGCTTATAAGTTGATATTCCATAAATAGAAGGATTTATTATGATTAATTATTTTCATTTAGAATGCATAGAATATGGTTGATTTAATATTTCTTTCTTACTCTCTGCCTGGAACATAGTGCTATCTATGTAATAGCCACTAAAATATTAAGTTAATCACCTAGACTTTAAACTGCATATGAATAGGAATAACATACATAAGTCTTCTCAGATTGGGACACCTGGATGGCTCAGTCAGTTAAACGCTTGAGCCTTTAGCTCAGGTCATGATCTAAGGATCCTGGGACTCAGATCTGCAACAGATTCCCTGCTTAGCCAGGAGTTTGCTTCTCCCTCCCCCTGCTGCTCCCCCTGCTTGTGCTCTCTCTCACTCTCTCTCTTACAAATAAATAAAATTTAAAAAATAAATTCTTCTCAGATAGCTAATATAGAATATCATCTTTGTATTCATCAAAGGGAAAGTGCCATATAATAATGAATTCAGACTACTTCAAATTCATTTTTTAACCAGTAAGAAAGTACTGAAAACAAGCCAAAAATGTCTTCAATGAATCAAAGAAATAGATTGATTTTCAATATCTTAATGTTTCTAAAATAAATTGCAAGATTTTTATACTAGATATCAGTGTAAATATTCATTATACAAGGATATTCTAAAAATAAACCTGAGAACACTACTTGACATATATGATGACAAAAACGAGTTTGACAAAAGTCAGTTTGGGTAAAACTTACAACACCTACCACCTGAAACTCTTGTTCTATAATTTAATTATTTTAATTTACAAAAATACAAAAATAATATATCAGAGTAAGTCTATTGATAGCTTTGAAGGTATGCTCTGGTTGTGCACTGTTTACTATTGAAAGGGGAATCAAATATGTGATGCTTATGGTGTGACTATATTAAAATTCAACAAGTTCAGAAGCATGCAAGGAATAGAATAAAGACAAAAGATGACCCTTACTTATCCAAAAGATAGACAATGGTATATATGTGCTAGTTGGGGAGAGAATCCAGTCAGTAGATGGAGGATGTGGTAGTGTAAAAAAAAAGACACAACATTTTGGTTGAACGTTTAGCACTATATTTAACAAAGTGAAATTGTGTGTTAATAGCCTTGAGGAAAATCCAAAAAATATTTTCAATTCATTGAAGATTATTTAGGAAAAACTTGAAAAATACAACTTGACAAGGATTCCAATAAAAGGTTCATAAGCAATACAAGTTTCAGAATTTTTAGTATATTTTCCCTAAAAAGCCATTTGATTTAAATTAAAAAGAATTCTATTTACCTGCCACTTAAATAAGAGGAAATAATTTGGTTTTGTAATAAGTCAATAAAATAAATTAACATATCTTTAGAAAACAGATATGCACACTAATTTAAAAATAATAGTGCTTAGGCTATTCAGCAAACATTTGTAAAATTCCTTGCCATCAGCTAGCTCTGGAGTTCTGCTAGGTGAGTAAGGCCATGTATGTTACTGCTCAGAGTACTGAAGCAAAGCAATTGTCCCCTTCACATCCATTTTTTGCTGTTGATATGTCATGCTATGTTGTTTAGAGATACATAGATGGCCCTACATGAAGGCCTTTTTTTGTGTGTATATGGGTGACTGTGATTTAACTTTCAAATAAGATGGCTCCTGATTTACAATGATTCAACTTACGATATATTTGGCAATGATGTGAAAGTGAAAGTGATTCAGTAGAAACTGTACTTTGAATTTTGAATTTGGGTCTTTATAAAAAGGGCCAGTGACATGTGGTATGGTGCCGTCTTGTGATGCTGGGCAGGGGCAGTGAGCCACAGCTCCCAGTCAGCTAGAAGATTACAGGGGTGAACACCTGATATTCTTACAACCATTCTATATATAACCATTCTTCTTTTTTTTAGTGTAATATTTAATAAATTGCATGTGATATTTGATACTTTGTTATAAAATAGGCTTTGCTTAAGATGATTTTGCCCAAATGCAGGCAAATGTAAGTGTTCTGAGTATGTTTAAATAAGCTTAAGGTAAGCTATGATATTTGATAGTTTAGGGGTATTAAATGCATTTTCAATTTTTTATGTGTTTCTCTGTACATAGCCCCCTTGTAAGCTGAGGAACATCTCTATATGTATATGTAGCCTTAGTATGGCTTACATATTATTGGCATGAAACATCTAGAACAGTACGTGTGCCATATAATTGTCTACGACATCAAACAAGTTTCTTGAAAACTTGTGCCAAAGGGGTTATGTCTTTAAGGATTCTTATTTCAGAAGGGTTCTCTCAAACGTAAGATTTTTCAGAAGTTAAGTGAAAATCTGACCAAACTAAACATTTTTCCATTTTCCCTAGTGAGCAAAGATAGCTAAAATCTATCTGCCATTTTCAACACTGTACTCAATGATTGTAATTCTAATTTAAGAACAGATTATTTATATCAAAACCACATGTTGGCCTAATCTTCTACAATATTCGTAAATCTCACTCATAGCCTTGGACACTTTTATTTGTTGAGTCTATATGGTACTACGGACATTCATCTTTTTTGACCTTATAGCTTCATGTATGTCTATACTTTTGAAAATACATGCATCATAGTTCCATTGTAAAATGTCTGGGTTATAAAATGTGCTATGCTATCAAAATGGTAATAAGAACATACAAATGACCTGATGTAATGAACTGGACCAGATTGCCAGATATTACATTTCATACCAGAAAGATTCAGTGGTAAGTTTTAAAATGGCCAGCTATACTTCGACTGAATTATAACTCATTTCACTTCTTTCTTTGTGTCCAGTATTATACATTAGTCAGTATTATAGTAAATAAGTACTTTGGACAGATGTAAATAAGCTGTAATAAAAAATGTTTTTCTTCTTTCTTTTAGTCCTTTTTACTTGTAAGACTAGCCACAAATACCATGCCTCCCCCAAAATAATTTGCAATCCAAATTTATCTCTAAATGAATTTATTGCACAGAAAAAAACATATATATATATATACACTTACAGTAGACATGTTCAAAAATAATAACACAACAGCAGGGCCCTATATGTAAGCAGTATAGTTGTTTTGTTTTGTTTTGATTTTTTCTTAAAAAAAAAAAGAGGTTGTGTGAAATATTGGAATTTTATTTCGGGGCCTAGTATTTCAAGACAGTTAACCACACTTACGGTGTCAACAGCCTCTTGTTGGCAGTATGATTTTATTGGCTCCATGGAATAACAGCAAGGATTTACTATTGCTTCTTTCTTTTATGACACACACAGAAAAAAAAATTGACACATTTGCTCAAGACCATCCAGAATCATTTTAACCTATCAAAATTGATGGGAGGCCTTCACTGCCAAAGTCACTGCTGGGTTTTCACAATTTATTGCAGACAATCTGCTACTCCCTTTATGATAAAGGAGAGAAGAGTCATAATCAGGGATGAAAGCTAGATTAATACTTGAAATTATCATTGAATTATTTAGCCTGCTATAGGATTATTATTATTAGTGTCATTTGATAATTTTCTCTCATTTTATTAAACACAACTGTGAGTAATTACCCTACCTAATATTTCTCTGTATTGGCTGACTAGCTAGCAAACATTCATGAAAATATCCATTAACCACACATATAAAATGCTGCATTATGATGCTGTTGAATCAGAACATACCACTACCTGATCCTGTAGCTCTTTGAGGATTTGCAAATCAATTAATTCTATGTTTATTGGATTATTCCCATACAATTAGAAAGTTTATAATAGAGTCCATGAACATTATTAGTTTTACCATTTTAAACCAGCAATCACACTTTGATTTTTACAACAAAAGCAGAAATATAAACACACAAATTTGGATCAGTTTTCTGTTAGTCTGTCTGGACTTCAAAATCCTATTCCTCAAGATAATGCACACCAAAGTTCTGGATTAAACAAGAAATTAGATGGCACCTGAACACTTGTTTTAATATTCTCCAAAGGACTATGCAACCTATTTCTTACATTATGACATTGTTTTACAAAGATCCACACTTTTATAATGTTAGTATTTTTAGTAATCAATAAAGTCAATTAATCATGATTAAAAATCAAACATAAAAATTTCTACTTTTTGCTTTTGCCCCCTCCATTTAGAACTTATTTATAGCCTGATAATTCAAAGGTCCCTATGTTTATGAAAATCTGGACAGAAATAGCTCTAAGATCCCATTCAGAACTTGATATTAATCTAAGTCTTTTGGCTCCATTTATCCTGAGAGCAAAGAGTAGGACAAAGGATTTGAGTACTGTTAGTTTATCTGGGAGATTATCCAAGGTATAAAAGAATGGGAAAGTGAGACAGTGAAGAAGCAACTTTGTCAAAGAGGTACATTGTTGATATAATTGTTGTGGATAGAAAATGAAGGCTTGCTTTTACTGAAAGGTCCTGAGAAACTTCTTTAAGTTGTCCTCATGAAGACCAGAAAACTGACAATTTTATCTATGGTTCTTATTTCCACTTCACTGAGAGCTGTCCTCAGAGGACATTAACTCTCCTACACTTTTGGATTGTGTTGGAGACATTCTAAAATGAGAGAGAGAACATGAGATGCTATCAGTGTTAAGTAACTGCAATTTCCCATGGAACTATCCACCACAGGTTTGGCTATAATCAGGTGTTGGGCCTTGATATCAGAGGGATTTGAGGCAGTATCATTTTAGGTTAATCATTATATCTGAAATTTCCAAAAACTTCAACTGATGAAACGTTGATTATAAATCTATAAATATAACAATAAATCTACAGTATTCAAATAATTTTCATAGAAATACACAGACAAAGCATCAATTGATTAATATTTAAATGTTACAAAATACTGAACTGAAAGAATTTGGTCATATAACAACGTGTAAGAAGTAGAACTTAGGTTTAGGTTAGAACTCAGGATGCATTTGAGACTCAGTTAAGAAATTGAATGGAGGGACGCCTGGGTGGCTCAGTGGGTTAAGCCACTGTCTTCGGCTCAGTTCATGATCCCAGGGTCCTGGGACCGAACCCCAAATCGGGCTCTCTGCTCAGCAGGGAGCCTGCTTCCTCCTGTCTCTCTGCCTACCTCTCTGCCTGCTTGTCATCTCTCTCTGTCAAATAAATAAATAAAATCTTAAAAAAAGAAATTGAATGGATGTCTGACTATCTTAGAGGTTTGCTAAAAATCAGTGACTTTGTGTTCACGTGTGGCTATGCAGGAATTTTTAACTTTCTCTAAGAAGTTATTAGATTTGATTATATAATGGCAGTAAAGGATAGGGAAAAGCAAAGTACAAACCCCATAAAGACAAAGACACTGAGTATGAGAAAAGAGTAATAGATAAGAAGAATCAATGCATTTGAGGAAAATGGGAATTGAAATACACAATGATTGTTGATTTTTTTAGATGGAGAAAACAAAAGTAGCTTGCAAGAAGGAAATAACAGAAGACATGTTGTGATGTGAGACAGAATCCTGGAAAAGGCAGTAAATAAAGGAGTAGGGTGAGCATATCTGGTAATTTGGATAGGTAGGAGTTAGGAGGTAATTGCTTGATAAATTTTATATGGCCCACTTAAATGCACAGATTTTTCTTCTTTAATTTATATGGAGAACAGGGTGTTCTTTCTCTTCCCTTTCAGAGCACCAGAGGTGTACTCTTTCAGACTGATAACGTGAAAAGCTCAGGACTCAGTTGGTTAAGCACAGCTGAGAGGACATATTTCAATTAATATTTACATTTTGCTGTATGTAATAGACTTTCAAAAGTGTTTTAACCATATTTTTTCATTTAACAAGAAGACTACAGAGAGTGTTTTCTGGTGTTGGTTCAGAGTGTCCATCCCTCTGAACAGATTTTTCTCTCAAAGTCCGGAGCAAGAAATCAATTGTTACATATGTATTCACTAAAAAAGCAGCTGGAAGATGCTGAGCACTGTGGCCCATGAGATCAAGGCACCAGCACACACTTGTGAGTGGTGAGCTCCCAAGGCTGGAGGAAAATTCTAAAGTGCTTATTAGAGAGCCATACCTTTTCTCCTGTTTCCTTACCTCTCTGCACTACCCTCTTGTATCCACAGCATTGGAAATGCTTTTAGCAACACACCACATTGAATCACCACAAATTATGTTATTCTCTTGGTGGAAAACCAAACACTGTGTAAAACTGTGGTTTTCAGGTTCATGCGTCTGGATGGAAAATAATTCAGAATAAGCTGGTAGGAGTAGCCAAGAGAGATTTAATCTTCTGTTTGGAAAAGGGCTTCTATATAAGTGAGTAGAGGAACCTTTAAGAATTATTCATGTTTAGGGGCACCTGGTGGCTCAGCGGGTTAAGCCTCTGCCTTTAGCTCAGGTCATGATCTCAGGGTCCTGGGATCGAGTCCCGCATCGGGCTCTCTGCTTGTAAGGGAGCCTGCTTCCTCCTCTCTCTGCCTTCCTCTCTGCCTACTTCTGATCTGTCTCTGTCAAAGGAATAAATAAAATCTTAACAAAAAAGAATTATTCATGTTTAGGGGCACCTGGGTGGCTCAGCGGGTTAAGCCTCTGCCTTTTGCTCAGGTCATGATCTCAGGGTCCTGGGATCGAACCTCGCATCAGTCTCTCTGCTCAGCCGGGAGCCTGCATCTCTCTCTCTCTTTCTGCCTGCCTCTCTGCCTGCTTGTGATCTCTCTCTGTGTCATATAAATAAATACAATCTTTAAAAAAAAAGGCAACCAAAAAAACATTTACAGTTTTGGACAGGAGTTTCCCTTACGTTTGGATAAGGATGCAAATCCAACTTCATAATAAATTACACTGCATCATAAAGATTAAATGCACTCAGGGATTGCAATCTCTCCTCCCTCCACCCTATTGTACACACAGCTGCCCGACTAATCTTCCAAAAACACAAATTTTCATGTGCTGCTTTTCAAAACTAGCTTCCTGTCTTCCTGTTGCCTAAAAAAATAGTCTCAAATGCTTTTGTCTGGCATTCAGGGCTCTCTAGGATGGGCACTCTGGCCAACACATCACTGCTCGTTTGTTCCACCACACACAAGTGGATCTCGGGCTAATTATTCAGAGACCCACCTCCTCACCGACCCAGCAAAGGTCTCGTGCATCTACTAAACTCACGGCTCACTCAGTGATATTCTCAAAGGCCTTTAGTGGGTGACATGCCACTGCTAGAGTCAGGAGCCAGTGTGAAGTTGCCGCTACCTAAGTGCATGGACTGAAAGCGGGAACGTTGATTCTGCAGGAGAAAACTGGGGCATTGTTATGATAAGGCAGATGGCAAAACCACCCAGGTCCCCTATGACTGCTTTAACACACTCTGGACAAAATTTAAGGAGACAAGTAAACATATTAAGTCCCACTTAGGCTGTAGAAGGCAAATGCAATGGAGGGAAGGCGTTATCTTCTTCTGGAACAAACCACTTAGCTCCAGCTACTTTTATAAATAGATCAGACCCTGTCCAGGAGCCCACTTAGCTGGCTTCATTTGTATACAATGTCCATACCCTCAGGAATATTAACATTTTATCTCAGATTGCATTAATTTAAATAAAACTTAACAAAAATGGTGTGAAATGAACAAAAACACCATATTCTGTGATGAATCAAATGAAATACATTTTCAGTTGCTGTTTTCCACACTTAAAGATAAAATTTCTGATAACTCATTATTTGTGAAAAGACACAAGACCAACAGTTTGTGTGTATGTGTGTTTTGGTTTTTGGTTTTTTTCTTCCCCTTAAGGCTATAGCCATATTGTCACTAATAAAGATCTCAAATTTGCCTGGAAGCTTTCATGGCAAATTGTCAGTCTGAGGGTAGTCACCATCCAGCCAAATGGCTTTATACATCATCAATGCCTTTCTTCCACACACATTCTCTTCCTGGTTTAAACATTAGTTACCCTGGTTCTGCACTGACACAGTATTTGCATCTCTCTCCTGTCCATAACTCCTAAAAGTTGGGGACCTCTCACTTTGGTTTCCCCAGAGCATGACATTTTATTTGGTGCTTGGGGGGCAATGGGCAGTTCAAGAAGTATGTTAATACTATCACTCAATGTATTGATCCATGCTATGCACCAACAGTGTAGTAAATATCGTTCATTTCTTGTAACAAAGGCAGTAGGAACTTCTCCCAAGGGACGGAATTCCAAGGACAGAATGAAGGCAGGAAGGGAGCTGGTCTATTTGGACCTACTTTGTGAGAGACACTGGTTTAGGTATTTTTATGTATACATTATACCACTGAACTGTCACAATCCTGCAAATTCTTACATGCTTGGGTTTCTATGTAGCAAGTTTAGCAAGCCTCCCAAATTCACAGTGACAGGCTCGTGAGTCAAACCCAGCATGCTTGACTCCATGATTGTCAAGTCCATTAGCCCCATATATCATGAATCTGAGATTCATGAGTGTGTAGGTGCTATCAGGAAATGTCAAAAATGCCCATTTCAGGGACACATGGATGGCTCAGTTGGTTAATTGTCTACCTCCAGCTCAGGTCATAATCCCAGCATCCTGGATTCGAGTCCCCCATCAGGCTTCTTGCTTACCAGGAGCCAGCTTCCCACTCTGCCTGCCTCTCCCTCTACTTGTGCTATCTCTCTGACAAATGAATAAATAAAATCTTTTGTAAAAATCTTGTTTAAAAGGCCCATTTTAAAGAATGTTTTAAAACATTGTTTGGACAGCAATAGAAGCGAAAGCAGAATGACATAATGTAACGAGAGTTTATTTGGGAGCCCTTTGGGTACTCTGGTGGATGAATGATTTTAAATTAGTTTTTCGTGGACATGGGGAGTTAGAGAGGAGAAGGGAGGTGGGAGAAATTGGAAGGGGAGCTGAACCATGAGAGACTATGGACTCTGAAAAACAATCTGAGGGTTTTGAAGGGCCGGGGTGTTGGGAGGTTGGGGTACGAGGTGGTGGGTATTATGGAGGGCACTGCTTGCATGGACCACTGGGTGCGGTGCAAAAAGAATGAATACGGTTATGCTGAAAATAAATAAAAAATAAATTTAAAAAATTAGTTTTTTGTAAACTGCCAAAAAAGAAAAGCACTCCCATTTATAGCGTACACTTTATGGTTCACAAAGCACGTGCCAACAATAAAAATAATGATGGGTTACCGTTACAATTCATAGAAAAGGAGGTACAGGGAAATTGAATGAAAGGGAATAATAAAGTAGGTTCATAAGTCCATCTTCTTTGTAAAAAAATTAACCTGAAAGTGCGTTTCTGCCACCTCTCTCCTGTTTGATCTGATAAAGAATGACCACGATACATGAATTATAGTTCGGGGTTTTGAAAAGCAGAATAGCTTTATACCAACACTTGAGCTTTTATTTATTTATTTTTTGATAACAAGATAGCACGATTTGATATGCGGTTCCTGACAAACAACCTTAGAAGTAATTCCATCTTCATGAGAAGTCAGAAAGAACCACAAACCAAACTTCAAAATAGACTCAAAGAGAAAATACTATTAAAAACATTTCCCATCCGGGGCGCCTGGTTGGCTCAGTGGGTTAAAGCCTCTGCTTTTGGCTCAGGTCATGATCCCAGTGTCCTGGGATCGAGCCCCACATCGGGCTCTCTGCTCAGCGGGGAGCCTGCTTCCACTTCTCTCTCTGCCTGCCTCTCTGCCTACCTGTGATCTCTGTCTGTCAAATAAATAAATAAAATATTTTTAAAAAAAATTTCCCTTCCTGGGGCACCCGAGTGGCTCAGTGACTTAAAGCCTCTGTGTTCAGCTCAGGTCATGATCCTAGGGTCCTGGGATTGAGCCCCATGTCTGGCTCTCTGCTCAGCGGGGAGCCTGCTTCCACTTCTCTCTCTGCCTGCTCTCTGCCTACTGGTGATCTATGTCTGTCAAATAAATAATTAAAATCTTTAAAAAAAAATTTCCCTTCCTATCAGAAGCAGACCAAACCACTAACAAATTCCCCAGAAAGCTTCATCTAAAAGGTTGTACTTTCTTCAGACACCCAGCAGGACCTTCTTCTCTGGGCCTGGTATTTCTTCAATGGCCTATTCCAGAGAATAAGACACTAAACTACTGAGCGCCAAGGGCCTCAGAACCACGAAAGAGATGATGAAGGGCACAAAGCACACCTCTGGTCACCAAGAGTGTATGTAAACGTTTGCTGCTTTTCTGCATTTTTCAAAGCTGAGTTTTTAGCTGGAGGCCACTCCTTTAGGATAAATTGCTGATACCGTATAGTAAAAGCCATTATATGATCTTTTACAAACCATTTCCTATCTTTGCATTCTCATGTACCAAGACAGACACGGATTATTTAAAACCCTGAAGAGAGTGCTATTGCATTTAAATTGCCTGTAACCTTCGTGCAATAGATTTATGATTGATGATAGATTTAGTAAATATAACTATTTTAAATATTTATTCTCAGTAAACGATTTCAACCTATGCTCATTTAAGTAAGTTTGTGCGTAATCCCTTTTCTATTAAACCATAGTGCAAGGACCAATGCCACGCTTCCGAGAGAACCCCAAGCTCTTTTTCTAGAATGGCCATATGCGTATGTATCAGGCGTCCTCTTTTCACTCCCTTTGTGGAGCACCTACCATGGAGGTCATGTAATAATCAATGACCAAAAAACAGACAAAAACCCTAACATCCCGGTCGAAGTTATTCGCGCCTGCCATCATGCAAAGGCAGACCCTGCCTGGAGACCAGGAGACTGCTCAAATAGCAGGCAGGCATCTCAGCCCAGGCCTGTGCTGGGGAAACTGGTTCCCCGCTTCGGGCGCAATCAGGAAGACAGCGAAGTGACCCAAGAGAGCAGCCGGGGTTTAGGGCTGATGATCTTTTCGCAGCCTGGCTGCCCGCAGATACCCGCTGGGGGAGCCAGGCTAGGAGGCCGCTGAGCGCCGGCGCTGGCCACACTCGCAGGCCCCCAGGGGTTCACCCGGTGCCCAGGCCCGGGCCCCCGCCTCAGGAAGGAGGGGGGCGGGGGGGAGCGGCCCGGAGAAGGGGCTTTGCTAATTCCGGAAGCGGGAAGTGAGCTGGCGGAGGACCCGGCGGAGAGTCTGAGAGGAGGTGGAGGGGCTGGCGGAGTAGGGGCGTGCAGGCTGCGGCCCAGTCGGGACTGCAGGACTCACAGGACTCGCTGGCCATGCGCTCCTGTGCTCCAGCCCAGCCCCAGAGGCCACACTGCCCCTCCCAGCCCCATGGCTTCTCCAGACGACCCTCTGCGCACAGGTAAATTGAAACCGCGCCGTGCCCTCACCTGGAGCAGAAAGCGCAGGCCGCGAGCTCGCGGAGGTCTCGGGACCCAGCCTCCCACGACCCCCGGGGCAGCGGGACCACCCTGGACGCCGCGCCGCACCCGGGTCCGCCTGGGGTCGGGCTGGGGATGGCGCTGCCCGAGGTGCCCCCCGCCAGCGGGCGCGCTAGCCCCCATCGTCCTGCACCCCCATGCGCGTGTGCCAAAGTCCCCCTTCCCTCGTCCTCCGCCATGGCCCCGCTGCTTTTGTTCTGGACTTGGGATCCCAGGTGGAAACTAGTCCCTCAGACCTCCCTGGCAGCAAGGAGCGCAGGGAGGGATTCTCGGTTTTTCCACCCTGGCTCTTCCTCTCTCCACATTCACATGCCTTCTGGCCTCCCTTTCCTCTCCTCATTGTCACTTTTATTAAATGGTTTTGTTCTGCGTGTTGACCCGCAGAGCGATTTCATGAATGAATATATAGGAAACTGAGTCGGAGCCCACCAGTGAGAGCCCACCTGTGGAGGCCTTTCATTAGAATGGTCTCTGGTTCTAGCCTCAGTTCAGAATACTGCGTGTACCTGAGGACCAAGTCCAGATGTTTCTTTCCTCTCTGACTTGAATTTGAAATCCTCCTCAGACTTCAGCTTCCAGGATTGCTCCCGTCCTTGCTCTCTCACTGTCTCGGTGGGGATCCGCCATGAGTGTTGAACACAGGAATGAATGAATGATATATACCCCCAGGTCGCTGGGGCTTTTTCTTGTTTTGCTGAGGTTGGAAAGGCTTGGGAGAGACCCCCTGTATGCAGATACAGAGCTGCATGCAATTGCTTAGATAAACGTGTTCCCCACTTAATTGCTTGGGCATTGAACATTTTGCCCTTAACCTGTGGCTTGAGCAGTTAGGAGGAGACAATCTGGAGGTGAACCAGAAGATGGCTGAATTCACATGGTGGTGGGCTGGGTTTGGGAGATTTTCCTGGAGATTCTAAAGAAAGATCTAAATTCTTACAATGGAGAGTGGTAAACATTTTATCAATGGGAGATGGAAAATAAATTGTCTGGTTAACCTTTCCCTCCCCCTCAAAACCCATTATTTGATAAAACAAAAAAGGAAGTGAAGGGAGAAATCCTCCCACTCCCATCCCCACTCACCTCCATAGCCACCTCCTCTTCCAAGAACCTAACAGACAAGGTGCCAAGAAGTGTTAGGTACCAGCAGTGGTCTCAGAGCTCATTCAAGGATCATGGTGAAAGTCATTCAAAGAGATTGTGGGGGCACAGAGACCCAATTAAGGGGGACAAGTTTAAGGTTTGCCTGGTCCCCTAAAAATTAATGGCACTAGAGAATATGAGCTTTGGGAACTATAGCTTAATGGATACAACATGTAAAAAGCTTCAGTGAGTCATCGTGGGAAGAGGCCATGAGGGCAGCAAAGACAGTCTTAGATGATGTTATTAATAGCACTACAGGCTCTAAATTTCCTGTGGTGGTGTTCTTGGCAAGACCAGCCCGACCAAAGTGGATCCTCACAACCTGCAACAGAGGGTCTTGGAGATCCCAGCATGTGAGGTATGATGAGAGGGTAAAATGATAGGTGGTGTCTTTTGGAAGGTCTGTCTGTCTTCTTGACTTTAAAAGGGAGAACCCAAATCTGTAGGTGAAATCTTTTTGGCTACAAAGAAGGCCGAAGCCTCCTAAGGTCAAGGTCTCCTCGTCACTTGCAAAGATGTCGAAGAACATATTCAGACATTTCAAAGATGTCCTCATGTCCATCCATTCCCACTCTGGAATTCTATCAATAAGGTGAGAGTTCCTCTAGTTGGAAAAAAGATCTAAAAAGACTTCCCTTTCTCATGTAATCTCTGTAACCTCCAGGACACACCCACCTACCCCTTCCAGCGCTGTAATGAAGCTACAGCTGGTGCCAATTTGTGGAACTCGTTAAAGGCTATTTTCCCTTACATACCCCCGGACCAAGTTCCCATGCTCCCTCACCTGATTTCCTGCACTCACCTCCCACCTGGTGTGTTCACACCTGCACGTGCCTTTTACCAACCCCTTTGCCAAAAGGCAGCCAGAGTGACCTTACAAAGACCTATCAGTTCCTGGCCTTTGTCTCCATAGAAATCTGCACTGATCTTCTAACAAATTCTCAGTCTTCCAAAGGCATCCATAATCCTCCCATCCATCTCTTCCTACCCTTCCAACTGACTGATGCCTGTTCTGCCCTGTCTTTCTGCCCTTCAACCACGCTGCCTCCCTCTTCCTGTGGAGACCCCTCATGGTGCCTGCCTCCAAGCACAGGTGATTCCCATTGATGGGAAGACCCTCTTCCTCTCCCCCGTCTCCCCACTCCAGTTACTCCCACTTATTTGTGAGCTCACAAGCCCCATGGTACACACTCTCCATGCAGCCTGCTCTCTTTTCTAGCACTGGCCTTCATTTATAGCTGTGGTTTTGTCACGGATGTCCCTCCCAGCCTGCCTCCAAGCTCTCCGTCCGTTTAGCTCCAACACCTGACACGGTGCCTGGCACGTAGTAAGCCCTGGCTAGCTTCTAAGAGCCTCACTGAGGGACTGAAAGCATTTTAAAAATGTCACCTCGTAGGCTCCAAACTGTAGGCAGAAAAAGCTTTGCCTGGATTGACATTTTAGAGACGTATTCGTCAAGTTAGATGTGTTCACTGACTTTACCTTGTAAAATTAAAAAAAAAAAAAGGACCTCTGTATCGCTTTGCATCTAACGAAGGCACATGTATACATTAAACCACATTATGAGCTTAATGGAAGGAGACAAGATTTTTTTGCTAAGAAAATGTATAAGACTTTTGAGGTCACGTGGGAGGAAATAGTCTGTTTGTTGGAGCATTGCTATCTTACTCTATCACAGCCACTAATAAAAATCTGACACGGGGTGAGTCAGAATTGTCTGTCGGAGATGAGTTAGATCTGGCTCATGTTCGTACAGACATGAAAGCCAGGAACGAAGAAGCAGGCTTTGGAAGCCTGGGTTGAGGAGGCGGTGTGGTTCACTGTGATGAGCTAAGTGCCCAGGGCCACCGGAAGACATGCGGGCCTGTGTCCTTCCTTTGATCTGGGGTCCGTCTTGCACCATGTGGTGAGGCTAGCAGCTGGGAGCAGCTCAGGACAGGACCAGGTGGCATCTTACCTCTCCCACCCTCCTGTGGGCTCCAGTGGACTCCAGTGGATCCCAGGGGACAGCCTGCCTTCCTTGCAAAGCCCAGTAGCACTGGGAGCAGAAACTGGGACCAAAGAATGAGCACCTTGTTTGACAAGCCAGACCAGCCACCTCTTGTTCAGATGCAGGGGGAGCCCTGGCGTGCTGACTCCTCCCTTCTTCCTTTCCCCTTTCCTCCCTCCCTCCCTCTTCCCTTCCCCTCTCTCCTTCCCTGGTGGTGCCCTTTCCTGATGCCCACTTCATCCATTTTCTTTCTTACATGCCTGTCTTCTAGAGTTTTTTCTCTCCTCCCAATTACTTCCCTTCGTCTGAATCTCCTCTTTGGTCCCTTTGTCCCCGCTCTCTGCTCCTCCTCCCCTTCCCTGGCCCCTGTTCAGCTCCATCCAGACTGCAGGCAGAGCTGGACTAACACTCTCACTCACTAGCTCAGCCACCCTCCAGAAAAGTCACTCTTCGGTGGCCACCTTCCTGACCCCCTGGTCCTTTCTCCACTTATTCAGCTATTGTTCTGAAGTCTGAGGAGGACAGAGCGGGGCTGCCGCAGAATCAGGCCAGAGGAGAACCAAACCATGTGTCCACACTGTCCCCCAGTACTGCTGCTCTGAGAGCTTTCAGAGTCCTCAACAGGGTTAGGATTTAGGGGCTTCTTCAGAACCGGGAGTGAAAACAGCCATAGGTCAAAAGAAAAGCTATGGCCCCCACACAAAAATAATAATCACAAATGAAAACTAAGTTAACTCTGAAGTCCCAAAGTCGAAGAATTGCCTTGAATCTGTCACTAGAAAGCACCCAAGGCCTCACTCTCTGGGTTCTGGGTGCCCTGGGAATGGCAGGAGGCTCTGACCCCCTTCCCTCGTCATTCACTCCCAAAGAACGTCCTCTGGGGTGGTCTTCAAACTTCCTCTGAGAAACTGTCTCTGGGAACTGTAGGCCCTTGGCTGCTGGGACGAATGAGGGTGATGTCAGGACCTGATGGGCAGCTTTACCAGGAGATGGTGGCTTCTGGATGCAGTCCTCAGGTCCCATGGTCTGGGTGAGATCTGGGTCTTTGAGTGGAGGAGGACAGATGAGATTTCAGATTTTGAGTTGATTCTGGGATGATTAGTGCTTTGGAGGGCATTGGGTGAAGGTATTTTGCACACGGGAAGGACACGAATTTGGGGAGCCAGAGAGTGGACTGTTAAGAGCTGACCTGCATTTCCCCCAGAAACCTTGCTGCTGTCCTTATCTCTGGTACCACAGAACGTGACCTTATTTGGAACTAGAGTCCTTACAGATGCAATCACATTACAGTGAGATCCTTAGAGTGGGCCCTAATCTCCTGTATCTGACCTCCTTATATAAAGGGAAAATCTGGACAGAGAGATGCCCCTACTGTCAGTGGTGGGCAGTGCATGAACTTCTAGAACCCTGACAGTAGTGGAAAACAGACTCAGGCTGGGCACTAGGTAAATGGGAGCTCTAGTGGAATTTCAGATGAAGATGCTGTGGACCTCGGCTTCCCAGGTCATTGTGACGTTAGGATTTCAAATTCAAGTCAGAGATGAAAGAAACATCTGGACTCGGTCCTCAGGTACACACAGTATTCTGAACTGAGGCTAGAACCAGAGACCATTCTAATGAAAGGCCTCCACAGGTGGGCTCTCACAGGTGGGCTCCGACTCAGTTTCCTGTATATTCATTCATGAAACCGCTCTGCGGGTCAACATGCAGAACAAAACCATTTAATAAAAGTGACAATGAGGAGAGGAAAGGGACGCCAGAAGGCATGTGAATGTGGAGAGAGGAAGAGCCAGGGTGGAAAAACCGATAATCCCTCCCTGTGCTCCTTGCTGCCAGGGAGGTCTGAGGGACTAGTTTCCACCTGGGATTTCAAGTCCAGAACAAAAGTGGCGGGGCCACGCCAAGGGATGAGAGAAGGGGGCCCTCGGCACCCGCGTGTGGTGGTGCCAAACGATGGGGGCTATTGCGCTCGCTGGCGGGGGGCACCTCGCTTGGCTCCATCCCCTGCCTGACCCCATGGGAGCCCCCGGTGTCTCGCGGCTTCTGGGGTGGTCCCGGTGCCCCGGGGGTCGCGGGAGGCTGGGTCCCCAGACCCCCGCAAGCTCGCAGCCTGCGCTTTCTGCTCCAGGTGAGGGCGCGGCGTGGTGTCACTTTACCTGCTTGCAGAGGGTAGTCCAGAGAAGCCATGGGGCGGGGCTGGGCGGGGCGGGGCAGCGGGCCACAGGAGCAGGACAGCGCGGCCTCAGGGGCTGGGCTGGAGTGTGGGAGTGCTGGGGCGCCGAGTCCGGGAGGGTCCTGCAGTCCTGACTGGGCCACAGCACAGCACCCGGGGGCTGCGCGCTCCTCTTCTGCCAGCCCCTCCACCTCCTCTCAGACTCTCTGCCGCATCCCCTGCGAGCTCACTTCCCGCTTCCGGAATTAACAAAGCCCCTTCTCTGGGCCGACCCCCCCCCCCCCCGCCCTCCTCCTTCCTGAGGCGGAGGCCCTGGCCTGGGCACGGGGTGAAGCCCTGGGGGCCTTCGAGTGTGGCCAGCACTGGCGCTCAGCAGCCTCCTAGCCTGGCTCCCCGAGCAGGTGTCTGCGCGATGCCTGGCTGCAAAAAGATCATCAGCCCTAAACCCCGGCTGCACTCTCCGGTCACTTCGCTGACTTCTTGATTGTGCCCAAAGCCGGGAACCAGCTTCCCCAGCACAGGCCTGGGCTGAGATGCCTGCCCGCGATCTGTTTGAGCAGTCTCCTAGTCTCCAGGCAGGGTCCGCCATTGCATGATGGCACGCGCAAATCACTTCGACCTGGATGTTTGGGTTTTTTGTTTGTTTTTTGGTTATTGGTTATTACATGACCTCCATGGTAGGTGCTCCACAAAGGGAGTGAAAAGAGGACGCCTGATACATACGCATATGGCCATTCTAGAAAAAGAGCTTGGGGTTCTCTCGGAAGCGCGGCATTGGTCCTTGCACTATGGTTTAATAGAAAAGGGATTACGCACAAACTTACTTAAATGAGCATAGTTTGAAATCGTTTACTGAGAATAAATATTTAAAACAGGTATATTTTAACTAAATCTATCATCAATCATAAATCTATTGCACGAAGGTTACAGGCAATTTAAATGCAATAGCACTCTCTTCAGGGTTTTAAATAATCCGTGTCTGTCTTGGCACATGAGAATGCAAAGATAGGAAACGGTTTGTAAAAGATCATATAATGGCTTTTACTATACGGTATCAGCAATTTATCCTAAAGGAGTGGCCTCCAGCTAAAAACTCAGCTTTGAAAAATGCAGAAAAGCAGCAAACGTTTACATACACTCTTGGTGACCAGAGGTATGCTTTGTGCCCTTCATCATCTCTTTCGTGGTTCTGAGGCCCTTGGCGCTCAGTAGTTTAGTGTCTTATTCTCTGGAATAGGCCATTGAAGAAATACCAGGCCCAGAGAAGAAGGTCCTGCTGGGTGTCTGAAGAAAGTACAACCTTTTAGATGAAGCTTTCCGGGGAATTTGTTAGTGGTTTGGTCTGCTTCTGATAGGAAGGGAAATTTTTTTTTAAAGATTTTATTTATTTATTTGATAGAGATCACAAGTAGGAAGAGAGGCAGGCAGAGAGAGAGGAAGAAAGAGGCTCCCTGCTGAGGAGTGAGCCTGATGTGGGGCTCGATCCCAGGACGCTGGAATCATAACCTGAGCCAAAGGCAGAGGCTTTAACTCACTCTGTCATCCAGGTGCCCAAGGGATAATTTTTTTAAAGGTTTTATTTATTTGACAGACAGAGATCACAAGTAGGCATAGAGCAGGCAGAGAGAGAAGTGGAAGCAGGCTCCCTGCTGAGCAGAGAGCCAGACATGGGGCTCAATCCCAGGACCCTAGGATCATGACCTGAGCCGAACGCAAAGGCCCAGTGAGCCAAACTCACTGAGCCACTTGGGTGCCCCAGGAAGGGAAATTTTTTTAAGAGTATTTTCTCTTTGAATCTATTTTGAGGTTTGGTTTGTGGTTCTTTCTGACTTCTCATGAAGATGGAATTACTTCTGAGGTTGGTTGTCAGGAACCGCATATCAAATCGAGCTATCTTGTTAGCAATAAATAAATAAATAATAAAAGCTCAAGTGTTGGTATAAAGCTATTATGCTTTTCAAAACCCCGAACTATAATTCATGTATCGTGGTCATTCTTTATCATATCAAACAGGAGAGAGGTGGCAGAAACGCACTTTCAGGTTAATTTTTTTACAAGGAAGATTGACTAATGAACCTACTTTATTATTCCCTTTCATTCAATTTCCCTGTACCTCCTTTTCTATGCATTGTAACGGTAAACCATCATTATTTTTATTGTTGGCACGTGAGAATTAGAGATCAATGCCCAAAGTGAAAGCAAAAGGCAGGTTTATTAAAGCAACAGCACACTCTCTAAGGGAGAGCAGGTGGTATTCCATGAGGTGGAGCTGGCCCTTACTTTGTTTTGGGATTGGATATTTCTTGGTCTTTTTGAAGTGGGAGGACCCTCAACATGCAGTGGATTGATCTCTAATGGAGGCTGCTTCCAATCATTTGGGGGACTCCTACCACAGGTTGGGAAGAGGAGTTGTTGTTGTCATTTTTATTTTATTTTTTTCAGGGTTCCAAAATTCACTGTTTATGCACCACACCCTGTGCTCCATGCAATATGTGCCCTCCATAACTCCCATTAACAGGCTTACCCAACCCTCTGCCCCTTCCCCTCAAAACTCTCAGTTTGTTTCTCAGAGTCTCTCATGGTTTGTCTCCCCCTCCAATTCCCCCCCACTCACTTCTCCTCTTGATCACCCAGTGTCTTCTGTGTTATACTTTATGCTCCACAATTAAGTGAAACCATATGAAAATTGACAATATCTGCTTGAATTATTTCACTCAGGATTATCTCCTCCAGTACCATCCATGTTGATACAAAAGTTGGGTATCCTTCCTTTCAGAAGGAAGCATAATACTCCATTGTAAAAATGGATCATATCTTCTTTATCCGTTCATCCATTGAAGGTCATCTTGGTTCTTTCCAAAGTTTAATGACTGTGGCCATTGCTGCTATAAACATTAGGGTACAGATGTCCCTTCTTTTCACTGCATCTGTATCTTAGGGGTAAATACTCAGTAGTGCAATTGCAGGGTCATAGGGTAGCTCTAATTTTAATTTCTTAAGGAGTCTCCACACTGTATCCCAAAGTAGCTGCACCAACTGGCATTCTCACCAATAGTGTAAGACGGTTCCCCATTCTCCACATCCTCTCCAACACTTGTTGTTTATTGCCTTGTTAATTTTGGCCATTCTAACTGTGTAAGGTGGTATCCCAATGTGCTTTTGATTTGAATCTCCCTGATGGCTAATGATGATGAACATTTTCTCATGCATCTGTTTGCCATTTGTATGTCTTCTTTGGAGAAGTGTCTGTTCATGTCTTCTGCCCATTTTTTGACATGATTTTCTGTTTTGTGTGTGTTGAGTTTGAGGAGTTCTTTATAGATCTTGGATATCAGCCCTTTATCTGTAATGTCCGTTGTGAAAATCTTCTCCCATTCAGTGGGTTGTCTCTTCATTTTGTTGACTGTTTCCTTTGCTGTGCAGAAACTTTTGATCTTGGTGAAGTCCCAAAAGTTCATTTTTGCTTTTGTTTCCTTTGTCTTTGGGGACATGTCTTGAAAGAATTTGCTGTGGCCAGTGTCCAAGAGGTTACTGCCTATGTTCTCCTCTAGGATTTTGATAGATTCCTGCCTCACGTTGAGGTCTTTTGTCCATTTCGAATTTATCTTTATGTATGGTATAAGAGAATGGTTGAGTGTCATTCTTCCATACATAGCTGTCCAATTTTTCCAGCACCATTGATTGAAGAGGCTGTCTTTTTTCCACTGTGTAATTTTCTCTGCTTTGTCAAAGATTTTTTGACCATAGTGTTGATGGTCCATATCTGGGCACTCTACTCTGTTCCACTGGTCTGCATGTCTGTTTTTATGCCAGTGTCATGCTGTCTTGGTGAACACAGCTTTGTAGTAAAGCTTGAAATTAGGCAACATGAAGCACCCAGTTTTGCTTTTTCTTTTTCAACATTCCCTTAGCATTTCAGGGTCTCTTCTGGTTCCATACAAATTGTTTGGAATTGTTTGTTGTTGTTTGTTCCAGCTCTTTGAAAAGTTCCAGTGGAATTTTGATCAGAATAGCACTGAAAGTGTAGATGGCTCTAGGAAGTATAGACATTTTCACAATGTTTATTCTTCCAATCCATGCATGTGGAATGATCTTCATTCTTTTTGTGTCTTCTTCAGTTTCTTTCATGAGTATTCTGTAGTTCCTCAAGTACATTTACCTCTTTGGTTACGTTTGTTCCAAGGTATTTTATGGTTCTTGGTGCTATAGGAAATGGAATCAATTCTCTAATTTCCCTTTCTATGGAAATCAACTGATTTCTGTACATTAATTATGTATCCTGCCACATTACTGAATTACTGTTATGACTTCTAGTAGCTGGGGGGTGGAGTCTTTTGGGTTTTCTATATAAAGTATCATGTCATCTGCAAAGAGAGAGAGTTTGACTTATTTTTTGCCAATTTGAATACATTTTATTTCTTTGTGTTGTCTGATTGTAGTTTCTAGGACTTTTAGTACTGTGTTGAATAACAGGGTTTAGAGTGGACATCCTTGTCGTGTTCCTGATTTCAGTTGGTAGGCTGTCAGCTTTTCCCGTTTGAGGATGATATTCACTGTGGGTTTTTCATAGATAGATTTTATGAAGTTGAGGAATGTTCCCTGTATCCCTGTACTTTGAAGTGTTTTAATCAGGAGTGGATGCTGTATCTTGCCAAATGCTTTTTCTGCATCAATTGAGAGGACCATGTGGTTATTCTCTCTTCTTTTATTGATTTGTTCTATCACATTTACTGATTTGTGAATGTTGAACTACCCTTGTATCCCATGGATAATTCCCACCTGGTCATGGTGGATAATCTTTTTAGTGTACTGTTGTATCCTATTAGCTAGGATCTTGTTGAGAATCTTGGCATCCATATTCATCAGGGGTATTGGTCTGAAATTCTCCTTTGGGAGGGTGTCTTTGCCTGGTTTGGCCTTCTGTTTCTATTTTTGGAAGCAGCTTCAGAAGAATAGGTGTTATTTCTTCTTTGAACGTTTAGTAGAATTCTCCAGGGAATTCACCAGGTCCTGGGCTCTTGTTTTTTGGGAGGTCTTTGATGACTGCTTCGATCTCCTAACTAGATATTGGTCTATTCAGGTTGTCAATTTCTACCTGATTCAGTTTTGGAAGTTTATAGGTTCCTAGGAATGCATCTATTTTGTCTAGGTTGCCTACTTATTGTCATATAACTGTTACAACTGTTGATAATAATTTCTGATTATTGTTTCTATTTCCTTGCTATTAGTCATGATCTTTCCCTTTTCATTCATAATTTTATTAATTTGGGTATTCTCTCTTTTCCTTTGGATTAGTTTGGCCAGTAGTTTATCAATCTTATTGATTCTTTCAAAATTCAGCCTCTAGTTTCATTGATGTGTTCTACTATATCTCTAGGTTCTATCTCATTGATCTCTGCTTTAATCTTGATTCTTTCCCTTCTTGCATGTGGGTTTGGCTTAATTTGTTGTTGATTCTCCTGGTCTTTAAGGTGTAAAGAGAGCTGGTTTATTCTGGAGTTTTCGATTTTTTTGAGGGAGCCTCGTGGGAAGAGTTGTTTTTAACCTTAAAAGGTTTGTTCTGGAACCATCATGGCAACTCTTTTCCATGGGGATGGCAATGCAAATGCATTATGATAGATCTAGGGGTTACTCTGGGGTAGAGGTAGAAGAGGAGAGAACATTTTCAGTACCAGTGTCTCCTGGTTTGTTAGGCCCAGGGTCTCAGAAGTCACAAAGTCGGGAGGTTGTGCCCTCAGTCTTCTAATGTGTAACCCATTTTTCACCATCCTTGCCTCCAACTCATCTCTCACTGCCCACACATTCAGATATAGGGGAATATTGATTGACAAAATATTAATTGCCAAATAACAGTAGTTGGAGAATAAGAAAAATGCAGGCACCTGATTATATAATATTACTTAAATAAAATGTGTTTTTATAAGTGCTATTGGAAGTAAATTCCTCAATACTTTAATCACACAGAATGATGGAATCCTAGATTTTTTTTCTTGTATTTACTAAGAAAATGATCATGCCTCAAGTATATTAAAATGGAATAGGGAAAATTAAAAAATTGTTTTAAGTTGATTTGCGTGTGCTGTGCGTATGTGAGAGAGAAAAAGAAAGAGAGAAAAAGAGAAAGGGAAAGACAGAGAGGTGGCTGCAGTGAATTGATAAGTTGCAGGATAGATTTTAAAGTTTTGTCTTTTGCTTTCTACATTTTCTTTTCCTTAGGCTCAAGAGAACAATCAGTAATATCTCAGATGCCTGCTGGTAACATCAGCAGAAAGAGTGAGAGGTTCCCAGAAAATTAAAGATGAGATATAGTTTTCCTGACATAAGAAAAGTCATTTTTTGTCCCCAGCTATTTTCAATGATCTATACCCCACCTGTGTACTTGCCCAAGCACACTTCTTCCAAAACTTCCTGGGAGGTTCTTACAAAGAAATGCAAAAACCTCACTAGTTAAGGATTTTGAGGGAACAAGGCAATGGGAAAACTAACAGTCACCACCAGACCAGGAAATAACCTAAGCTATTGAGACAATAAATCAGTGGTAAAACTCCTAGTGCTATTTCAAAAGTAATCAAGGCCTTGCATTCCTTTGTCCAGAAAATGAGCCCAAGACCCCATCTAGTTTATATCTGCTCTTGAAGCCTGCAGAGTCCCTTTCCCTTGTCCAACATTTACCTCTGCTTTATTCTAACGTTGAAGTTTCTGCCCTCGGTGGAATACAAGCTTCATTCAGGTGAACATGCAATACATATTGCACAAATACATATGTGGATGTGCATGCATCCACAACCTATGACCAACCATACACGGGATAATAAAACTCTCCCTTCTGAGTATTCATCTTAAATATTAAATAAAAATCTCTCTCCTGTTAAAACAGTCAAGGCTTTGGAACTTATTCCCTGTGATCTCCTTGTATGTTGTAAACAAAGATTCCTTTGTTTGACAACGCCACCTGTTTCTGGGATTCACCAAAGACAGACCTCAGTTAGTTCAGTTACTGTAATGGCTTTCACTACTCTGATTCTACCTCTGCAAGTCTCCAAATTTAACTATTTTTTTCTCCCAATTCTGCATGTTCTTGTCTTTAAACTGCAACTCTGAACAGATGATTTGCTTGTTTAAAAAAAATCAAGAAAAGGGAGTAGTAGTCAACATTGTTACTTTGAACTTCCTGCCCTAAGGGGCTCTCCTGTTGTTTCTCTTTGACTTCCTGGAGTAAAACGACAGAAATTTGGAAATACATCACTCCCCAATCCAGATTACTGACAGAACAATTTATACTCTTAGAAAAATATTAGTTTAAAAGATCATATAATTAAATACTTAAGCATGTAGTGTAATATAGTGGTTTACAAGAAATATATTTTGGCCATCTGAATATTTGGTTTTCAACCATGGCTACTGACTCACAGCTCCTAAAACTCTTGGACTTTCCTGTGATAAGGGTGAGAGAGGTGTGTTTTGTTATGTTAATGAAGTGACCTTCAGACCTCACTCAAGGCAAGGGCTGTTTGCCTGAAGGACCAACCACTTGGTGAAAGCCTTCATAACTTTTTGCCCAACATGCCTCCCCTTCCCCCCAATTCAGCATTATCTGGGGAGGGAAGAGGAGCTGGAGATTAGATCAGCAAATGACAATGATTTAGTCAGTCATGACTATGTCATGAAGCCTCCACAGAAAACCTGAAAGGACTGGGTTCAGAAAGCTTTTAGTTTGTTAAATGTATGAAAAGGCAGGAAGAGTGGCAGTCTTACAGAAGGTAATAGAAGCTCTGTGCCCATTCTCCATACCTTGCCCTGTGCACTTCTTTATCTATCTATTGATTTAAATCTTCTATTATATCTTTTAATAAGCTGGCAAACATAAATTAAGTATTTTTCTGAGTTTTGTGAGTCCCTGTAGCAAATTAAAAGAACGTAAGAAGTAGGCCCCTGGGACCTCCAACCTGTAGTTGCTCAGTCACAAGCACAGGTAATAACCTGGGGCCTACAGTGAGACTGGCATCTGAGGTGGGGTTGGAGATAGTCTTGGAGGACTGATCCCGTAACTGATGAAATCTTACGCTATGTTCAGGTAGATAGTGTCAGAATTTAGTTGAATTCTTGGAGATCCTGCTGTTGTCTGAAAATTATTTGGCATTGTTGGTATGATGTCCTAAAACCCAAAACGATATAGCTACCTCAAAATAAGAATAAGGTTGACAGCTTATATATAATAAGTGAGTATATCAGGGATTTAAAATATACCCAATAAATAATATAAGGAAATAAGGAAAGAGTTTGAAATAAAAACAAGAATAAGAACCTAGTGGTACTAATAGATTAAATATATGTAATCTAGTTGAATTAAGAATACAATGGATAGAATACGTAATGGATTCAATAGAGATAAGAAGTCACTTAAGGATATAGTCATCTGGATACCAGCAAAGCATTAAAATTATCAATATAAAAGAGGTGTAAGATGTAGGTGATGTGTGTGGAACAAAAGCTAGAGAAAAAATTAGATTTCCTTACTACTCATAGCCTGTTGACAAGTCCTTGATGTTCCTCTGGGGACTCAGCTGCTTCAATGTGGACACGTCCACTCAGGGCAAAAAGCATTCTTAGTCCACCCCCCAGGATACTGAAAATCTACTTTCACATGTAAAAATTACTTTGGAAACTTATTTATCTCTACTTCCCACCCCTGCCCTCAAGATATACATTGGCAATCATCTCCCAAGCATATACCCACTGATACACATCAGAAGAGTCTCTTCCCTAAGTTTTTACTAAATAGTAATAAATGACCTTTCCCTAACAATAGCTAGCCCCCTCAAGGTCCTGGAAACCTTGTTTATAAAATACCTTGGAGGCTTGTGCTATCCCTAACCTCCTCCCAAATTGAAAGTATATAATCAGCCACTCTTCATGACACCTCTCTCTCTCTCTCTCTCTACTCCAAATAAATAAATAAATAAGTATTTTTTAAATAAAATAAAATAAATGACTTTTTTTTAAATGAAAGAAGAAAAAAGGAAAGAAATATTTGAATATTAATGTACATCTATTTCTCAAGCATAAAATAGTCAAGACACTGGATTAAAACTTACATACAGGAAAAGAAAGAAAATATTCATAACTATAGTTGACTCTATGAATCCCACACTAGGGCATACATACCAAAGACAAAAAAAAATCATATTGTTAGAGAGGAAAAAAGAATTCATTAATAAAGAAACAAGAATCAGACTGACAGAAAATTTTTAAATAGCATCAGATATAAAAAAGAATGAAGTAATAGCTTTATTATCTTGAAAAAAATAATCACAAATGTAAACTTTTAGATCCTTATAAAATGTCATTGGAATAGGAAGGCATAATAAAAAAATATTTTCAGGAATACAGACCACAGATAATTGCCTTAATTTGTGTAGGCAGCACTTAAATACTAATATTATTTTAACAATTAAAATGTACTCATCTTGAAATAATTCAGTTTTATGAAAAAAGTAAAAAGATCGAAAAAAAGACTTGAAGAAAAGAGAGGTAAAACATATGCATAATAAAAATAAATAAATAAATAAACAACTGGTGTGCCTGGGTGACTTAGTCGGTTCAAGTGTCTGCCTTCAGCTCAGGTCATGATCCCAGGGTCCTGGTATTGAGCCCTGCATCAGGCTCCCTGCTCAGTGGAAAGTCTGCTTCTCCCTCCATTGAGAAAAGAAATTTGACTTATTTATTTGAGAGAGATAATCTTTAAATTTTACTTATTTATTTGAGAGAGATTGAGAAAAGAAAAACATGCACACAGCAGGGGGAATAACAGAGGGAGAGGGAGAAGCATCCCACTGAGCAGGGAACCCCCTGTGGGGCTCTATCCCCGGACCCGGGTATTATCACCTGAGTTATAGTTAGACACTTAACTGACTGAGCCACTCAGGTACCCCAATAAATACAATCTTTAAAATAATAATAATAATAATAATAATAATAAAGAAATAATATTTCAGATAGTATGATTTATTTTAATGTAAGACTTGGTATAAAAACAGGATGACATACTTGTCTAATTATAGCAAAAGACTTTGATAAGTTTAGATGCAGTAGTACATCAAAAATTTAACTTCTTTCATTAACTGATAATTTAATTAGATTAAACTAAGAGACATCAAAATTTAGAGAATCTAATAGTCCTGATCTATTAATAAATGTAGCCATCCTGACCCCAAAACAATAGTCTTCAGTAAGTATATAAGCATAAGTTGAACATTTACACAAACAGGCCATTATTTAGGCCAGAAGTATATGCCAATAAATTGCGAGAGTTAAATATCAGGCTATATTTTCCAAGAATAAGGCAATAAAATTAGAAAGCAATGACCAAAGTATTAAATTCATATAATTGGAAGTTAACTTCATACCTACAAAGAAATAGTACAGCTAATTCAGAAATTTTTAGAATTACAGTACTTTGGTAATATCAACTCTCAAAATGAGTAACGGACAGGTGGAGGAAGAGATCCTATGGAGGAAGAGATCCTATGGAGGAAGAGATCCATAGGGAACTTTGTGAACAGGCTCTCAGAAATCCCCAAAATGTGGTGTGGGAAAACCAGAGTAAAGAGATAAATTGGACCACCCTACCCCAGGGAAGAGCACCCTGATCTAGGCATGTGGGATGGAGGACCACCCTGCCCTAGGTGTATGGGGTGGGTCATGTGGGGTGGGTGTCTCTATGATAATCACCTGTAACCAAAAAAGAATAATCAGACCCGAAAAAGGAAGTAAGCCACTGAAGGAGTTATTGATAGAGATGTTAAAAGGATTAAAGTTGCCTGGTTACCTTTTTATAAAAAATAAACCCTGAAGGCACTCATTGTTAACTGTGTGGGGACCTCTCTTAGTTGTGAGAGCTTTTTCTATATATTCACTTGATAAACTTCTGTCACTTACTCACTCTCCATTGCCCACGAGATTCCTTCTTTGACTCCAAGAGACAAGAACCTAGCTCTCCCACATCATTCCCTAGAGTTAAGTATCAGGCTATATTTTCCAATGATAAGGCAATAAAACTAGAATATAATGACCAAAATATTAAGTCCATGTAACTGGAAGTTAACTTGATACCTAAAAAGAAATAATACAGCTAATTCAGAAATATTTAGAATTACTGTACTATGGTAATATCAATCGTGAAAATAAGTGACAATAATTAAAGGTATTAAGGAAATCTAAACGTTTAATTGTATTAATTCAAAAGAAAAACAAAACAATACAACAAAAACACCGAAGCATAAAACAACAAAACAAAACAAAAAGACTATAAAGGCAAAACCTAAGAATGACAGCAGTAATAACAAAATGTTATAGAAACAAACAAATTTTTGGAATAGATTAATAAAAAAGATTTGACCAATGAGTACTGGTCAGGAATACTCAGAGATGATGAAGATAAAATAAAATACTAAATGAAATGTATAAAAACTAAATTATAGACCTAAGAGACTGATTAAAAATGCTTCTAGAAAAAGAGTCTAATTTTAAGACAATAAAATTAATAGCACCATAGAGAAAACTGTATTTGTGACATAGGGGATCAATTAGAGATGATAAAGTATTTCCTTAAATATCAAAGATAACAATTAGACTCAGTGGCTCAGTCAGCTAAGCCTCTGCCTTCACCTCAGATCATGATCCCAAGGCCCTGAGACTGAGCTTGACTCCCTGCTTGGTGGGGAACCTGCTTCTTCTTTTCCCTCTCCCTCTGCAGCTTCCCCTGCTTGCGCTTGTTCTCTCTCTCTCTCTCTCTCAATAAAATTTTAAAAGTTAAAAAAATTAAGAAATAAGCATCAAAGATTAATCCATAAGGTAAACATATTTATTAAAGTGATTAATTAATTTATATTAAAATTAAATATTTCCTTGCAATTAAGTACAGTGTGGAGAAAAAGTTAATAGACAACTGACATAGGAATGAACAATACTTAAAATATTTAAAACTGACAAGGAATTATTAGATTTAGGCTCCATGATGATCTCTATGTATGTGCATATAAAACACCTTAAAATACTTTGTAGGAATGTGGAGATAAAGGGGGAAAAAATAGCTCAACTTGAAATGACTAGTTGGTTGCCACTGTGTTTTATTTACATTTTCCACCACTTTTTTGGTCAATGAAATTATTTTACATGTATCTATTATTATCTTGTAGGATGTTATACTAATATCATTATTAATGAATATGAGAATAAGAATATGATGCCTCATTTCATCATAATTGTTAAAAATGATCCCTGAAGCTGGTAAATGCAGGAAGCCAGAAACAGAAATAATAATTAGCACCAGTTCAAAAGCTTGTCCACCTGGAACCCGTAAGAAAATCCAACTAGATCCTGAAAATAATGAGTGATTTGAGGAAAATGGACAGGGATATAGATTTCCAGGTGTTTTTTACTTATAATGGCAATAGCAACTTAGACAATGTAATGGAAAAAAATCTATTAATTGGCAGTAGGAAAATTATTAAAAAAATATAAACCATAAGCCAATGAACTTGGGAAAATTATGAAGAATCTACATAAACATAAAAAGAAACAATATGAATGTGCCAAGGCACATTCACATTTTTAAAAATAAGTTAAAGGGGGAACAATATGCCATAATACATATATCAATGTTTTTCATAGAAGTTTAGTATAAAAAGTAAACATTTTAAATAATTTATTTGGAAAATGATATCACATATCTGAAAAACTTGGAAGAAGAAATGGATAACCATGACTAAACAAATGTAGCAGAAAAATGATTTACAATAATAGATAAAAGCTATTCAAAAATGCAGTGAATATTGGCCAAAGCTTAGAAAAATCAATAAAATATAAAATATAAAATGAATTCATAAGTGAAAAATAGAACCCTATTAAATCTAATTTGGAAAGAACTAATAATTTTTTTTTGCCTGAATCTGCTCTGCCTTTCACTAGGTGGGACACTGACCAAGCCCACTCAGCTCCTCTCTCATGCCCAGTAATAGTAAAGTCAGGGACATTAATTACTTCTGGGATGAATTTTAACCACTGTGGATAGGATGCAGAAGCCAGTGGGTTAAACAGATTCTTTCTTGTTTCAGGAAAATAATTCTGAGATGTATTCTGTGCATTAGGATTGATGCTCAGTTGTCTACAATCATAATCCACTCAGTCTGAACTCATATATGTTTCTCCTGGACCACTTAGCTCTTCTCATTCTCTCCTCTTCCACGTGATCAAATCCCAAAATAATTATTTAGGCTGTGTATGCAAGTCCTGATTTTGAAGGGAAACTCAGTTACAGAAAGAGATGAAAATAAAGATACAGGGGAAAAAATGGTGCACTTGGGTGACTCAATTAGATAAGCATCTGACTCTTGATTTCAGCTCAGGTTGTTATCTCAGGGCGATGAGATGAAGCCCCTATAGGCTCTGTGCTGGGCAAGGAGGTTGCTTAAGATTCTCTCTTCTTATCCCTTTCCTTCCACCCCTCACCTCCCATGCTGTCTTTCTCTTAAATAATAAGCACTGCTGAACTATCTTAGATTCTGTACCTTCTCTCCAGACATGAACTTATCACTGGCTTTAACTCTTGAAAAATTCATTAGACAAATTAATGTGGTGAAGAAAGCAATATGAGAAAGCCTATTAATCTGATGAGCATGGAACTGAACAAACCCTATAGATACTTATCCTTTGACTTCTAGCCTATCAATACCTACAGTGAGTCACATACACTCAAGATTATTGTTTTTATTGTATACTTCATATATTCATTAATTTTTGACTCGTTAAAATTTGTTGAAGTGTTAAACTATGGTAATAAACAAACTTTTAATTAACTTTTCCTCCTATGATACAAATATAACTTGCACTTGAACTTTAGCTAATTTTAAGTTCTAAAATTGTCAAAACAAAATGATCAAGGTTTCTAGATTATTTACTGTATTTCTAGATTATTTACTGTTCTATCTCTTCTGTATAAAGAAAATGAATGCTTGGGGCTCTTGGGTGTCTCAGTGCGTTAAAGCCTCTACCTTCTGCTCAGGTCATGATCCCAGAGTCCTGGGATAGAGCCCCACATCAGGCTCTCTGCTCAGCAGGGACTCTGCTTCCCTTCCTTTCTCTCTGCCTGCCTCTCTGTCTACTTGTGATCTCTGTCTGTCAAATAAATAAATAAAATCTTTAAAAAAAAAGAAAATGAATGCTTGTTAACTAAATGAATGCTTTACTGAACAAATTAAATATGGAAGTAGCATTTTATTTTATCATGCTTTACATAGTAAACTATAATATTATATCACTGGTCTACAAATAATCTACTCACATAGTGATTTGGAAGCTTTTAGCAAAAGAATTCTTCCTCCTGATTGTAGTATAAAAGCCACAGAAATATACAGAAGACTCCGAGGATAGAAAGTTAAATCCAGTTATCCGTGATGCCTTGAGTAGGACCTGACCTATGTATGTCCTGGGATGCACTAGTAACTGTTACATGTGATAGGATTATATTTAATATATACAGTTTCATTTACTTCACAAAGGAGATATAAATTTGAGAATAAAATATTTGATGAATCTATAAAGTCTATATCTATTTGTAACCAATGTGGTAGAATTAAGATGTTAATTTGAAAAAAAAAATTCATTGAACACATACACATATTCAATTGTTTTTATATATATAAACAGCATTATTTATTTATGTAAATAAATGCATTGTCAGTAAAATAAATTTACTTATCAATCATAAGGGTAATTTTAAGTACTAAGAATAAGAAATATGTGAAAAGATAAGTGTTCAAGAGTGCAGTTTGTGGTAATTAATACAATATGATAGGCTCATAAAAAAGATATATTACTTGAACTTAAAAGCTTCTATAATTAAGCGATGACCACTTGAAATTTGTAATTAGTCTTGCTGCAGTTTTTCCTTGCACTTACTGCCCTTCCCCAGAAGTTCATTAAGAATTTCTGTGAATGTCCTTATGTTTAATCTCATTCATGGATTCCACTGCTGCTCACAAAACAAAGTCAAAAAGAGAAGTAACTCTATGTGGCACTCCATCCACAAGCAATACATTCATAAATAATTAAAAAGCTCTCTACTTCATTTGTTACCCATTCAGCTGATAATTTAAATGAGTAACTGAGGCCATTTTATCATCATTTTTAATAGAATGTGACTCAGAAACTTCACAGTGTTATTTAAGAAGAAATGTTCCTGTGTTAAGGTTTTTATTTTTTTTAAATCAACAAAATAATTTTCAAGTATTAAAAGCAAATGTCTCCTTTTCCTCCAAGTTTCCTTGCTATGTCCAAGTTATAAATAAATACATTACAATCGTATTTTGAGTAGTAGATAAAAACAAATGGTTTGACACTGTCTGTGGGTTGAGTGTCTGGGTTAACTTGTATAAATATCTGAACTCAATGTATTTAGACTTTATTAGATGGTTTATTTTAGACTATTTAAAAATACATGCTCAGATAATGACTTAACGTTATTTTATTCATTTTAATAAATAAATTATTTTATTTTATTATGTTTAGATATTTATTTATTAAATTAATGATTTAATATTTAATACTCTAAATTTGAAATATTTTAAATTATAAAAAATATTTATTTAATTAAATTGATATATTTAATATAAATATTTAGTAAATTATTTAATCATTATTATAATTATGCAATACATTATGTATTGTGTAATAATTGCATTTTAATAAATAAATAAATGTATTATTTACATTATTTTATTTTATTTTATTTAGTTGACAAAGAGAGGGAGAACGCAAGCAAAGGGAGCTGCAGGCAGAGGGAGAGGGAGAAGTAGGCTCCCAGCTGAGCAGAAAGATCAACCTGGGGTTCCATCCCACGACCCTGGGATCACCACCTGAGTCGAAGGCAGATGCTTAACTGACTGAGCCATCCAGATGCCCAAGGCTTTGTATTCTTAGCTTCTAAATATTGATGCTGCTTCATCTCTGGAGTTAGTAAATTGATGTTGAGAATTCATATCAAAGAATTGATAGTAGCTGTTAAACAGAAACATGTAATTTAGGGGAAAAAAAAGAACAGAAGGAAGAGAAAGGGCAAAAGTCAAAAGCACGTTAATATAAAATTTAATTAGATAAATAAAGCTGATATTCCTAAAGGGGCCTAATAAAAGAGCTGCAAAGAGCTGATAGGATTAGGAAAATTGTCCACTCCTGGTCATTTCACAATTTTAAACTATTCCTTATTAATAAATATACTTAGCTCCAGAAACACAACCACATAAGGACATTTCCACCAAGTTTCCTCTAACAGCATTTAAAAATTAGATGTTCAAACAATGTAGTTCATTATATGTTGCTTCTGTATCTTAAAGTTTAAACACTTTCTGTGACACATTTTCTAACAATTAAAATTTATATATATATATATATATATATATATATACACACCTTATCACTAAATGGAAATTATATATATATATATATATACCTTATCCCTAAATGAAACCTTTCTTTGTTTATTAGCTTAAATAGGTAAATTAGCAACAACAACAACAACAAACAGCTAATATTATAGAGGTAGGAACAATTTACCTTTTCATTCATTGCTATTTTCTAAAAATTCCTATTTTATTTTTTTCTCAAGTCTGTCATAATAATTTTCTAAATCTCCTGCCTTATTCAACTTTTTTCTTTTAGTGGAAATCTCTATTTCATATTTATTTTCTCTTCCTCCACTCTTTGCTCTAATAATTCAATGTATTATTAGATTTTCTGTTTTTCTCTTTATCCAGATATATCTTTTCTTTATTTATTTACTTTTTAAATAATTTGATTTGCTGGCATTTTACATCAGTACATGCTTTCTTATGGATGTTAGAAATGTCTGTGGAACTACTAGAATAAACTTTTTACCTTTAAGAAGTTTACAGTCTAGAGTGCCTGGGTGGCTCAGTTGGTTAAGTGTCTTCCTTCAGCTTAGGTCATGATGCCAGGGTACTAGGATCCAGTCCTGCATCAGCTGCCTGCTCAACGAGGAGTCTGGTTCTTCCTCTCCCTCTGCCCCTCCCCGCCCACTCTCTCTCTCTCTAATAAATAAATAAAATCTTAAAAAAAAGACTGAAATCTGAGACTAAATTACTAAATTCAGTCTTAATATAAGACAGCTAAACAAAGCAATGATCACAACTGGAAAATTTAGTCAGATCATGGTTTAACATTTTTGGTTGACACAGGACTTCTTTCAGTAACACCTTTCCCTAAATATCAATTTCTATTTAAGGCAAAAATTTTGACAAGAAATTCAGATCCTTCTCATCATTTTCATATCAATTTAATGTGACATCCTCGGAGTATATAATCAAATATGTAATTATTCTATCTGTTGCCTTGTATATTGCCTGTATCTTTTTCAGACTCAAAGTTACATTGAGGTAGAGCTTTTTTGTTTTGTTTTTTTTTTAAAGCAGAGATTTTTAAAGTGTTTGATATATACAAGATGCTTAATAAGTGTTTACAAAACCTATGTATTTCAGAAGCCTTAAACAGGCTTTAAAATAATGTAGGTGATATTAGTAGTCATATCAAACAATTTGTAGGTTTCAGTCATGTAAATAACTACATTTCTCAGAGACAGAGAAACATACAAATGATCTGGGTCCAGTAGGATAATGCTAGCATGTGTTGTAAATTCTCTTATATGACCCTATTCTTGCAAGAATTGGTGATGTGGCAGAAAAAAAGGTATCACTATCTTATACTTTATTTTTTAAAGAGATTTATGGAAGTTGTTAAATTCTTACACTACCCCTTTGTTTCAGTGGACCCAATTTCCGTGGTAATGGTGAGAGGAAAGTAGGCACTTTAGGCAGCAGCAAAAATCTCCTACAAGGCACTATAAAATAAGGCTTGTTCTAGATCATGGGTCTGTCCAAAGGGGAATGTTAAGGGGTAGGATGGATGATGGATGCATTGTGGACTTATAACTATAAGATTAATACTGTTATGCCCCAATAATGGGTCTATGATTATAGGAGTGAGACTGATGTAAAGCGAAGGTCAAGCAAAGCTTTATTTCATGCCAAGCATCAAGAATCTAACCGAACATTCGGGGCCACACCTCTTACGAGAGAAGGCAACCCTTCTCTGTTTCACAGTCTAGCTGTTAAGGGCAAAGGCCATGCAGTCAGGCCTGGCCACGCACAGGTGACCAATGAGATTTTAACACACACAGGAAACTCCACAGTGAGGCTAGGTGACCAATTGAGGTTCAATTTACCCTAGTATAGACATTTGACCCAGCCTATTACACCTTGATTAGGATTGGTGCCAAAAAGGTTCCCAAAGGGTGGAGGAGTGGGGCATACTCCTTAATATCTAGGGAGACAAAATGCGAACACCGCCACCCCCACTTCCCCCCACAGATTGATGTCTCCACCTGGCCTGACCCACCCTTGTATATGTGCTTTGTTACCTGGAGCTTATTTCCAGGATTTGTTTTTAAGTGAATCCCCTGGGGGAAGGGGAGCAAGGACAGTTTAAGGGTTAACCTCAATGAAAGCCTCTTGCTAAAATATAAAAATATAAAATAGGTCCTTACATTACTCAGTAGGGAAAGTCCGAGTGTGGTGATAAAGAAGTGATGTAACTTGCATTGCACATTTTATTTTTAAAACGTTTAAGTTGTATTTTTCCCTGCCATGACATCATACTTTATCTTCATCTCTGTCTACTAGTTTAAAACTAGTTAAACAAACTCAACAATTTTTTTAAATATTGTATTTATTTATTTGAGAGCAAAAGCCAGAGAGAGAGAGAGAGAGAGCATGAGCAATACGGGGCTCAATCCCAGGACTCTTGAGATCATGATCTGAGCCAAAGGCAGACACTTAACTGACTGAGCAAATGAGACTCCCACAAACTCAACAATTTTATAAAATGTTTATTTGTTGGGGTGCCTGGCTGGATCAGTCAGTAAAACATGTAACTCTTGATCTTGGGGTTGTACATTTGAAATCCACCTTGGGTGTAGAGGTTTTTAAAAATAAAATCTTTAAAAAATATTTTTTCATTTTTTTATTTAAGCCATTGTATGGCAGTGTTGATCACTATATTGTATACCTGAAACTAATATTAACCTTATTTTAACTAACTGGAATTTAAATAAAAACTTTAAAAATAGGGGCGCCTGGGTGGCTCAGTGGTTAGGCCGCTGCCTTCGGCTCAGGTCATGATCTCAGGGTCCTGGGATCGAGTCCCGCATCGGGCTCTCTGCTCGGCAGGGAACCTGCTTCCTCCTCTCTCTCTCTCTCTGCCTGCCTCTCTGCCTACTTGTGATTTCTCTCTGTCAAATAAATAAATAAAATCTTTAAAAAAAAAAAACTTTAAAAATAAAATAAAAATAATAATCATAAAAATAAAAAAGAGGAAAAATTATTTGGCAGGCAATTTTCTTAATTGCATTATTATTTATTATTATTATCATAGTCTGTGTGTGTCGGTGGGAAGTGGCTGGTATTACAGTCAGTTCCATATCTGTGTTACACTGAGGTCCATGTATGTAGTCAGTCTTTTTTTTTTCTTTTAATTTATTTTCAGTGATCCAAAATTCATTGTTTATGCACCACACCCATTGCTTCATGCAATAAATTCTCTCCTTAATACCCACCACTGGGCTCACCCAACCACCTGCCACCCTCCTCTTCAAAACCCTCAGTTTGTTTCTCAGAGTCCACAGTGTCTCATGGTTTGTCTCTCCCTCCGATTTCCCCCAGCACACTTCTCTCCATCTCCCAGTGTCCTCCACGTTATTCCTTATGTATTGAGTCTTATAAAAACTTTTATTTCTTTCCCTATTCTGCTTTGCATATGCTTACCTTAGATGTTAAAATGTTATAAACCTCTCCTGCCTGGTCCATTTTCTCTCTCTGCTCTCATGATTTCTCATGCTCTCCCTGCCAACCCCACATGCCTTACAATATCTGGATATGACTAATCTCTTCCTGAGCTACTTTATTCTACTCTGCCATATGGTTGCCCTTCCCTCTTCTGTACCATAACTTCTATCCCCTGCATTTGTGCTTTAACAATACCTAATTCTTTTCACTACATCTGTATCTTTGAGGTCAATACTCGGTAGTGCAATCGCTGGGTCATAGGCTAGCTCTATTTTACTGGAAAGAAGGGCCATATGCACCCCAGTGTTCGTAGCAGCAATGTCCACAATAGCCATTCTGTTGAAAGAGCCAAGATCCCCTTCAACAGACAAACGGATAAAGAAGATGCGATCTATGGATACAATGGAATATCACTCAGCCATCAGAAAGGATGAATACCCAACTTTTGCATCAACATGGATGGGACTGGAGGAGATTATGCTAAGTGAAATAAGTCAAGCAGAGAAAGTCAATCATCATATGGTTTCACTTATTTGTGGAACCTAAGGAATAGCATGGAGGACATTAGGAGAAGGAAAGGAAAAATGAAGTGGGAGAATTGGAGGGGGAAATGAAACATGAAAAACTATGGACTCCAAGAAACAAACTGAGTGTTTTAAAGATGAGAAGGATGTGGGGATGGGTGGGTGAGCCTGGTGATGGGTATTAAGGAGGGCACATATTGCATGGGGCACTGGGTGTTTTACACAAACAATGAATCATGGAATACTACTTTAAAAACTAATGATGTATTGTATGGTAACCAACATAACGTAATTTAAAAAAAAAAAGGAGGGGGACAATACCTAACACTCAATCTTTGCTAGTTTCTTGTTTACCTCCTTTTAAGAGTAAGCTCATTAGTGGTTTTTTGTTTGTTTGTTTGTTTGTTTTGTCTCAACTAAAAGAAGAAAAATAATACACATTATCTTGAAAACTTTTTGAACAGTGTACAAACCTTAGTCAAGTCCACAATGTCTCATCTCTTATTCCTCCTAACATGGCTAAGTTGAAAAACCCTTTATCTGGGAAAAGATCATTCTCCTGCCACCTTGTGTAAGATTTTGGCTTTAGCTTAGATTATCCTTTCTTTCCTTTTCTGAAAATAAGTTGAAAATATTAATAGCCTCAGTTTCTTCTTCCAAAATATGACTGCTTCTTTACCAAGTGCAAAAGCAACCCATTTTGACCATAGTAAATAGCTTGGACCTACTTTTTTGGCTCACTGTTTTAGTGAGACAAGTGGAGTGAAGATGACACACCATTTCCAAATGTATTAATAATTGGTAGACCATACTTCTAAATTGAAGTTTTGTTGCCATAAAACTATGACCAGACTCGCTATAATTACAGAGTTAAATTCTTTATATTTACTATATTTGAAATTACCATATAATACCAAAATAAAATTATGATTATGTGAAGAGTCTGTAATATTAAGATGACTTTGAAATTATTGCTTATCTAAATGAAATTTCCCATTTTATAATCTTGCATTGGCTTCCGTTGTCATTTCCTATTTAAAATCTATTAGAAGGTACTCTTATTCTCCCTTAAGTGGGAAGTCAAATGTGGAACAAATTCATCCCAAAGGAACTGATTCTATATTCCACTGAAGACCAGGTGGCTTCCATGTGGCATTTAGACTCTTGCATATTGTTCATCGCCTACAACAAATGGGGGTATGCTCTTTAGTAAACTAATTCAACTCAATTAGAGACATTGTCTTCAAGGAATAACATCATAGAGACTAGAATCAGAATCATACTTTTGGGAAAATTGGGCCCAGGTTTTTTTTGTTTTGTTTTGTTTTAAGATTTTATTTATTTATTTATTTGACAGACAGAGACCACAAGTAGGCAGAGAGGCAGAGAGAGAGGGGGAAGCAGGCTCCCTGCTGAACAGAGAGCCTGATGTGGAGCTCGCTCCCAGGACCCTGAGATCATGGCCTGAGCCGAAGGCAGAGGCTTAACCCACTGAGCCACCCAGGCGCCCCTGGGCCCAGGTTTTGATGGCTTCTTTCCTCAATCTTATAAAACCTATTTGAACTCTACTGGATGCAAGAACTGCTTAAAAATATTTGGTCCCTTGTAATTTTAACCTTCCAGTATTCAATGCACCTGATCCATGTAATATCCTATAGTATTTTTGTCAAATGAAGACTCTCAAAGTGTGTTTCTTGGGAGACACTTTTCAATTGGTTGCTTACATTTCTGCATTTATTATTTGTTCTAGACTATCCTTTGAAGATGGCTGTATTGAATAGACTTGGAAGACAGAAATAGTATCTTTTTTTTAACTTAACCTGTTGTGTTTGCAAATATTATCTGCCTCTGTTTTGATTCTTCTTGTGGGAACTGATATATAACTGATATATAACTCAGAACTGATATATAACTCCCAGCCCTACACACACACACACACACACACACACACACATAAAACTGTTAATATTCTGACTACCTCTATTGCTGTGAATAATAAACTATATTATTTCTGAACCATGAGTCTGCATCTTCTATCAACACCCAAGAAACCACGGCAGACTCATACACCAGCTTTCAAATAAGGGAAAATAATCTCAGATGCTTTATATTTTTTGATAGTGTTACCTACTTCTGAACATATGACTGAACACATATAAAGCTGGAGCCATGACCATTTAGAGCTTCTTCTGTGGAAGAACTATGCATTCACTAGTAAACAAAAGTAGTTTCATCTTTTTTTTTTTTTTTTCCCTCCTGGAAACCATTTCCTCTCTCACACTGTTGCTCAAATTGGATGGAGTCTAAGGTCCTTTGAGGAAATTTTTGTTTAATGACTCAAAATAAAATAGGAAGAGTCCAAAGTGCTAAAAATAATTCTAGATAAAAGGTATAACATCATGCCAGAAAGGATAGTAATTTTATCTAACAACTGCCTGTTCACCCCTTTATTTGTTCATTAACTAATCTCCAAATTCCTGACTAAATCCCTTTTGTAAGCCAGAATGTGAGCTAAAAACTGGGATGTTAAAAAAGTTTTCATTTGAAATCCAGTTAGTTAACCTATATGGTTGTATTAGTTTCATGTGTTCAATATAACATATAACACTCAGTGCTCATCATGACAAGTGCCCTAATTAACCCCATCACTTATTTAATCCATCACTCCTTTCAGATCCTCTCAAGTAACCATCAGTTTTTTCTCCGTAATGAAATGTCTGTTTCTTGCTTTGTTTCTCTTTCTATGTCTTATTATTTCCCCCTTTGCTTGTTTGTTTTGTTTCTTTTATTCCATATATGAGTAAAGGTATTTGTCTTTCTCTGACTGACTTATTTCACTTTTAGCATTATACTGTCTAGTTCCATCCATGTTATTGCAAATGGCAAGATTTCAGTCTTTTTTATGGCTGAATAATATTCCATTGTATATACATACCACTTATTCTTTATTCATTCATCAATTGATGGATACTTGGGCTCTTTCCATATCTTAGCTTTATAAATAATGCTGCTATAAACATAGGGGTGCTAGCATCCCTTTGAATAAGTTTTCTTATATTCATTGGGTAAATACACACCAACAGGATTGTTGGATCACAAAGGACTTCTATTTTTAAATTTTATGGAAATTCCATACTGTTTTCCAATATGGCTGTATCAGTTTGCATCACCACCAACCGTTCACAATTGTTACTTTTTCTTTCTTTTTCTTTTTTTTTTAAAGATTTTATTCATTTGACAGAGAGAGATCACAAGTAGAGAGAGAGAGGAGGGAGCACGCTCCATGCCTGGAAGAGAGCCCGATGTGGGACTTGATCCCAGGACCCTGAGATCATGACCTGAGCGGAAGGCAGAGGCTTAACCCACTGAGCCACCCAGGCAGCCTCCACAAGTGTTACTTTTTCAGATCCTCTCCAACACCTTTTGTTTCTTGTAGTGTTGATTTTAGCCATTCTGACAGGTGTGAGGTGGTATCTCTTTCTAGTTTTGCTTTGCAATTTCCTGATGATACATGATGATGGACATCTTTCCATGTATCTACTGAACATTTGAATGTGTTCTTTGGGGAAACACTTGTTCATGTCTTCTATCCATGTTTTTATTGGATTATTTGTTTTTGGATGTTGACTAAAAACTGGATATTAAGTAACACACAAGACAGGTTTCCTTGAGCTTAAATTTTATTTGCATGAGTATCATTAACAGGAAAAAATATGCATATGTGTATGTACAAGTGTGTTTATGTATACATCTATCTATCTATCCTCTATCCCCTGTCTTCTAATTGTGGTAAATCCTGTCAGGTGGGGAATGAGATATTCTGAAGGAATATGCTGCTGGATATGTTGGGTAAGCAAATTTAATTGCACTCAGATGCATTGGATATAAGTGAATCACTCAAATGAGTTATTTAATATTATATAGAAACAAATTAAAATTTTATGTAGTTGAAAATAATAGGTAGTTAAAATAATTTTTGTTGTTTGTTGTTTCTGTGTCTTTTTTTGTTTATATATACTATGGTGTGAATGTTTATGTCTCCCAAAATCATATTATGAAATCTAACTCTGGAAGTGATAGTATTAAAACATAGGGGCCTTTGGGAGGTGATTAGGTCATAAGTGGGATTACAGTCCTTTTAAAGGAGACCCCAGAGAGTTCTCTTGCTTCATTCATCATGTACATTTACAGTGAGAAGATAGCCATCTATGAGGAAGTGGGCTCTCCCTGGATCTGCCCATTCCTTAATCTTGAACTTCTCAGTTCTAGAACTGTGAGAAATAAATTCCTGTTCTTTATAAGCTATTCAGTCTATATCATGTCCGTTATAGCAGCCTGCATGCAGAAGGACAATATGACCTAAAACGAGAGCAATAAATATAAAGTTTCAGTAAAGTCAGTTGGTACAATGTTTTTTTACTTAGAGAAGACATGCTGCTTCATGTTAAACCGTGATATTGTATGTGTTTCTTGAAGGGCCACTTCTTACTCCTTTGTATGTTTTCCACAAAGTCCAGGATGATGCCTTACATAAACGTAATATTTTATAAATACTGTTGGAAATATATACCTTTCTAAAATCCTATTTTGCCTACAGATTACTTGGATCCACTTTGCCTTGTGTAGAATATTTGAAATGTATTAAGAACAGAATGTCTCTCTAAATAACATTTAGAATCATCTTTAGTTTATGACTCCTGACTCATTTGTTTATGAAGTGATACTTACTGCAAGAACACTGAAGTTTGTAATATAATTTTTGAATTAATCACCAAGCTAGTTTATTATAACTTATGAAAAAACAATTTCTCATGTTGGTTTAATTCTGCTCTTATGTTATGGTCATGGCATTTTCATTAAAATAAAGTAGAAAATAGAAGTAAATAATAAGTGAAAAATAAAAAATAATAAATAAAAATATAAAAGTAAAACTCTTGTGAAATGTTAAACTTTTCTTACTTATTTTGTTTTGCTTTTCCTCTACCATGCTGGCAAAGCTGTATTTTGCAGATAGATACAATTTTCTAGTTGCTAGGTTTGTTACTGTTGCTAAAATTTTCAAAATATAAGAAGTTGAATAGTCATGGATTGTTTACTAAACTCCTTATCTACACATATAAAAATAAAACAATGATGGTGACCTGGGTATTTATAAAATTGTATTCTGTTTTTCCATATTATGTTTTACAATGTAATTAATAAAGATTCTGCATATATTAACACCCATCCCCTTCTATCTCATCTGTATGTCCATTACAGAGCATGTATGATTTCTATTCATTGCTATGTTGTGGTGAAGAGATTGTCTGAAGTAGTCCTATATTTATGCAGGTAGATCTTAAGCTACAGTGCTCTTGTTTATTTGCTTGTTCGTGATCAGTATGTCTGAAAGATGGTAACTATTGCATCAGGTATAACGATTAAAAAATATTATTGGTGCCTGATACACTGTGATGAAATAGGTAAGTCGATTTATAATTTGTTAATTAAATTAGGAAAGAGATTCCTTTGGATTTGTCCTTTATTAAGAGTTTTTATTTTTAAACGAATTCCTTGGGATGGTTTTTGTGTAATATATATCACATGCCTCAACCTTTAAATTTGAATGTAGAAAAGAGTCATCAGAATGAGCCTAGAAAATATTGTTATGAAATATTTTTGTTCTGTTATATTATGTTAACTTGGGAAATAATTGTAGTTATTTTTATTAACATTTCCTACTTTCCACATGCCCTTACAGATGAGATATCATGTTTTTCCTACTCTTTTTATCGTGGTTGTTATATTCTTCATGATCAATAACAATCAGTGAAAATTCATAACATTAATTTTCTTTGGGAAAGTGATATTTTAGCAAGAATCCATGACCAAAAATTTTAGCTGTTGTTCATCCAGTAGGTGAGACTATCAATGTTCCCGAAATTTCAAGAAATAGAACTTATTAATTGTGTTGGTTAATGTTTATTGTCTCTGAACTTAGAGGTGCATAATTCAATTTAAAATTTATTTTGAATTGAAAACAAGATCTTACTGAAGTTTAGTCATCCCACTTTATATCAGGCCTCCAGTACATTCTAATTTATTTATAGAAAATATCATAAACATGAATGTCACTTTTCCTATTGCATTTATACTGAAACTGCAATGACTCAAAGATGTCAGATCTGAATAACGCTACCTTTCTATAATTTCTGTTTCCTAGGAGGAATGGATATACCATTTTAGCATAATTATCCAACAGTATTCAAAACCACCATGAATTTTAAAACATAGTTATTACACCCTAAAAATCAAGTATGAAAATGTATAAACAACCAAGTCTCTATCTGTAAATGAAATACTCCCACACAGACTGGTTTTTAAAACTTTCTAACTTAAGGAATTTGATAGCACAGACTCAGGGTAGTAGTTTCAGTGCCTACAGTATACTTTCAGGGAGAGAGTAATGTAGGCTCTGAGTCACTTTCTGCCTAGAGATGACCTAATAGTGGTTCCGGCATTGTTTGTTTGTTTGTTTGTTTTTGAAAATACTTTCCTGGGCGTCATTCAGAAAATGCAGAGTTTGGCAATCTATATAAATTAAGGATGATCTTTTTGAATGTTTGTCTTTCACTACATCAAATTAACATAATTGGACAGAAATTCCACTAAATTAAGCATTGTTAGGAAACGTGTAAATTGGAGCTGCTCAAATTAGTTGCTCTTTGAACTATGTGCTGTTGGTTCAGGATTAGGTAAGGAGTTTGAAGGAAAACCTAAATCATTGCTTCCTTTTTTGAGAGAGTCTTAGCATATTTTCTTAAAATTAGCTGAAATAAACAATGTGTTTAGTCGCAAAGTGATTTGCATTTTTGCACAAACTCCCTATCTCCTTGAGAATTATAACAAATATTTCATGAAACATCATTGATCTTTACTTTGTTACACTGCTGTAAAGTACATTCAGAGTTGCCAGTTAAAAGTGTTAGTGTTGAGATGAAATGTCATGCATTTTTCTTCACTTCCATGCAAATGAACACAGTAATTTATTAAGACACAATGAAGAAAAAAAAATTGACAATGAGTTCCAGATTTTAAAAATCACTTGCCATTCAATCCAAATTGTGAGTTTGATCGGTTACCGAACACTTTATAATGCACCCCTGGTAATTTTACAGAGATTATTTTTTTCTTACCAATTCTTGATTATTCTGTCTTGCAATGCAGAGAAAGCTAACTAATTTAAATTAAACTTCCGTTAATTTTGATTGTTATAAACTTAAAATTGATTAATTTCCATATACAGAGTTTAAAATGTTCACAATTTACATTAAATATATATTCTGTGTATACCTTGGAAAATTATACTGAAAATTGAAATTAAAATGATGTTGTATATAGCTGCAAGAAGCCACCTGTCCCATTTCATCTTACTATATAAGTTGTGTCAGGTAATTTATAAAATCCCTACTGCATAACAAATCTATTTTTTGTTGGAATGGGTAGTAATGTTTGTTCTTATTTCTAAATAAGAGTTGGTCTATGAGTGCATCTGCAACTGTATTTTTCCTACGTGGCTTCATGGTCTTGAACTGAGAAAGCTCAGAACATTAAACATCAAAATAATATAATTTGACATAATTAGACATCAAGGAAATGCAATTAAAATGACGCTGAAATATCACTACACACTTATCAGAATGGCTAAAATAAAATATAATGACAAGACCAAAAGAAAAAAATATACCATTTGATGATACACAATGGCAAATTGTACCATAACGTAACCATCTCAGGCTAGTGTAGTGTTAAATTTGTTTTTCTAAGCAATGTTTTGGGTCACTTACCACTTTTCAAGGATTTAAAGTGCTATCATTTTACTTAAAACTGTGAAATTTGGTCAGATTTAAATTTCAATTTATGTTAAAACATTCTGTAAACTGTGTTAAACTTTGACATTTGTTCCCTCTGTTCAGTGAATAACACTATATCATATTTTGAAAAATACGCTAATTTTCATTTTGAAAAATATCCCTTTTTCCTCTTATGGTAATTATTAATATGAATTAATAGTAGAATTTGATATGGTTCCATATGACCATGAATACTTTATTGTATATTATCAAATTTAATAATGAATATAATGTACTTCTTTGGACAATTTTTACAGACCAGTCTACTCTTAAAAAAAAAAAAAAATGGAGACGCACTTCTTCAGTTCACACAAATTTCATTTTATTATATATAACCTCAGATAAATTTCAACAAATCATAATTTATTAAAATTATGTCTACTTAAAAATCTCATAGAAGAGTAAAACCATCAAAAATAAAAATAAACACACACAACACACACACATCACCCATGTATTGGCAAATCACAATTGCTGTAACAATACATTAGGCATTCCACAGTTAAGGGGTATCAAAATTTCCATCAGTGACAAAAAGATTTGTATCCAAATGGACTGATTTTCCAGAATCCAAGAAAAAGTCTCCTAGGGTTTATTTAAAGATAAATATTTGAACAAATACTTCTTAAATTTAGGAAATTCAGAACATACGATTAAAGAATATTTGCAGTGCAGACTATATTCAATCCTTCCTTCAAAATGTGCCTTTGAGTACATAATTCTGTTTTCTCTATCTAAATTGAGCTGTCGTCCAAGGAAGTTTTCTAAAATGTGTGTCTCTGTGTGATAAATGTTCTAAGACCTAACATGCTTCATTGTATTTTTACTGTGCTCTCAAATTTAATCAATAATTTGCCTTGATGTATAATATCTAGTTTCAAATATCTTTTCCATCTATACAAACACCCAGCTGTCTCCTTTATATGCTATTGAGAATTCTGCTGTCAGTATTATTCTTGTACATTTTAGGTGATCTGTTCTTCTCTTGGGCATCATTTATGCTCTTCTCTGTTTTTGATATTCTTAAAACTCACCATAATATATATGAGTGTTTTTTTTAAAGATTTTATTTATTTATTTGACAGAGAGAAATCACAAGTAGTTGGAGAGGCAGGCAGAGAGAGAGAGAGGAGGAAGCAGGCTCCCCGCCGAGCAGAGAGCCCCATGCGGGACATGATCCCAGGACCCTGAGATCATGACCTGAGCTGAATGCAGCGGCTTAACTCACTGAGTCACCCAGGCGCCCTATATGAGTGGTTTTTTGTGAGTGTGGTTTTTGTTTGGTTTTGTTTCTGATTTCTGATATTTGGCATCATTTTAAGTCTGGTATCTTTTATCTTTCTTTAATTCTCCAAAATTTATCTCAGTACTTATTTAAATATTTTCTTTATTTTTTTTCTCTTCTGCTGCATTTGGGCAGAGGTCATTAATTTGTTTGTTTGTTTGTTTGTTTTTCCCAACTCACTTATTCATTTTACAGCTATATTCATCTTAGTCTCCATTTATTGTATTCTTTATTTCAACAATTTTCACTTAATTTATATTCACAGTATAGTATCTTTCTTTTCTTTGTATATGTATATCATTATTTTATCATATACTTTTAAGCTATTTTTAAAAATATTTTATTTATATATTTGACATTGAGAAATCACAAGTAGGCAGAGAGGCGGGCAGAGAGAGAGGAAGGGAAGCAGGCTACCTGCTGAGCAGAAAGCCTGATGTGGGGCTTGATCCCAGGACCCTGAGATCATGACTTGAACCGAAGGCAGCGGCTTAACCCACTGAGCCACCCAGGTGCCCCTTTTAAGCTATTTTTTAAAAGTACAGTCATTCTTTTTTTTTAAGATTTTATTTATTTATTTATTTGGCAGAGAGAGATCACAAGTAGACGGAGGGCAGGCAGAGAGAGAGAGAGAGAAGCAGACTCCCTGCTGAGCAGAGAGCCTGATGCAGGATTTGATCCCAGGACCCTGAGATAATGACTTGAGCTGAAGGCAGTGGCTTAATCCACTGAGCCACCTAGGCGCCCCTAAGCTATTTTTTAAATTCCTGTTCCAATAACACTTGGATTGCCATATAAAGTTAACCACATCATCGTTTTTAGGTAAGTAATTGTACTTTTTATGTGCATAGCTATTTTGGTCCATGAGTTTAGCTCCTCTTAGGATCATCAAATCTCTGTAAAGTCTGGGTATGCTAGGATTTTCTAAGCAACAATAAAATACATTGAAACCTATAGCTTAATTATAATAATGTTTTCTTTCTCAATCATTCACAATAGCATTACATTCTGAGTAGCTTCCTTCTATTTTGCAGCTATAGTGTTTGGAAAAACTTGAATTGTGGTATCACTGTGATAATGTGAATTAGTCAGGGTTTTTCAGAGAATCGGGAAGAGAAAAAAAAAAAGGAAAATATTCTCCAGGGCCAACTCTAGAAGTGACTATTAAAACATCTGTCCAAATTCAATTAAACAAAACTCAGAAATGCCATCTCCAGTGAAATACAAAGAAGACTATATATACTTCTGGGCACACACATCTCATTTGACCCAATGATGTACATCAATGAAAGACTGAAGGGCAATCACCACTCCATGGGAGAATTTAAAAACAAATTTACTAATGAGGCCAAGAATTCAGAATCACAAATACTTCAGAACTAATAATAACTGCCTTCACTTGATGTTATTCTATAAGATAAATCCTATGATCAAGTTTCAATTTTAAATTCTTACTATTTTAAATTCTTAAATCCTTATGAAGAAGCATCATTTGTAGGGAGCGGTTTTCATAATTTATCATCCATCAGCCTTTTTTTAAGATTTTATTTATTTATTGGACACAGAGAGAGAGAGAGAGAGAGAGAGATTACAAGTAAGCAGAGAGGCAGGCAAGCGGGAAGGGAAGCAGGCTTCCTTTTGAGCAGAGCCCGATGTGGGGCTGGATCCCAGGACCCAGAGACCATGACTTGAGATGAAGGCAGAGGCTTAACCCACCACCCTCGTGATGAGAGAGCCCCTCAGATGCCCCTCATCCATCAGTCTTAATTGTTTGGAGGAAAATGTGTGGATGAATAATGCCTTAGGGAGCTAATCTCTCTAAAGAATTTTCAAGTCTTTACTCCTTCAAGGTTTTTGCACAGTTCTGATAGCCTCTAAACATCCAGCTGATTTCTACAGTGACAGGCCTGTTAAAACCTGTCCTCAAACCAGGAATAGAGCATGAAACATACCAGTCAAGAGCAACTTTGAGTCTTTTAAGGAATTTATCATCATTTCTTTGTTTTTGGTTCATATCCGAAATAGTTCTATATTACACTTGCATAATTTCTCCAGAGCTGACTTTGAAGGAGGCATTCAGTTCCAGCTACTTCCATATTTAGGGAAGAACTATAATTCTATATTTTAAAAAAACATATTTTAGAGCGCCTGGGTGGCTCAGTGGGTTAAAATCTCTGCCTTTGGCTCAGGTTATGATTCCAGGTTCTTGGGATTGAGTCCCAATGAGGGCTCTCTTCTCAGCAGGGAGCCTGCTTCCATTCCTCTCTCTCTGCCTGCCTCTCTGCCTTCCTGTGATCTCTGTCAAGTAAATGAATAAAATTAAAAAAACATATTTTATACGAGTTATTTATGTTTATTAACTAAGATATCACAATACAAATAATACAAGCAGTTGCTCTTTATTAATACCTTCAACCAAGATCAAAAAAATATGTCATATTTTCTCCAAAAATTTTATATCATCTGATAGGTCAGATATATATAAAATTACATTAAAAGTTTTAAAAATATCAGCAAATATTTTCATTTAAATGCAAATTTCAAAGAATATCTACTTTTCCACACACGACTTTTTATCCTATTTTTTTTTAATTTTGTCTACAACTGATAAATTGTTTAGCAAGACTATAAATGTTAGATCGAAAAAATGAATAATAGATGTACATTCAAATAATTATGTTCCATTAAAAATGATTTAGTCTTTGATGAACATCTGTTTGGTAATATGTTGTATCCAGATATAGTAATTTAATGACATATATAAAATTATAGGGAAATGACACCTTCTGTTCCATTATGAGTAGAGCTTTTAAAATGCTATTTGTCACAACCTGTCATCTTGTCATTATGTAGCTTTATGTAGCATTTAAAAAATATATACTCTTCACTTTGAAGTCTTTTAGAAATCTAAAATATGACATTCTATGGTTTGTGTTTCCTTATTCCTTTATTGACAGTTTGAACAAATCCACATGCTTTGATTCAAAGGTAATAAATTCCTCTTATTTGGAAAAATGATGTTTATTTTTGTTCTCTCACCCTTAGCAGGTGGTTTCATTTTAGCACACTTCAGAGTTATAATTTCATGCTTATTAAAAACATTTATTATGATCTACATAGATGAATGAAACTTTTATTTTTTTAAATTATTCGCCAAAAAATCTGTTATTTTTAAAAATGTATTTCCTTTGAAGGGTTATTTTAGAGCATTGAGAGAGGATCTAGGAGTGTGGTATTATGCAATTTTTAAGTAGGTATGAAATGGTTATTTATATGATTGATTCTTTAAGGCTTATGTATATTGTCCATTATATGCTATAAAATATTTTGAAAGTAAATTTATGGTATGTTTTACATAGTTTATTTTTTGGAAAAAATATTGAATTGACTTATGAAATTCAGTATACTCTCAACATTAATTTTTTCTGAAACTTACCAATTGTCTATTCAACCTATTATATGGCATATATTACTTCAGACTACACTGGTAAATGAAATACTTGGCTTTGTAGAACTTTTATTTTAATGGGTTAAACAATTAAAAGCTATAAACCTTAATAAAAATTGCATAGTGTATTCAAAAACGATGAGTACAATGGGGAAAAATAAAATTTAGATCAGGGTGAGAAAAATCAAGGTTGTTAGGCAGGGGATGGGGAGTTAAAAATTTTAATAGGAAGATCAGGGTAGTTACAATGAAGCTGACAATTGAACAAAGGTATGGAAAGGTGATGAATTTGCCCAGAACTATCAGCAATAAGGTCACTCCAGACAAAGGAATTGGCTATCTTGAAGGCCATAAGGTTAGATCGTGTCTGGCATATCTGAAGAATAGCAAGAAGGCCACTGTGAGTGACTGAAGAGTAGCAGGGAAAAAGGTCACAGAGGTTAAATGAGTGGCTAGATCATGTAAAAGTTTAGAAGTCATTGTAAAACTCTGGCTTTTATATTTGGAAACTTACTGTGTGATAGAATTTCTGCTAATAACTGAGAGTTCAAATGTCCATAAAATTTCAAGGATTCTTATTCTAGTAAGACAGAATAAAGAAAAAGAGTTCATAATTTCACATGGTGTAAGAAATGCTCGGAGATCCAAGTGTAGGAAGCTATGGGAGCACAGGAGAAGGCACTGATATCACACCAATATATTTGATGACAGTGACTGTATATAAATTTGTATTTTCTAGATTTTTAATAGTCATGGAATCACACAGTATATACTATTCATTGCCTGGCTTTTCTTTTCTCAGCATCATTACTTTGAGAATCTCCAAATGTAAATAGTTCATTTTGATGTTGAATAGTAATCTCTTTAATGAATAGATCATAATTTGTCTTTGCTCTATTGATGGACATTGATGAACATTTCCACTGTTTTCAATTCTTAGAAATAAAGCTGCTATGTAATTCATATACAAGTCCTTGTATGAACATAGGGTTTGTTTCTCTTGGTTAAATGCCTAGAAGTAAAATGGCTATTTGTGTAACTGCAACATATTTTGCATTTAAAAATATTTTCAAACTAGTTTCCAAAGTGGTGGTATTATGATATATGCCAACAACATTTTAGATTTTTTGTTGCTTCTCAATCTAGCTTAGACGAAGTAAAGTTACCCTTTATAATTTTAGCCATTCTAATAGATATGTAAGCATGTCTCATTATGATTTTAATTTGTATTTCTTTAATGTCTAAATGTTTAGAAACTTGTCATGTGCTTATAAGCCATCCATATCCTTTTGGTGACATGTCTCTTCAATAATTTTCTTCACATGAAAAATTGGATACTCTGTTTGGCTATTGGTAAGGTTTTTTATTTTTTTATTTTTTTATTTTTATTTTTTTTTTAAGATTTTATTTATTTATTTGACAGAGAGAAATTACAAGTACACTGAGAGTCAGACAGAGAGAGAGAGAGAAGGAAGCAGGCTCCCTGCCGAGCAGAGAGCCCGATGCGGGACTCGATCCCAGGACCCTGAGATCATGACCTGAGCCGAAGGCAGCGGCTTAACCCACTGAGCCACCCAGGCGCCCAGGTTTTTTATTTTTATTCATTTTTTAATAATCAGAGTAGATGTCCATTATCAGATATATAATTTGCAAATCCCTTCTCCATCTTTACAGTTTCTCAATGGAGCTTTGATAGCTGTGTCTTTCAAGAAATATGCTACTTCTTTCCTGGTACACGGAGGTATGACTAGAACATTATCAATGTTGACCTTTGCAAAGAAAATCATGGCTTAAGATATATGTAGTCTGCAGTTGTTGGGAGTGTTGTGTAATATCAAGCATATCTAGTTAGTTGACAATTTTGTTCAAGTCTTACATATCTTACCAATTTGATGACCATTTGTATATATAATCTTAAAATAAAGGTGTTGAAATTTTTTTCCATTTCTCTTCTAAGGTAGAAGTTATGATTTTTGTTCTTAGTTTTTCCATATATATCCCCAAATCTGTAATTAAGTATTAAAAGTCAATAATTATTATACTCCCTGAGGAATTCATCCTTTTACTCTTCTGTAATTTTGACTTGATCTTTATGTCTGATAATGAAATTTGCTTTAAAATCACTTTTCATTATCTTGATATAACCACCAAAGTTATAGTGTGATTAGTGTTAATATAGTATATTTTTTCCTTTACTTTTTAAAGCATTTCTATATTTAATCATGACAAGAAACAAAACAGCTTTTTAGTTAGGGAAGCATATTTCTAAATTATCTTTTTTTTTTAAATGAAGGAGTAGCAATTTTTGTTAAGGGACCTAAACCGAAAGTAGGTTTAGAAATTTATTTATTTATTTAGTAAAAGATTTTATTTTGTTTATTGACAGCAAGAGAGAGAGAGAGAGAGAGAGAGAGAGAGGAAGTGCACAAGTGGGGGGAATCACGTGCAAAGGGAGAGGAAGAAGCAAGCTCCTTGGGGTGCAAGTAGTCCCATGCAGGGCTGGATCCCTGTACACTGGAATCATGACCTCAGCCAAAGGCAAACATCTGCTTAAACAGCTGACTCATCCAGGCACCCCTAGAAAATTAAAAAAAAAAAAGACCTTTCAAAAACATTTTGTTTCTTTCTTTCTTTTTTAATATTTTATTCATTTGACAGACAGAGAGAGAGGAAGAGGAAATATAAGCAGGGCAGAGGGAAAAGGAGAAGCAGTTTTGCCACTGAGCAGAGAGCCTGATGTGGGGCTCCATCCCAGGACCCTGGGATCATGACCTGAAAAGAAGGGACACTTATGGAGGAAGCCACCCAGACACCTCTTTTCTTTGTTCTTCATATATGGCAACTGATGCTTCCCAGCCACGAGGACCATATTACCCATTGATTAAATCTTTGATAACAACCTATTTACAAAGGTGTGTAAATATATACTTACTCAGATTTATACACTTTGTGTTTTCTTCATAGTTTGGGGCTGGACCCCATGGTCACAACACTGCTTCCAGTCTTTGCCTTCCCATCTTTGGATACCAGGTATTTGGTCAGCAAAGCAAATTAGTATCAAAATTAATAAGCCCTTGGCACCATATCTCTGGAGCAGGGGTTGCTCTTAGCCAAGGCCAAGAGCAGTTGATTTCCCCTCGCTAGTGCTATAGCCCCAAGGACTAGGTCCCTGCCACCAGAACTCAGTCTTACATGTTATGCTAAGCAGACAAAACCAAAACAGGAAAGCTCCCACACCTTTCACTGGCAGGCCTCATCTCCCACTCCATCGACGTCCAGGCAGTACCAGATGCCAGGGAGGGGTCTTGGTCCAACATATAGGAGGGAAGGAAGTAGCCACGAGCAAGTACCTGCCTCTCTGTACCTTTCTTTCATGAGCAGGTTGTAAGGAGGAGGAAGAGGAAGGGGACGAGAGGTGAACTTCAAGGTGTGAAGGCCTCAGGGAGGCAGCTGGCTCCTTCCAGTAGGAAAGGGACAAAGGAGAAGGCAGTGAGACTTGTAGGGAGGTTGGGGGGTAAGGGTTACAGCTTATGACGGAATCTGGACAGGAGTAATAGGGATACTAGTCATTTGAGTCCACCATTGGCAAGCTGGGCTGGGTGTCAGGGCAGATAGGCCTCCCTGGGCAACGGCACATGAGAGAAGTTGGAATTCTTCTCTAAGGAGCAGGTGGAGCTTTGGGTGTTGGGAAAGTATAGACAGTATTGTTCCAGGGACAAGGACAGGTCCGGGTACTCCTGGTTGGAGGTCAAGGCCACAGTATTATCCAGGTCTTCTACCAGCAGCTTGGAGGTACCACATGCCAGCCACCCCTCATTATTGTGTATAACTCTCTGGTACACTTATTGGCTTATCCATCAAATGACTCCTTCAGCAGCTTGAAAACCACCTCCACAGGCACTCCAGGATATGGGAGGCTTCCAGAGTGAAGATTTTGCACAGGATCACCCCAAAAGACCAGAAGTCACTCTGGTGGATGTAGATCTGGTCAAACATGGCCTTAGGGACCATCCACTTCACAGGCAGTCCACTGTTGGTTGTCTTTTTATAGTATCGGATGTGGTGATATCTCTGGCAAGGCTGAAGTCTGAGATCTTCATCATGTTGTCCTTTGTCACCAGCACTTCCCTGGTGGCCAGGTCTTGGTGTATGCACTTCTTGGAGGCAAGGTACTCCATGCCTCAGGCTACCTGATAGGCACAGGGTACCAGGTCCTTGGAGGAGAGTTGCTCTGCTGCACTGTGGCTGATATTGTAACAGTACTCCAGGTCAGGAGGCCTCTGGGCCTCCAGGTACTCCTGTATGTTGTCTTTGGAGGCATGTTCCATGAGAGTGTATGAAGAACCGTCCTGTGTGCAGGACCCAGCAGGTTGATGGTGTCCTTGTGATGTCCAATCATCTTCATCATCTCCATTTCTGAGATTAGGTTTGACAGGTCTTTCTCTGTTGCATCTGACTTCAACATCTTCACAGACACTTTAGTCAAATGGTTGGATTTGTCTTTGTCCAGCCCAATGGCCTCCTCCAACACCACCTGCCCAACGTAGGCCTGTCTTAGGGGTCTGCCTAAACTGCTTATAACCAGCCTGTCTCAAGGCAGTTATGAACTCTAGATTATCCTCAAAAACATTAAACCACAAGCTAAAAATTCTCTTCACTAGGTCTCTGTCGCAGATCTAATTTTCTTATCCTTCATCATTTATCTTTTTCCTAATTCTTATTTTCAGTATAGTTTATTTTGCTTCCAGGTGTTTCCCCTGGTTTCTGTATGCTGTTTCATAGGGAAGAGTTATCCTGTAATATAATTATTTCTTGAGCATTCATTACATCTCTCAGTTAAAATGGGTTCTTTTATGGTATTGATTCATTTGAGTTTTCTCAAAATGGGAAGAATTTTCAAAATGGTGTTTTCCTCAAGGTTCAGAGTATGTCTTAGCCTCATCTTTACTCTTTTTGAAATTCACTTTTCAAATTCTTGTCCCTCTTTTTATCGTTTTAAATTAAAATGTTTTATTTTTACTATTTTTTTATTTGAGTATAGTTGATATTCAGTGTTATATTTGTTTCAGGTTTTCAATATCTCCATACATTATTCTATGATCACTACAAATATAGCCACCATCTGTCACCATATAACACTATTATAATATCATTCACTATATTTTCTACACTGTCCCATATCTCTTTTTAAAATCTCTGATTTTTATGTTTTCTGTTATTCCAATTTTCGACCATCATTTTACTTGGTTACTTTAATAAAATATGACTGATTACACACTCTTTGATGAAAACCATAGCATTTGATTTATAGTAGTCTTCTTCTTCCTCTTTTTTTTAAATTATCATATAATGTATTATTAGCCCCAGGGGTACAGGTCTGTGAATCGCCAGGTTTACACACTTCACAGCACTCCCCACAGCACATACCCTCCCCAAAGTTCATAACCCCACCACCCTCTCCCTACCCTCCCCACCACCCCGGCAACTCTCAGTTTGTTTTGTGAGATTCAGAGTCTGTTATGGTTTGTCTGCCTCCCGATCCCATCTTGTTTCATTTACTCTTTTCCTGTCCCCCAAACCCCCACATTGCACCTCCATTTCCTCATATCAGGGAGATCATATGATAGTGTCTTTCTCTGGTTGACTTATTTTGCTAAGCATAATACCGTCTAGTTCCATCCATGTCATCGCAAATGGCAAGATTTCATTTCTTTTGATGGCTGCATAGTATTCCATCATATATATATATATATATATATATATATATATATATATATCTCATTCATTTATTGATGGACATCTAGGTTCTTTCCATAGTTTGGCTATTGTGGATATTGCTGCTATAAATATTTGGTGCACGTGCCCCTTTGGATCATATAGTAGTCTTCTTTACCTCTATCAGAACCCCAGGAAGCTTTGTTTATTTATTTACTCACATAAACAGATGATCCAACACAACGTTTTTTGATGTTCAAATGTATTCTGTCTTACCGCTTAACACTATGCTTACTGCTCTCTTTCACTGTCTGACTAAATCCTCATCATCACTATGCCATTTAATAATAAAGAACATTTGAATTCAGAGTTCTCTCCAAATCAGGGAATGAAGACTCCACCCTTCTGTTTGTGCAGGTAAAATAAATGTTGATATTGTCTGTCCTGCACATACCCCATCCTGTTCACCAGAATATTCACCATCAAATTATATACAAAATAAAAACCATACCTCACCACTTCTATTCCACCCAGCATGCTAAAAACACCATTATATGTTCCTGAATTATTGACTTGATTGATAGCACCACTTCCACAACTAGTGCACTCCTTTCTCCTTGCAAATTTATTTTGGTACAGCAACTTAACCTAAAAATCAAGTCAGATGATCTTATTCTGCTGTTGAAAGTCTTTTGGTATCTTCCCCTTTCATATTAAATAAAAACTGAAGGCGTTTCAATGTACTGGAAGGTCATACATCAATACATTCTTCCTCTCTCCACCACTATGAACTCCTCATTGGCCTCCTTGCTTTTCCTCAAAAGTAACAGACCAGCTGTTCACACAAAGTCTATATACTTACTTGCTCTGCCTAGAGCAATCTTTTCCTTTAATATTTGTATAACACCCTCCTTCACTTCCTGGGTCTTTGTGCAAATAACATCTCATAAATGAGATATAACCACCCAACACAAAATAAAATTAACTTTCCTCCCAGCATTCTCCAATGGCTTTTACCTTTCTTGTATTTCTTTGTAACACTTATTACCATCAACCATCAATCATTATTCTATTACTGGTTTATTTCCTTATTTGAGACAGAGAGAGAGAGAATTGGGAGGGGGCACAGAGGAAGAAGAAAACACCCCACTGCCTAGAAAGCCTGCTGGGGAGTTACATCCCAGGACCATGAGATCATGACGCAAGCCAGAGGAAGTCACTCAATGGACTGAGCCACCGAGGTGCCCCTCTATTATTGGTTTATTTCACTATTATATTTCAAAAGAATGTAAGCTCTTTGTGGTCAGGTATTTTATATGTTTTATTAATTGAAGTATTCTCAGAAAAGTAGCTGGCAGATTGTAAGGGATCACTAAACTATATTTTGTTGTTGTTTTTAATGGGCTTTACCTCTTACTCTAGAAGTCTATCCTTCAGATGTAAGCAAATGAGTAAAAAGCCTGTATTAAGAGGATATTTTAAAAGCTAAATGAATGGCTTAATAGTTGTATATAAGGGGAAAGGGAACATATTTTCCACAGTTTAGAAGTGGAGTTCTTTTATAGAGTTCTTGTACAAGCCTACACTATTGAACGATAATGGGCAGTTGTACATTACAATTATACAAACACTTTGGTAATTTATATCCTTTTTTTTGTAATACATGACTGGATCACTTAATTCCTTAGGAGCATTATAGCATTTCAACTTTTCATGTTCAATAAACTTATTGGGGTTGCTACCTTTTTTATTCAAATGGAGAAATAGTCATGATTTAATCTAAATAAAGTGTTATTGATTGTGTTGTTTTCTAGGAATGAGTCACACACGCTAGTTTAAAAGTTTTGTTAAATTCCCAAGTCTGTCACCGATAAAAGCCTTTTGTAGATTAGTAACTTGATCAAAACAGAAAAGTTATGTAACACTCAATTGTTATACTATCTTTGTTTCCATCTTGCATTGTAATAATGCCCATCTTACCTCTATTTAAGGCAAGTCATCGCCAGATGCCTTTCTGGCATTGATTGCATGATATGAAATCTAGTATAACTAAAGGTTTTTGGTTTTAGTAGCATATAAATCAATTTAGAAAAATATATTTATTTGAATATAATATAAAGTTTTAAATTATTGGGCAATAGTAAACTAAACTTTTTTTGTAAATTTTTATTTTCTAAAATTTCATTGAGCTCTTTTGCAATAAGAAACAAGTTACAAAAATTAAGGTTTATTTACCCCAATTCAAAATTATTAGGAATATAATCATAGAGGTTGAAGTATTTAAAATATTGAACCCAAATTATTTTATTAGGCAAATTCATGAATGCTGAGCATTCACTGTTAAAATATACTAATACTATTGATAGACTGGTAGAAGCCTAAAATCAAATATTTATTAAATATTTATATCCATATCTTTTCATGGCTTGTTAATTCATTTCTCTAGCATTAAATAATATTCCATTGTTTGCATGTACTACACTTTATTTGACCTTTCACCTATGGAAGGACATCTTGGTTGCTTCCAAGCTTTTGTCAGTTATGAATAAAACTACTATAGACATTTTTGTGGGTATAGATTTCATCTTCTTTGGATAAATACCAAGAACTGCTACTGCTGAATCATCTGGCAAGAATATGTTTAGTTTTGTAAGAAACTGCCAAGTTGTTTTCCATTCTTTATTCTCAATAGACATGGAAGAACATTCCTGTTGCTCCACATCCTCACCAACATTTCGTGTTCTGTTGTCAGTGTTCTGGATTCTGGGTATGTACTGGTGTCTCTTTTTTGTTTTAATTTGCATTTTCCTGATGACATATGATGTGAAGCATCTTTTTATATGCTTATTTGCCATCTGTAATCTTTTCTTTTGTGAGGTATCTGCTAAGGTCTTTGGCTCATTTTTAATCAGGTTTTTCCCCTATTGTTGAGTTTTAAGGGGTCTTTGTGTATTTTTGATTAACATTCCTTTGCCAGATGTGTATTTTGCAAATTTTTTCTCATAGTCTGTGCTTTGCCTTTTCATTCTCTTGGCATTTTGTTTCACAGAGTAGACATTTTTAAATTCAGTGCTTGTGCTTTTGTAGCTAAAGTTATTGCCAAAACCAAGGTCATTTAAATTTTCTTCTATATTACCTTCTACATGTTTCATGTTTAGGTTTATAATCCAATCTGAGTTAATTTTTGTGAAGAGTGTATGATATCTGCCTGGATTTATTTTATTTTATTATTTTATTGTATTTTTATTTTATATTTTTACATTTAGCTTCACCATTACTCCAGAACCATTTGTTTAAAAGATTGTATTTTGCTTTCTTGTATTGCTTTTGCTTTTATATTAAATATAAAATATAATTGATAATATATATTCTGTTCCTTTAATCTAGTCTTTCTGTGGTATTACAATATCTTGCTTACAATTATCGTTATGGTAAACTGTTTTTAAAAGATTTTATTTATTTATTTGACAGAGAGAGAGATCACAAATAGGCAGAGAGACAGACAGAGAGAGAGATGAGGAGAAGCAGGCTCCCTGCTGAGCAGAGAGCCCAATTCGGGGCTCGATCCCAGGCCCCTGGGATCATGACCTGAGCCAAAGGCAGAGGCTTAACCCACTGAGCCACCCAGGCGCCCCATCATTTTGGTAAACTTTGAAGTCAGTCCTCAGTCTTTGTTCTCCTTCAACACTATGTTGACTATTGTGAGTCTTTGCCTCTCCATATAAACTTTAAAATAAGTTTGTTAATATTAAAAAAAAAGAACATTCTGGAATGCATTAATTTTATAGATAAACTTGGAAACCAGTGACCTCTTGAGCTTAGCAGGAGATAGACCATGGACATCAATTGTCACAGTGGTTCCTCTGTCAGAACCTATTGCAAATCCGTAGGCAAAATGAGACCTCAAGGATCTGAGAGAATGTCTAAGAAGTACTTGATACATCCCTTGGTATGGTTTATTGAAGTGTCCACCTGTCTGAAACCTGGGGAATCTATATAAGGGATGGAAAATTAGTTATGATAAAACATATCAACAAACATCAATAAATTTTGTAAAACTAATTGTCATGGCTCACCTACAGTATGACCAACAGAGGGACCATCAAAAGGAAAACATCCGTTATGTTTATTGTGAAATTTTTTATTCAAAATAAAGCAATGAGAGGGGAAGACACAATGAGAAAATTACCATTTTTTAAATGGTAAACTTCTTACAAAATGGAACAGGTTTTATATTCTAAGTAGTATATTGAAAAGTAAAACATTGGGTCGCCTGGGTGGCTCAGTGGTTTGGGCTGCTGCCTTCGGCTCAGGTCATGATCTCAGGGTCCTGGGATCGAGCCCCGCATCGGGCTCTCTGCTCCGCAGGAAGCCTGCTTCCATCTTTCTATCTCTCTCTCTCTCTGCCTGCCTCTCTGCCTACTTGTGATCTCTGTCTGTCAAATAAATAAATAAAATCTTTTAAAAAAATAAAAGAAAAGTATAACATTAAAAAATAAACTTTTAATTTAAAAAAATTATGTAATTTTTAAAAAAGGTTAAAAATAGCAGAACCATTTTTCTTATAACTCGAAAATACATTGTATATATATCTATCAAAACTAACTTGTCGGGTGCCTGGGTGGCTCAGTGGGTTAAGCCACTGCCTTTGGCTCAGGTCATGATCTCAGGGTCCAGGGATCAAGCCCCAAATTGATCTCTCTGCTCAGCGGGGAAACTGCTACCTCCTTTCTATCTCTGCCTGCCTCTCTGCCTACTTGTAATCTCTCTCAGTCAAATAAATAAATAAAATCTTTAAAAAAATAACTTGTCATGGGGGCACCTGGGTGTCTCAGTGGGTTAAAGCCTCTGCCTTCGGCTCAGGTCATCATCCCAGGATCCTTGGATTGAGTCCCACATTGGGCTCTCAGCTCAGCAGGGAGCCTGCTTCTTCCTCTCTCTCTGCCTGACTCTGCCTACTTGTGATCTCTGTCAAATAAATAAATAAAATCTTTTATAAAAAAAATTAAAAAAAATAACTTGTCATATCTGGAATCAGGAGCATATGGAAAAAATAATATCTAAGGAAAATACTTCTGCCATGTTTTGTGCCTTGTTAATATTTTTAAACAGTCAGGCAACTTTTAGCTTTATTGAAATACCTGCTAAGATACCAGCAGTGACTTTTGGAGCCCTATGACTATAAAAATTAATTGCAAATATTCAAAATGTTTACTATGGTTTGACTATTTAGGGCCACCACCAAGTATGTTTCAGAAGTAAGCATAACTGTTACTCTTCTGTAAGGCAAAAGGGCATATTTTCAGGAATTCCATCTGCTGTACCAGGAGGTGAATCAAGTAATGATTTTTGTCTATAAAATAATTCACTTTTCAATTTAACATTCCTCATTCCACATTATAATAATAAAAATTAGGAGGAGACTAAAACAAACAAACAAGTACAACTACAACAACCAGCTTTTCCTTCAGTTGGAAAGTAAATGTAACTTTATGAGTAGCCTGAAATTTATTTTTAAATATTTTTAAGACAAACGTTTTTGTTAGAAAACCATATATTTTATATTACTAAGAAATAACAGGCAAAGTTTTATTAACTTCTAAAAAGTCTAGTTACTTTTATTTATCTATTAACTCATCTCTTTATGAAGTAGAACATGATCACACCTATTGTATCTACCCAAGTTTGTATGCTTTGGTTATTTTATGTTTGCTATTTCCTTGCTTAATTTTTACAATATTTGATACATATTAGTATCTTTAAGTCCATCTATGGTTTCACAAAATTTGTTTGAACTTCATAAAAATGTACCATACTTTCGCACCGTCCTTATTTTACTTCTCTATTAACTTTCCAAGATTTATTCACTTTAGAGTGTGTAGCTATCATTTATTTTTATTCCTCCATAATGCTATGTTTACAAATTTGTATTTATCTGTACTTTTAAAAATATCTTAATTATAAACCATTTCTCATCTCACGTAACACTCATGTTACTTCTACACTTATCAGATATTATGTAACTGAAAACGACAACTCAGCAACAATATAGCACCATTTTTCAAAATTAAATGGCTTACCAGAATTCTTTAATTCTATCCTTTATTTGTATTAGATGACCCTTTATTCTGGTATTTGGCATTGTTCATATGGAGGAAAGCTTATAAGTTGAAATTCCATAAATAGAAGGATTTATTATCATTCATTAATTATTTTCATTTAGAATGCATAGAATATGGTTGATTTAATATTTCTTTCTTACTCTCTGCCTGGAACATAGTGCTATCTATGTAATAGCCACTAAAATATTAAGTTAATCACCTAGACTTTAAACTGCATATGAATAGGAATAACATACAGAACTCTTCTCAGATTGGGACGCCTGGGTGGCTCAGTCAGTTAAACGCCTGAGCCTTTAGCTCAGGTCATGATCTTAGGGTCCTGGGACTCAGTTCTGCAACAGATTCCCTGCTTAGCCGGGAGTTTGCTTCTCCCTCCCCCTGCTGCTCCCCCTGCTTGTGCTCTCTCTCACTCACAAATAAATAAAATTAAAAAAATAAATTCTTCCCAGATAGCTAATAGATAATATCGTCTTTGTATTCATCAAAGGGAAATTGCCATATAATAATGAAATTCAGACTACTTCAAATTCATTTTTTAACCAGTAAGAACGTACTGGAAAGAAGCCAAAAATGTCTTTAATGAATTAAAGAAATAGATTGAATTTCAATATCTTAATGTTTCTAAAATAAATTGCAAGATTTTTATACTAGATATCAGTGTAAATATTCATTATACAAGGATATTCTAAAAATAATCCTGAGAAAACTACTTGACATATATGATGACAAAAACGAGTTTGACAAAAGTCAGTTTGGGTAAAACTTACAACACCGACCACCTGAAACTCTTGTTCTATAATTTAATTATTTTAATTTACAAAAATACAAAAATAATATATCAGAGTAAGTCTATTGATAGCTTTGAAGGTATGCTCTGGTTGTGCACTGTTTACTATTGAAAGGGGAATCAAATATGTGATGCTTATGGTGTGACTATATTAAAATTCAACAAGTTCAGAAGCATATGAGGAATAGAATAAAGACAAAAGATGACCCTTAATTATCCTAAAGATAGACAATGGTATATATGTGCTAGTTGGGGAGAGAATCCAGTCAGTAGATGGAGGATGTGGTAGTGGAAAAAAAAAGACACAACGTTTTGGTTGAACGTTGAGCACTATATTTAACAAAGTGAAATTGTGTGTTAATAGCCTTGAATAAAATCCAAAAAATATTTTCAATTCATTGAAGATTATTTAGGAAAAACTTGAAAAATACAACTTGACAAGGATTCCAATAAAAGATTCATAAGCAATACAAGTTTCAGAATTTTTAGTATATTTTCCCTAAAAAGCCATTTGATTTAAATTAAAAAGAATTCTATTTACCTGCCACTTAAATAAGAGGAAATTATTTGGTTTTGTAATAAGTCAATAGAATAAATTAACATATCTTGAGAAAACAGATATGCACACTAATTTAAAAATAATAGTGCTTAAGCTGTTCAGCAAACATTTGCAAAATTCCTTGCCATCAGCTAGCTCTGGAGTTCTGCTAGGTGAGTAAGGCCATGTATGTTACTGCTCAGAGTACTGACGCAAAGCAATTGCCCCCTTCACATCCATTTTTTGCTGTTGATATGTCATGCTATGTTGTTTAGAGATACATAGATGGCCCTACATGAAGGCCATTTTTTCTGTGTATACGGGTGACTGTGATTAAACTTTCAAATGAGATGGCTCCTGATTTACAATGATTCAACTTACGATATATTTGGCAATGATGTGAAAGTGAAAGTGATTCAGTAGAAACTGTACTTTGAATTTTGAATTTGGGTCTTTATAAAAAGGGCCAGTGACATGTGGTATGGTGCCGTCTTGCGATGCTGGGCAGGGGCAGTGAGCCACAGCTCCCAGTCAGCTAGAAGATTACAGGGGTGAACACCTGATATTCTTACAACCATTCTATATATAACCATTCTTCTTTTTTTAGTGTAATATTTAATAAATTGCATGTGATATTTGATAGTTTGTTATAAAATAGGCTTTGCTTAAGATGATTTTGCCCAAATGCAGGCAAATGTAAGTGTTCTGAGTATGTTTAAATAAGCTTAAGGTAAGCTATGATATTTGATAGTTTAGGGGTATTAAATGCATTTTCAATTTTTTATGTGTGTCTCTGTACATAGCCCCGTTGTAAGCTGAGGAACATCTCTATATGTATATGTAGCCTTAGTATGGCTTACATATTATTGGCATGAAACATCTAGAACAGTACGTGTGCCATATGATTGTCTATGACATCAAACAAGTTTCTTGAAAACTTGTGCCAAAGGGGTTATGTCTTTAAGGATTCTTATTTCAGAAGGGTTCTCTCAAACGTAAGATTTTTCAGAAGTTAAGTGAAAATCTGACCAAACTAAACATTTTTCCATTTTCCCTAGTGAGCAAAGATAGCTAAAATCTATCTGCCATTTTCAACACTGTACTCAATGACTGTAATTCTAATTTAAGAACAGATTATTTATATCAAAACCATATGTTGGTCTAAACTTACACAATATTCATAAATCTCACTCATAGCCTTGGATACTTTTATTTGTTGAGTCTATATGGTACTACGGACATTCATCTTTTTTGACCTCATAGCTTCATGTATGTCTATACTTTTGAAAATACATGCATCATAGTTCCATTGTAAAATGTCTGGGTTATAAAATGAGCTATTCTATCAAAATGGTAATAAGAACATACAAATGACCTGATGTAATGAACTGGACCAGATTGCCAGATATCACATTTCATACCAGAAAGATTCTGTGGTAAGTTTTGAAATGGCCAGCTATACTTCGACTGAATTATAACTCATTTAACTTCTTTCTTTGTGTACAGTATTATACATTAGTCAGTATTATAGTAAATAAGTACTTTGGACAAATGTAAATATGCTGTAATAAAAAATGTTTTTCTTCTTTCTTTTAGTCCTTTTTACTTGTAAGACTAGCCTCAAATACCATGCCTCCCCCAAAATAATTTGCAATCCAAATTTATCTCTAAATGAATTTATTGCCCAGAAAAACAATATATATATATATACACTTACAGTAGACATGTTCAAAAATAGTTACACAACAGCAGGGCCCTAAATGTAAGCAGTATAGTTGTTTTGTTTTGTTTTGTTTTTTTTCTTTAAAAAAAAAAAGAGGTTATGTGAAATATTGGAATTTTATTTCGAGGCCTAATATTTCAAGACAGTTAACTACACTTATGGTGTCAACAGCCTCTTGTTGGCAGTATGATTTTATTGGCTCCATGGAATAACAGCAAGGATTTACTATTGCTTCTTTCTTTTATGACACACACAGAAAAAAAATTGACACATTTGCTCAAGACCATCCAGAATCATTTTAACCTATCAAAATTGATGGGAGGCCTTCACTGCCAAAGTCACTGCTGGGTTTTCACAATTCATTGCAGACAATCTGCTACTCCCATTATGATAAAGGAGAGAAGAGTCATAATCAGGGAAGAAAGCTAGATTAATACTTTTAATTATGATTGAATTATTTAGCCTGCTATAGGATTATTATTAGTAGTGTCATTTGATAATTTTCTCTCATTTTATTAAACACAACTGTGAGTAATTACCCTACCTAATATTTCTCTGTATTGGCTGACTAGCTAGCACACATTCATGAAAATATCTATTAGCCACACATATAAAATGCTGCATTATGATGCTGTTGAATCAGAACATACCACTACATGATCCTGTAGCTCTTTAAGGATTTGCAAATCAATTAATTCTATGTTTATTGGATTCTTCCAATACAATTAGAAAATTTATAATAGAGTCCATGAACATTATTAGTTTTACCATTTTAAACCAGCAATCACACTTTGATTTTTACAACAAAAGCAGAAATATAAACACACACATTTGGATCAGTTTTCTGTTAGTCTGTCTGGACTTCAAAATCCTATTCCTCAAGATAATGCACACCAAAGTTCTGGATTAAAGAAGAAATTAGATGGCACCTGAACACTTGGTTTAATATTCTCCAAAGGTCTATGCAACTTATTTCTTACATTATGACATTGTTTTACAAAGATCCACACTTTTATAATGTTAGTATTTCCAATAATCAATAAAGTCAATTAATTATGATTAAAAATCAAACATAAAAATTTCTACTTTTTGCTTTTGCCCCCTCCATTTAGAACTTATTTATAGCCTGATAATTCAAAGGTCCCTATGTTTATGAAAATCTGGACAGAAATAGCTCTAAGATCCCATTCAGAACTTGATATTAATCTAAGTCTTTTGGCTCCATTTATCCTGAGAGCAAAGTGTAGGACAAAGGATTTGAGTACTATTAGTTTATCTGGGAGATTATCCAAGGTAGAAAAGAATGGGAAAGTGAGACAGTGAAGAAGCAACTTTGTCAAAGAGGTACATTGTTGATATAATTGTTGTGGATAGAAAATGAAGGCTTGCTTTTACTGAAAGGTCCTGAGAAACTTCTTTAAGTTGTCCTCATGAAGACCTGAAAACTGACAATTTTATCTATGGTTCTTATTTCCACTTCACTGAGAGCTGTCCTCAGAGGACATTAACTCTCCTACACTTTTGGATTGTGTTGGAGACATTCTAAAATGAGAGAGAGAACATGAGATGCTATCAGTGTTAAGTAACTGCAATTTCCCATGGAACTATCCACCACAGGTTTGGCTATAATCAGGTGTTGGGCCTTGATATCAGAGGGATTTGAGGCAGTATCATTTTAGGTTAATCATTATATCTGAAATTTCCAAAAACTTCAACTGATGAAACGTTGATTATAAATCTATAAATATAACAATAAATCTACAGTATTCAAATAATTTTCATAGAAATACACAGACAAAGCATCAATTGATTAATATTTAAATGTTACAAAATACTGAACTGAAAGAATTTGGTCATATAACAACGTGTAAGAAGTAGAACTTAGGTTTAGGTTAGAACTCAGGATGCATTTGAGACTCAGTTAAGAAATTGAATGGAGGGACGCCTGGGTGGCTCAGTGGGTTAAGCCACTGTCTTCGGCTCAGTTCATGATCCCAGGGTCCTGGGACCGAGCCCCAAATCGGGCTCTCTGCTCAGCAGGGAGCCTGCTTCCTCCTCTATCTCTGCCTGCCTCTCTGCCTGCTTGTAATCTCTCTCTGTCAAATAAATAAATAAAATCTTAAAAAAAAAGAAATTGAATGAATGTCTGACTATCTTATAGGTTTGCTAAAAATCAGTGACTTTGTGTTCACGTGTGGCTATGCAGGAATTTTTAACTTTCTCTAAGAAGTTATTAGATTTGATTATATAATGGCAGTAAAGGATGGGGAAATGCAAAGTACAAACCCCATAAAGACAAAGACAGTGAGTATGAGAAAAGAGTAATAGATAAGAAGAATCAATGCATTTGAGGAAAATGGGAATTGAAATACACAATGATTGTTGATTTTTTTAGATGGAGAAAACAAAAGTAGCTTGCAAGAAGGAAATAACAGAAGACATGTTGTGATGTGAGACAGAATCCTGGAAAAGGCAGTAAATAAAAGAGTAGGGAGAGCATATCAGGTAATTTGGATAGGTAGGAGTTAGGAGGTAATTGCTTGATAAATTTTATATGACCCACTTAAATGCACAGATTTCTCTTCTTTAGTTTATATGGAGAACAGGGTGTCCTTTCTCTTCCCTTTCAGAGCACCAGAGGTGTACTCTTTCAGACTGAAAACCTGAAAAGCTCAGGACTCAGTTGCTTAAGCACAACTGAGAGGACATATTTCAATTAAGATTTACATTTTGCTGTATGTAGTAGACTTTCAAAAGTGGTTTAACCATATTTTTTCATTTAACAAGAAGACTACAGAGAGTGTTTTCTGGTGTTGGTTCAGCGTCTTAAGAAAGTCAAGTGAACTATCTTAGAGGTTTTCTTGGCTTTTTTTTTTAATATAATTTTTTATTTTTTATAAACATATATTTTTATCCCCAGGGGTACAGGTCTGTGAATCACCAGGTTTACACACTTCACAGCACTCACCAAAGCACATACCCTCCCCAATGTCCATAATACCATCCCCTTCTCCCAAACCCCCTCCCCCAGCAACCCTCAGTTTGTTTTGTGAGATTAAGAGTCACTTATGGTTTGTCTCCCTCCCAATCCCATCTTCTTTCATTTATTCTTCTTGTACCCACTTAAGCCCCCATGTTGCAACACCACTTCCTCATATCAGGGAGATCATATGATAGTTGTCTTTCTCCACCTGACTTATTTCGCTAAGCATGATACACTCTAGTTCCATCCATGTTTCATGGCTTTTTATTCACAGTTGCAAAAATTGCTGTTGGAGTTCTCACTATTAAGCCCACATTTTTGGCAGAAAGATAGAGGTAAAGGAGAATGATATATTGTATGACTGATACTTTGTCATATGTTTACAATATAACTAGAAAAGAGACAATAAAATATTTGATGCTGTTTTAAGTTTCCTTGTTGTCAATCCCTCAGTGCTTTTTGATATTAAAGGAAAAAGTAGATGGATATTGACCTGGCAGCTATCAACACCTGTCAGTCTCTCTTGGATAACCAATATCTCTATAATCTCTTCTTCCCAGTAAAAAAATAAAATAAAATATATTCATAACCCACACTGGGCCATCTCAAGTTACTGCACCAAGATAAAATTACAATGATTTTCAGTTGTTCCAAATGGACAGAATACCCTTCCTTATGATATCATGTCTGATAAGATAAGATAGATAATTGGCTTGCTACCAATATACCCAGATGTGACTGTAGAAGAGACAGGAAAAAAATAATAATATTTATTTATTCCTTGGGTTGACTCTGTTTACACAGATGCATTAGTATTAGAAAAGGTTGGTTTGGGACATTGGAATGAATTTAATTAATGGGTCTGTATGTAATTGGGTTGGAGGAAATTTTTAATTTCTACAAAAATTATTAGAATTCTATCTTATTCTCTTTTGTTAATTTTCACATGTTAACAAAGCCAATGTTTTTGTCTAGCAGACAAGATCTTAAATCCTAACAAAACTCAATTTTTTCCTTTTTTTTTTAAGTTTGAGAGCCTCATGTTCTCTCATGCTGCTTTAAATACAACTCAAAAAAAAAAAAAGGAGCTAAATGGGGCAGTAAGACCAGACTTTTTATTTTATTTTATTTATCTTATTTTTAATTAAAAAATTAAAGATTGTATTTATTTATTTGAGAGAGAGAGCATGAGTGGGGCAGGGGGAGGTAGCTGCAGAGAGAGACTACATTTGAAGCCCGATATGGAGCTCGATCCCAGGATCCTGACTGAGATCATGACCAGAGACAAAGGCAGATACATGTGCAAAATCCATTTTTTCTGGGAAATAATACTTTACAAGAGATGTTTGAAAAAGTACTGGGGAATCAACTTTAATCGGAGATACAAAAATTTAATTGACTTTTGTAAAGCTACGGGCATCCAAATGATGGGAATCCCAGCCCGTTTAGGTTGTAGACCACAGAGTATTCTTCTCTGTAATATTTTATTTTCTTCCATGTCTACTAACTCCAGTCCAAGTTCACTGATCTCTTTTTAGATAGTGCAAAACATGTCAAAGAATACCAAAGGAGTGCCCAATATTCTACATTTATTACATCATTTCTAACATATAGAAGTGTGTTATCAAGGCTGGTTCTGTGAACGAACATAGTTACACTAAAATGTGTTTTGTTCTCCAAGAAATTAAATGCATGATTATCACACAATTATAAAATACTTGTGTCAAGAATTTTTATTCAAAAATTAATGAGAAGCAGATATTAAAACTAGTTCACATGGTTATTTGGGATATAAGCAGAGTTGTGCAGCAGAAGTGCTCTGGGCCCATAATTTGAGTTATAGAATTTATGTTTTCTAATGAAATATCACTAACTTGCATTATTGTTAACAAGAATCTTGTGCATTACCATCAGTTTTCTACATTATAACCTCTTGCTCTACAGTTTGTAAATAACTTTGTCAATAGCAAGCTAATAAACAGGGTGACTCCAATGGATTGAGATAATCTCCAGAGTTTCTGCTACATAATGCCCAGGACTCCATTGAAAGGACACCTAAGAATTTATTTTGCCCAAAAATTTGATCATTTTTTTCACTGTCCTTACCTATTTTCCAAACCTAGTCCTTTGCTTCACCTTTCAGTCTACGGACAACCCTGTATCTGACTGACTTGTTAATTCTGGGAATGTCTTGCAGATTAATTTGCTTGCCAGAGGTGGTTCCTCTAATTGATGTCTAAGAACCTTAATTAGTTAAGAAAACTTTTTTTAACATTTTCATTGCTATTTATTATTATTATTATTATTGCTAATATCTCTATTATAAATAATTCACAAGGGCATCTTTCTGACAAAAGACAAAGAGCTGGCTACTAGTAGAAAAAGTACATTTGACTCTGTCAGTGAAAGTGGTAAAGGGATTTGAGAAAATAAGACAAAGCACTGGAATTATGTGTTAAAACTTTAAATATTATAGACACATTTACTTAATTTCTAATACTGTTGTTGCTTATAATTAAATAAGATGTTTACCATGAACCACGCATTACAGCAAATATATTGTTTATACAGATTAAATTTTTATCAAAAGGGACACCTGGGTGGCTCAGTTGGTTAAGCAGCTGCCTTTGGCTCAGGTCATGATCCCAGCGTCCTGGGATCGAGTCCCACATCGGGCTCCTTGCTCGGCTGAGAGCCTGCTTCTCCCTCTGCCTCTGCCTGCCATTCTGTCTGCCTGTGCTTGCTCTCTCGCCCACTCTCTCTGATAAATAAATAAAATCTTAAAATAAATAAATAAATTTTCATAAAAAAATTGTAAGTGTATTTTATTGTAGGATCATGATCAGCATTTTGCAGATGAGAAAAGTGAAATTTAGAAAAGTATGTCTCTTCAAATCCCTCATACAATATCTGGCCTAGATAGAAGGATATACTATCACAATTGAGGAAGATAATTGAGATTACTTAAAATGATAAACTTTACTGTATAGGGTTTTTTAAAAGTTTGCTCAGATTCAGATTCTTTTAAAATATATATCTATTTTGTGTAAAGAGAATGCACTGAGAAGTAAAAAGAAAGTGATATATCAGTGCTACCAACTAATGGCTATAATATCATCACCTTATTTATGAACAATGAAAAAGTGTGCAATATTTAAATAAATTTAAATAAATTCCTATTTATTTATTATTAAAGAAATTTCTCTAACAAACAGTATGTTTTGAAGGTTGGTAGCAGGAAAGTGTTGTACTTCATGGAAGTAATCAGAAAATATGATCTAAATTTCTGCTTTCAAGGGCGCCTGGGTGGCTCAGTGGGTTAAAATTCTTTCAAGAAGCTTTAACAGTAAGTACTGAGCATTAGCTATTATATGCTATGGATGAATAATTGAAATCTACATTTGAAACTAATGGTACACTATATGTTAACTAATTGAATTTTTAAAAGTTCATAAAAAAAAAAAACACTATTTTATAAAACAATATTCCCAACAGGATCTTTTGCTTTGAAATACTCACTCTGTAATGAGAGTCATTACATTTGTCTAGCCAATTCTTACATCACTGTTTATCCCTTCCCTGCTTTATCCCTTCCCTTTATCAATAAAGGCTCACTTGGGTTACCTAGAAGCCATGAGAAAGCTTGTAATAGATCTGGCTGGTTTTCACCAGCAATTTGACCACCATGTGCACAGGGAAGTCTATTGATAAAGGCTTTATTGCAATAAATTGCAAATACATGGATGATTTTGAATTCTCTTTCTTGAGGTCTTGTTTCATGATAATAAATTTAGGGTGGCTTATTGGAATGGATGTTATTAACATATTTTCATAGTTCTAAGTACATGGAATTGTAAAATAGATTAATGAGTGTGGCATTACTGACAACCGTCCTCATTTTGAAATCAAATTACAGTGTACTGAGCTGAGGAGGCAAAGCAGATTTGGGATTATGAGTGAAATAATTTAAAAAAGTCTTAGGGGTATGATCAGACTATTGGGTAATTCAGCAGAAAAATATCAACTGTTTGAGATTCTGTGTACCCTGATATCAGAGAGAAGTTAAGATAAATAAGTAACACAAGGAGACTAGGAAGCCAAACATAAGTGATAATTTTGTGCCAGGGTGTGTATACATCTGTTTATCATCTTGCTTTACCACTAAGGTTGCTCCTAGAGGAGAGTTTAAATATGTGTTGGAGCTAATCTCTGTGGATTACACAAGAAACCACATCCTACAGCTCTCCCTGAAACACCCCTTAGGATTTCAATGTAATTTGGTTTTTGCATTTTTAGAAATAACAAAATACTTTGCAAACTCATCTACTTTATTACCACCACAAGTGAGTCAGCTGACTCCACATTTTAACACAGTGACAGTCACAGAGGAATGGAGGAATGAGTAGAGTTATCAATATATGTGCTTTTAAGAAGTATGACAGGGTAGCAGCTATTTCCAGGAACCAAAACATGGGTCAGCAGCTGTGCAGGAAAAGTGATGGAATAAATGACTCATTTCAGAGGAGTTCTATAACATATTAGTTTTATAATGTATCTTCAGCACCCAATTACCCGCTTTGATCTAAAGATAAGGATTTACAGTTAAGATCCCATTTATGATTTGACTGGTAGGGTCTGAATCATGTTTACTATTGTTTTGACTCTTACTTGAAACCTATAGTAGTACTTGGGATATGTGTTGTGTATTCTGTGAACATGTGCTATTTTTAGATTAGATAATTCCTGTCTCGAACCCCTGTTAATTTGTTTGTTTTTGTTTATTTGATAGTGCTTTCAGTAAATGTATATATCTGAAAAATTTCAAAGCCACTATTAAAATAAGTTATTATTATATATAGCATGGAATTGCACATTCCTCCTTTGAATCCGACAGAGCTTCACCATATCCTTAACAATTTGGGAAAAACACGCTATTATTTTTCTTCATAAAATTTCTCCTGTAAGGCTGTGATGGTTGTCATCAGCAGTAACTCCTCTGAAGGCTTTGTCAAAAGAGTTGAAAAAATTGGAAAGGTGTGAATGAAGCTGTTTGATGAATATAAAGAAAAGAGCATTGAAGTACAATTCACACACTTACTTCTCCTTCTATGCTTTCAGATGTTTGACATTTGAAAATTCTGCTTCTAGAAGAGATGCCCTATATAATTCTTACTTTAAGGAGCAAGTTGCTTTTATAATTTATTTTTTATTATTCTACCATTCAAGTATTTCCATTTAAATTAAATTCAATACCATTAAAAAAAAATCAAAAGTGCAGCCAGTATTCAATTCCTGGGCTAAATAATTTTAGAAAGCTTTGTGTTATTGAACCTACGGTGTTTTTCTGTAGTTTTAACTCTTTCTTTCTGTGATTTTTCCCATTAGTCACGTAAGTGACTGCAATATAACAGATATTGAGGATAAAGGACTGAATAGAACAATCCTTGGCCTCATGAAGTTGAGAATCTAGCAAGGGAGTCAAACAATTCAATCATTCAGAGACAATTTATTGAGTGCCTGGCCTAAGATGAGCACAACAAAACCCCAGCCCAGAGGAATCATTTTAATGGGAGAGATAGATAATAGGTAAGCCAACTTTAAAAAGAAAAAATTGTACTGGGTTTTCCTTTAATAGTGATGCATATTTGAACTAAATAAGCACATTTTTTTTAATTTTTTATTTTTTATAAACATATATTTTTATCCCCAGGGGTACAGGTCTGTGAATCACCAGGTTTACACACTTCACAGCACTCACCAAATCACATACCCTCCCCAATGTCCATAATCCCACCCCCTTCTCCCAAACCCCCTCCCTCCAGCAACCCTCAGTTTGTTTTGTGAGATTAAGAGTCACTTATGGTTTGTCTCCCTCCCAATCCCATCTTGTTTCATTTATTCTTCTTCTACCCACTTAAGCCTCCATGTTGCATCACCACTTCCTCATATCAGGGAGATCATATGATAGTTGTCTTTCTCTGCTTGACTTATTTCGCTAAGCATGATACGCTCTAGTTCCATCCATGTTGTTGCAAATGGCAAGATTTCATTTCTTTTGATGGCTGCATAGTATTCCATTGTGTATATATACCACATCTTCTTGATCCATTCATCTGTTGATGGACATCTAGGTTCTTTCCATAGTTTGGCTATTGTGGACATTGCTGCTATAAACATTCGGGTGCACATGCCCCTTTGGATCACTACATTTGTATCTTTAGGGTAAATACCCAATAGTGCAATTGCTGGGTCATAGGGCAGTTCTATTTTCAACATTTTGAGGAACCTCCGTGCTGTTTTCCAGAGTGGCTGCACCAGCTTGCATTCCCACCAACAGTGTAGGAGGGTTCCCCTTTCTCTGCATCCTCGCCAGCATCTGTCATTTCCTGACTTGTTGATTTTAGCCATTCTGACTGGTGTGAGGTGATATCTCATTGTGGTTTTGATTTGTATTTCCCTGATGCCGAGTGATATGGAGCACTTTTTCATGTGTCTGTTGGCCATCTGGATGTCTTCTTTGCAGAAATGTCTGTTCATGTCCTCTGCCCATTTCTTGATTGGATTATTTGTTCTTTGGGTGTTGAGTTTCCTACCATAAGATACCTAGGAATAAGCACATTTTTAAAAGAGCAGTGATTGAGAAGAGGTTTTCTAACTGAGTGGTCCAAAAGGGCCTCCCTGAAAAAGTCTGTTTTGAACAGATTTCTGAATAATATCAGCTAGGAAGCTGCGTATAAATCTCAGAGATGGGTGATTTTTCCAGTCAAAAAACTGTAAAGGCTCCAAAGTCACAATACAGCTGTAAGTTTCTCTAATAAAGTAACTTCTGACAAAGAATGAGAAGAAATAACTAACCCAGGTTTGAAACAAAAGGACAGACTTTCTATGAAATTATAAAGGACAAAAATACAATAGAGCAAAATTCTGGTGACGCTGATATACCTAATGAAAGTTCATAAACAAGGTGCGGGTAGCCAAGAGTGTGTGGGGATGTTGGTAAGAATAGTGGGGAAGAGTCATCCCTGAACATGTTCTTAAATGAAGCAATTCTTGTGTTGTTTTAAAGGGTAAATTGGAGTTTGCCTAAGTGATTAGAGAAGGATGCGTCGGCTTATGGAAGTTCAAAGCCATAAAGATGTGATAAACTACCGCAGATATTTTCATGTATATTTTTTGTTGCTTCTAGTAATGGTGATCTAAAACTTCCTACTAAGACAACTTAAAAATCCAGACAAAATAGCTTTTAAAGTTAAAAATATCAGAATGATTATAAAAATAAATGAGGGATTACTGGGCCAAAACACGAAACACAATGAGAGTCTAGAGATATATGCCCTGAAGCCATTTTAGCTATGAGAGCATTAGAAACTGCTAAAACACACTGAGCTGTGTTTTTAATAGACACTTGATACTTGAGAAACAAAATTCAAAATCCAGCATCAATCAAATTTGAGGACTTTGGTACAACCCAAATTTAAGTTGAGATCCCCAAAGCACAAGGAGAAGCAGAAATAAGACTATAGCCTACCTTGCCTTCTGTGTAAACTGAGAAAGTCAACTACTGAATTTGGAGTATGATTGTCTTGTAGAGTCTCAGATATAAGAGAAAATCCTGCCAAGGAGGACCATACCATTATTATAGCTCTTAATTATCCCTACTCAATAAGAGTTTCAAATATAATGTCTTGAAGTTAGCAAAATGTAACAAAGCACAGAAAGAAAAACCATTAACAAGATTTGATAGACAAAATGGGATTAAGTATGATATTAAAATGATCAATAAAGATTGTAAATTGGCTTGATTACTCTGCTCAAAGAAATGAGAGGGGAAGCAAATTGAACAAAAAACTGAAACTAAAAAATGATATTGAGAAAGATTTTATAACTGAACCAAATGGATACTCTAGAACTTTAAAGATATGACAGCCAATTTAAGATACCACAGGGGTGCCTGGGTGGCTCACTTAATTAAACCTCCAATTCTTTTTCCTTTTTTTTTAACACCTTAATTTTATTTGATTTCTTTCATTTTGTCTCAGGTCATGATGTCAGGGTTGTGAAATAGAGCCCAGAGTTGGGCTCTGTGCTGAGCCTGGAGCCTGCTTAAGATTCTTTTCCCTTCTTTTTCTATCCCTCCCTGCGCTCTCACTTGCTCGCTCTCTCTTGCTTGCAAATAAATAAATAGATAGATATATAGATAATAGACAAAGCAAAATAAAAGCAGATTATGAAAATAAATATAAAGTTTTTGAAATGAAAGCAAGTTCAAAATAAAATAGAGAAGACCTACACAGCTAAAAGTTCATTCAGAAAATCTATTATTAAAGAAGTCAGTATGACACAATGTTAAGATATCAAAAGATTTGAGCATGTACTTTACAGAAAGGGTAATCCAAATGGCCACTCATATGTAAAAACTGTTTATCTTTATTATGAATCTGGAATTAAATTAAATTAAATTAAAAATAAATTAAAACCTGGAATGGCATACTATTACACACTTACCATATTGGGAAACAGTAAAAATGTCTTGCAAGAATGTGAAAGAATGACAGTGCCCATAATAAAACATTTCAGGTAAGTTGGACAATATTTAGAAAACTTAAAAATTAAAAAAAATTTGGTCCATTCCTAGAAATACAACATTGAACTAAATGAATATTTTCACCAGGATATGAAAACAGATGATTATAGTTATTTCACTCATAATGGCAGATCAGAAGTGGTATATTTGCACAATGTTACATTAAATAAGAGAGAATATTAACAAACTTGGAGAAGGGGCTATGTTGTTATCATAAACAGATCTTCTATGGTGCCGATTATGTTCTATTTCTCAAAATCTTTGAGTTAAAAAATTTTCAAATTTGTATCTAAATAGATAGATAGATAGATGATAGATAGACAGATATCCCAGAAGCTGCAATGCTAGGCTAAGACCAGGCTTTAAAGGGCTTTTCTATGCTCTACTAAATACTTTAAACCATTCATTATGTCATAGCTCAGTGTTCGAATCTCCATTTGTTTCCTCAGTTTTCTAATATTTATCTTAAGGTGACCTGATCCAGACTTTTGATCACCTTTGTCTAAATATTTCTATTTTAACAAAGTCCTTTTTAATACTCAGAGACTAAAACTTAGAAAAATACTCTGATTTTTATCTCACTAGAGTGGAAAATATATGGTTACCCATTAACTAATGATATCCATGTCTACATTAGCTCCACGACATTTTTAATTCTTGGGAGCTTTTGGTTAAATGAATTTTTTTAAGCTTCCTTTAAATGAAGCTTTAAGCCATCACCACATGAATAAAATTAAAGAACTAAATGAAAACAAGCCAAGTATTTACAGAGTAATAGAATGTGCAGGGGAAAGAGTACAATTCTGAAATCATAAAGCCTAAATTAGTGTGATGCATCTTTATCAGCCATGTAATCATAAACCAGTTATCTAAATGTGTTAGCCTCAGTTGTTTCACCCATGAAATGGTGATGATAATACTTATTATGCAGAGTTGTTGTGTGGATGTAATGAAGCATGGAGCATGAGAGTCTCTTATTCCATGCTAAAATAATAGCTATTTTTATACTTATAATAATTCTAATAATAGTAATTAAATTGTTCAAAGTGATAATATTCATTTATATTGAGGCATTGTATTGACTATTCATAGACACATTTACCAAAATAAATTTCATTTTACTTTACCCCCTCTGAAGCTATATATTCCTTAATTCAATATGAATCTTATTATGAATAATAATTACCATGATAAATATGCTGATTTTTCTTCTATTTATTTTTAGGGAAGTGTCCTTTACTGTTGAACATAAAGAAACTTAAGCAAGTCTGTCTTATTCAAAATTTGCATGCTGCTTTCTTATGAAACTAGATTATAGAGTTGTATGAAATAAATTCATGCAGTTAAGACATTTATGTTTGGAAAACTGGGTGGTCAGTTTAGTATTTCAAAAGAAGATTTTAAATTTAAACCTTAAAACTGAGCTCTTTCAGCCTTATTTATAAACCATCCTTCATGCTTCATAAGTATTCCTTCATTGTAAACTAACTAATAGTGTTTGTCACAGTGTTTATAACTAAAATGGATTTTGTATTCTATTATTTCAGAGTTAGTTGCAGTTTCTATTTCCTTACTTCCTTTTTTGAAAAATAGATTAATTCTACAAAAAGTTATTTCCAGCTTTATTGAAAAATAATTGACATATTATAATTTGTAAATTTGAGAAATCATTTCTTATAACACTGCAAACTTTTAACATTGTGTTAATTTTGTACCATTTGATAAATTGGTATACATCTGTATTGCAATATAATCTACATAACAATGTTAATACATCTACTATCTCATATAGTTACCTCTGTTTTTTATGCATGTATTGTAAGGAATTTTAAGATCTACTCTCTTAGCAACTTTAATGTATATAGTACAGTAGAGATAAACTTCAGAGGTCTTGTGGGTTTTGTTCCAGACCGCCTCAATAAAGTGATTATCTCAATAAACTAAGTCAAATCATTATTATTTTTTTTGGTTTCCCAGTGCAAATAAAAAATTATGTTTCCCAGTGCATATAAAAAATAAACACTATACTGTACTGTTCAAAAGCATTATGTCTTTAAAGAAAAACAATTCATATACTTTAAGTAAACTAGTTCTGAGTTTTCAGTGGGTCATAATTACTGATCACAGATCACCATAACAAATACAATAATAATGAAAAAACTTGAAATATTGCAAGAATTACCAACATGTGACAGAGAGACACAAAATGAACAAATGTTGTTAGAAAAATGGTGGCAGCAGACCTCTTTTATACAAGATTGCTATAAACTTTCAACTTGTAAGAATGTGATATATGCAAAATTTAATAAAGGGAAGCACAATAAAAAAAAGTATGTATATATTATTAACTATGATCATCATGCTGTACATTAGATCCCCAGAACTTTTTCCTATTATAGTTGCAAGTTTGTACACTTTGACCACCTTAGTCCACCCCAGGTTCACCCCTTGTCAACTCAACTCTAAGTTTCCATTAGTTTGCTTTTTCTTCAGATTCTGTATGTAAGGGTTATCGTAATACATAAATTAAAAAATATATAAAATCTTTGAAATATTTCACTTAGTATAATACCTTCAAGATCCATCCATGGTATTTAAATGGCAGTATTTCTTAATTTTTCATGGTTAAGTAGTATTCCATAGTATATATTTACCATACTTATTTTATTCATTCATCCATTAATGGATACTGAAGTTATTTCCATCTCTTGCTTAGAGTTAATAATTTTATAATGAACATAAGAGTGCAGATATGTCTTCGAATAGTGACTTTGTTTCCTTTAGATATATACCTAGAAGTGGGATTACTGAATCATATGGTAATTTTACTTTTAATAATATGAATAGTCTCCATACTGTTTTCCATACAAATTTATATCCCTATCACAGTGCATAAGTTCCCCATTTTCCCCAATATTTACCAAAATTTGTTAGTTTTAATTTTTTGGTAGTATATATTCTAATAGGTAGTAATATATTGCTGTATTTTTCAGAGGTAAACAAAAACAACAACATAATGACTTTGCCCTGAGTTTTTTACGTTGAGCACTTTTTAATGCTCCTGTTGGTCATTTATATAACTTTTTTGAATAAAAAGTCTATTGAGATCCTTTTGCTATTTTTTAATTATATATTTTTTTCTTTTTATATCTGTTGGTTATTAACCTCTTTTCAGATATAAGATCTGTAAGTATTTTCTTCCATTCTGTGGATTGTGTTTTCATTCCCTTTTTTTTGGCAATGCAGAAACTTTAGTTTGATGTAATACATTTATTTATTATTATTTATAATTTGCTTGTGTTTTTCGTCTGGTATCCAAAAAACTATTGGCAAGACCAATGTCAAGGAGAATTTTTCCTATGTTTTCCTTTAGGAAATTTAGTTTCATGCATCACATTTAAGTCTTTAATCTATTTCAAGTTAAGATTTATGAGTTCCAGTTTCATGCTGGTTTATGTGACTATTCAGTTTTAAATATCATTTACTGAAACAGACTATCTTTACCCATTACATATGTTGGCCCCTGTCAAATATTAGGTGACTGTATGAAAGGATTTATTTCTGGACTCTCAATTCTGTTCTACTTGTTTATTGTTCTGTTTTTATGCCAGTATACTTTATTGTTTTGAGCATGGGGACTTTGTAGTATAGTTTCAAATCAAGAAGTGTAATTTCGCTTCTTCATTCTTTCTCAGAACTGCTTTGATTATTTGTTTGTCTCATATAAATTTTAGGATTCTTTACTTCTGTAAAAACACAATATTGGATTTTTTAAAAGATTATTTATTGATTTATTTCAGAGAGAGAAATGACAAGCAGGCAGAGAGGCAGACAGAGAGAGAAGAGGTAGCAGCTTCCTGCTGAGCAGAGAGGCTGATGCGGGGCTCGATCCCAGGACCCTGGGATCATGTCCTGAGCCGAAGGCAGCAGCTTAACCCACTGAGCCACCCAGGTGCCCCTAACATTGGATTTTTGATAGGAATTGAATTTACAGATGGTTTTCAGTAGTATGGACATTTTAACAATGTTAATTCTTACCATTCATAAATATGAGCTATCTTTCCATTTGTGTCCCCTTCAATTTCTTTATCAATGTCATAGATTATGGGGTACAGATCTTTCATCGTCTTATCCTAAGTATTTTATTAGTTTTGATGCTAGTGTGAATTAGATTGTTTTCTTTATTTTTTCAGATAGTTCATCATTAGAGTGTTAAAATGCTCCTGTCTTGTGCTTACTTTGGCAGCACATATACTAAAATTGGAATGATGCAGAGAAGATTAGCGTGATCACTGAGCAAGGATGACATGAAAACTATTAAAAAAACGAAACGAAACAAAATTCTTGTCTTTTATATATTTATCTTGTATTTGGCAGCTTTACTAAATTTGTTTATTCAAAATTTTTATGAATTTTTTAGGATTCTTTTACATGTAAGTTCATGTTATCCAAAAAAGAAAATTTTACTTCTTCCTTTTTTTTTGGAGTCTTTTATTTCTTTGTGTTCCTTGTTTCTCTGGCTAGGACATCCAGTACTATGTCAAATGAGAGTAGTGAAAGTGGACACACTTGTCTTTTTTCTGATCTTTAAGGGGAAAACTTTCAAACTTTTTTGATTGAATATGAGATTAGCTCTGGGCTTGCAATATGTGTTTTTCTTTAATGTATTTTTTAAATTATTTTTTTAAAATTTTTATAAACATATAATGTGTTTTTATCCCTAGGGGTACAGGTCTGTGAATCACCAGGTTTACACATTTCACAGCACTCACCATCACTCACCATAGCACCTGCCCTCCCCAATGTGCATACCCCCACCATTCTCTCCCAACACACCTCCCCCCAGCAACCCTCAGTCTGTTTTGTGAGATTCAGTCTTTTATGGTTTGTCTCCCTCCCAATCCCATCTTCTTTTATTTTTCTTTTCATATGCCCGAAACCGCCTATGTTTCATCTCCACTTCATCATATCAGGGAGATCATATGATAGTTGTCTTTCTCAGATTGATTTATTTCGCCAAGCATAATACCGTCTAGTTCCATCCACGTCATCACAAATAGCAGGATTTCATTTCTTTTGATGGCTGCATAGTATCCCATTGTACATATATACCACATCTTATTTATTGATTCATCTGTTGAAGGACATTTAGGTTCTTTCCATAGTTTAACTATTGTGGACATTGTTGCTATAAACATTTGGGTGCATGTGCCCCTTCAGAATGCCACGTTTGTATCTTTAGGGTATATACCCAGTACTACAATCACTGGGTCATAGGCTAGTTCTCTTTTCAGCTTTTTGAGGCACCTCCACGCTGTTTTCCAGAGTGGTTGCACCAGCTTGCATTCCCACGTACAGTGTAGGAGGGTTGCCCTTTCTCCACATGCTCACCAGCATCTGTCATTGACTGACTTGTTCATTTTAGCCATTCTGAAAGGTGTGAGGTGGTATCTCATTCTGGTTTTGATTTGTATTTCCCTGATGCCGAGTGATGTGGAGCATTTTTTCATGTGTCTGTTGGCCATTTGGATGTATTCTTTGCAGAAATGTCTGTTCATGTCCTCTGCCCATTTCTTCATTGGATTATTTGTTCTTAGGGTGTTGAGTTTGATAAGCTCTTTATAGATTTTGGATAGATACTGGCCCTTTATCTGGTATGTCATTTGCAAATATCTTCTCCCAGATAACTTCTGACAGTCATCTTTTGGCTTTGTTAACTGTTTCCTTTGCTGTGCAAAAGCTTTTTGATCTGATGAAATCCCAATAGTTCATTCTTGCCCTTGCTTCCCTTGCCTTTGGCGATGTTCCTAGGAAGAAGTTGCTGCTGCTGAGGTCAAAGAGGTTGCTACCTGTTCTCTCCTCAAGGATTTTGATGGATTCCTTTCTCACATTATGCTTCTTCATCCATTTCCAGTCTATTTTCATGTATGGTGTAAGGAAATGGTCCAACTTCATTTTTCTGCATGTGGCTGTTCAATTTTCCCAACACCATTTGTTGAAGAGGCTGTCTCTTTTCCATAGGACATTCCTTCCTGCTTTGTTGAAGATTAGTTGACCATAGAGTTGAGGGTGTATTTCTGGGCTCTCTATTCTGTTCCATTGATCTATGTCTGTTTTGGGGACAGTTCCCTACTATCTTGATGATGACAACTTTGAAATAGAGCTTGAAGTCTGGAATTGTGATGCCAACAACTTTGGCTTTCTTTTTCAATATTCCTCTAGCTATTCGAGATATTTTCTGGTTCCAAACATATTTGAGCATGATTTGTCCCATTTCTTTGAAAAAAATGGATGGAATTTTGATAGGGATTGCATTAAATGTGTAGATTGCTTTAGGTAGCATAGACATTTTCACAATATTTGTTCTTCCAATACAGGAGCATGGAACATTTTTCCATTTCTTTGTGTCTTCTTCAATTTCTTTCATGAGTACTTTAGAGTTTTCTGAGTATAGATTCTTTGTCTCTTTGGTTAGGTTTATTCCTAGGTATCTTAGGGTTTTGGGCGCAATTGTAAATGGGATTCACTCCTTAATTTCTATTTCTTCAGTCTTGTTGGTATAAAAAAATTGCAACTTATTTCTGTGCATTGATTTTATATTCTGACTCTTTACAGAATTTCTATACAATTTATAGCAGATTTGGAGTGGAGTCCTTTAAGCTTTCCACATACAGTGTCATATCGTCTGCAAACAGGGATAGTTTGACTTTTCTTTTGCCAATTTGGCAAAGTTTGGATGCCCTTAATTTCTTTTTGTTGCCTGATTGCTGAGGCTAGGACTTCTAGTACGATGTTGAATAGCAGTGGTGATAACGGACATCCCTGCCGTGTTCCTGACCTCAGCGGAAAAGTATTCAGTTTTTCTCCATTGAGAATGATATTTTCAGTGGGTTTTTCATAGATGGCTTTGATAATATTAATAATATGTGCCCTCTATCCCTACACTTTGAAGAGTTTTAATCAGGAAGGGATGCTGCACTTTGCCAAATGCTTTTTCAGCATCAATGGAGAGTATCATATGGTTCTTGTTCTTTTTTTTATTGATGTGTTGTATCACATTGATTGATTTGCAGATGTTGAACCAACCTTGTAGCCCTGGAATAAATCCCACTTGGTCGTGGTGAATAATCCTTTTAAAGTACTGTTGAATCTTATTGGCTAGTATTTTGGTGAGAATTTTCGCATCTGTATTCATCAAGGACATTGGTTTGTAGTTCTCTTTTTTGATGGGATCCTTGTCTGGTTTTGGGATCAAGATGATGCTGGCCTCAGAAAAAAAACAGTTTGGAAGTTTTCCTTCCATTTCTATTTTTTTGGATCAGTATCGTGAGAATAGGAATTAATTCTTCTGTAAATGTTTGGTAGAATTCCCCTGGGAAGCATCTGGCCCAGGGCTTTTGTTTGTTTGTAGATTTTTGATGACTGTTTCAATCTCTGTACTGGTTATGGGTCTGTTCAGGTTTCCGATTTCTTCCTGGTTCAGTTGTGGTAGTTTATATGTCTCTAGGAATGTATCCATTTCTTCCAGATTGTTGAATTTGTTGGCGTAGAGTTGCTCATAGTATGTTCCTATAATTGTTTGTATTTCTTTGGTGTTTGTTGGTTGTGATCTCTCCTCTTTCATTCATGAATTTATTTATTTGGGTTCTTTCTCTTTTCTTTATGATAAGTCTGGAAAGGGGTTTATCAATCTTATAAATTCTTTCAAAGAACCAGCTCCTAGTTTCTTTGATTTGTTCTATTGTTTTTTGTTGTTGTTGTTGGGGTTTTGTGGTTTTTGTTTGTTTGTTTATTTGTTTCTATTTAATTGATTTCTGCTCTGATCTTTATTATTCTTCTTCTGCTGGGTTTAGGCTTTCTTTGTTGTTCTTTCTCCATCTCCTTTAGGTATAGGGTTATGTTGTGTATTTGAGATCTGAGAGAGAAGCGTGGTTTCACAAGTCTGTCACTGCGCTCCCCAGGAGCATGTCTGGGGAAGGCGCAGCACGGCACCCCAGGAGAAGAGAAGGATCCGTTGGTCTTGTGGTCGGAAAAGGTCGGGAAGCAGAATAGCCTGTCGTGGCAGGAACAGCAGGCTAGTGGCAAGACAAGTGTCACCCGTTCCCTGTGCAGAGAGACAAAGCCTGGTTCCTAAGGAGACATGAGGGGATGACTAGGGCAGGGATGCATGCTCCACTCTGAGGAAGGAGTGTGGGCAGAAGGCAGGCCTGTCCTGTGCCTCTGGTCCCAAGGGGACAGCATCTCCTTGACCACCTGTCCGTAGGGCCAACTTGGGCTAGCTACCAGGCGCCATACCCGGAACTCGCAGAAATAGCTCCCTCGAGAAACGGGCAGTCAGATGCCATCTTTCTCCAAGATGTGACAGCGTTTTCGGTGGCAGGGGGTTTGCCAGGGAAGGAGTGGGGACAATCCCCCAAAGCTCCCCATTCCAGTGAACGGGCAGTGTTTAGGGATCCTGTCGCCTCTCCTCTCCTGTGGGGAAGGCACTGGCCTTGTCTGTGAGTCCGCCTGAGGGCCAGTGCAAAAGGCCAAGTGTTGCCTACACCGGGAGAATGTAGTGTGCATTGAGTGCCATCCTAGGCCACGCACGTTGCTGCAGGGTTGTAATTGTGTCTGCTTAGTTCGGCCTGGCAGGGTGATCCCAGAGCGCCAACATGGAGCCCGGGAAAGCAAGGCCCAAGAGGGACCAGCTCTCCCGCAGCTCTTCTTCCCTGATGCGACAGAGCAAACACCCAAAGCCTTGCTGAGGAAGCAGCAGCGAAGTGCCGTTCGCGCCAAGCTGAAAACCTCTGCGAAAGCATAGCAGTCGCTGGGAAATCAGAGTCGGTTCTGTGGGCTGCTGTTGATACTTGCCTTAGCCTAGTATTCGCAGCACGGCGGGAGAAACCCTCATACAGCGAAAGGCTCTTTGCCTGGGCATCTCCTCTGGGAAAGCACAGCATTCTTTGGGAAATCAGAGTCTGGTCTGTGGGATGCTGCTGCTGCTTGCCTGAGCAAGACTCCACAGCACGGTGTAATAAACCTGCATGGAGCGAAATCCTCTTTGCCTGGGCATCCCCACTGCCTGAGAGAGAACTTTGGTTGCGCCTGTGGAAAGAGCCTTAAGGAAAGGGACATGTCTGTCACTGGGCTCCTCAGGAGCCTGTCTGGGGAAAGTGCAGCAAGCTGCCCCAGGAGAAGAGAAGGAGCCATTGGCCTTGTGGTCGGGAAACAGTCGCGAAACTGGAGAGCCGGCCCTGGCAGGAACAGCGGGCCAGTGGCAAAACAAGTGTCACCCACTCCCTGTGCAGAGAGACGAAGCCTGGCTGCTAAGGAGACATGAGGGGACGATTGGGCCGGGGAACATGCTCCAATCTGAGGAAGGAGTCTGGGCAGAAGGAAGGCCTTTCCTGTGCCTCTGGTCCCAAGTGGAAAGCATCTCCTTGGCCACCTGTCCAGAGGGCAGACGTGGGCTTGCCACCAAGCTCCCGGCCCTGAACTCGCAGAAACACCTCCTGGAGGAACAGGCAATCAGATGCCGTCTTCCTCCAGGATGTGGCAGCATTGGCGGAGGCAGGGGGTGTCCCGGGGAAACAGGGACAGTTACCCATTACTCCCCATCCCAGGGCACGGGAGGTGTGCAGTGATCCTCTCGCGTCTCCTCAAGGATGGGGAAGGCACTGGCCTAGTCCCCTGTCCACCTGAATGCCAGAGCAAAAGCGAAAGCACAGCATTTGCTGAGAAATCAGAGTCAGTTCTGCGAGCTCTTCAGCTGCTTGCATGTGCCCAGTCTCACGGTGGGAGAAACCCGCATACAGCGAAAGCCTCTTTGCCCGGGCATCTCCTCTGGGAAAGCACAGCATTCGTTGGGAAATCAGAATCGGATGTGTGGGATGCTGCAGCTGAATGCCTGAGCTAGTCTCCGCAGCATGGTGGAAGATACCCGCATGGAGCGAAATCCTCTTTGCCCTAGCACCCCTTTGCCTAATAAAGAAATATGGTTGCACATCTGAAAGGCCCTTAAGGAAAGGGACACGTCTGTCACCGAGCTCCACAGGAGCAAGTCTGAGGAAGGCGCAGCACGCCACCCCCAGAGAAGAGAAGGAGCCCTTGGCCTTGTGGTCGGGAAATGGTCGGGAAGCAGGAGAGCCTGCCCTTGCAGGAACAGCAGGCCGGTCGCAAGACAAATGTCACCCGCTCCCTGTGCGGAGAGACGAAGCCTGGCTGCTAAGGAGACATGAAGGGATGACTAGGGAAGGGACGCGTGCTCCACTCTGAGGAAGGAGTCTGGGAAGAAGGCAGGCCTGTCCTGTGCGTCTGGTCCCAAGGGCACAGCATCTCCTTGGACAACTGTCCGTAGGGCAGACTTGGGCTTGCTACCAGGCACCATACCCTGAAATCGCAGAAACAGCTCCCTCGAGAAACGGGCAGTCAGATGCCATCTTCCTCCAGGATATGACAGCGTTGTCGGTGGCAGGGGGTGTGCAGGAAAGGAGTGGCAACAATCCCCGAAAGCTCCCCATTCCAGTAAGGGGCGGTGTTCAGGGATCCTGTCGCCTCTACTCCCCTGTGAGGAAGGCACTGACCTAGTCCGCGAGTCCACCTGAGGTCCAGTGCCAAAGGCCAAGGGTTGGCTACACCGGGAGATGGTAGTGTGCATAGAGTGCCATCCTAGGCCATGCACGTTGCTGCAGGGTTGTGGCTGTGTCTTAGTTCGCCTGGCAGGGTGAACCCAGGACGCGAATATGAGCCCGGGAAAGCAAGGCCCAAGAGGCACCAGCTCTCTCGCAGCTCTTCTTCCCTGATGCGACTGAAGCCTTGCTGAGGAAACAGGGGCGAAGTGCTGTTCCCTCCAAGCCAAAGCCTCTGCGAAAGCACAGCATTTGCTGAGAAATGTTCTGCGGGCTGCCGCTGCTTGCATGAGCCCTGTCTCGTGGTGGAAGAAACCCGCATACAGCGAAAGACTCTTTGCCTTGTCATCTGCCTTGGGAAAGCACAGCATTCGTTGGGAAATCATAGTTGTGTTTGGGGATGCTGCTGCTGCTTGCCTGAGCTAGTCTCCGCAGCACGGTGGAAGATAACCGCATGGAGCGAAATACTCTTTGCCCTTGCACCCCTCTGCCTGAGAGAGAAGCGTGGTTGCACACGTCTGTCACCACGTTCCCCAGGAGCAGGTGTGGGGAAGGCACAGCACGCTGCCCCGGAGGAGAGAAGGAGCCCTTGGCCTTGCGGTCGGAAAACGCTCGGGAAGCAGGATAGCCTGCTGTGGCACGAACAGCAGGCCGGTAGCAAGACAAGTGTCACCCGCTCCCTGTGCGGAGAAATGGAAGCCTGGCTGCGAAGGAGACATGAGGGGACGACTAGGGCAGGGGCGCGTGCTCCACTCTAAGGAAGGAGTCTGGGCAGAAGGCAGGCCTGTCCTGTGCCTCTGGTCCCAAGGGGACAGCATCTCCTTAGCCAGCTGTACCAAGGGCAGACTTGGGCTTGCCACCAGGTGCCATACCCGCAACTCGCAGAAACAACCCCATAGAGAAACGGGCAGTCAGATGCTGTCTTCCACCAAGATGTGGCAGCTATGTGGGTGGCAGGGAGTGTGCCAAAGAAGGAGTGGAGACTGTCACCCACAGTTCCCCATCCCAGTGCACGGGCCGTGTACAGGGATCCTGTCGCCTCCTCTCTCCTGTGGTGAAGGCACTGGCCGAGACCCCGAGTCTTCCTGAGCGCCGGAACAAAAAGCAAAGCCTTACCTACCCCAGGAGATGGTAATAGGCATAGAGTACCATGCTAGGCCACGCACGCTGCTGCAGGGTTGTGACTTTGCCTGCTTAGATCGGCTTAGCAAGGTGAACCCCGGGCGCAAACTTGGAGCCCGGAAAGCAAGCCCAAGAGGCACCAGCTCTCCCGCGGCTTTTCTTCCCTGCCGCGACAGAGCGAACGACCAAAGCCTTGCTGAGGAAGCAGCAGCGAAGTGTGGTTTGCGCCAAGCTGAAAACCTCTGGGAAATCATAGCAGTCGCTGGGAAATAAGAGTCAGTTCTGCGGTCTCTTCTGCTGCTTGCCTGAGCCCAGTCTCGCGGTGGGAGATACACGCATACAGCGAAAGCGTCTTTGCCCTAGCACCCCTCTGCCTGAGAGAGAAGCACGCTTGCGACTGTGGAAAGAGGCTTAAGGAAAGGGACACGTCTTTCACTGCGCTCCCCAGGAGCATGTCTGTGGAAGGTGCAGCACGCTGCCCAGTGAGAAGAGCAGGAACCGTTGGCCTTCTGGTCTGGAAACAGTTGCGAAGCAGGAGAGCCAGCCCTGGCAGGCAAAGCGGCCGGTGGCAATACAAGTGTCACCCGCTCCCTGCGCAGAGAGATGGAACCCTGGCTGCTACGGAGAGAGGAGGGGATGAGTAGGGCAGGGCGCCTGCTCCACTCTTAGGAAGGAGTCTGGGCAGAAAGCATGCCTGTCCTGAGCCTCTGGGCCCAAGGAGACAGCAGCTCTTTGGCCACCTGTCCATGGGGCAGACATGCGCTAGCCACGAGGCGCCTACGCTGAACTCGCAGAAACAGCTCCCTGAAATAACGGGGAGTGAGACGCCGTCTTCCTCCAGGATGTGGAAGCTTGGAGGAGGCACGGGGTTTAAGGGGAAGGGGTGGGGACAGTCCCCCAAAGCTCCCTATTCAGTGCATGGGCGGTGTGCAGGGATCCTGTCACCTCTCCTTTCCTGTGGGGAAAGCACTGGGCTAGTCCGCGAGTCCGCCTGAGCGCCAGAGTAAAAGGCCAAGGGATGCCTACACCGGGAGATGGTAGTGTGTATAGGGTGCCATCCTAGGCTCCGCACGCTACTGCAGGGCTGTGGCTGTGTCACCTGGCAGTGTGAACCCAGGACGCGAACATGGAGCCCGGGAAAGCAAGGCCCAAGAGGCACCAGCTCTCCCGCAGCTCTTCTTCCCTGACGCGACTGAAGCCTTGCTGAGGAAGCAGCGGCGAAGTGCTGTTCGCTCCAAGCCAAAGTCTCTGGGAAATCACAGCATTCGCTGAGAAATGTTCTGCGGGCTGCTGCTTCTTGCCTGAACCCTGTCTCACAGTGGGAGAAACCCGCATACAGCGAAAGCCTCTTTGCCTTGTCATCTGCCCTTGGAAAGCACAGCATTCATTGGGAAATCTGAGTTGGGTTTGGAGATGCTGCTGCTGCTTGCCTGAGCTAGTCTCCGCAGCACGGTGAATGATACCCACATGGAGCGAAATACTTTTGCCCTAGCATTCCCTCTGCCTGAGAGAGAAGCGTGGTTGCACACGTCTATCACCGCGCTCCCGAGGAGCAATGTGGGGAAGGTGCAGCACGGCACCCCCAGAGAAGAGAAGGAGCCGTTGGCCTTGGGGTCGGGAACCTCTCGGGAAGCAGGATAGCCTGCCGTGGCACGAACAGCAGGCCCGTAGCAAGACAAGTGTCCCCCGCTCCCTGCGCGGAGAGATGGAAGCCTGGCTGCTAAGGAGACATGAAGGGATGACTAGGGCAGGGGCGTGTGCTCCACTCTGAGGAAGGAGTCTGGGCAGAAGGCAGGCCTGTCCTGTGCCTCTGGTCCGAAGGGGACAGCATCACCTTGGCCAGCTGTACCAAGGGCAGACTTGGTCTTGCCACCAGGTGCCATACCCGCAACTCGCAGAAACAACCCCATGGAGAAACGGGCAGTCAGATGCCGTCTTCCACCAAGATGTGGCAGCGATGTGGGTGGCAGGGGGTGTGCCAGGGATGGAGTGGAGACTGTCCCCCACAGTTCCCCATCCCAGTGCACGGGCCGTGTGCAGGGATCCTGTCGCCTCCTCTCTCCTGCGGTGAAGGCACTGGCCTAGACCTCGAATCTTCCTGAGCGCCGGAACAAAATGCAAAGCCTTAACTACCCCACAGAAGATGGTATTAGGCATAGAGTGCCATGCTAAGACACGCACGCTGCTGCAGGGTTGTGACTGTGTCTGCTTAGTTCGGCTTAGCAAGATGAACCCCGGGCGCACTTGGAGCCCGGAAAGCAAGGCGCAAGAGGCACCAGCTCTCCCGCGGCTTTCCTTCCCTGCCGCTACAGAGCAAACGACCAAAGCCTTGCTGAGGAAGCAGCAGCGAAGTGTGGTTTGCGCCAAGCTGAAAACCTCTGGGAAAGCATAGCAGTCGCTGGGAAATCAGAGTCAGTTCTGCGGTCTCTTCTGCTGCTTGACTGAGCCCAGTCTCGCGGTGGGAGATACACGCATACAGCGAAAGCCTCTTTGCCCGGGCATCTCCTCTGGGAAGGCACAGCATTCGTTGGGAAATCAGAATCGGATGTGTGTGATGCTGCATCTGAATGCCTGAGCTAGTCTCCGCAGCATGGTGGAAGATACCCGCATGGAGTGAAATCCTCTTTGCCCTAGCACCCCTCTGCCTGAGAGAGAAGCGCGCTTGCACCTGTGGAAAGAGCCTTAAGGAAAGGGACACGTCTTTCACTGCACTCCTCAGGAGCATGTCTGTAAAGGTGCAGCACGCTGCCCAAGGAGAAGAGCAGGAGCCGTTGGCCTTCTGGTCTGGAAACAGTTGGGAAACAGGAGAGCCGGCACTGGCAGGCACAGCGGCCGGTGGCAATACAAGTGTCACCCGCTCCCTGCGCATAGAGACGGAACCCTGGCTGCTACGGAGAGAGGAGGGTATGAGTAGGGCAGGGCGCCTCATTGTTGTTCCACATTTACCATAGCAAAAAAAAAAAAAAAAAAAAAAAAAAGCTTTTTATAAACAAAGTGTTCAGAAGGGGGCGCCACTGTAAACAATGAGAGTTTTCCCTGCCCCGACACCTTTGTTGCAGAAACAGCTGAAAGCAATCAGGTCAGACAGATCCAAGGGCTGGAGGGATTTTTAAAATTACAAAAACCGAACCAAATCAAACCAAAACAAAAATCAAAACCAATGGCCAAGATTTCAAGTTTGCTACTAAAGGTATGACATTCTCCTAAGACATTCGCGTGAATTGTTCAATATATTTATATATTTATATTTGAAGAAGAAGGAACTCTTTGATGCAGCAAATCCACGTTGATTATAAATTACCAGATATGGGGCTCCTGGGTGGCTCAGTGCTTGAGGCCTCTGCTTTCGGGTCAGGTCATGATTTCAGGGTCCTGGGATGGAGCGCCACATCTGGCACTCTGCTCAGCGGGGAGCCTGCATCCCCCCCCCCTCTGTCTTTCTCTCTACCTACTTGTGCTCTGTCAAATGGGTAAATAAGATCTTTAAAAAAAGAATTACTAGGTGTGAAATACATCGAGGGTATGGGAAGGAACATGATTTCACCTGATCAGACTAGGAAGTGGTTGAAGCCTGAATTAAAGTGCTATAAAAAGAGTAAAGACCTGGGAAATATATGGGGAAAAAATCCCTAGATAAACAGCAATAATAACTGGCTGCTCTTTATTGATCCAGATCCTGCGGTAGGCAAGGAAGAGCTGGTTTTAGCCAGAGGATGATCTCCGTTTGTCTTCATGATCTGGCATTTCCTGCAAGCCACGCATGGGGCTCTGCACTAGAGCTGCAAATGCTGGGGGGCCCTCACTGTCCCTTTTCTCTTCTCAGTGGGACAACGGGCATGTCCATGGTGCAGTGAGACAGGCTTTACCACAGGGAGATAAAAGACTGCCAAGGGTAGGTTGGAGCTGGGAAAACCCACTTAGGAACAGATTTTCAGGGGAGGTGATAGACAAGGGCAAAGCAAAGAGTGAGGATGAGTGTGTCAAGTTTCAAAGTGCCAGGAGGCAGCACAGTGCATTCGGGAAACTACAGCAAGTTCATGACAACCGACAGCTGATCTCACAGCATCACCTGGGAATGGAGGCTGAGCCCCGGGGTTAACACTGGGGCTGAGATGGTTTGTATACTATGCCGAGGAGGTGAGGTACTACACTGTAGGGGCACAGGGAGCTACCGGAGGATTTCAAATATCAGAAGTGTAACCATAATAGTGTATTTAATTGCATCCTAGCTTTCATCAAGGGTAAGATGCACTATAGTTTATGTTCGACTAAGAAAGAGAAATGCTGTCAGTTAAACTAAGATATGTCATCAAGTGCAAGGTGAGTGCCACCTTAAGAGATATTAAAAGGGGGGGGGACAAATCGTAGAACAAGTAAACTGTGGAACTACAATAATTAAGAATGGTTGAGCACTTGGATCAACAAAATAAGTGATTATTGCTTCCCATGTGCCCCAAACTATATTAAGTCTTAGAACGAGACACATTCTCATCTTGATGCCCCGCAGCTGTTAGACCCAAGGTACAGAGGGCAGTAGCCAACGACCAGCATGCCCCAAGTGCCATGTGCAGACTCTAAGAGCAACTGCATTTGAGAAAGGAAACGGTTGAGAGTGGGCTTTCTGAGGTAGAGAATTATTAGCTGGGAAAGGAGGAAAATTGACACAGAATCGGAATTGATGCCCCTACATGACAGAGTTGGTGAAATTTCCCTTCTCAGAGATCTTGAGGCTCCTCATAAATGTATGTTTCATTTTGGACGGAACATTCAGGATAAATATGATCTGTTCGAGGTTCTGGTTCTCTTATCAGGACTGTTTCTTAGGCTTCAATGGCACAAGAAAAGGGTTTAGATAGTCCAGGGTCAATGCTGACAAAAGCAAAGCACGGTATCTATGAAAAACTAACCACTCAGAAGAGAACAACAGATAAAAGGCCAGGCCTACCTGACCCTGCAGGATAGGTAAGGTTGGTCCGGCAACAGGGGTAGAGGGGAAGTGCCCATCTCCCGCTAGAAGAGCTAGAGAAGACCCCTTCCTGAGAGACCACCAGGAGAGGAGAGCAGTAGGTGCTGATGATGAAGAATATTTTAATCAGCAGAGAAGGTCAAAATGACAAAGTTCCACGATCAGAGTAAACATATGGGATTAAAAAGTAAAAAATTTAAAAAAAAGATTTTTTTGAAAGGACTTTTTTTTTTAAAGGACTTTAAACAAAAGTCCTTTTTAAGAGACAGTTGGCTGTTTAAACCAAAAGTACAACTCACTGAGAGAATCGCTGCATTATTTATTGGGGTAGAAAGGACCTGGAATGTAGAAAGACCCATTCTGCAGAGGAAAAAAGAGAATCACTAACAGGCCTCATGCCTTGCACAGCCAGTGGCTAGAATCCCTGCCTCATGAGACCTTGTGCTAGAAGGCCGCTAGAACCATCTCAACTATGTTAGTCTATCTTGGAAGCCAACAAGTGTTTGCCCAGTTAAGAGCACGGTAACAATCAGTCACGTTATGTTATAATGATTGTCGATATCTTTAAAAGCCTTGTCAAGTTCCTTTTTGAGTAACCCTCACCCCACCCTTAGAGAAATTTATCTGTGGTTCACCTCTTTGAAATACCTCATTGTTGTTCCACATTTACCATAGCCAAAAATAAAATAAAATAAAATAAAATAAACGCTTTTTATAAACAAAGTGTTCCGAAGGGGGCGCCACTGTAAACAATGAGAGTTTTCGCTGCCCGGACACCTTTGTTGCAGAAACAGCTGAAAGCAATCAGGTCAGACAGAGCCAAGGGCTGGAGGGATTTTTAAAATTACAAAAACCGAGCTAAATCAAACCCTTTTCCTTTCTTACATGCCTGTCTTCTAGAGTTTCTTCTCTCCTCCCAATTACTTCCCTTCGTTTGAATCTTCTCTTTGGTCCCTTTCTCCCTGCTCTCTGCTCCTCCTCCCCTTCCCTGGCCCCTGTTCAGCTCCATCCAGACTGCAGGCAGAGCTGGACTAACACGCTCACTCGCTAGCTCAGCCACCCTCCAGAGAAGTCACTCTTCGGTGGCCACCTTCCTGATCCCCTGGTCCTTTCTCCACTTATTCAGCTATTGCTCTGCAGTCGAAGGAGGACAGAGCGGGGCTGCCGCAGAATCAGGCCAGAGGAGAGACCAAAACATGTGTCCACACTGTCCCCCAGTACTGCTGCTCTGAGAGCTTTCGGAGTCCTCAACAGGGCTAGGATTTAGGGGCTTCTTCAGAACCGGGAGTGAAAACAGCCATAGGTCAAAAGAAAAGCTATGAACCCCACACAAAAATAATAATCACAAATAAAAACTAAGTTAGCTGTGAAGTCCCAAAGTCAAAGAATTGCCTTGAATCTGTCACTAGAAAGCACCCAAGGCCTCACAATCTGGGTTCTGGGTGCCCTGGGAATGGCAGGAGTCTCTGAAACCCTTCCCTCTTCATTCACTCCCAAAGAACGTCCTCTGAGGTGGTCTTCAAACTTCCTCTGAGAAACTGTCTCTGGGAACTGTAGGCCCTCGGCTGCTGGGACGAATGAGGGTGATGTAAGGACCTGATGGGCAGCTTTACCATGAGACTGTGGCTTCTGGATGCAGTCCTCAGGTCCCGTGGTCTGGGTGAGATCTAGGTCTTTGAGTGGAGGTGAACAGTTGAGATTTCAGATTTTGAGTTGAATCTGGGATGATTAGTGCTTTGGAAGGCATTGGGTGAAGGTATTTTGCACACGGGAAGGACACGAATTTGGGGAGCCAGTGAGTGGACTGTTAAGAGCTGACCTTGCATTACCCCCAGAAACCTTGCTGCTGTCCTTATCTCTGGTACCACAGAACGTGACCTTATTTGGAACTAGAGTTCCTTAAACATGCAATCACATTACAGTGAGGTCGTTAGAGTGGGCCCTAATCTCCTGTAACTTACCTCCTTATGTAAAGGGAAAATCTGGACAGAGAGATGCCCCTACTGTCAGTGGTGGGCAGTGCATGAACTTCTAGAACCCTGACAGTAGTGGAAAACAGACTCAGGCTGGGCACTAGGTAAATGGGAGCTCTAGTGGAATTTCAGATGAAGATGCTGTGGACCTCGGCTTCCCAGGTCATAGTGACGTTAGGATTTCAAATTCAAGTCAGAGATGAAAGAAACATCTGGACTCGGTCCTCAGGTACACGCAGTATTCTGAACTGAGGCTAGAACCAGAGACCATTCTAATGAAAGGCCTCCACAGGTGGGCTCTCACAGGTGGGCTCCGACTTAGTTTCCTGTATATTCATTCATGAAATTGCTCTGCGGGTCAACATGCAGAACAAAACCATTTAATAAAAGTGACAATGAGGTGAGGAAAGGGACGCCAGAAGGCATGTGAATGTGGAGAGAGGAAGAGCCAGGGTGGAAAAACCGAGAATCCCTCCCTGCGCTCCTTGCTGCCAGGGAGGTCTGAGGGACTAGTTTCCACCTGGGATCCCAAGTCCAGAACAAAAGTGGCGGGTCTAAGGCTCGGGATGAGGGAAGGGGGTCCTCGGCACACGCACGTGGGGGTGCCAAACGATGGGGGCTATTGCGCTCGCTGGCGGGGGGGGCACCTCGCATGGCTCCATCCCCGGCCTGACCCCATGGGGGGGTTACAGGCAATTTAAATGCAATAGCACTCTCTTCAGGGTTTTAAATAATCCGTGTCTGTCTTGGCACATGAGAATGCAAAGATAGGAAATGGTTTGTAAAAGATCACATAATAGCTTTTACTATACGGTATCAGCAATTTATCCTAAAGGAGCTGCCTCCAGCTAAAAACTGAGCTTTGAAAAATGCAGAAAAGCAGCAAACGTTTACACACACTCTTGGTGACGAGAGGCATGCTTTGTGCCCCTCATCATCTCTTTCGTGGTTCTGAGACCCTTGGCGCTCAGTAGTTTAGTGTCTTATTCTCTGGAATAGGCCATTGAAGAAATACCAGACCCAGAGAAGAAGGTCCTGCTGGGTGTCTGAAGAAAGTACAACCTTTTAGATGAAGCTTTCTGGGGAATTTGTTAGTGGTTTGGTCTGCTTCTGATAGGAAGGGAAATTTTAGTTTTAAAGATTTTATTTATTTATTTGATAGAGATCACAAGTAGGAATAGAGACAGGCAGAGAGAGAGGAAGAAACAGGCTCCCTGCAGAGGAGTGAGCCTGATGTGGGGCTCGATCCCAGGACCCTGGAATAATGACCTGAGCCGAAGGCAGAGGCTTTAACTCACTCTGCCACCCAGGTGCCCAAGGGAAATTTTTTAAAAAGATTTTATTTATTTATTTGACAGACAGAGATCACAAGTAGGCATAGAGCAGGCAGAGAGAGAAGTGGAAGCAGGCTCCCTGCTGAGCAGAGATCCAGACATGGGGCTCAATCCCAGGACCCTAGATTCATGACCTGAGCCAAACGCAAAGGCCCAGTGAGCCAAACTCACTGAGCTACTCGGGTGCCCCAGGAAGGGAAATTTTTTTAAGAGTATTTTCTCTTTGAAAATATTTTGAGGTTTGGTTTGTGGTTCTTTCTGACTTCTCATGAAGATGGAATTTCTTCTGAGGTTGGTTGTCAGGAACCGCATATCAAATCGTGCTATCTTGTTAGCAATAAATAAATAAATAAATAAATAAATAAATGCTCAAGTGTTGGTATAAAGCTATTATGCTTTTCAAAATCCTGAACTATAATTCATGTATCGTGGTCATTCCTTATCATATCAAACAGGAGAGAGGTGGCAGAAACGCACTTTCAAGTTAATTTTTTTTTACAAGGAAGATTGACTTATGAACCTACTTTGTTATTCCCTTTCATTCAATTTCCCTGTACCTCTTTTTCTATGAATTGTAATGGTAAACCATCATTATTTTTATTGTTGGCCCGTGAGAATTAGAGATCAATGCCCAAGTGAAAGCAGAAGGCAGGTTTATTAAAGCAACAGCACACTCTCTAAGGGAGAGCAGGTGGTATTCCATGAGGTGGAGCTGGCCCTTACTTTGTTTTGGGATTGGATATTCCTTGGTCTTTTTGAAGTGGGAGGACCCTCAACATGCAGTGGATTGATCTCTAATGGAGGCTGCTTCCAATCATTTGGGGGACTCCTACCACATGTTGGGAAAAGGAGTTGTTGTCATTTTTATTTTATTTTTTTCAGGGTTCCAAAATTCACATTTTATGCACCACACCCAGTGCTCCATGCAATATGTGCCCTCCATAACTCCCATTAACAGGCTTACCCAACCCTCTGCCCCCCTCCCCTCAAAACTCTCAGTTTGTTTCTCAGAGTCTCTCATGGTTTGTCTCCCCCTCCTATTTCCCCCCACTCACTTCTCCTCTTGATCACCCAGTGTCTTCTGTGTTATTCTTTATGCTCCACAATTAAGTGAAACCATATGAAAATTGAATATCTCTGCTTGAATTATTCCACTCAGGATTATCTCCTCCAGTCCCGTCCATGTTGATACAAAAGTTGGGTATCCTTCCTTTCAGAAGGAAGCATAATACTCCATTGTAAAAATGGATCATATCTTCTTTATCCGTTCATCCATTGAAGGTCATCTTGGTTCTTTCCAATGTTTAATGACTGTGGCCATTGCTCAATAAACATTAGGGTACAGATGTCCCTTCTTTTCACTGCATCTGTATCTTAGGGGTAAATACTCAGAAGTGCAATTGCAGGGTCATAGGGTAGCTCTAATTTTAATTTCTTAAGGTTTCTCCACACTGTATCCCAAAGTAGCTGCACCAACTGGCATTCTCACCAATAGTGTAAGAGGGTTCCCCATTCTCCACATCCTCTCCAACACTTGTTGTTTATTGCCTTCTTAATTTTGGCCCTTCTAACTGTGTAAGGTGGTATCCCAATGTGCTTTTGATTTGAATCTCCCTGATGGCTAATGATGATGAACATTTTCTCATGCATCTGTTTGCCATTTGTATGTCTTCTTTGGAGAAGTGTCTGTTCATGTCTTCTGCCCATTTTTTGACATGATTATCTGTTTTGTGTGTGTTGAGTTTGAGGAGTTCTTTATAGATCTTGGATATCAGCCCTTTATCTGTAATGTCCTTTGTGAAAATCTCCCATTCCGTGGTTTGTCTCTTCATTTTGTTGATGGTTTCCTTTGCTGTGCAGAAACTTTTGATCTTGGTGAAGTCCCAAAAGTTCATTTTTGCTTTTGTTTCCTTTGTCTTTGGGGACATGTCTTGAAAGAATTTGCTGTGGCCAGTGTCCAAGAGGTTACTGCCTATGTTCTCCTCTAGGATTTTGATAGATTCCTGCCTCACGTTGAGGTCTTTTGTCCATTTCGAATTTATCTTTACGTATGGTATAAGAGAATGGTTGAGTGTCATTCTTCCATACATAGCTGTCCAATTTTTCCAGCACCATTGATTGAAGAGGCTGTCTTTTTTCCACTGTGTAATTTGTTCTGCTTTGTCAAAGATTTTTTGAACATAGAGTTGATGGTCCATATCTGGGAACTCTACTCTAATCCACTGGTCTAGATGTCTTCTTAACCCACTGAGCCACCCAGGTGCCCCTTTTAAGCTATTATTTAAAAGTAGAGTCATTCTTTTTTTTTTTTTAGGATTTTATTTATTATTTATTTGACAGAGAGAGATCACAAGTGGACGGAGGACAGGCAGAGGGTTAGGGTTAGACGTCGTTGGGGTCAGCGTTAGCATAAGGCTTAGGGTAGGGGTCAGGTTAGGGTTAGGTTCATGGTTAGGTTTAGGGTCAGACTCACAGTAGGGTCAGGGTTAGCATTATGCTCAGAGTCAGGGTCAGGGTCACTGTTAGGGTGACGGTTAGGTTTAGGGTCAGGTTCAGGGTCATGGTCAGATTTAGGGTCAGGGTCAGGGTTAGGCTCATGGTTATTGTAAGGTCAGCTTTATGTTTAGGTTCTGTTTTATGAGCAGGTTCAGGATCAAGGTTAGCTTTAGGGTTACTAATGTGTTCAGGATCATGGATTGGTTAGGTTTACAGTCAGGGTTAGGGTCAGTATTAAGGTCAAGGCCAGGGTCAGGTTTAAGGTTAAGTTCTGTCATAGGCAAAGTTCAGATTTAGGGTTATGATCAGGGTCAGGGAGAGGGTCAGGATTATTGTTAAAGTGGGGTTAGGTTTAGGGTTAGAGGTAGTTTGCGGGTTAGGGTTAGACCGGGGTAGGGTCAGTGTCAGGGATAATGTTAGGGGTTAGTTTTAGGGTTAGGTTCAGCATTAGGTTTCGGGTCAGGGCCCGTGTTAGTGTCAGGGTCAGGGTTACGTTTAGGGTTAGACATAGGTTCAGGCTCCCATTCAGTGTCAGGGTTAGTGTTAAGTTCAGGGTCAGAGTCACTGTTAGGGTCAGGGTTAGGTTTCTGGTCTTTGCCTGGGTCGGGGTCATGGTGAAGTCTAGGGCCAGTGTCAGGCGTAGGGTCAGGATCAGGTATTGGTTTAAAGTCCACATTCGGGTCAGGGACAAGGTTATGTAGACGTCAGTGTTAGTGTCATGATTAGGATTAGAGTCAGGGTCAGGGTCAGGGTCTGGAGAAGGTCAGGGCCAGGGTCAGGTTTAGGGTCAGGCTTTGATTTAGGGTCAATGTTTGGTTCAGTGTCACAGTTAGGTTTTGGTTGTAGGGTTTGGGATTCGGGTTAGGGTTAGAGTTAGTAGTAGGGTTATGGTTAGGGTTAGGGATAGCGTAAGGTCAGGGTTAGGGTTTGGTTTAGGGTAGGGGTTAGGGTTAGGGTCAGGGTCAGCGTTAGGTTTAGGTTCAGGGTCCGTCGAGGGTTAAGGTTAGGGTCAGGGTTAGGTCACCCTCAGGGTTAGGATTAGGGTCAGGGTCAGGGTCATGGTTAGGTATGAGTCATGGTTACGGTAATGTCAGACTTAGGTTTAGGTTCAGGGTCCACATTAGGGTCAGGGTCAGGTTTAGATTTAGGGTTCAGGTCAGGATCACAGTCAGCTTTAAGGTCAGGGTCATGGTCAGGGCTTGGGTGAGGGTTTGGGGCAGGCTCACAGTCAGTGTCAGGGTCAGTGTAAGTGGTTACTCTTAGTGTAATCCCCGCTCCTGGGTCATGGACCCATCCGTTCAGCGTCTCAGGATAAACCCTGGGCAGAAGGGTGTAGAACCTACACCCGATTCCACTTAACCAGCCTTAAACTGTGGTGTGAACATGACTTGCCCACCAGACATCTAAACCCTCATCAGCCTGATCCTGCTTGGGGCATCTCCACCCACAATGGCATGGCCAGGTCCTCTTTACACACAGACACACAGACACCCAGAGGCACACACATGCACACACACACACACACACTCACAGAGAGAGAGACGGGGAGGAGACCTAGGGCTACACCGGTTGATCAGAAGGTGTGGACTCTCAGACTCTGAGCCCCCTGGTGTCCCCTTTGATTTTATTAGCCAAAGGGCCTGAGGCGTTGGGGAAACCTGATATGACCTGCCAGGGTTTGGACATGTCTGGCGGGCGAACTCTCTTCTTCCTGCATCCTCTGGGCTTCAGTACAGCAGAAGAACATATCGCTTCCTTTAGGATGTGCCTAGAAATGAGCTGGGCACGGCAGTTTCTCTGTAATGGAGAGCCTGTATACGTGGGTTCCAATTTCGTTGGGCTCTGTCTTCAGCGAAGTGAGGTCACCACTGCCTGGGGGCTCCTTACCGAACTTCCTGCTTCACCAGAGCTCCCTGAGCGGCCGGTCCCCAAGCTGCTCAAGGCTCACACTCTACTCAATGCAGTGCCCATCCAGTGACCCCCATACAGCCTCCCCATGCCCCTGGAGGGCTGGGTGCAGCTGTTGTCCCCACTGAGGGAACAGAGCTGGGTTTAGACCAGGTTACTGTTAGGGTTAGGGTTTAGAAAGACTTTGTTTCAGGGTGAGAGTTAGACGTTGTTGCGGTCAGGGTTAGCGTAAGGCTTAGTGTAGGGGTCAGTGTTAGGGTTAGGTTCCTGGTTAGGTTTAGGGTCAGGCTCACAGTAGGGTCACGGTTAGCGTTATGCTCAGAGTCAGGGTCAGGTTCAGTGTTAGGGTGACGGTTAGGTTTAGGGTCAGGTTCAGGGTCATGGTTTGGTTTAGGGTCAGGTTCAAGTTTTGTTTTTGGGGCAAGTTTCATGTCAAGGTCAGGGTTAGGTTTGAGACAGGTTTAGTGTCAGGGTTAGGGTTAGGTCAGCTTTATGTTTAGGTTCTGTTTTATGAGTAGGTTCAGGATCAGGGTTAGCTTTAGGGTTACGATTCTGTTCAGAATCACGGATTGTGTCAGAGTTAGGTTTACAGTCAGGATTAGGGTCAGTGATAAGGTCAAGGCCAGGGTCAGGTTTAAGGTTAAGGTCTGATATAGGCAAAGTTCACAGTTAGGGTTATGATCAGTGTAAGGGAGAGGGTCAGTTTTATTGTTAAAGTGGGTTTAGGCTTAGGGTTAGAGGTAGTTTGAGGGTTAGGGTTAGACCGGGTTAGGGTCAGTGTCAGCGATAATGTTAGGAGTTAGTTTTAGGGTTAGGTTCAGCGTTAGGTTTCGGATCAGGGCCCGTGCTAGTGTCAGGGTCAGGTTTACGGTTAGGGTTAGAGTTAGGGTCAGGCTCCCATTCAGTGTCAGGGTTATTGTTAGTGTCAGGGTCAGCGTCTGTGTTAGGGTCAGCGTTAGGTTTATGGTCTTTACCTGGATCCCGGTCAGGGTGAAGTCTAGGGCCAGTGTCAGGATTACGGTCAAGATCAGGTATCGGTGTAATATCCACATTCGGGTCAGGGACAGGGTTATGTAGTGGTAAGTGTTAGAATCATGGTTAGGTTTAGGGTCAGGGCCAGAGTCAGGTTTAGGGTCAGTATCTGGTATAGGCCAAGTTCAGGGGTAGGGTGATGATCATAGTCAGGTATAGGGTCAGGGTTATTGTTAAAGTTTAGAGTTAGTGTTAGGGTTAGCGTTAGGTTGACTGTTAGGGTTAGAACTTGTTAAGGTCAGGGTCCATGGTAGGGTCAGGGGTTAGTGTTAGGGTTAGGTTCAGCGATAGGATTCGGGGTATGGCCCGTGTTAGTGTCAGGGTCTGGGTTACATTTAGGGTTAGAGTTAGGGTCAGGCTCACAGTCTGGGTCAGATTTAGTGTTCAGGTCAGGGTCGGGGTCACACTTAGGGTCAGGGTTAGGTATATGGTCATGGTCTGGGTCAGGGTCAGGGTGAAGTTTATCACCAGAGTCCGGTTTAGGATCAGGTTCAGGTATTGGTTTAAAGTCCACATTCGGGTTGGACACAGTTATGTAGTGGTCAGTGTTAGTGTCATGGTTAGGATTAGGGTCAGGGTCAGGTTCAGGTGAAGGTCAGGGCCAGGTCAGGTTTAGGTTCAGGCTTTGGTTTAGGGTTAATGTTCGGTTCAGTGTCACAGTTAGGTTTTGGCAGTAGGTTTTGGGATTGGTGTTTGAGTGAGAGGTAGAAGTAGGGTTACGGTTAGGGTTAGGGATAGACAGTGGAAGGTCAGTGTTAGGGTTTGGTTTAGGGTAGGGGTTAGTGTTAGGGTCAGGGTCATCATTAGGATTAGGTTCAGGGTCCGTAGAGGGTCATGGTTAGAGTTATCTTTAGTTTTAGGGTTAGCGTTACGCTCACAGTCACGGTCAGGGGTAGGGTTAAGGTTAGGGTCAGGGTTAGGTCACCCTCAGGGTTAGGATTAGGGTCAGGGTCAGGGTCATGGTTAGGTATGAGTCATGGTTACGGTAATGTCAGACTTAGGTTTAGGTTCAGGGTCCACATTAGGGTCAGGGTCAGGTTTAGATTTAGGGTTCAGGTCAGGATCACAGTCAGCTTTAAGGTCAGGGTCATGGTCAGGGCTTGGGTGAGGGTTTGGGGCAGGCTCACAGTCAGTGTCAGGGTCAGGGTTAGTGGTTACTGTTAGTGTTAGCCCCGCTCCTGGGTCATGGACCCATCCCTTCAGGGTCTCAGGATTTACCCTGGGCAGAAGTGTTTAGACCCTATACCCGATCCCACTTAACCAGCCTTAAACTGGGGTGTGAACATGACTTGCCCACCAGACATCTAACCCCTCATCAGCCTGATCCTGCTTGGGGCATCTCCACCAATGATGGCATGGCCAGGTCCTCTTTACACACAGACTCACAGACACCCAGAGGCACACACACACACACACACACACACACACACACACACACACAGATGGGGAGGAGTCCTAGGGCTACACTGGTAGTTCATAAGGTGTGGGCCTCTCTGACTCTGAGCCCCCTGGTGTGACCTTTTGGTTTTATTAGCCAAAGGGCCTGAGGCGTTGGGGAAACCTGTTATGACCTGCCACGTAGGGGACATGTCTGGAGGGCCAGCTCTTCTCCCTGCATCCTCTAGTCTTCAATACAGCAGAAGAACATGTCGCTTCCTTTAGGATGTGCCTAGAAATGAGCTGGGCATGGCGGTTTTCTCTGTAATGGGGTGCCTGGATACGTGGGTTCCAATTCCGTTGGGCTCTGTTGTCAGGGAAGTGAGGTCACCACTGCCTGGGGGCTCCTTACCACACTTCCTGCTGCACCAGAGCTCCCTGAGCCGCCAGTCCCCAAGCTGCTCAGGGCTCACAATCCACTCAATGCAGTGCCCATCCAATGACCCCCATACAACCTCCCCCCAGCCCCTGGGAGGCCTGGGTGCAGCTGTTGTCCCCGCTGAGGGAACCGTGCTGGGATTAGACTAGGTTAGTGTTAGGATTAGGGTTCGAAATATTTAGGGTTAGGGTTAGGGTTAGACGTTGTTGGCGTCAGGGTCAGCGGATGGCTTAGGGTAGGGGTCATGGTTAGAGTTACGATCATGGTTAGGTTTAGAGACAGGCTCACAGTAGGATCAGGGTTAGTGTTACGGTCAGATTCCGGGTCAGGGTCAGTGTTAGGGTGACGGTTAGGTTTAGGGTCAGGTTAAGGGTTATGGTCAGATTTAGGGTCAGGTTCAAGATTTGGTTTGGGGGCAAGGTTCATGTCAGGGACAGGGTTAGGTTTGGGACAGGTTTAGTGTCAGGGTTAGGGTTAGGTCAGCTTTATGTTTAGGTTCTGTTTCATGAGTAGGTTCAGGATCAGGGTTAGCTTTAGGGTTACGATTCTGTTCAGAATCATGGATTGGGTCAGAATTAGGTTTACAGTTAGGGTTAGGGTCAGTGTTAAGGTCAAGGCCATGGTCAGGTTTAAGGTTAAGGTCTGACATAGGCAAAGTTCAGAGTTAGAGTTATGATCAGGGTCAGGGAGAGGGTCAGGTTTATTGTTAAAGTGGCGTTACGGTTATGGTTAGAGGTAGGTTGAGGGTTAGTGTTAGACCGGGTTAGGGTCAGTGTCAGGGATAATGTTAGGGGTTAGTTTTAGTGTTAGGTTCAGCGTTAGGTTTCCGGTCAGGGCCCGTGTTAGTGTCAGGGTCAGGGTTACGGTTAGGGTTAGAGTTAGGGTCAGGCTCCCATTCAGTGTCAGGGTTAGTATTAGGGTCAGGGTCTGGGTCACTGTTAGGGTCAGGGTTAGGTTTATGGTCTTTACCTGGGTCAGGGTCAGGGTGAAGTCTAGGGCCAGTGTCATGTTTACGGTAAGGTTCAGGTATTGGTTTAAAAAGTCCAGATTCAGATAAGGGACAGGCATATATAGTGGTCATTTTTAGGGTCATGGTTAGTTTTAGGGTCATGGCCAGGGTCAGGTTTAGGGTCACGGTCTGGTATAGGCAAAGTTCACGGACAGGTTTATGGTCAGCGTCTGGTATAGGCAAAGTTCAGGGTTAGGGTTATGATCATAGTCAGGTATAGGGTCAGGGTTATTGTTAAAGTTTAGGGTTAGTGTTAGGGTTAGCGTTAGGTTGACGGTTAGGGTTAGAACTTGTTAGGGTCAGGGTCCGTTTTGGGTTAGGGGTTAGTGTTAGGGTTAGGTTCAGCTATAGGATTCGGTGGAGGGCCCGTGTTTGTGTAGGGTTAGGGTTACATTTAGGGTTGGAGTTGGGGTCAGGCTAACAGTCAGGGTCAGGTTTAGTGTTCAGGTCAGGGTCGAAGTCACTGTTAGGGTCAGGGTTAGGTTTATCGTCATGGTCTGTGTCAAGATCAGGGTGAAGTTTAGCGCCAGTGTCAGGTTTACTGTCATGTTCAGGTTTTGGTTTAAAGTCCACTTTGGGTCAGGGACAGGGTTATGTAGTGGTCAGTGTTAGTGTCATGGTTAGGATTAGGGTCAGGATCAGGGTCAGGTGAAGGTCATGGCCAGGGTCAGGTTTAAGGTTAAGGTCTGACATAGGCAAAGTTCAGACTTAGGGTTATGAACAGGGTCAGGGACAGGGTCTGGTTTATTGTTAAAGTGGGGTTGGGGTTAGGGTTAGAGGTAGGTTGAAGGTTAGGGATAGACCGGGTTAGGGTCAGTGACAGGGATAATGTTAGGGGTTAGTTTAAGGGTTAGGTTCAGCGTTATGTTTCGGGTCAGGGCCCGTGTTAGTGTCAGGGTCAGGGTTACGGTTAGGGTTAGAGTTAGGGTCAGGCTCCCATTCAGTGTCAGGGTTTTTGTTAGGGTCAGGGTCAGCGTCTCTGTTAGGTTCAGCGTTAGGTTTATGGTCTTTACCTGGGTCAGGGTCAGGGTGAAGTCTAGGGCCAGTGTCAGCATTACGGTCAAGATCAGGTATTGGTTTAAAGTCCACATTCGGTCAGGGACAGGGTTATGTAGTGGTATGTGTTAGAATCATGGTTAGGTTTAGGGTCAGGGCCAGAGTCAGGTTTAGGGTCAGTGTCTGGTATAGGCCAAGTTCAGGGGTAGGGTGATGATCATAGTCAGGTATAGGGTCAGGGTTATTGTTAAAGTTTAGAGTTAGTGTTAGGGTTAGCGTTAGGTTGACTGTTAGGGTTAGAACTTGTTAAGGTCAGGGTCCGTGGTAGGGTCAGGGGTTAGTGTTAGGGTTAGGTTCAGCGATAGGATTCGGGGTACGGCCCGTGTTAGTGTCAGGGTCTGGGTTACATTTAGGGTTAGAGTTAGGGTCAGGCTCACAGTCTGGGTCAGATTTAGTGTTCAGGTCAGGGTCGGGGTCACACTTAGGGTCAGGGTTAGGTATATGGTCATGGTCTGGGTCAGGGTCAGGGTGAAGTTTATCACCAGTGTCTGGTTTAGGATCAGGTTCAGGTATTAGTTTAAAGTCCACATTCGGGTCAGGGACAGGGTTATATAGTGGTCAGTGTTAGTGTCATGGTTAGGATTAGGGTCAGGGTCAGGTTCAGGTGTAGGTCAGGGCCAGTGTCAGGTTTAGGGTCAGGCTTTGGTTTAGGGTTAATTTTCGGTTCAGTGTCACAGTTAGGTTTCGGCAGCAAGTTTTGGGATTGGGGTTTGGGTGATAATTAGAAGTAGGGTTATGGTTAGGGTTAGGGATAGACAGCGGAAGGTGAGGGTTAGGGTTTGGTTTAGGGTAGGGGTTAGTGTTAGGGTCAGGGTCATCATTAGGATTAGGTTCAGGGTCCGTAGAGGGTCATGGTTAGAGTTATCTTTAGGTTTAGGGTTAGCGTCAGGTCACAGTCACGGTCAGGGGTAGGGTTAGGGTTAGGGTCAGGGTTAGGTCAGCTCAGGGTTAGGATTAGGGTCAGGATCAGGGTCCTGGTTTGGTATGAGTCATGGTTACGGTAATGTCAGAGTTAGGTTTAGGTTCAAGGTCCACATCAGGGTCAGTGTCAGGCTTAGGTTTAGGTTTAGGGTTCAGGTCAGGATCACAGTCTGGTTCAGGGTCAGGGTCATGGTCACGGCTTGGGTGAGAGTTTGGGGAAGGCTCACAGTCAGTGTCAGGGTCAGGGTTAGTGGTTATTGTTAGTGTTAGCCCCGCTCCTGGGTCATGGACCCATCCGTTCAGGGTCTCTGACTCTGAGCCCCCTGGTGTCACCTTTAAATTTTATTAGCCAAAGGGCCTGCGGCGTTGGGGAAACCTGATATGACTTGCCAGGGAGGGGACGTATCTGGCGGGCGAGCTCTCTTTTCCCTGCATCCTCTCGGCTTTAGTACAGCAGAGAACATTTCGCTTCCTTTAGGATGTGCCTAGAAATGAGCTGGGCACGGCGGTTTTCTCTGTAATGGGGTGCCTGGATACGTGGGTTCCAATTCAGTTGGGCTCTGTCGTCAAGGAAGTGAGGTCACCACTGCCTGGGGGCTCCTTCCCGAACTTCCTGCTCCACCAGAGCTCCCTGAGCCGCCGGATCTCAAGCTTCTCAAGGCTCACATTCCACTCAATGCAGTGCCCATCCAGTGACCCCCATACAGCCTCCCACCAGCCCCTGGGAGGCATGGGTGCAGCTGTTGTCCCCGCTGGAGGGAACAGAGCTGGGTTTAGACCAGGTTAGTGTTAGGGTTAGGGTTAAGAATGACTTAGGGTCAGGGTTAGGGATAGACGTCTTTGGGGTCAGGGTTAGCATAAGGTTTAGGGTGGGGTCAGGGTTAGGGTTACGTTCATGGTTAGGTTTAGGGTCAGGATCACAGTAGGTTCACGGTTAGCGTTACGGTCAGAGTCAGGCTCAGGGTCAGTGTTAGGCTGATGGTTAGGTTTAGGGTCAGCTTCAGGGTCATGGTCAGTTTTAGGATGAGGTTTAAGTTTTGGTTTGGGGGCAAGGTCACGTCAGGTCACGGTTAGGTTTGGGACAGGTTTAGTATCACGGTCAGAGTCAGGGTTAGGTTCATGATTATGGTAAGGTCAGCTTTATGTTTATGTTCTGTTTTATGAGTAGGTTCAGGATCAGGGTTAGCTTTACGGTTACTAATCTGTTCAGGATCACGGATTGGGTCAGAGTTAGGTTTACAGTCAGGGTTAGGGTCAGTATTAAGGTCAAGGCCAGGTTCAGGTTTAAGGTTAAGTTCTGTCAAAGGCAAAGTTCAGATTTAGGATTATGATCAGGGTCAGGGAGAGGGTCAGGATTATTGTTAAAGTGGGGTTAGGTTTAGGGTTAGAGGTAGGTTGCGGGTTAGGGTTAGACCGGGGTAGGGTCAGTGTCAGGGATAATGTTAGGGGTTAGTTTTAGGGTTAGGTTCAGCATTAGGTTTCGGGTCAGGGCCCGTGTTAGTGTCAGGGTCAGGGTTACGTTTAGGGTTAGACATAGGTTCAGGCTCCCATTCAGTGTCAGGGTTAGTGTTAGGTTCAGGGTCAGGGTCACTGTTAGGGTCAGGGTTAGGTTTCTGGTCTTTGCCTGGCTCGGGGTCAGGGTGAAGTCTAGTTCCAGTGTCAGGTTTACGGTCAGGATCAGTAATTGGTTTAAAGTCCACATTCGGATCAGGGACAAGGTTATGTAGTGGTCATTGTGAGGGTCATGGGTAGGTTTAGGGTCAGGGCCACAGTCAGGTTTAGGGTCAGGGTCTGGTATAGGCAAAGTTCAAGGTTAGGGTTATGATCAAAGTCAGGTATAGGGTCAGGGTTATTGTTAATGTTTAGGGTTAGTTCTACGTTTAGCGTTAGATTGTCGGTTAGGGTGAGAACTTGTTAGGGTCAGGGTCCGTGGTAGGGTTAGGGGATAGTGTTAGGGTTAGGTTCAAGATAGGATTCAGGGGAGGGCCCATGTTAGGGTCAGGGTCAGGGTTACATTTAGGGTCAGAGTTAGGTTCAGTCTCACAGTCCGGGTCAGGTTTAGTGTTCAGTTGATTGTCGGGGTCACTGTTAGGGTCAGGGTTAGGTTATCGTCATGGTCTAGTCAGGGTCAGGGTGAGGTTTAGCACCAGTCCTTGTAGGGTCAGGTTCAGGTATTGGTTTAAAGTCCACATTCGGGTCCACATTTAGCTTCCTTTAGGATGTGCCTAGAAATGAGCTGGGCACGGCGGTTTTCTCTGTAATGGGGTGCCTGGATACGTGGGTTCCAATACAGTTGGGCTCTGTCGTCAAGGAAGTGAGGTCACCACTGCCTGGAGGCTCCTTGCCGAACTTCCTGCTCCACCAGAGCTCCCTGAGCCGCTGGTCCCGAAGCTGCTCAAGGCTCACACTCCAATCAATGCAGTGCCAATCCAGTGACCCCGATACAGCCTCCCCCCAGCCCCTCGGAGGCCTGGGTGCAGCTGTTGTCCCCCTGAGGGAACAGAGCTGGGTTTAGACCAGGTTAGTGTTAGGGTTAGGGTTAAGAATGACTTAGGGTCAGGGTTAGGGTTAGACGTCTTTGGGATCAGGGTTAGCATAAGGTTTAGGGTGGGGTCAGGGTTAGGGTTAGGTTCATGGTTAGGTTTAGGGTCAGGATCGCAGTAGGTTCAGGGTTATCGTTATGGTCAGTGTCAGGCTCAGGGTCAGTGTTAGGCTGATGGTTACGTTTAGGGTCAGGTTCAGGCTCATGGTCAGTTTTAGGGTCAGGTTCAAGTTTTGGTTTGGTGGCAACGTCATGTCAGGTCACGGTTAGGTTTGGTACAGGTTTAGTGTCCGGGTCAGGGTCAGGGTTAGGTTCATGGTTATGGTAAGGACAGCTTTATGTTTAGGTTCTGTTTTATGAATAGGTTCAGGATCAGGGTTAGCTTTAGGGTTACTAATCTGTTCAGGATCACGGATTGGTTCAGAGTTAGATTTACAGTCAGGGTTAGGGTCAGTATTAAGGTCAAGGCCAGGGTCAGGTTTAAGGTTAAGTTCTGTCATAGGAAAGTTCAGAGTTAGGGTTATGATCAGGGTCAGGGAGAGGGTCAGGATTATTGTTAAAGTTGGGTTAGGTTTAGGGTTAGAGGTAGGTTGCGGGTTAGGGTTAGACCGGGGTAGGGTCAGTGTCAAGGATAATGTTAGGGGTTAGTTTTAGGGTTAGGTTCAGCATTAGGTTTCGGGTCAGGGCCCGTGTTAGTGTCGGGGTCAGGGTTACGTTTAGGGTTAGAGATAGGTTCAGGCTGCCATTCAGTGTCAGGGTTAGTGTTAGGTTCAGGGTCAGGGTCACTGTTAGGGTCAGGGTTAGGTTTCTGTCTTTGCCTGTGTCGGGGTCAGGGTGAAGGCTAGGGCCAGTGTCACGTTTACGGTCAGGATCAGGTATTGGTTTAAGGTCCACATTCGGGTCAGGGACAAGGTTATGTAGTGGTCATTGAAGGGTCATGGTAAGGTTTAGTCAGGGCCAGGTTCAGGTTTAGGGTCAGGGTCTGGTATAGGCAAAGTTCAGGGTTAGGGTTATGATCATAGTCAGGTATAGGGTCAGGGTTATTGTTAATGTTTAGGGTTAGTTCTACGTTTAGCGTTAGGTTGACGGTTAGGGTTAGAACTTGTTAGGGTCAGGGTCCGTGGTAGGGTTAGGGGTTAGTGTTAGGGTTAGGTTCAGAGATAGGATTCGGGGGAGGGCCCATGTTAGTGTCAAGGTCAGGGTTACATTTAGGGTCAGAGTTAGGTTCAGTCTCACAGTCAGGGTCAGGTTTAGTGTTCAGTTAACTGTCGGGGTCACTGTAAGGGTCAGGGTTAGGTTATCGTCATAATCTGGGTCAGGGTCAGGGTGAAGTTTAGCACCAGTGTCCTTTGTAGGGTCAGGTTCAGGTATTGGTTTAAAGTCCACATTCAGGTCAGGGACAGGGCTATGTAGTGGTCAGTGTTAGTGTCAAGGTTAGGATTAGGTTCAGAGTCAGGGTCAGGTAAAGGTCAGGGCCAGGGTCAGGTTGAGGGTCAGGCTTTGTATAGGGTCAATGTTCGGTTCAGTGTCACAGTTAGGTTTTGGCGGTAGGGTTTGGGATTGGAGTTTGGGTTAGAGTTAGAAGTAGGGTTATGGTTAGGGTTAGGGTTAGGGTTAGACAGCGTAAGGTCAGGGTTAGGGTTTGGTTTAGGGTCAGGGTATGTGTTAGGTTCAGGGTCAGCATGAGGTGTACGTTCAGGGTCCTTCTAGGGTCATGGTTAGAGTTACCATTAGGTTTAGGGTTAGGGTCAAGCACACTGTCACGGTCAGGGGTAGGGTTAGGGTCCGGGTTAGGTCAGCGTCAGGGTTAGGATTAGGGTCAGGGTCAGGGTCCTGGTTAGGTTTGAGTCATGGTTACGGTAATGTCAGAGTTAGGTTTAGGTTCAGGGTCCACATCAGGGTCAGTGTCAGGCTTAGGTTTAGGTTTAGGGTTCAGGTCAGGATCACAGTCAGGGTCAGGTTCTGGGTCATGGTCAGGGCTTGGGTCAGGTTTTCGGGCAGGCTCACAGTCAGTGTCAGGGTCAGGGTCAGGGTTAGTGGTTACTGTTAGGGTTCGCCCCGCTCCTGGGTCATGGTCCCATGCATTCAGGGTCTCAGGATAAACCCTGTGCAGAAGGGTGTAGACCCTACACCCGATCCCACTTAAGCAGCCTTAAACTGGGGTGTGAACATGACTTGCCCACCAGATATCTAAACCCTCATCAGCCTGATCCTGCTTGGGGCATCTCCACCCACGCTGGCATGGCAAGGTCCTCTTTACACAGACACACAGACACCCAGAGACACTCGCACACACACACATACAGAGACGGGGAGGAGACCTAGGGCTACACAATTGGATAAGATGTGTGGGACTCTCTGACTCTGAGCCCCCTGGTGTCACCTTTAAATTTTATTAGCCAAAGGGCCTGCGGAGTTGGGGAAACCTGATATGACTTGCCAGGGAGGGGACGTGTCTGGCGGGCGAGCTCTCTTTTCCCTGCATCCTCTCGGCTTTAGTACAGCAGAGAACAGGTCGCTTCCTTTAGGATGTGCCTAGAAATGAGCTGGGCACGGCGGTTTTCTCTGTAATGGGGTGCCTGGATACGTGGGTTCTGATTCAGTTGGGCTCTGTCGTCAAGGAAGTGAGGTCACCACTGCCTGGGGGCTCCTTACCGAAATTCCTGCTCCACCAGAGCTCCCAGCGCCGCCGATCCTCAAGCTACTCAAGGCTCACACTCCACTCAATGCAGTGCCCATCCAGTGACCCCCATAAAAGCTCCCACCAGCCCCTGGGAGGCATGGGTGCAGCTGTTGTCCCCGCTGGAGGGAACAGAGCTGGGTTTAGACCAGGTTAGTGTTAGGGTTAGGGTTAAGAATGACTTAGGGTCAGGGTTAGGGATAGACGTCTTTGGGGTCAGGGTTAGCATAAGGTTTAGGGTGGGGTCAGGGTTAGGGTTAGGTTCATGGTTAGGTTTAGGGTCAGGATCACAGTAGGTTCAGGGTTAGCGTTACGGTCAGAGTCAGGCTCAGGGTCAGTGTTAGGCTGATGGTTACGTTTAGGGTCAGGTTCAGGCTCATGGTCAGTTTTAGGGTCAGGTTCAAGTTTTGGTTTGGGGGCATGGTCATGTCAGGTCACGGTTAGGTTTGGGACAGGTTTAGTGTCAGGGTCAGGATCTGGGTTAGGTTCATGGTTATGGTAAGGTCAGCTTTATGTTTAGGTTCTGTTTTATGAGTAGGTTCAGGATCAGGGTTAGCTTTAGGGTTACTAATCTGTTCAGGATCATGGATTGGGTCAGAGTTAGGTTTACAGTCAGGGTTAGGGTCAGTATTAAAGTCAAGGCCAGGGTCAGGTTTAAGGTTAAGTGCTGTCATAGGCAAAGTTCAGAGTTAGGGTTATGATCAGGGTCAGGGAGAGGGTCAGGATTATTGTTAAAGTGGGGTTAGGTTTAGGGTTAGAGGTAGGTTGCAGGTTAGGGTTAGACCGGGGTAGGGTCAGTGTCAGGGATAATGTTAGGGGTTAGTTTTAGGGTTAGGTTCAGCATTAGGTTTTTGGTCAGGGCCCGTGTTAGTGTCAGGGTCATGGTTACGTTTAGGGTTAGAGATAGGTTCAGGCACCCATTCAGTGTCAGGGTTAGTGTTAGGTTCAGGGTCAGGGTCACTGTGAGGGTCAGGGTTAGGTTTCTGATCTTTGCCTGGTTCAGGGTCAGGGTGAAGTCTAGGGCCAGTGTCAGTTTTACGGTCAGGATCAGGTATTGGTTTAAAGTCCACATTCGGGTCAGGGACAAGGTTATGTAGTGGTCATTGTTAGGGTCATGGTTAGGTTTAGGGTCAGGGCCAGGGTCAGGTTTATGGTCAGGGTCTGGTATAGGCAAAGTTCAGGGTTAGGGTTATGATCATAGTCAAGTATAGGGTCGTGTTATTGTTAATGTTAAAGGTTAGTTCTACGTTTAGCGTTAGGTTGTCGGTTAGGGTTAGAACTTGTTAGGTCAGGGACCGTGGTAGGGTTTGGGGTTGGTGTTAGGGTTAGGTTTAGAGATAGGATTCGGGGGAGGGCCCATGTTATGTCAGGGTCAGGGTTACATTTAGGGTCAGAGTTAGGTTCAGTCTCACAATCAGGGTCAGGTTTAGTGTTCAGTTAACAGTCGGGGTCACTGTAAGGGTCAGGGTTAGGTTATCGTCATAATCTGGGTCATGGTCAGGGTGAAGTTTAGCACCAGTGTCCTTTGTAGGGTCAGGTTCAGGTATTGGTTTAAAGTCCACATTCGGGTGAGGGACAGGGCTATGTAGTGGTCAGAGTTAGTGTCAAGGTTAGGATTAGGTTCTGAGTCAGGGTCAGGTAAAGGTCAGGGCCAAGGTCAGGTTGAGGGTCAGGCTTTGGTATAGGGTCAATGTTCGGTTCAGTGTCACAGTTAGGTTTTGGCGGTAGGGTTTGGGATTGGGGTTTGGGTTAGAGTTAGAAGTAGGGTTATGCTTAGGGTTAGGGATAGGGTTAGACAGCGTAAGGTCAGGGTTAGGGTTTGGTTTAGGGTCGGGGTTAGTGTTAGGTTCAGGGTCAGCATGAGGTGTACGTTCAGGGTCCTTCTTAGGGTCATGGTTAGAGTTACCATTAGGTTTAGGGTTAGGGTCAAGCACACTGTCACGGTCAGGGGTAGGGTTAGGGTCCGGGTTAGGTCAGCATCAGGGTTAGGATTAGGGTCAGGGTCAGGGTCCTGGTTAGGCTTGAGTCATGGTTACGGTAATGTCAGAGTTAGGTTTAGGTTCAGGGTCCACATCAGGGTCAGTGTCAGGCTTAGGTTTAGGTTTAGGGTTCAGGTCAGGATCACAGTCAGGGTCAGGTTCGGGGTCAGGGTCAGGGCTTGGGTCAGGTTTTCGGGCAGGCTCACCGTCAGTGTCAGGGTCAGGGTCAGGGTTAGTGGTTACTGTTAGGGTTCGCCCCGCTCCTGGGTCATGGACCCATCCGTTCAGTGTCTCAGGATAAACCCTGGGCCAATGGGTATAGACCCTACACTCGATCCCACTTAACCAGCCTTAAACTCGTTTGTGAACATGGCTTGCCCACCAGATATCTAAACCCTCATCAGCCTGATCCTGCTTGGGGCATCTCCACCCACGATGGCATGGCAAGGTCCTCTTTACACACAGACACACAGACACTCAGAGGCACTCGCACACACACACATACAGAGACGGGGAGGAGACCTAGGGCTACACTATTGGATATGATGTGTGGGACTCTCTGACTCTGAGCCCCCTGGTGTCACCTTTAAATTTTATTAGCCAAAGGGCCTGCGGCGTTGGGGAAACCTGATATGACTTGCCAGGGAGGGGACGTGTCTGCCGGGCGAGCTCTCTTTTCCCTGCATCCTCTCGGCTTTAGTACAGCAGAGAACATTTCGCTTCCTTTAGGATGTGCCTAGAAATGAGCTGGGCACGGCGGTTTTCTCTGTAATGGGGTGCCTGGATACGTGGGTTCCAATTCAGTAGGGCTCTGTCGTCAAGGACGTGAGGTCACCACTGCCTGGGGGCTCCTTACCGAACTTCCTGCTCCACCAGAGCTCCCTGAGCCGCCGGATCTCAAGCTTCTCAAGGCTCACATTCCACTCAATGCAGTGCCCATCCAGTGACCCCCATACACTCTCCCACCAGCCCCTGGGAGGCATGGTTGCAGCTGTTGTCCCCGCTGGAGGGAACAGAGCTGGGTTTAGACCAGGTTAGTGTTAGGGTTAGGGTTAAGAATGACTTAGGGTCAGGGTTAGGGATAGACGTCTTTGGGGTCAGGGTTAGCATAAGGTTTAGGGTGGGGTCAGGGTTAGGGTTAGGTTCATGGTTAGGTTTAGGGTCAGGATCACAGTAGGTTCAGGGTTAGCGTTACGGTCAGAGTCAGGCTCAGGGTCAGTGTTAGGCTGATGGTTAGGTTTAGGGTCAGGTTCAGGGTCATGGTCAGTTTTAGGGTCAGGTTCAAGTTTTGGTTTGGGGGCAAGGTCATGTCAGGTCAGGGTTAGGTTTGGGACAGGTTTAGTGTCATGGTTAGGGTCAGGGTCAGGGTTAGGCTCATGGTTATGGTAAGGTCAGCTTTATGTTTAGGTTCTGTTTTATGAGTAGGTTCAGGATCTTGGTTAGCTTTAGTGTTACTAATCTGTTCAGGATCACGGATTGGGTCAGAGTTATGTTTACAGTCAGGGTTAGGGTCAGTATTAAGGTCAAGGCCAGGGTCAGTATTAAGGATAAGTGCTCTCATAGGCAAAGTTCAGAGTTAGGGTTATGATCAGGGTCAGGGAGAGGGTCAGGATTATTGTTAAAGTGGGGTTAGGTTTAGGGTTAGAGGTAGGTTGCGGGTTACGGTTAGACCGGGGTAGGGTCAGTGTCAGGGATAATGTTAGGGGTTAGTTTTAGGGTTAGGTTCAGCATTAGGTTTCGGGTCACGGCCCGTGTTATTGTCAGGGTCAGGCTTACGTTTAGGGTTAGAGATAGGATCAGGCTGCCATTCAGTGTCAGGGTTAGTGTTAGGTTCAGGGTCAGGGTCACTGTTAGGTTCAGGGTTAGGTTTCTGGTCTTTGCCTAGGTCGGGGTCAGTGTCTGTAAGGGTCAGGGTTAGGTTATCGTCATGGGCCACTGTCAGGTTTATGGTCAGGATCAGGTATTGGTTTAAAGTCCACATTCGGGTCAGGGACAAGGCTATGTAGTGGTCATTGTAAGGGTCATGGTTAGGTTTAGGGTCAGGGCAAGGGTCAGGTTTAGGGTCAGGGTCTGGTATAGGCAAAGTTCAGGGTTAGGGTTATGATCATAGTGAGGTATAGGGTCAGGGTTATTGTTAATGTTTAGGGTTAGTTCTACGTTTAGCGTTAGGTTGACGGTTAGGGTTAGAACTTGTTAGGGTCTGGGTCCGTGGTAGGGTTAGGGGATAGTGTTAGGGTTAGGTTCAAGATAGGATTCAGGAGAGGGCCCATGTTAGTGTCAGGGTCAGGGTTACATTTAGGGTCAGAGTTAGGTTCAGTCTCACAGTCAGGGTCTGGTTTAGTGTTCAGTTTATTGTCGTGGTCCCTGTAAGGTTCAGGGTTAGGTTATCGTCATGGTCTGGGTCAAAGTCAGGTTGAAGTTTAGCACCAGTGTCCTTTGTAGGGTCAGGTTCAGGTATTGGTTTAAAGTCCACAATCGGGTAAGGGACAGGGCTATGTAGTGGTCAGAGTTAGTGTCAAGGTTAGGATTAGGTTCAGAGTCAGGGTCAGGTAAAGGTCAGGGCCAGGGTCAGGTTGAGGGTCAGGCATTGGTATAGGGTCAATGTTCGGTTCAGTGTCACAGTTAGGTTTTGGCGGTAGGGTTTGGGATTGGGGTAGGTTAGAGTTAGAAGTAGGGTTATGGTTAGGGTTAGAGTTAGGGTTAGACAGCGTAAGGTCAGGGTTAGGGTTTGGTTTGGGGTTGGGGTTAGTGTTAGGTTCAGGGTCAGCATGACGTGTACGTTCAGGGTCCTTCTAGGGTCATGGTTAGAGTTACCATTAGGTTTAGGGTTAGGGTCAAGCACACTGTCACGGTCAAGGGGTAGGGTTAGGGTCCGGGTTAGGTCAGCATCAGGGTTAGGATAGGGTCAGGGTCAGGGTCCTGGTTAGGCTTGAGTCATGGTTACGGTAATGTCAGAGTTAGGTTTAGGTTCAGGGTCCACATCAGGGTCAGTGTCAGGCTGAGGTTTAGGTTTAGGGTTCAGGTCAGGATCACAGTCAGGGTCAGGTTCTCGGTCGGGTCAGGGCTTGGGTCAGGTTTTGGGGCAGGCTCACAGTCAGTGTCAGGGTCAGGGTCAGGGTTAGTGGTTACTGTTAGGGTTCGCTCCACACCTGGGTCATGGACCCATCCGTTCAGGGTCTCAGGATCAACCCTGGGCAGAAGGGTGTAGACCCTACACCCGATCCCACTTAACCAGCCTTAAACTGGGGTGTGAACATGACTTGCCCACCAGATATCTAAACCCTCATCAGCCTGATCCTGCTTGGGGCATCTCCACCCACGATGGCATGGCAAGGTCCTCTTTACATACAGACACACAGACACCCAGAGGCCCTCGCACACACACACACACACACAGAGACCGGGAGGAGATCTAGGGCTACACTATTGGATAAGATGTGTGGGACTCTCTGACTCTGAGCCCCCTGGTGTCACCTTTAAATTTTATTAGCCAATAGGCCTGCGGCATTGGGGAAACCTGATATGACTTGCCAGGGAGGGGACGTGTCTCGCAGGCGAGCTCTATTTTCCCTGCATCCTCTAGGCATTAGTACAGCAGAGAACATTTCGCTTCCTTTAGGATGTGCCTAGAAATGAGCTGGGCACGGCGGTTTTCTCTGTAATGGGGTGCCTGGATACGTGGGTTCCAATACAGTTGGGCACTGTCGTCAAGGAAGTGAGGTCACCACTGCCTGGGGGCTCCTTACCGAACATCCTGCTCCACCAGAGCTCCCTGAGCCGCTGGTCCCCAAGCTGCTCAAGGCTCACACTCCAATCAATGCAGTGCCAATCCAGTGACCCCGATACAGCCTCCCCCCAGCCCCTGGGAGGCCTGGGTGCAGCTGTTGTCCCCCTGGAGGGAACAGAGCTGGGTTTAGACCAGGTTAGTGTTAGGGTTAGGGTTAAGAATGACTTAGGGTCAGGGTTAGGGATAGACGTCTTTGGGGTCAGGGTTAGCATAAGGTTTAGGGTGGGGTCAGGGTTAGGGTTAGGTTCATGGTTAAGGTAAGGTCAGCTTTATGTTTAGGTTCTGTTTTATGAGTAGGTTCAGGATCAGGGTTAGCTTTATGGTTACTAATCTGTTCAGGATCAGGGATTGGGTCAGAGTTAGGTTTACAGTCAGGGTTAGGGTCAGTATTAAGGTCAAGGCCAGGGTCAGGTTTAAGGTTAAGTGCTGTCATAGGCAAAGTTCAGAGTTAGGGTTATGATCAGGGTCAGTGAGAGGGTCAGGATTATTGTTAAAGTAGGGTTAGGTTTAGGGTTAGAGGTAGGTTGCGGGTTAGGGTTAGACCGGGGTAGGGTCAGTGTCAGGGATTATGTTAGGTCTTAGTTTTAGGGTTAGGTTCAGCATTAGGTTTCGGGTCAGGGCCCGTGTTAGTGTCAGGGTCAGGGTTACGTTTAGGGTTAGAGATAGGTTCAGGCTCCCATTCAGTGTCAGGGTTAGTGTTAGGTTCAGGGTCTGGGTCACTGTTAGGGTCAGGGTTAGGTTTCTGGTCTTTGCCTGGGTCGAGGTCAGGGTCTGTAAGGGTCAGGGTTAGGTTTTCGTCATGGGCCAGTGTCAGGTTTATGGTCAGGATCAGGTATTGGTTTAAAGTCCACATTCGGGTTAGGGTCAAGGTTATGTAGTGGTCATTGTGAGGGTTATGGTTAGGTTTAGGGTCAGGGTCTGGTATAGGCAAAGTTCAGGGTTAGGGTTATGGTCATAGTCAGGTATAGGGTCAGGGTTATTGTTAATGTTTAGGGTTAGTTCTACGTTTAGCGTTAGGTTGACTGTTAGGGTTAGAACTTGTTAAGGTCTGGGTCCGTGGTTGGGTGAGGGGTTAGTGTTAGGGTTAGGTTCAGAGATAGGATTCGGGGGATGGCCCATGTTAGTGTCAGGGTCAGGGTTACATTTAGGGTCAGAGTTAGGTTCAGTCTCACAGTCAGGTTCAGGTTTAGTGTTCAGTTGATTGTCGGGGTCACTATAAGGGTCAGGGTTAGGTTATCGTCATGGTCTGGGTCAGGGTCAGGGTGAAGTTTAGCACCAGTTTCCTTTGTAGGGTCAGTTTCAGGTATTGGTTTAAAGTCCACATTCGGGTCAGGGACAGGGCTATGTAGTGGTCAGAGTTAGTGTCAAGGTTAGGATTAGGTTCAGAGTCAGGGTCAGGTAAAGTTCAGGGGCAGTGTTAGGTTGAGGGTCAGGCTTTGGTATAGGGTCAATGTTCGGTTCAGTGTCACAGTTAGGTTTTGGTAGTAGGGTTTGGGATTGGGGTTTGGGTTAGTGTTAGAAGTAGGGTTATGATTATGGTTAGGGTTAGGGTTAGACAGCGTAAGGTCAGGGTTAGGGTTTGGTTTAGGGTCGGGGTTAGTGTTAGTTTCAGGGTCAGCATGACGTGTACGTTCAGGGTCCTTCTAGGGTCATGGTTAGAGTTACCATTAGGTTTAGGGTTAGGGTCAAGCACACTGTCACGGTCAGGGGTATGGTTAGTGTCCGGGTTAGGTCAGCATCAGGGTTAGGATTAGGGTCAGGGTCAGGGTCCTGGTTAGGTTTGAGTCATGGTTACGGTTACAGAGTTAGGTTTAGGTTCAGGGTCCACATCAGGGTCAGTGTCAGGCTTAGGTTTAGGTTTAGGGTTCAGGTCAGGAGCACAGTCAGGGTCATGTTCTGTGTCAGGGTCAGGGTTTGGGTCAGGTTTTGGGGCAGGCTCACAGTCAGTGTCAGGGTCAGAGTCAGGGTTAGTGGTTATTGTTAGGGTTCGCCCCGCTCCTGGGTCATGGACCAATCCGTTCAGGGTCTCAGGATCAACCCTGGGCAGAAGGGTGTAGAACCTACAACCGATCCCACTTAAGCAGCCTTAAACTGGGGTGTGAACATGACTTGCCCACCGGATATCTAAACCCTCATCAGCCTGATCCTGCTTGGGGCATCTCCACCCACGATGGCATGGCAATGTCCTCTTTACACACAGACACACAGACACCCAGAGGCCCTTGCACACACACACACACACAGAAACGTGGAGGAGACCTAGGGCTACACAATTGGATAAAATGTGTGGGAATCTCTGACTCTGAGCCCCCTGGTTTCACCTTTTCATTTTATTAGCCAAAGGGCCTGCGGCGTTGGTGAAACCTGATATGACTTGCCAGGGAGGGGACGTGTCTGCCGGGCGAGCACTCTTTTCCCTGCATCCTCCCGGCATTAGTACAGCAGAGAACATGTCGCTTCCTTTAGGATGTGCCTAGAAAAGAGCTGGTCACGGCGGTTTTCTCTGTAATGGGGTGCCTGGATACGTGGGTTCCAATTCAGTTGGGCTCTGTCGTCAAGGAAGTGAAGTCACCACTGCCTGGGGCTCCTTACCGAACTTCCTGCTCCACCAGAGCTCCCTGTGCCGCCTGTTCCCAAGCTGCTCAAGGCTCACACTCCACTCAATGCAGTGCCCATCCAGTGACCCCCATACAGCCTCCCCCCAGCCCCTGGGAGGCCTGGGTGCAGCTGTTGTCCCCGCTGGAGGAAACAGAGCTGGGTTTAGACCAGGTTAGTGTTAGGGTTAGGGTTAAGAATGACTTAGGGTCAGGGTTAGGGTTAGACGTCTTTAGGGTCACGGTTAGCATAAGGTTTAGGGTGGGGTCAGGGTTAGGGTTAGGTTCATGGTTAGGTTTAGGGTCAGGATCACAGTAGGTTCAGGGTTAGCGTTTCGGTCAGAGTCAGGCTCAGGATCAGTGTTAGGCTGATGGTTAGGTTTAGGGTCAGGTTCAGGCTCATGGTCAGTTTTAGGGTCAGGTTCAAGTTTTGGTTTGGAGGCAAGGTCATGTCAGGTCACGGTTAGGTTTGGGACAGGTTTAGTGTCAGGGTCAGGGTCATGTTAGGTTCATGGTTATGGTAAGGTCAGCTTTATGTTTAGGTTCTGTTTTATGAGTAGGTTCAGGATGAGGGTTAGGTTTAGGGTTACTAATCTGTTCCGGATCACGGATTGGGTCAGAGTTAGGTTTACAGTCAGGGTTACGGTCAGTGTTAAGGTCAAGGTCAGGGTCAGTTTTAAGGTTAAGTGCTGTCATAGGCAAAGTTCAGAGTTTGGGTTATGATCAGGGTCAGGGAGAGGGTCAGGATTATTGTTGAAGTGGGTTTAGGTTTAGGGTTAGAGGTAGGTTGCGGGTTAGGGTTACACCGGGGTAGGGTCTGTGTCAGGGATAATGTTAGGGGTTAGTTTTAGGGTTAGGTTCAGCATTAGGTTTCGGGTCAGGGCCCGTGTTAGTGTCAGGGTCAGGGTTACGTTTAGGGTTAGAGATAGGTTCAGGCTCCCATTCAGTGTCAGGGTTAGTGTTAGGTTCAGGGTCAGGGTCACTGTTAGGGTCAGGGTTAGGTTTCTGGTCTTTGCCTGGGTCGGGGTCAGGGTCTGTAAGGGTCAGGGTTAGGTTATCGTCATGGGCCAGTGTCAGGTTTATGGTCAGGATCAGGTATTGGTTTAAAGTCCACATTCGGGTCAGGGTCAAGGTTATGTAGTGGTCATTGTTAGGGTCATGGTTAGGCTTAGGGTCAGGGCCACGGTCAGGTTTAGGGTCAGGGTCTGGTATAGGCAAAGTTCAGGGTTAGGGTTATGATCATAGTCAGGTATAGGGTCAGGGTTATTGTTAATGTTTAGGGTTAGTTCTACGTTTAGCGTTAGGTTGACGGTTAGGGTTAGAACTTGTTAGGGTCAGGGTCCGTGGTAGGGTTAGGGGTTAGTGTTAGGGTTAGGTTCAGAGATAGGATTCGGGGGAGGGCCCATGTTAGTGTCAGGGTCAGGGTTACATTTAGGGTCAGAGTTAGGTTCAGTCTCACAGTCCGGGTCAGGTTTAGTGTTCAGTTGATTGTCGGGGTCACTATAAGGGTCAGGGTTAGGTTATCGTCATGGTCTGGGTCAGGGTCAGGGTGAAGTTTAGCACCAGTGTCCTTTGTAGGGTCAGGTTCAGGTATTGGTTTAAAGTCCACATTCGGGTCAGGGACAGGGCTATGTAGTGGTCAGAGTTAGTGTCAAGGTTAGGATTAGGTTCAGAGTCAGGGTCAGGTAAAGGTCAGGGCCGGGGTCAGGTTGAGGGTCAGGCTTTGGTATAGGGTAATGTTCGGTTCAGTGTCACAGTTAGGTTTTGGCGGTAGGGTTTGGGATTGGAGTTTGGGTTAGAGTTAGAAGTAGGGTTATGGTTAGTGTTAGGGTTAGGATTAGACAGCGTAAGGTCAGGGTTAGGGTTTGGTTTAGGTTCGGGGTTAGTGTTAGGTTCAGGGTCAGCATGATGTGTACGTTCAGGGTCCTTCTAGGGTCATGGTTAGAGTTACCATTAGGTTTAGGGTTAGGGTCAAGCACACTTTCACGGTCAGGGGTAGGGTTAGGGTCCGGGTTAGGTCAGCGTCAATGTTAGCATTAGGGTCAGGGTCAGGGTCCTGGTTAGGTTTGAGTCATGGTTACGGTAATGTCAGAGTTATGTTTAGGTTCAGGGTCCACATCAGGGTCAGTGTCAGGCTTAGGTTTAGGTTTAGGGTTCACGTCAGGAGCACAGTCAGGGTCAGGTTCTGGGTCAGGGTCAGGGCTTGGGTCAGGTTTTCGGGCAGGCTCACATTCAGTGTCAGGGTCAGGGTCAGGGTTAGTGGTTACTGTTAGGGTTCGCCCCGCTCCTGGGTCATGGACCAATCCGTTCAGGGTCTCAGGATCAACCCTGGGCAGAAGGGTGTAGACCCTACACCCGATCCCACTTAAGCGGCCTTAAACTGGGGTGTGAACATGACTTGCCCACCGGATATCTAAACCCTCATCAGCCTGATCCTGCTTGGGGCATCTCCACCCACGATGGCATGGCAATGTCCTCTTTACACACAGACACACAGACACCCAGAGGCCCTCGCACACACACACATACAGAGACGGGGAGGAGACCTATGGCTACACAATTGGATAAGATGTGTGGGAATCTCTGACTCTGAGCCCCCTGGTTTCACCTTTTCATTTTATTAGCCAAAGGGCCTGTGGCGTTGGGGAAACCTGATATGACTTGCCAGGGAGGGGACGTGGCTGGCGGGCGAGCTCTATTTTCCCTGCATCCTCTCGGCTTTAGTACAGCAGAGAACATGTCGCTTCCTTAGCATGTGCCTAGAAATGAGCTGGGCACGGCAGTTTTCTCTGTAATGGGGTGCCTGGATACGTGGGTTCCAATTCAGTAGGGCTCTGTGGTCAAGGATGTGAGGTCACCACTGCCTGGGGGCTCCTTCCCGAACTTCCTGCTCCACCAGAGCTCCCTGAGCCGCCGGTCCCCAAGCTGCTGAAGGCTCACACTCCACTCAATGCAGTGCCCATCCAGTGACCCCCATACTGCCTACCCCAGCCCCTGGGAGGCCTGGGTGCAGCTGTTGTCCCCGCTGGAGGGAACAGAGCTGGGTTTAGACCAGGTTAGTGTTAGGGTTAGGGTTAAGAATGACTTAGGGTCAGGGTTAGGGTTAGACGTCTTTGGGGTCACGGTTAGCATAAGGTTTAGGGTGGGGTCAGGGTTAGGGTTAGGTTCATGGTTAGGTTTAGGGTCAGGATTACAGTAGTTTCAGGGTTAGCGTTACGGTCAGAGTCAGGCTCAGGTTCAGTGTTAGGCTGATGGTTAGGTTTAGGTTCAGGTTCAGGCTCATGGTCAGTTTTAGGGTCAGGTTCAAGTTTTGGTTTGGTGGCAAGGTCATGTCAGGTCACGGTTAGGTTTGGGACAGGTTTAGTGTCCGGTTCAGAGTCAGGGTTAGGTTCATGGTTATGGTAAGGTCAGCTTTATGTTTAGGTTCTGTTTTATGACTAGGTTCAGGATCAGGGTTAGCTTTAGGGTTACCAATCTGTTCAGGATCATGGATTGGGTCAGAGTTAGGTTTACAGTCAGGGTTAGGGTCAGTATTAAAGTCAAGGCCAGGGTCAGGTTTAAGGTTAAGTGCTGTCATAGGCAAAGTTCAGAGTTAGGGTTATGATCAGGGTCAGGGAGAGGGTCAGGATAATTGTTAAAGTGGGGTTAGGTTTAGGGTTAGAGGTAGGTTGCGGGTTAGGATTAGACCGGGTTAGGGTCAGTGTTCAGGGATAAATTTAGGGGTTAGTTTTAGGGTTAGTTCCAGCGTTAGGTTTTGGGTCAGGGCCCATGTTAGTGTCAGGGTCAGTGTTTCGTTTAGGGTTAGAGTTAGGTTCAGGCTCACATTCAGTGTCAGAGTTAGTGTTAGGATCAGGGTTAGATCAGCATCAGGGTTAGGTTTAGGGTCAGGGTCTGCGTCATGGTTGGGTATTAGTCATATTTACGGTAATGTCATAGTTAGGTTTAGGTTCAGGGTCCACATCAGCGTCCTTGCCAGGCTTAGGTTTTGTTTTGGGTTCATGTAAGTATCACAGTCAGGGTCAGGGTCAGAGTCAGCTTCAGGGCTTGGGTTAGGGTTGGGGCAGGCTCACAGTCAGTGTCAGGGTCAGGGTTAGTGGTTACTGTTACGGTTAGCCCTGCTCCTGAGTCATGGACCCATCCATTCAGGGTCTCAGGATAAACCCTGGTCAGAAGAGTGTAGACCCTACAACCGATTCCACTTCAGCAGCCTTAAACTGGGGTGTGAACATGACTTACCCACCAGATATCTAACCCCTCTTCAGCTCATCCTGCTTGGGGCATTTCCACCCACGATGGCATGGCCAGGACCTCTTTACACACAGACACACAGACACCCAGATGCACACACACACACACTCACACACACACACGCAGAGACGGGGAGGAGACCTAGGGCTACACCCATAGATCGGAAGTTGTGGGACTCTCTGACTCTGAGCCCATGGGTGTCACCTTTTGATTTTATTAGCCAAAGGGCCTGCAGCGTTGGGGAAACCTGATATGACCTGCCAGGGAGGGGACGTGGCTGGCGGGCGAGCTCACTTCTCCCTGTATCCTCTGGGCTTCAGTACAGTATAAGAACATGTCGCTTCCTTTAGGATGTGCCTAGAAATGATCTGCACAGGGGTTTTTCTCTGTTATGTGGTGCCGTGATACGTGGGTTCCAATTCAGTTGGGCTCTATCGTCAGGGAAGTGAGGTCACCACTGCCTGGGGGCTCCTTATCGAACTTCCTGCTCCACCAGAGTTCCCTGAGCCGCCGGTCCCCAAGCTGCTCAAGGCTCACACTCCACTCAATGCAGTGCCCGTCCAGTGACCCCCATACAGCCTCCTCCCAGACCCTGGGAGACCTGGGTGCAGCTGTTGTCCCCGCTGGAGGGAACAGAGCTGGGTTTAGACCAGCTTAGTGTTAGGGTTAGGGCTAAGAAAGACGTAGGGTCAGGGTCAGGGTTAGACGTCTTTGGGGTCAGGGTTAGCATAAGGCTTATGGTAGGGGTCAGGGTTAGGGTTAGGTTTATGGTTAGGTTTAGGGTCAGGATCACAGTAGGGTCAGGGTTAGCATTACGGTCACAGTCAGGGTCAGGTTCAGTGTTAGGCTGACGGTTAGGTTTAGGTCCAGGCAGGGTCATGGTTAGATTTAGTGTCAGGTTCAAGTTTTGGTGTGGTGGCAAGGTTCATGTCAGGGTCAGGGTTAGGTTTGGGACAGGTTTAGTGTCAGGGTTAGGGTTAGGATCAGTGTTAGGTTGATGGTTATGGTAAGGTCAGCTTTATGTTTAGGTTCTGTTTCATGAGTAGGTTCAGGATCAGGATTAGCCCTACGGTTACGATTCTGTTCAGGATCACGGATTGGGTCAGAGTTAGGTTTTCAGTCAGGGTTAGGGTCAGTATTAAGGTCAAGGCCAGGGTCAGGTTTAAGGTTAATTTCGGACATAGGCAAAGTTCAGAGTTAGGGTTATGATCAGGGTCAGGGAGAGGGTCAGGATAATTGTTAAAGTGGCATTAGGGTTAGGGTTAGAGGTAGGTTGAGGGTTAGGATTAGACCGGGTTAGGGTCAGTGTCAGGGATAATGTTAGGGGTTAGTTTTAGTGTTAGGTTCAGCGTTAGGTTTCGGGTCAGGGCCCGTGTTAGTGTCAGGGTCAGGGTTACGTTTAGATTTAGAGTTAGGTTCAGGCTCACATTCAGTGTCAGGGTTAGTGTTAGGGTCAGGGTTAGATCAGCATCAGGGTTAAGATTAGGGTCAGGGTCTGGGTCATGGTTAGGTTAGTCATATTTACGGTAATGTCAGAGTTAGCTTTAGGTTCAGGGTCCACATCAGGGTCCTTGCCAGGCTTAGTTTTTGTTTTGGGTTCAGGTAAGGATCACAGTCAGGGTCAGTGTCAGAATCAGGTTCAGGGCTTGGGTTAGGGTTTGGGGCACCAATCCTAACCAAGGTGATAGGCTAGTTCAAATATCTACTAAAATGTAAGTTGTAATTCAATTGGTCACCTAGCATCACTGTGCAGCTTTCTCTGTGTGTTACAATTTATTGGCCACCTGTGCATGACCAGGCCCAACCACATGTCCTATGTCCTTAAAAGCTAGTCCGTAAAGGAGAGAGGGGTTGACTTCTCTGTAAGAAAAGCGGCCCTGGCTGGTCAGTTTGATTCTTGATGCTTGGTGCGAAATAAAGCTTTGTTTGACCTTCGCTTTGTATCAGTCTTGCTCTTTTAATCATGGACCCATTATTGGGGCATAACAGGTGGGACAGTGGAGCATGTACATAGCGGAGTGGACAGCCCACTGTGGGTATCCACCATTCCTTGCCTCCTCATTTGCATGTACTGCTCGCCCTGCCCAGTGAGCACAGCATGGAAATGGACACCTCGTGAGTGGTGGTCAACGAGACTCGCTGACCACGTGACGTCTATGACCAAGTCAACCGGAGCTCGCCTTCCCTACAGACCAGAGCTTGCTCTGAGCACCGGCAGGAGGCGGTGGCCTCTTGTGAGCAGCCCAGAACCCTGTCTTGTCCTTTCTCACTCATGTCAAATCCCTGTGTTAGCCAAGCCTTGGAACTGGTGACTTAGGAGGGAAGGGAAAGAAAGGCAGCCCCCGGCTCCTGATCCTGTCAAGTTCCTTACTCATCAGGAAGCCGAGGGAGGCAGAGTCGGTGGAACATGTGTGAGTCCCCAGGTGAGGTAAAGATGGCAGAGCTGGTCTTGTTCAGGATTTCCACAGTTCTGATAAGAAGAGGGCACGTGGGTGTGCCCCAGCTGTGGAATCCCTGCGTGAATTATTTAACACTGACATTGCACCCTGCCAAGATGAATGGCAAGAATCATGCCCATAATCACATTTTAAAATTTTTATTTGCTTGGAATGACATTAAATGCAAATAGAAAACAGCAGCCATGCCCCTTCAGAAGACAGACCATGGAGGAAATGAGCTTTCTATTTTAGTACCTTTAACAAACACTTCCTCCCTGTTTTTGCCCATAGGGCCCTATATCTTCATTTTGCATGGGGCTTGTAAATTATGTAGCCAGCCCTGGGGAGAGCTGTGCAGTGTCTCAATGACCCAGTGCAGGGAATGGCAGGAGCCTCCCTCCTTGATACAGTAGTATTACACAAGCCCCTGAAGCTGAAACAGAACTTCAGGATAAAGTCTGGGGGGGAGGTCCTCAAATTTCTGAGTCATGGGCTGTCGTAAACAAAATATCAACAGCCGGGTGGCTTAGGCAACATGCAATTTATTTTCTCATGGTTCTGGGCGCTGGAAGTCCAAGATCAAGGTGGCCGTAGGGTTCGATTCCTCAAATGTCTCTCCTTGGCTTGCAGATAGCTGTGTTCTCCACTCTGTCTTCAAACGATTGTCCTTCAGTCTTTACTGTCTGTGTCCTAATCTCTTCTTCCTGTAAGCACAACAGTCCTGTTGGCTTGATGCCCACCCCCAGTGAGCTCGTTTTCCCTTTATCACCTCTTTAAAAATCCTGTCTCTGAATACTGCCACATTCTGAGATGCTGGGTGTTAGGACGTCAATGTAGGAATCTGGGGGCATCCAACTAAGCCCATAACAATAGTCAAAACTGGATCCGAAACTGAAATTTAGACACATTTTAAAATGCTAAAAGTGTATATATATATATATATAATTTTTGTGGTAGGCCTGAGATGGTTGGTAGGCTGAGATGTATTTGTAACCTTTGAGGGAAACATCCTTTGGAATGACCAAAGAGAGCTTCTATGTAATTCCATACACCCACAATTAAACCCCAGAGCTTTCTAATTTGGAATTTGGCTGTTTTGTGCTTGGTGGCAACCAAAACCAGCCTAGGGCTTTTCTTTTCTTTTGACAGAAAAGTAGGAGGCAGAGGACTTGAGCATTTAGACATCTTGCTGCTCTTTGGTTTAATCATACTCTACTGGGTTGCCCGAAACTAATTAAGCTCTTGGCTCTGTAGAGGAGAGATGATGTTCATTACATGTCATTGGCCACATTGTTCCTTTTTTAAATTGTTGTTAACATTTGTCTTATTTTTCAGTATAAGAGGCAAGCTTTATCTTAGTTTGGGCTGATGTAACAAGAGCACCACAAACTAGGTGCTTTAAAGACATACTTATTTCTCTCAGTTCTGGAAGCTGGGAAGTCTACGATCAAGACCCTGGAAGATTCCGTGTCTGTTCAAGTGCCCACTTCCTGGGTCACAGATGACCATCTTCTCCCTATAACCTCCAAGGTGGAGGAGGCGAGGGATCTCTGTGGGGTCTCTCTTATGGAGACACTAATCTCGCCCATGAGGACTCCACCCTCATGACCTAAACATCTCCCAAGGACCCCATCTCCTAGTTATGTCCCTTTGGACATTGAGTTTCAACTTATGAATCCTGGAGGGATACACTGTCTACAGTGAGCTTCGTCAAACATCTTTTATGTTCAAGGCACCGTTTTTTGGCAAAATTAATCATTTCCTACACATCCTTTGAAGCAAGAGTATTCCTGCACTTTGCCTTCCTTTAGAACCTTTCTCTAGAGAGGATCCTAAAAAGTTCAGAAAAGACGCAGAAGAAACCTGCTGGTTAGCTCGTTTTTCACAGTAGAGCAGAATTCATTTTGAAGTAGGTTAATCTTAGAAATCCAGGCAAAGACACTTCGCTTGAAAATCATCTCAAATGATCAGTTTTGTTAGTATGAGTAATAGTAACTATAAGATCAATAGAACAACTTTTTGCTCTACTATGGGCCTACTGTGTGCTGGGTACCTCGGAGCATCTGAATCGAACCATCTCGTGATCCTTTCAACAGCCCACTGAGGGTCACACTGTCTTCTCCTCCACGTTATGGATGAGCCTTAAGTCTGGGCCAGAAATGACACAACTTTCCCAAAGCCATATTGCTACTGAGGGGCCAGATGGGATCTACGCCCACTCTGTTGCCAGAGCCTGTGATTGCAAACGTGGGCTGCACTAGCTGTTCAGAACAAAGGACTGTTCATGGAGGTGACACAGCTAACCCATGAGACCCACCACCCTTTTCCCTAGGGTCATCCCGGTACAGCCTGCAGTGATGGCCCGAGTTAAGCATTCGAACTTGGTGCTGCAGAGGGCGTGTTTTAGGGACAAGATTGGTGTTAAGGGGGTCTAATGAAGCCCAGAGGGAATGGGAGGAAACAGGACTTGGGGAAATATCTGGGTCCCTGGAGCAGTGATCTCCTTTTATTACTGTGCACCTCTCTTTCACAAAAATAAATACGTAAATACATACATACATACATACAAAAATATTTGCGTACATACCACCAATTTAAGCAAATTTTTGATAAATTATAGACTCTACTAAATTATTATGCACATTATAAATGACATGCAAAAGCTAAACAGTTAAATGGATGACATGAAATATGAATAAAACATAATATTTTCTTCCAGCCCCTTACTGGACTATTTCTCAAACTCCCTTTGGAGAAGACTTTTTAAAGATTTGTTTATTTATTTATTGAGAGAGAGAGAGACAGCACGTGTGTGCACATGTGAGTAGGGGGGTGGGGCAAAGGGAAAAGGAGAGAAGCAGACTCCCCATTGAGCACAGAGGCCTCACTAGGGCTCAATCCCATGACCCTGAGATCATGACTTGAGCCAAAATTTTGAGTCAGACATTTAATCAACTGAAACACCCAGGTGCCCTGGAGTAGACTTTTTAAGAAAGAGATAGGACATTTGGAATTATAGCAATAATTCCTAGAATTAATCTTTAAAAGTGGGAAGATAGAAATGGTTTTTTTAAATTTTTTAAAAGATTTTCTTTTTTTATTCATAAGAGATGAGAGGCAGAGGCAGAAGCAGGCTTCCCGCAGAGCAGGAAGTCCAGAGTGGGACTTGATCCCAGGACCTGGGATCATGACCCTAGCTGGAGATAGACGCTGGAGATACTGATAAACCAAACTTTAGGGAAAAATACTGAACTTTACTGGGAAGATGAAGCAGAACAACAGCATATGGCAGCAACATGAGTTTTAGATAGCTGTTGGTCACCCAGAAGGCTTAAGGTGGAGAGAAAAACAAAAGGCTGTAGTGACCCAAAATTGTCCAAGTTGTGTAATTTGACCCAGGAACTTCCGGGTGACATAAAGATTTGTTTATTTATTTCACGGACAGCGCCATGTGGGGAAAGAGCGAGAGGGAATGAGGATTCCATACAAACGTGTGAGTGGCTCTTCTCCCATCTCCAGGGGGGAAGGAAGAGATTGGGTTTACTCCAGTAAGCATGGTGATGAGTTGGTGAGGTAGGTTGACTAGATGTCTGGACACCTGAAAAAGCCAGCTAAGGCTGGCTTCCTGGCCATCTTGTCAGTGTCTTATTGAAAGCTTGTCATGTGCAAGACTTTCTTTTAACAGGTTGCCAGGTGAATCAGACTACCGGCCGCCATGTGTCATTGCTCAGGTGGTCCATGACACAATGTCCTGCAACTAAGGGGATGCACTTAGCATTACAGACATCGTTCTGTCTTTGTTATTTTGAAATTTAGAAAATATCTTATTAATTTGTTCACTCCAAAGAGGCAATTTATTGCTTACTATGACAGTCTTTTGGTAGAAGACACAAAACTGCTTTCTTTGTTATGAAAATCAATGTGTTACACCAATTTTCTGAAAGATGGAAATGAAGTGCCTCCTTCCAGCTGGGTCAGGACATAACTGTACCCTATGTATTGGTTTTTCAATAGAGTCCATTTACAGAATGTACATGTCTCTCAATACAGAAGACATTTGCTCACATTTATGTGTAGAACATTCCCGAACCTGGTCCAGGTTGCGGATGAAACCGTCACTCTGACTGGCAAGGCATAACGAAGAAAAGTTTTCCTGTAAACAATATGTGGTCATGGAAGGAATCAGCACTGCAATTCGTGGCTGGTTCCAAAAGCTCTAAGAGGTGGTAGATGCACAGGCAAAGTGGTGACTTTTGCAGAGGAAGCAGGCTGGGGAGAGATAGCAAAACAGAAGTTTGAGAGGGCCCTAAAATCTCCTCCTGTGGGATTATTGGCCATTGAGCTTGAGAAAGGCTATGGGGAAAACTTGAAAGAGCATCAGATCAAACCCTTGGCCACTGGAGGTTGAAACTGACATGAGCAGCACTATCTCTATTCTTGACCCAAGGCCACAGGATGACAAGCTTTGCTTTTTCAATGTGGTCTCATGTCTCTATACTGCCCTATAAAGAAATTAATACAAATAAATACTGAGAGTGTAAAGTGTAAGCAGAGCTCCCCTTGGCCATTTCCTAAGTTTTGTCCACTCCGAAGTGAGTATCACTTTGGTGAGTGCATTGCAGGAAATGGCCTTAATGATCAATGGCAGACCTCCACTCCAGAGTGACATAATAAGCAATCTGCACCTCCTTCCTGATTTGTCTGTAATGAAACTTGCTTTCCTCAGGTCCCAGCATTCGAGGCAGATAAATATGTTCCCTTTTGTTGGCTCTTACTCATACTTCAGCAAGATTTCCCATGTGCTTTCCTTGGCTGGCTGGGAAACTGGACCACAATTTATGGCATCTTAGGGGACAGGCGCATAGAATTCCAGTGGGATCCCAGAACAGAACCTAATTGGAGATTAGAGACCATTGCGGTGCGAAGCTTTTCTTTGAGATGGAAAGAGGTGCATGTTATGCAAATATTAGCAAGTGTAAGTTCACACTGTCTATTGAAAATTTATAGACTCATTATGGTCGAGAAGGCTGGAAGATAAGTAGATTTTGGGAAAGATGCAGGTAAATTCAGAGAGGTGGCAAATTACCCCAGGGAAAGTAGAATGGCTAAAGAGTATGGCCCAAGCCTTTTAAAAAGATTTTATTCACTTATTTGACACACAGAGAGCCAGAAAGCACAAGTGGGGGGAATGGCAGAGGGAGAAGGAGAAGCAGGCTCCCCGCTGAGCAGGGAGGCAAATGTGTGGGACTCCATCCCAGGACCCTGGGATCATGACCTGAGCTGAATGCAGACACTTAACCGACTGAGCCACCTAGGCGCCCCCTGGCTCCAACTTCCAAAGATGGTGTATGAGATACCTTTGGTGCGAAGGAATGAAGATCAGCAACTGTCCTTGATTCTGCTTCTCAGGAAGGCATTGTGATGTGGTGCCCAGGACTTTGGAGACAGACACACGCTTGGTGCCCTCTGGCTTTGCCGCAAAAGCAACACCTTCCAGAGGGCAGCTGCAGGCACCGGGTGGCGTCACACAGGGTCAGACCCGGGAGGCACTCAGCCACGTACCCATTCCACCATCCTGCTGGGTTTGGAAGAGCGCGATCAAAGTCCCTGCTGCCGAGGACCATCCAGAGTGACATGTCCCATGGGGCACGCCGGCATTCCTTTGCCCCTTCAGGTTATTGGCAGCAAGGCTGGAAATTTTTTAAATTGCCTGGGAAAATGATAGCAAACGGCTCCAAAAAGGAGTTTCAAAACGCAGACTTCATACTATGTTTTGAGTACATTTCATTCATTTGGCAGGTACTGACAGGGTGCTTAAGTGCCAGGTGCTGCTGCATTAGAAACGGACTTGAGGAGTTAACAGGAGGGGGCTCCAGCCCTCAACCAGCACAAAGTCGATCAATGGATGCATGTGACAGACAGAGCACTGTGATGGGGAGTACTAGGTGCTCTCATAAGAAGGGTGTGCTAGGAGTTAAGGGAACACTCGGGGGGAGCCAGAACCAACACTCGGGGAGAGCTGTGGGAAATATGATGGATGCAGATGGCTCCAGGGGAAACCAGAGAACTGCTCAGATCCCTGCTTCTTAACAGCTCCAAGTGCCCGCTGCTTCAGAGTGGGGGCTGGGCGAGCAGGGAGCTGGGGTGGGCGCAGCGATGCCTGATCCGACCTCCAGCCCCTGCGCTGTTTCACCTGTCCCTTTAGGAGTACAATGACATAGGATTTCACCAACGGAGGATCTACCCCTGCATCCTGGTACTGGGAAAGCACGCGAGGGCTGCGGAGCTGAAAGGAAGAGTTGGTAGTTCCAGTAATGTGTGCAGGGTTTTAAAAAACTATATACGTGAAAATATCCGGTCTTATTTGCATGTGTTTGTATCATGCACAATTTTTAACTGCAATCATCCTTTTACCTTCTTCCCTGTTGTTAAGACTCTCCTCACCGCTGCCTTCGTCCCTATAATACCTGTTGACAGCCTGGTGCTCATCCATGAGCTCATTCGCCTCTATCCACACACGCATGGGGCTCTGTCACTGTTTGACAAATATGGGCTCATTTTATCTACCTCTTGATCTAGTGCTTCCCGGTTAATAATCCCTCCTGCATAACGTCCTTCTGTTTTTATCTTCATTTTTATAAAGAATGGCTGCTCACCTTTTATCAGGTGCCTTTATTTTTTTATCAAATGCATTTATTGCTATGGTCTTAAGAGTTTTTTCACAGTTAATTTAGTGATGAGGTAAATCTTATTGATTTTCTGGTCTTGAGCTCCCTTTATTTTCCTGGAATGAATCCAAGTTGGTCTCAGGATATAGTCCTTTGATAGATGCCTGACTTCTGTTATTTCCTAACATGAGTTCAGTTTCTGTTAACTAATCTGTCCTAAGCCAGATTTGTTAATAGCTTCCCCGTTCCTCCCTCTCAGGTTTGGGTATTAAAATTGTGCTCAGCTTCATCAAGTGAATTGACTTATTATTGTTTAATTGCCTGTTGCCATTTAACAGTAAATGACAGTTATCCAGCTGCAAACCTCTCTGATCTTGGAACTCATCTTCTGAATTTTCCATTCTTGAATCATTTGGATGATTTTGTTTTCCTAGGAAATCATCGTTTCTTCTAGGTTATCAAATTGATTAGTATAAAGTGCCTTGCAGCTTAGTGATTCTTTTATATTATGCATTTGCTTTTATATCTCTGTTCCCAACCCTTATCTGTTTTGCAACTCTCTCTCTCTCTCTCTGTCCCCTCCTCCCTGAAACCCCCCTTTCCCCATCCCCCTTCCCTCTCTCCCCACCTCCTCCCACACCCCATATTCCCCCTCTCTTATCCTTAATAGGGCATGTGAAGTTTTTTTTTTTATTATTTCATTAGTCTTTCACAAAAACAACTTTGAGTTTATTTGCCCCTCATATTTTTTATTAGTTAAAAATTTTATCTTTATTATAATTACTTCCTTTCTTTTGATTGAGCTGCTCTTTTCTGATGGGTTTAAATGAGTAGTTTCTTTTATTCAAAAAAATGTTTGAAATTGAAGACATTTGACACTAAAGTCTCCTTAGAGTATAACTTCTGGTGTCTTCTGTAAGTTTTGGTATGAAATAGTCTCCTTTCCATTGCTTTCAAGATTTTCTTCAGTCGTCTTATGATTTCTTCTTTGACTGAAGACTGTATTTCTTAACTTGTATGCAGTTTCAATTTTTTGTTACCAGGTTATCTAATTCTGATTCTACTGGATTGTGATCAAAGAACTGTTCTTTAAATCTTTAATTTGGAAGGCTTGTAAAGGTTTCCTTTGTTGCCTAGTATGCAATTAATCTTTACAAATATGGCTTTCCTTAGGTGTAAGAAAGAAATGTTTTCCGAGGGAAATAAGGATGTCTATTTTCTTTTTTTTAAAAAAGATTTTATTTATTTATTTGAGAGACAGAGATCACAAGTAGGCAGAGAGGCAGGCAGAGAGTGAGAGAGAGGAGGAGGCAGGCTCCCCGCAGAGCAGAGAGCCTGATGTGGGGCTCGATCCTAGGACCCTGGGATCATGACCTGAGCCGAAGTCAGAGGCTTTAACCCACTGAGCCACCCAGGCGCCCCAGGATGTCTATTTTCTGTGTGTCCTTGTTTTTCCCTCTTTCTACTAGATACTCCCATTTGAAAAGCTAAAATTTTACCTTGTTATTGCATTTTTAGAGTCTTCAGGTATTATGTTGTTAGATGTATACCTGCTTATACCTTTTATATCTTCTTTCCAAACTCTGCCTTTTAAAATGTCCCTCTTCATCTTAGTACCTATAACTTTAGACCCAACTTGTCTGCGATGAATTTTGCCATTCCGGCTTTCTCTTTTGCATGGTATCTCCTCACCTGATACATTCTCAATCCCTTTTGCATTTTAAGTATGTTTCTTGAACAGCATGGATCTGTAACCCCCTGATAGGTGCTTTAATAGAAAAAGTCAGTCTGTACACATTTAAATTAATGATAAACAGTCATGATTTTATTCCTTCCATCTTATTTTGTTTTTATTTTCCCCATTTTTGATGTTTTTAATCAAGTTCATTCTTTTTCTACTTGATAAATATAGAAGTTCTTTGCATTTTTCGATGACAGCTTAATTGAGATATAATTCACAGGCCATACCACTCACCATCTAATGTGGACAATTTAATGGCTTTCACTTTAGTTAACTATACTATACTGAACTACCTACACATTTTCATCATCCTCAAAAGAAAACTTTAGCCATCACCACCAGTCTTAGGCAACCGCTAATCTACTTTCGGTCTCTGTAGATTTAGCTATTCTGGAAATTCCATATAAAACAAATTATGCAGTATGTGGTCTTCTGTGACTGACTTCTCTCAATCAGCAGAATGTTTTCAAGGCTCCTCTGTGTCGTGGCACATATCAAAATTCTATTCCTTTTCAAGGCTGAATAATATTCCACTGGCTGGGTGGATCACATTTTATTTATCTCTTCATCAGTTGATGAACATCTGGGTTGTTCTCACCTTTTCGCTATTACGAATAAATCCTAAACCTTCATGCACAAGTTTTTGTGTGGGCATAGTTTTTTTCTTGGCTCTATACACAGGAGTGATATTGGTGTGTCATATGGCAACTATGTGTTCTGCATTTTGAGGAGCTACTAAACCATTTCTAATGTGGCTGCGCTATTTTCCAAGCCCACCAGCAATTTACAGGTTCCAGCTCTTCACATCCTTCCAACAGCTGCTTTTGGGTTTTTTGATAGTAACCATCCACGAGGGTGGGAGGTGGTATCTCACCATGGTTTTGATTTGCATTTCCCGAATGATTAGTGATGTTGAGCATATTTTCACGTGCTTTTTGTCCCATATATTTTATATATACCTTATATGTATCTTTAAATATATTTCATATTTTATTTATATTTAAATACATATTTAAGAATGTAAATATATTTACATAAATATGTTTATATAAATATATGATAATGTAAAATATATTTATATATACATTTATATATTAATGTATACATTTGAATATTGGAGAAATGTATATTCAAGTTCTTTGCTCATTTTTTAAAAAGATTTTATTTATTTATTTGAGAGAGATTTATTGAGAGAGATCACAAGCAGGCAGAGAGGCAGGCAGAGAGAAAGAAGCAGGCTCCCTGCTGAGCAGAGAGCCTGATACGGGGATCGATCCCAGGACTCCAAGTTCATGACCTGAGCCGAAGGCAGCAGCTTAACCCTCTGAGCCACCCAGGCGCCCCTCTTTGCTCATTTCTTAACTTGGTTGTCTTTTTATTTGAGTTGTAAGAATTATTCACACAGTCTGAATGCATGTTCCTTATATATGACCTGCAAATATTTTCTCCCATTTAGTGGCTTGTCTTTTGACTTTGTCAATGGGGTCCTTGGAAGCACAAAACTGGGATATTTTGGTTGAGTCCCATTTATTTATTATTTTTTTTAAGTTGCTTTACTTTGGTGTTTGGCTGAGGAGCTGTTGTTAGATTCAAGACCACTAACATTTACCTTTGTGTTTTCTTCTGAAAACGTTATCATTTTACTTTATTTTTATTTTTTAAAAGATTTTATTTATTTGAGAAAGAGACAATGAGAGAGAGCATGAGCGAGGAGAAGGTCAGAGGGAGAAGCAGACTCCCTGTGGAGCTTGGAGCCTGATGCAGGACTCAATCCGGGAACTCCGGGATCATGACCTGAGCAGAAGGCAGCCGTCCAACCAACTGAGCTACCCAGGCATCCCGAACTTTATCATTTTAATGCTTACATTTATGTCTTTGATGCATTTTGGGTTATTTTCTCTGTATGGTGTGAGGCAGGACTCCTGTTTCATTATTTGCATGTGGCTGCTTGGGAGTAAAATACTGTTCTTACCCCCATTGAATTGTTTGGCACCCTTGTCAAACATTAGTTGACTGTAATTTATTTTCCTTTTTTTTTCACGTGCCATGTATATTATATTTCTAGGAAAAAGGAATCCCAGGATTTTCCCTCCTGCCTGGATTCTTCCTTCTTCATGGTGCATGATGCCAGAAGAATTTTTCCATGAAGTGAAACCAAACTGAGGGGATGGAAATATTCTGCCACTTTTCTAGATCTTTCAGTTATACAAGTCTAGGGCTGGTCATGCCACACTTGTTTAACTTGCCCGTGAGGTTCACAGCAGTTTTCCCAGCTCTGTGGTCATCAATAATTTCAAATTTGCCAATGTACTCATGCTTCGTCATCACAGTGAGGAAACGGGACGATGACTTTGGTGCATGGCCTCCTAAGAACCTGGCCTTCGCCCCCCCTTTCAGCAGTGTTAATGTTCTTGAGGGCATCTGTGGGACATTTTTTCACACTGTTACTGCGGCACGGAAAGATGGCAGAAAAACCTTTTTTCCCTTTTATTAATATTTGGTCTTGTTCTCCTTCCCTTTCTCATAACTGAATGCGTATTTCCCCTCCGTCATTTGAAAACTGCATACTGTTCTCCAGCTGTTTTCCCCAGACGAGACCTTGTGTATCAAGAATCCTTATTTCACGGTTATTATACACAATCTTAAAGATTTATGACTGTCCTCTTATTTTACACATGCATACACACGAAGCACTAAATACGGACTTTATCTGAATGGCTAAATGTTGGCCAACACAGAAGCCAGTTGTAGTGGGAACTTCTAGGATAAAGATATAGTCTGAAGTTTTTGTTCTTTAAAAAAAGCCTTCATGGGGCGCCTGGGTGGCTCAGTGTGTTAAGCCACTGCCTTTGGCTCAGGTCATGATCTCAGGGTCCTGGGATCGAGTCCCACATCGGGCTCTCTGCTCAGCGGGGAGCCTGTTTCCTCCTCTCTCTCTCTCTGCCTGCCTCTCTGCCTACTTGTGATCTCTCTGTCAAATAAATAGGTAAAATCTTTAAAAAAAAAAAAAAGCCTTCATGGGGCGCCTGGGTGGCTCAGTGGGCTAAAGCCTCTTGCCTTCAGCCCAGGTCATGATCCCAGGGTCCTGGGATCAAGCCCCGCATCGGATTCTCTGATCAGTGGGGAGCCTGCTTCCCCCTCTCTCTGCCTGCCTCTCAGCCTACTTGTGATCTCTGTCTTTCAAATAAATAAAATCTTAAAAAAAAAAAAAACGCCTTCATATTTTATTAAAAATTTTAGGTGTCTGAATTCAAAAGGTTAACAATATAGTACAATAATAATAATAATAATAATAATATATCATCTAATAATAATAATAATTTCTCCTGCATAGTCACTGCTGCACACTAGTAAAATGAGATGTTTCTTTTCTTTTCTTTTTTAAAGATTTTATTTATTTTATTTATTGGACAGAGATCACAAGTAGGCAGAGAGGCAGGCAGAGAGAGAAGGAGGGAAGTGGGCTCCCTGCTGAGCAAAGAGCCCGACGTGGGGCTCGATCCCAGCCAAAGGCAGAAGCTTAACCCACCCAGGAGCCACGAGATGTTTATTTTCATTTGGGATTATGGAGGGGCAAGGTGTTTTTGGCTCTCCTGCTGAAGGAGGGACTCAGTCAGTATTGTCTCCACCTTTTTCCCTAATATTAGCTCTGGAAGATGAAGACGTCCCTCCATCTCCCAGACATGAGGGTTTGACCAGGACATGGGATGGTATAAGCTCATTGACATAGTCTCATGAACTAAGCCCTGGTTTATTGGTCACAGTCGTTCTCCAAGTATTTTCAGGAATAAACTTCAGGTGTTGCCCTTACTCTAATTTTTCTTTCTGAGATTTCTGACTGCAATCACTACTTCCTGCAGTCAATCGAGGAGAAACGAGGCATGTGGCAGCGCAACAGTGTGTTTTTCTTTCAAGATGACAGAATCACTCTTGATTTCTGTACGCATCTCGGATTTTCATATACGAACATGGATTTTGGTGTCTACCCTGAGGAGATAATACGTATGGTGTGAGCTACACTTGTATTCTCATGACACGTCACCTGGGTTACCCAGAACTTTCTGGGCCCGGCAGAAAGGCAGAAACCCGGGTGAATTCCTCATTGTTCCAGCAGGCTGTCAGCCCTCCAAGGCCTTCTGGATGTGTTTGTGCATCGCAGTGTCTGCTGTGTAAGATACAGAAAGAGCACAGTAGTTCAGGGGGAAAATATTTAGGAACACATTTTCCAGGAGGAACCAGGATTCAGTTTGGGTGACTCTTGACCATTTTTCATCTTCTGACGACTGAAAGTGGTAGTTAATCTACAGTCATGGTTTTAACATGCATTTCGAATGTAATGTTAGTTTCCATCAACATAAAACTATAAGAACTGTCTTCCTAAAGGGCATTCATGTAAGGTCCGTTATTTTCCAGCTTGATTAATGAAAACAAAATTTTTCTGTAATGATTTCTTCCTACTCTGTATTAGTTTACAGGACTGGATTGAAAGTGATTTATTGTGGATAGGGTTATACCTGCTCATGGAATTTTTTTCTGTTCCTGGGATTTTAAAGGTGGCAGAGTTGACTTTCTGATTTTAATTCATCTTCACTAGATGAAGAATTCACAAATAGGACTTTTTCTTGAAATAACCATAGCCTGGGGGTGCTTGGGTGGCTCAGGTCATGATCTCAGGGTCCTGGGATTGAGTCCCACATCGGATTCCCTGCTCAGTGGGGAGCCTGCTTCACTCTTTGCCTCCCCCTCTGCTTATGCTTTCTCTAATAAGTAAATAAATAAATAACCTTTAAAAAAAAAGAAGTTATATTTGACTGGAGCTTCATGTGGAGTGACAGATCAACAGAAAGACAAAGGGATATGAGACAGGAAGCAATGAAGGAAAACACAGAGGTGCACAGTATAGACAAATGTTCCTCGGCTTATGACGGCCTCGGCTTCTAATAAACCCATTGTTCAGCTGGAAATCTCTTTAGTTGAAAATGCATGGAAAACACCTAAGCGACTGAACATCAGAGCTTAGCCCCGCCAAACTTAAATGTCTTGAGAACACTTACAGTATTGCACAGTTGGGCAAAATTCTCTAACACAAAGCCTATTTCACAATAAAGTGTCTGGTATCTCATGTAACTTACTGAACACTGCACTGAAAACTAGAACAGGACGGTTCAAGTGTGTTGGTTGCTGACCCTTGAGATCACGTGGTTTGCCTGGGGGCTGTGCTTGCTGCCCCTGCCCAGCATTACAAAAGAGGACACTACTGTAGATCGCCAGCCTGGGAAAAGATCCAAACTAAATGCATATCACTTCTGCACTATTATAAAAAGTCAAAAAACCATAAACTGAACCAAGGTGAAGTCAGGGATCTTCTGTACCAGGTGTGTTAAGGAAGGTCAAGCACTCCTGTCTGGCCAGGAACCATAGTGGTATGGGGGAAAGTTCCACAGTAAAAAGTTCTACAGCGGAGAACCACTAGGACTCAAGCACCAACGGTCACAGGTTGCGCCAGGAAGACTGGATGCTCTTCTGTGGGCGATGAGAAGCCACGAGCGACTCAGGAAGGCTGCAGAGCTCTGGGCAGGTGGGACAGCTGAGGGCTGCAATGAAGAGGGACAGGTGGAGCTGGGAGACCAGGTGGGGAGAGGCCGCTACCCTCGAACAAAAGGCGACAAAGGTCTGGACTGGGATGACGGAGATGGTGGAAGGTAATGGGATATTCATGAAACAGAACTGGAAATCCATGGAAATGAAATAAGAGAGGGAGGGAAAACCGAACATGACTTTAATTGCCATCAGTATAAAACGTGTTGAATTAAAATGAATTGGTATTTCTAGACCGATGATGACATCACAATAATGGAAGGAAACCAATTTTGATTTTGAACCTGGTTAAGGAGAAAGTATAGAAAAGAGAAAAGCAGAGGCTCTGGAGTCACACAAATGTCACCGTTGAGATTCGTCCCCACTCTTCATTCCCTTCCCTGTAAACCCAGGCAAGCGACACCTGCCTCACAGCACTGGTAACAAATAGGGAAGAGCACATGTTCCCACGTTCCTGGGTCAGACAGGACAGCCAGGGATCAGCGGCACATGAGGAGGTGACAGGTGGTCACTAAACTGAGCTCAGGTGCATACACAGCATTTTATGTCACCTTGAGATGGCTCCTCCTGTGACCTCTCGAAGAAGGCAGCAGTGGTGAGGAACGAACTCCAGGAGCTTATTAGCATACATGATCTTCAGGCCGTCCGGATGAGACTCAACAATCTGCTCTACAATCACCTAGCAGAAGGAAGAGCATTTTATTTTTATTTATTTATTTGTTTGTTTGTGTTTTTGTTTGTTTTTAAAGCACCTAAAAGAGAAGTATGAACTATACACTACAGAGAAAAGAATCGAGTAAACCTTACAAATGCACTTCGTCCTTCCTCCTCCCCACTCAGTATGCTTTCTAAACAGGAGGTAAGTAACAATGGCATGAAAATCTAGGTCCCAGGATTTGGGAATACTGCTCCAATCCTGGGGGACACAGAGGCTGAGGGACAGAGACTGGCCTGAAGCTAAAACATCATACACACTCATCTGCTTCCCTTCTGAGCTTAAAAGCGAAATACTGTATCTGCAGACAACAGCTCTGTACCATCTTCACCCTGGCCTTATCCTCTACTGTCTCCAGAACAGGGAAAGGGCTGAGATGGAAAGTGATGGAAGAAAACACATCTTATTTTGCTTTAGTATTTTATTTTTTTTTGGTGAGGCTGAGTTGCAGGAGGTGAATGACAAGCATACAAACTTAAAATACAAACGTGGCCACAGTTAGTTCATTTAACGACACGGAAACGTAAAGTACTTCCTTAATTTAGCATATTAGATTCAGTTCAATGAAAAGGGTGTAAATTAAATAACTAAAATGTTTTCATTTAGTGACAAAGAATAATGTGATCTTTTTCACCCCCACAGAGAGAGCTATGAACTATAATAGGATACATACAAAGAACTGACAGATCATTTACTTTTAGTAGTCTTAATGAAGCTGAGAAGATTACTGAAATTAATCCTTCAATTTCACTTCTATCACTGGGATACTGTCCCGTTTTAAAACTGGAAGCCTTTCATCCTGAAGTCATGGTGGGTAGCTTTATACTTACCAGACAGAAAGAACACTCGCACTGGCAGGTGACTGGAAGAAAGCCCTCAAACGCTGAGACTGGCTTCATGACTTCTGTCAGCCTTAACTAGATGAAACCGACACTCTCTAAGTTGGAAGCTGCTGATTGCTGGCGGCCTCACATGGTGCAGCCCATACTCCGGCCGCTCAGAGGCAGGATACACTGACTCCCTGTATTTAACTGTATCCTTATCGGTCAAGAACACTGGGTAACCAAGTTCCGGACTTAAGGTACTACCCCGCTAACTCGCCCTTCAAAGCCCTTTATCTTTGAATATTCCCTCCCTCCCACCTTCCTAGCCTGGCAAACTCCCCCATGGTCTTCAAGACTTAGGCCACATAAATTCTCCAAAGACGCCTCCCCTCACAGACTTTCCCTGCGCACAGAGCTGTCTTCCAGCTCCTCCAGTGGGCACGGGCGCCTTGGTGGGGTCACGCTTTTTGGCAACTTCATTAACGTATAACTTATGGAAATGGAAATTGACCTGAAAATGTTCTGATCCGTACCTTCTTCCTAGGCAAGTCCCTCACCCCTACTAAATTAAGATGATCCCTGAGTTATGGCATCACTGGAAGAGACTAGAGCGCATGCCTGATTCCTGCCATGCTGATGGGCACCAAGCGGGACCAACCTTTTCTTACAACCAGAAGAGCAGGAACTAGGAGCATCTTCAAGGAAGAGCCCTGAGCTCTCTCGCACCCAGTCAAGAAACGAAGCCAGATTAGATGCTCTGTGTTTGTGGAATGAGGTGCATGGGGGCACAAACCTCATCCATGTACGGTTTCACCAGTACTTGACCAACTAACGCCTCTGCATCCCGTGTCTTGTCAATTGTAGCGTAAGTCTGGAGGCAGTGCCGTATGATATCCACATTGGAAGTCTGAAGCCCTTCTAGCAGCAGGCCCTGGGGCCTGCTGCAGCATGGCTGTAATGTGGGCTATTCGCTGCAAGAACAGAGAGACCAGGAAAGAAGGCCCAGGCACCACAGTTTCTAAAAGCTCAAATATATGTGTATAATTTATATACATATGTGTTATATATATAAAGCGAGCCTCTAATTCTACCAGAATATATGTAAGATTAAAATCCCAACATTTCCTAGAGAAAAACAATGAATCTCTTCTCCCCATGATTGCTTTCTTTCTTTCTTTTTTTTTTAAAGGTTTTTATTTATTTATTTGTAGAGAGAGAGCACAAGCACACAAGTAGGCACAGGCAGAAAGAGAAGCAGGCTTCCTGCGAAGCAAGGAGCCCAAGGTGGGACTCAATCCCAGGACCCTGGGATCATGACCTAAGCCAGAGGCAGTGGCTTAAATGACTGAGCCACTGAGGCGTCCCCTCCCTATGATTTCTTTGAAAGTAAGTCGGCTTCATCAAAGTGAAGTTCAGATAATTACTGAACGACAAAAAGTTATTTGCCTCTTAAGCTACGGAGTAAATCTGACAAACGTGCATTTAAACCCAGTCAAGGGCTTTGGATAAATGAACTCTGACTACATCATATGATGTGTCAAGTTACATGAAATTCAGAATTAATTTTACTTGCATAGTTTCGAGACTATGCTTGTGTCTTTACACAAAATCTATCTAGTGTGACATAATGAAAGCAGGGTCCCAAGCAGGAGACACTGAAAAAAAAAAAATTCAAAGCTAGCTTCAAAACCCTGTAGAGTAGCAACTATCAGGGACAATGCTAGGTCAAACCAAAATCATCCAGGAAATTCGCAAACAGCAAATTGAAAATCGAAACCAACACTTGCTGGTCTTACTTTGTCCCGAAGAGGCATGCCTTTGCTCTGAACAGCATGAAACTGTAACTGGTTAAATTCTGTGGCAATTCTCTCCAAAATCTGGCTAGTCCAGAGAGGGCTAGTAGAGACAATTAGAGAAATGTAATTCCCAAAGTTAAAACCTGCCACCCCCACCGCCCCCCATGCCTTACAGAGCTCAGGCACCTGCACCTGCATGCCATCAATTTTCATGACAAACTGTCTGTGCAGCAGGCCCCAGTGTGAGGGGTGAGGAGCGGGGAGGTCATAGAAGCCACCAACGCAGCCTGGCCCGGGCCACAGGGCCCAGGCAAGGGGATGGAGCTATTTTAGGTCAGTGTGGGTACAACTGCATGTTTCCACCACGTTCCTTGGGCTCTCCCATTCGTACCCTTCTCCCTTCTTCTCCCATTCTCTAACCCCCTCCTCTCTCTTGCCCTGTCCTACCGTTCATACCCGAAGCCCCCTCTTCTTCTCCACCTGCCTCATTCTCCCTCCCAAGTACCTCCCCATTACCAACTACTGCTGTCTCCTCAATCAGCTAAAACTGACCGCCTAGCAGCAACCTGGGAAATCGCTCAGAGCAGCGGACTCCAAGTTTAAATTTACCCAACGGCCGAAAGAGCAAGCTCGGTGCTCCAGGAGCTGGTGAGAAATCACTCACAGTGCATCTGCCATCAAGTGGATTGGATACACTTCCCTCTTGCCCCCCACATTAGAAAGCGTCAACCCCATTCAAAAGGAAGCCGAACAGTGAAAGAAAAAAAAAAAACACAACAAAGGCCCCAAAGCCCCTGCTGGGCTCTATGAGGCATCCCACATCTGAGGATGGGCAGTCAGGTAGTGAGGAAACACACTGTAAGGAAACTCAAAATCTCTGGAGACCTGCCACGGTGTGCCCCGTCCCAGAGCATCAGAACTGGTGTGGAGGGAAGGCAAGCGCTTGGCACTAACAGTGCCGAAGCCTAATCCCAACCTCTACTGACTGATCCCATGCGCATTTCCTATTTATCCTTTTCTCGGCATTTCTGGGCCTGGCAGAGCATGATGGATTTACCGTGCGCTGACGCTACTCTGGCTTTCCTGACTCTAGAGCTCAGAGCTGCTCTTCGGGAGAAAAAAGTCCTCCAAGGTAATTCTGAGCAAGAAAGCGCACAATGTCTGTTTATCAAGGACAGTGCTGCAAAGGGACAGGATTGTAGACACAGAGCTCACTGAGGTGTTTCTATCCGAGGAGCACAGCAGCAACAGCAAAGACGGGAAGAACACTGGAGGGCCAGCTCCCCAGGGGCCGAACGTGGACATGGCTGGAAGGGTTGCAGGCGCTGCCAAGGGCCGCAGCGAAGCAGAGCCGCTGGAGACACACGGGCTGCAGAAGGGCCGCGTGCAGACTGTCTGCTAAGTGTGGACGAACGGGGCAGAAGCACGAGTGCAACGGGCTAGAGACACAAGCACAGTGGAGGCTGACCACTTAGTTGAATGCCTTGATGTGAAAGGGGGCAGAGACCTAGGACCAGAGAATCGCTTCCTTTGGGATGTGTCCATTCTTAATCTCCATCATGAGACATGTGGAGCATATGATCTCTCAAGTTCCTTCCAAATCTAAAACCTTAATTCCTAAAATTTAGAAACCTAACTCCGCCTGCAAGGGGAGGGACTGTTAGCATCACACAACAGAGCACTCAGGGCACCAGGCGACCTTGATGCAGGCATCCCAGCTGGTATGTGTAGGACCAGCCCCAGCTACTCCCACTGCACCACTGTGAGTCTCACGGTGCTGACAGGACCTAACTACTCATTTTCTGAGTCACTCATCTACCCTGGCTGATTGAAAATTCACACCAGGAAGGGAACAAGACAATCACAGTATAACAAAGAGAGCCATCATCTTTTTCCTATTTCATAAATTTTTTCTTTCCTGTTTGTAAATTTCAACTGGATATGTCCTATACTGTTTCATAATAATATAATGCTGGTGCAAAATACATCAATGGTAATACTCTGGGCATGTCTAGGAAAAAAAATGAGATGGAGAAAAACCAAGATGAATGGTAGGTATACCTTAAAGATCAACAGGACTTTGCTAGTCCTCAGGGAAGGTGATTCCAAATATACTTTTCCACTGCAAGCATAATGACGTGTTGGAACTGTGGTCTATAACCAAAGGGTTTATAGGAACGTGATATAGATTTCACCATTTCATGCTCTCCACTCTCCTGGAGCTACATTCTAGCCACAAACCTGGATTTTCTTCTTGTTCAGAAATGAATTCTAACTAAGCCGTCCATGCCTAATTAGACTGGATGTGAAGTATTAATTTATGTGCTACTTAGTTAAAAAAAAATGCTTACCTGCTTCCTTCTAGTGCAGAGGTTTCTTTAGAACTTTGTGAATTTAAGATTTTTTCAATTTTTTCAACTGATCAAATAACTTGTATAAGCCTCAACACACACATCTATAAAAATAAAAATTAAGCAAATAAAAAATGTCACCATCTTTACTCTTAATCATCTTTATTTCCCATGCTAAATGCAGGAAAATATAAGACCAAAAGTTAACTTCAAATATATAGGGCATGCTATATTTTGAATATTTCTATGAAACACAGAATTCTCAAGAATGCCAATCTTAGTTCTAGAATAAGCATACTTCCATATTCTATTGCAAGTTTATAGAGGAAAAAAAAACCATAGACTTTGCTTTCTCATATTCTATACTCTTATTTCTTCTTTTCCCCATCCCGAATCTTTCTATGGGCATTTCTTTCCTATTTTTTTAAAAAGATTTGTTTATTTGAGAGAGAGAGAGACTGCATGTGCGCGTGCAGGGGAGGGGCAGAGGGAGAGAGAGAATCTCGAGCCGACATCCTGCTGAGCACAGAGCTCAATGCGGGGCTCAATCTCATGATCCTGAGATCATGACCTGAGCCAAAATCAAGAGTCAGACGTTTAACCAACTGAGCCACCAGGCGTCCCTCCATTTGTTTTCTTATGGCCCTTTATTCATGTTTTAACTTTGGCTTCCGATCGTACTGGCCCTCTCAGTTTACATGTGCATATACCTATATGCCCAAGCACCAAATCATTAAAGACCTTTTATACTACAAATATTATCAAAGAGGTTGAGGGACATTATGAAAACTCTCATCCTTAAAGAACAAAAAAATACAAAGTCATCCATTCAATAAATAATAATAATAATGAACACCCCTGGGAGCTCGACATTCATTCCGAGGGGGGGGGGGGCACGAGAAAATAAAGCAAGAAATACACCCTGCTCTCACAAAGCTTACTGTTTTGTCTGGAAGTGCACGACAAGCATTCTTTCGACAAAAGCTGTGAGGAGATCCAGAGGCGAATTAAACAGAAGGTCCCTCAAACAGGCTTCTCCCCACTGAGATTTTAACAAATATGCTAATAATACACATAGAAAACATTGTACAGAGCAGCAGGCGAGAGTCAGAAGCCCAGACTCCCAATGCCCGCTGTGTCCCTACATCGTTATGATCATGAATGATATCGGGGACACTTGGAACTGGAGATAGCACTAAGGGGCACACTCCCAGGGTGAGCCCTCAGATGTACAGAGCCGTTGCCTGTCTCACACACCTGAAACTAAGCCAACACCGCATGCTAACTACTGGGAATCAAAAAAATTAAAGTGAACACCAGAACATAAAGAACACAGGATCAGAAAATAACAACAAACCTACGGCAGAATCCTGAGTTTGCTTTGGAAAGCCCACTTCTCCCCTAGTCTCTAATATAGGCCTATTTTCTTTACAGGGCCGCTGACAATTTATACAGTCGTTAACTGTCAAGCGCTGCACCGACAACAGTTATCACTGTTTCTTGTTCTGGAAAAAGTGGGTGATCTTGAGATCGTGTTGGTACCTCTGAAATTCTGTCTTCTTATTTCAGGTAGATAACGTGACATAATACATAAAATGCACATGCGTGAGAGCTTTGAAAAAAAGCTAAATTAGAAAAAAAAGAAAAAAATCTGAATAGTGCTGACAAGTTCGCGGATACAAGAGGAGAGGGCTTCAACTGGCATGCAGCATAAGAAATCTACTGGAGGGTACCTTTTTCTTCCTTATGTCCTCTTGTTTACACATTCGTTTATCTACTGCCCGAATTCCTTCACTGACTGGTGACCTGAGACTCTTTAAAAGAATAATAAAGAAAACGTATTACAGACATTGTTTTGTCACATTATCAAGTTCCTACATCTCATTCAATTCCACAGAACTTAATACCTGTGCACCAGTACTATGCAGATATTGACAAAAAAAAAAAAATACCATGATATACCAGACACAGTTACTGTTGAGGGGACTCATGATCTGGGGGCATAATGACAAGAAGGCAGGGTCGCATGGCCAGAAGAAGAATGACACATATACAGTGAAAGTTATGGGGATGAGGGGGCTTAGAATGGAGAACAGATAATATGAAGCAAAGTACAGGAGAGTCTGGAAATGTGATGGGGCTCGAATTGGACTCTGAAAGCCATGTGTACACAGCTGCCAAGGTGGGGAGGGGATGGGGAGCAGATGTAAGTGCACACACACTCAGGGGCAGGTTCAGACAGGCACACAGCCATGTGCACTGCAGGCTTCCTTCTGGAGAGAAGCAGAAATAGGAATGGAGGGCCAACTTCACTGAGATGAGGTCTTTAGATTCTGCATATTTTGGAGAACGAAAGAATGTCAAAGCACTGATGCATGATGATGAAATGTGGGTATGGAAATACCAGGAATCAAGAATGAAGAACATAAGACCAGAAAAAGGCAGAGCACAGAGGTAGAGAAATATGTCCAGAAGCTAATGAATAAAGAGATAATTAGGAATTAGGGCCAAAACAAAGGTCAACAGAAACAACTAGAATGAAGTAGGCATATCACAAAAATTCCACAGGAAGGTGAATTAATTCACTCCATCAACATTATGAAACACCTCCTGGACGTCAGTATTGTGGCAGCCCACAGGGATGCAATGAAGACAGATATAGTCGTATCCCTCAGTGGTCTGAGAATCTCACAGAACAGCTTCAGAGTTGGGACCAGAAAGGCAGGTCAGGCCTGTGGCTGAGCAGGACCAAAGTGGCCATAAAAACAGGCCATGGAAAAGGGAGGGGATACGGTGATGGCAGGGGGTGAGGCGGGACGGGAGCCTGTGTGAGTAGAGCAAATCTGCCTCCAGGGAGGGGGTTCGAGAGAAGAGTGGGAGGCCAAAGGAAGGCTAGGCTTGGGAAACAACACCACTAGGAGGCCCCGGAAGGAAGAGGCACACCAAGGAGGCAGTGGGAGAGCCCCACAGCGGCTGGTGTGGAATCCAACAGCGGACCATGAAAATCCCTTCCATTCCAAGGAAAAGTACCTTTAACAAGATTTTGTAAAATTCAAATGAGACATAAACCATGGAAAGTATTGGCTACCTCAAGGCACAACTCAAGATTTTTACCTGTTTCACGAACTCTTTCCTGCCTGCCCCTCCCCTAGGCTTCTCAGCACTGATATTTCCATTACTCCGCATTTTTCTTGGTTCTAACCATGTACTGTGTCTTCCCTTAAATTATGTTCTCCTTATATTCTCTCTAGGATGCAGGCACTGTCTTAGGGGAGGGACACACGAGGCCACTCAAGCTAGAGGAGACACACAAGGAAGGATGGTGTCGTTTATGACAAGTTTACGACAGGGCATCAGAATGGACAGAGGCCATAAGTCAGGGCACCAGACACAGACGGGGGGGGGGCAGGGGGGGGAGACAGGGCAGCACAGTTTTCTGTTAGAAGTGATGCCACAACTGCCCCTCCACTGTTCACCCAGGTGGAGTTCCTATTCCCAATGGCTTAGAGGTGGGGAGTCCCATTCCCACAACAGAGATTTTTCTGAGAGAACATGCAAATGTAACATTTATTAAGTATTACATTTTATTTATATTGTCCTTCAGTTCCATTAGGGATTACACAGTTTTTGTAGATCAGCCCAGGAACCTCACCACATGTAGATTACATGGGGTGGGGGGGATATTTACAAGATTACAAACTGTTAAAATACAAGTCATTCATAAGTTAGAAACCACTTACATATGACCAAAGTGGCATTAATAAGTTGAATTTGGAAATATGCTTCCTCTCCCCTGACATTTTAAGGTTGACTACTCTGAGAATATGTCTTCTTCAAATCGAACATGTTTTTTTAGGTTTTTAGCATATGCAAAAACAAAATCATTTACAAATCTTCTGAAGGTGAATATTATAATCATGAACCGTTAAAATACAACCACCAGTACCACCAAACTAACAGATGAAAAGAGTTCTTAGAGAAAAGCCGACGAGGACAACAGGCATCACAGCAGACTGTTTTCATTAATTGGGGACTTACCAGAACTTCTCGTAACTGTCCCAAAGCCACAGAAAGTTCATTGAGGGCTTTGTTCATGCCAACCTAAAGGCAAAACCAGGTTGGCACAAACACATCACGATAAGGAGTAATAGTGACGTATCTATTTAACGATCAAAGCAGTACCAGATTTAAGTTATTTTTTTGGCACAACCGTATTTTGCTACATAACTAGCTAAACAACAGAAGTGTTATTTGGCCATTAATGTTCATAGAATATGAAAAAAATCTGTTGAAATACATGGAACTATAAAAATAAGGGAAGTCATGAGAAACGAAAGTTTCCTTAAGAACAATTTGCCTTTAGATGACATTTTAAATGAATGTGAAAAATTTTCACAGAAGGTGTACAGTTCTCTGTCTGTAATTGATGATACTCAGCCAGCTGATGTGAAAGTCTGACGGGCTACGTCTCTCTTAAACATTATTATAAGCCTTGAGAAAAATAGAAATTAAACAGAAGTAAAATTTTCTAGGTTTTTAATCCTATTGGGATATTTATCTTAGTGGTATATTTCCCAAAAGCAAATGTGCATCATTAATTTTAATGCTTCTTGAAATTCCCACGGAGCTGCAACTTTCTGTGCTTCTCTAGACAAACAGATTTAAAACAAAATGAAGCATCAACAAGGAGACTTTTCTGCCAAGTAACAAAATTCAACATTTCTAAATGGCTTTTACAAACAATTGATAAGCTCACTGCAAATCATTCTTATATTTTTATAAAACCAAATTTTTAAATATCAATATTGGCCAATGTTCCCTCAACCTAGCTCTGGCTAACAGATATACCTGGGAGTAAATTAAACATTGTAAGAGTGGTGGACATTTGCTCCTACAAATTAGTCTAAATCAAGGAAGACTTCAGGGTAATCACTTAGCAACTAATAAAACAACCCCTTGGGTATTATTATCCTTTACTTTTCACTGTTGACTAATGAATTTGAAACATAATCAAACTAGAGCAACCTTAAATGAATAAAAACTAAAACAAAAAAATGTATTCCAAAAAGTTTAGTTCTTTTATTAATGAAATTGGTGATTTCTTCAAGTTTCTGGTGGGGTTGGTGGGGTAATCAACTGAAGACTCCGCCCAGACATCTAAAAACTCTGCCCTTTTAATAAATATGAAGGAGAGAGAAAGGTGTGTGTGTGTGTGTGTGTGTGTGTGTGTGTGTGTGTGTGTAGGACTTGTGAATTTCAGGTTTACCAAGTTTGTGGAAAGGTTGACAAAATCTGCATAATCCTTGTTGATGAGCTCGACCATGGCTATTTTAAGAAGTTTATAGTAGAGTTCCAGATATCCTCTTAGTTCCTCCAGCTGGACACGCTTCCTACAGTCAGACACAAAGTGATCGACATCGAAATCTTCCTGAAAATCAAACCAGAAAGAAAAAATGATTGCACTGATACCACATTTTACATAGAAAAATAAGATCAGAGAAAGAATAAGAGGCCGTATTACTGCAGGGGAACACACACAGGACATCAGGGGGTCTGCTCACTTCCTAAGATTATGGGAAAGGGGACCCCTCACCAAGACCATTCTCTCCTGTTGCCTAACTCTACAGGCATTTTATTTCTTTTAATTATACATTTCAAAGAGGCTCTTCTCAAAATAGAAACAGCTTTTTCTTCTTAATTTTAAAAGTAACAAATGTTCACTGTCAAACTTTCAACCAACCAAGAAATACATATGTAAGAGAGAAAAAAAAAAATCACCCACTCTCGAATGCTCTGCAGTTAAGCATTGTTAATGTTTATTTTTCTTCGCTATTTAACACAGCGATTCACATCCTTCCAGACTTTGTTTTGGTCTTTCTCTTTACTTTTTTTTTTTTAAAGATTTTATTTATTTGAGAGAGAGAGATGGAGAGAACAAGTGGGAGGAGGGGCAGAGGGAGAAGCCGGCTCTCTGCTGAGCTGGGAGCCTGATGCCAGGGTTCATTCCAAGACCGTGAAATCAAGATCTCAACCGAAGGCAGACGCTTAACTGACTGAGCCACCCAGGTGCCATAGTCTTTCTCTTTAAAATATAAATTACTTTTGGGGTGCCTGGCTGGTTCAGTGGGTTAAGGCCTCTGTCATTAGCTCAGGTCATGATCCCAGGGTTATGGGTTCAAGCCCACATTGGGCTTTCTGCTCAGCAGGGAGCCTGCTTCCCTGTCTCTCTCTCTGCCTGCCTCTCTGCCTACTTGTGATCTCTGTCTAATAAATAAATAGTTTTTAAAAAAATAAAATATCAATTACTTTTTAAAGAAACTGACATATAATGGACACATGCTAGTTTCAGGCGTACAACATAAAAATTCCATATTTTTATCTGTTGTGAAATGATCACCCTAAGACTAGTTAACATCCATCACCAAACATACACATTTTTTTCTTGTGCTAAGAACTCTTAAGCTTTAGCAACTTTAAATATATAATAATATACGGCACCTAGGTAGCTCAGTGACTTAAGGCCTCTGCCTTTGGCTCAGGTCATGATTCCAGGGTCCTTGGATCGAGCCCCACATCAGGCTCTTGAAAGACCCGCGGATCCCCTTACCCAAGAATTCAACACTGCCACAGGATGCAAAGAGCAAGAGGTTCTTTATTGTAACGCGGGCGCCTGCGGGTGGTCAGCAGCTCCTGCTAGCTGAGCACACCAGGCTGGGGTGGTGCAGGATTTTTATAGACAGGTACATACAAGTCCCAGATGGGACGGGGCCAATTGGCTGACAATTTGAACATTTGAAAAAGGGCATACTTGGTGTTAGTGGATTGGCTTTGGAAGACCCCCTGCGTGTGAACAAAAAGGCAGGAAGGGGAAACAAAGAGGGGAAGTTAGACCTTATTACTCAGCAGAAAGATATCCTGTCTACGTGACTGTGCAGCCCCCTGCCTACGTGACTAACGTGACTATGCAGCCCCCTGCCTACGTGTCTAATGTGACTATGCGGCCCCCTGCCTATGTGGTCAGGTATTAGGCCATATTTTATGAGAAGGCTATTTGCAGGGAATGCCATATCTTGCTAAGAAACAGTTATTATGAAACTACCAGCTATCATTGTGTTGGGGGAGCCAAGCGGTTACAGAAAGGCAAAAGAGCAGTTAATTAATTATATCCTAAAAGCCAAGCAGTTACAGAAAAGCAAAAGAGCGGTTAATTCATTGACACTTTGGGGAAAGGGTCTTTCACTCTCTCCTCAGCAGGGAGCCTGTTTCCTCCTCTCTCTCTGCCTGCCTCTCTTCCTACTTGTGATCTCTGTCAAATAAATAAGTAAAATCTTAAAATAAATAAATATATATATATATATATGTATATATATATATATATATATATAATATGCAGCCATCAAAAGAAATGAAATCTTGCCATGTGCAATGACGTGGATGGAACTAGAGGGTATGCTGAGTGAAATAATCAGAGAAAGACAATTATCATACAATCTCCCTGATATGAGGAATTTGAGAGGCAAAGTGGGGGGTGTGGGGGTAGGTAAGGAAAAATGAAACAAGATTGGATTCGGAGGGGGGCACCTGGGTGGCTCAGTGGGTTAAAGCCTCTGCCTTCGGCTCAGGTCATGATCACAGGGTCCTGGAATTGAGCCCCACATCGGGCTCTCTGCTCAACAGGGATCCTGCTTCCTCCTCTCTCTCTGCCTGCCTCTCTGCCTACTTGTGATTTCTGTCTGTCCAATAAATAAATAAAATCTTTAAAAAAAAAAGATTGGATTGGGAGGGAGACAAACCATAAGAGACTCTTAATCTCACAAAACAAACTGAGGGTTGCTGCGGGGAGGGGTGTAGGGAGAGGGTGGTGGGGTTGTGGACATTGGGGAAGGTATGTACTACGGTGAGTGCTGGGAAGTGTGTAAGCCTGACAATTCACAGACCTGTAACCCTGGGGCTAATAATACATATTTCTAATAAAAAATAATAAAATTAATATACAATAATACACAGTATTATTTACTACAGTCACTATGATGTACATTACATCCCCAAGGCTTATCTTATTAACTGGAAGTCTATACCACTGGACCCCTTCATCTATTTCCTCCATAACCTCGCCTCTGGCAACCACCAATCTGTTCTCTATGACTTCATTTTGTTTTGTTTTTTAGATTCCACATGTGAGGGAGATCATACAGTATTTCTCTTTCTCTGTCTGACTTATTCCACTCAGCACAATATCCTCAAGGTTCATCCATGTTGTTGCAAATGGCAAGACTTCCTTCTTTTTATGGTTGAGCAATATTCCATCGTATACACACACATTTTCTTTATCCATTCACCCCGTTGGTGGACACTTTAGTTATTTCCAAGTCTTGGTTGTTGTAAATACTGTGATACTCACTACCGTGAGTGTGAGTCTTGCTGGCCGCTAGAGCCAGGTGATCTAGAGGTATACCCTGGGTAGCAACTGCAAACCTCAGGGCATCATACGAGCATTCAAGCTCCTTTCCAGGAGATACCAGAAAGCAGAAGCGAGGTAGAGGGACAGCTCAAAGATGGTACCCATCAGCTCCATCTTTGGAGAATACCTTACTAGGCTCCAAGATCCATGTTAAATTAGATGCCTGCCCCTCAGGGCTTTAAGATAAGCAAATGAGCCTCTTTCACAGAAATCTGAACCCATTTCAGTCTGCTGCTTCTGTGCTGAGTTCCAGGGTGGGTCAGTCTACTCGCGCGACTGCTTTAAGAACTGTTTCTCAGTTTGCTATAGCCTTGTGGGTCTCATGGGTGCAAGCTCTGATGGCTTTCAAAGCTGGATGTTTTGGGGTCTTGTCTCTTAGATGTACGTCTTGGAAGTTGGGGTGCCAGAAGTGGGGCTCAAACCCTTTGCTCCTCAGGGAGAAGCCTGGGGTTTTGAGTACCCTCCCAATCCCAGGTCACTGTACCAGGGGTGGGGTTTATGGCAAGACTGATTCTTACTTCAACATAGGTTTTTTTCCTTACTCACCTAATGTGTAGGAGTCACTCAGCTAGTTGTAGGGTTTTTTCCATCTTGAATGGAAACCCCAGACCTTCTCTATGTATGTGTGTACACACACACACAAATATTCATGCTCTTCTAAACTATTTCCCATCTAGGGGCACCTGGGTGGCTCAGTGGGTTAAGCCTCTGCCTTCAGCTCAGGTCATATCTCAGGGTCCTGAGATCAAGCCTCACATCAGGCTCTCTGCTCAGCTGGGAGCCTACTTTCCCCCCTCTCTCTGCCTGTCTCTCTGCCTCCTTGTGACCTCTCTCTCTCTGTCAAATAAATAAATAAAATCTTAAAAAAAGAATAAAAAAATAAAAAAATAAAAACCCATTCTATTAAAAAAAATTTCCCATCTAAAAATATAACTTGAATGTCTTTACATAAAACACATACATTTCTATTAATATTTTATGTGCATGCTGAGTGTCCCATTGAACAAATGTTCCAAATCTTTCATAACCTATTTCCAAGTATTGGTCTCACAGGATTAGCTATCCTGTGTTTCCCCTTTACAATACTGTGATACCCCGGTAGGCTTATATGCTTAGAGGCAATAAATTACTATCTAATTCCCCTGTGACTCTGCTACTCCATGACCTGTTTAGTCAGCAAGAATCAAATGTGATGATTCCCAAACTAGTTAAGGACACCTACACTTACTTTTCATTAAACACTATGTAAGCCAACAAAATATAACTGCAAAAAAAAAAAGTCACTGTTCTTTTGAAAACTAACACAGCTACTTTGGAAAGATTTGATACAAAGAAATCAATAAGAAAATTTTTGCTAAGTTAGGTATGGGTGAGATGACCAAGTACCAGGCAGGGAGGGAGTGATCACAGGATTCTCACTCAATTCAGTTAAAGAAACTGAAACTGAATGCAAAAAAAGACAACATAGAAAGCTTTTTTTAAAGATTCTTTTTATTTATTTGAGACACAGACAGACAGTATGAGCAGGGAAAGGGGCAATGGGAGGAGATTCCCCGCTGAACAGGGAGTCCAATGCGGGACTCCATCCCAGGACCCCGAGGTCATGACCTGAACTGAAGGTAGATGCCTAACCTATTGAGCAACCCAAGTGCTGTGATAACTCAGAAATCTAATCTGCAGGCCAGTTTCCAGAGAAAACACCTGGCACTGTTTCAATGGAGAATAAATGTACATATATTTTTTACAATTAAATGCTAAAAACTGTATGTACCATTCCCTAAGAGTACTTGTTTAAACTGACTTTTTTAGTTAATCAACCAAAGACTGACCCTGCTAGTGTCAGAGAGAAGGACTTCATACCAAACCGTAATTTCACAGTCATCTACAGAGAGCCACCTGCTCCTTACACTGGTGACCAAATTAGCCTGGACCTTTCTCTCCTGAGACCATTTCAGACCTTACATCATAGTTATGTAGTACATCACGGGAGGGGGTCTCGGTTCATAATCCTGGCCATCCTACTCACCAACTGTATACCTTTAGGTCGATCACTTTCCCTGCCTCAGTTACACATTGTTGAAGTTCTTGAACTTCATGATGGCATTCTAAATTGTATAACTGGGGTGCCTATGTGGTTAAGCATCTGCCTTTGGCTCAGGTCATGATCCCAGTCTCTTGGGTTTGAGTTCCACATCAGGCGCTCTGCTGAGCAAGGAGCCTGCTTCTCCCTCTGTCCCTTCCTCCTGCTCCCGCACTCTCTCACTCTCAAATAAAATCTTAAATAAATAAATAAATAAATGAATCATATAACTTAGCCTCAGTGAACAAATGCTATTAGGTAATATTAGTACTCAACTTACCATTTATGCATTTGTTCTCAGATAAACAAAAGTTGCATAACACATGACTAAATAACTCAGAACATCTGTGAATACTGGGTTAGGCAGCGTTTGCTGTGAAAAGCAAACCCAAACTCACAGTGCCATAATAGAGACCCATTTCACTTAACCCAGAATGGTTTTACTACTTTAGGAATGGTTTGACTTTATAGTGTAGATTTCCCAAGTATTCAAAAGATAGTATTTACAATCCATACATTTATGGTCAACTGATTTTTCACAAGGATGCCAAGACCATTTAATGGGGGGAAAAACAGTCTTTTCGAGTGCCTACTACTGGGACAAGTGAATATCTACATGCAAAAGAATGAACTTGGAACAGCAACATCACACATACACAAAAATATAACTCAAAATGGATCAAAGATTTAAATGTAAGAGTAAAAACTGTAACACTCAGAGAAAACAGGTGAAAATCTGTATGACTTTGGATCGGGAAAAGCTTTCTTAGACACGATACACCAAGCAATAAGAAATATTAGATAAGCTGAACTTGATCAAAATAAAAACTTTCGTGTGTCAAAGGACACTACGGAGAACGTGAAAAGACAACCCACAGAATGGGAGAGAGTATCTGCAAATCATTTGTCTGACAAGGACCTAATAACCAGAATATGCAAATATACTCTTAGAACTCAACAACAAAAAGACAAATAACCTAATTTAAAAACAAGCCAAAGACTTCTGAATAGACATTTCTCCAAAGATGATACACAGACGGTCAGGAGCACATGTCGGGATGTTCGACATCCTTAGTCATTAGGGAAATGCGAATCAAAAGCACATGCAGATGCCACGTCACACCCACTAGGACAACTATGGTAAAATAAGAAAAAGAAAAAGAGAAAAAAAAAGAAGAAGAAAAGTGCTGGCAAGAAGGCGGAGAAGCTGGAACCCTCCTGTATTGTCGGTGAGAATGTAAAATAGTGTGGCTAAGGCAGCAAACAGCTCGGTAGCTCCTCAAGAAGTTACACACGTACAATTACCCAGCAGTTCTACGTCTAGGGGTATGACACCGACAGAACTGACAACAGATGTTCCTGCCACAACCTGTACATGAATGTGCACAGCAGCGCTGCTCGTAACAGCCAAAAGAGTATATACCCAACGTCCATCAACTGATGAATGGATACATAAAATGTGGAAGAGCCTCTTACACAACCATAAAAAGGAATAAACTGTTACATGCTACAACACGAGTGAAGTCTGAAAACATTTTACTCTCAGGTTAAAGGAAGCCAGACACAAAAGGTCACGTGTTATACAATTCCACTGATATGAGATGTTCCAGAAAAGGCAAATCCATAAAAACAGAAAGTAGATTCATGATTGCCAGGGAATAAGGGGAGGGGAGAATTGGAACTAAGAGGTTTATTTTTCGGGTGATGGAAGCATTCTGGAATTAGACAGAAGTGACGTATGTACCATATACACAGTAAATATACTAAAAACCAGAGAAGAGTACACTTTAAAATGGCAACTATTATGCTTTGTGAATTATATTTTGATGAAAAATGAAACAACTTAAATATCAACAAGTTAAATGCTAGGATACATTAAAAAAAATCCAAAGTAACACTAATCACAGGAACAATGGCATAGCTACATGAATTTCAGACAAAGCAGATTTCAGAGAAGGAAAATTATCAGGCATAAAGAGCAGCATTACATAATGATAAAGAAATCGACTGACCAAGAAGACACAATTATCCTTAACGTATGTGTGCCTGATCAACACAGGTGAGACACAACCTAACAGAACTGCAGGGAGAAATAAACAATTCCATTATCACAGCTGGTGACTTCAACACTTCTCCATCATTAATGGGCCGATCCAGCAGCAGGGCAACAAGGATCTGACAAATGTGGACATTCAGTCCAGACATGGCACACTTAACACCACCATCAATTACTGTACAACAGATGTACACAGACAATTTCGCCCAGTAATAGTGCAACACACATTCTTCTTAAGCTCACATGGAACACTCATCAAGACAGAATAATTCTGGGCCACAAAACACAACAAATTTTTAAAAATAAAAATTATACCAAGTATGTTCTCAGACCGCAATGGAATTAAAAATCAGTAACAGAAGATAGCTGAAGAAGTCCAAAATACATGGAGATTAAATGACACACTTCTAAATGACAGGAGACCAGTCTCAACAAAATACAATGTAGCAAAATGTGTGGAATGCTGCTTAAAGGGAAAATACAGTACTGAATGCAAATATTAGAAAAAAAAAAGATTAAAGTCAATAATCTAAGCTTCCATTTTAGGCAACAACAACAAAATCAAATCTAAAGTAAGGAGGGGCTCCTTGGTGGTTCAGTTGGTTAATCATCTGCCTTTGGCTCAGGACATGGTCCTAGGGCCCTGGGACAGCACCCTGCATCAGAGCTTCCTGCTCAGGGAGGCTGGTTCTCTGACTCCCATTCCTCCTGCCTGTATTCCCTCTCTCACTGACTCTCTCTGTGTCAAATAAAATCATTAAAAAAAAAACCATAAAGGAAGTAGAAAAAAAAAATTAGAGCAGAAATTAATGTAATTAAAACCAGGAATTTTTTTTTTAATCAATAAACCCCAAGTCTGTTTCTTTGAAAACATCAATAAAACAGATACACCCTTAGCCAGGCAAACAAAGAAAAAAAGGTAGAAGACATAAATTACTAATATCAGATGAAAGAAGGGAGGGCTACTGCTAACAATCCCAATCACTGTAAATTCAACCAAACATTTATGGAATACTACACAATTCTCTAAAATCTCTTCCAGAAAGTAAAACTAGAAGGAATACTTCCTAAATCATTCTAGGAGATCATTATTACCTTGACACCAAAACCAATACTACAAGAAAAGAAACTACAAACTAGTATCTCTCATGAACACAGACACAAAAATCTTCAACAAAAATTAGCAAATAAAAGCAAACACTATATTAAAAAATTATACACCAGGTTCATGTAGGATTTATTCCAGGTATGCAACATTAGAAGATGTTCAACATTAGAAAATCAATGTGATCCATCATATCAACAGAAAAAAAATCACATGATCATATCAATGAAGGGAGGGAAAAAAAATTTAACAAAATCCACACCTCTTCATTATTAACCCTCAGGAAACTAGGAATAGGAGGACTTCCTCAACTTGATAAAGAATGTCTCCAAAAATCCACAGCTAACATGATATTAATACTGAGAAAATAGAAGACAGGGAATCAAGGCAAGGATGTCCCACCTACTACTACTATTCAATACTATACTGGAAGGCCAAACTAATGAAATAAGGTAAGAAAAGGAAACAAAAGGTATACAACCTGGGAAAGAATAAAACTTTGTTCACAGATGACATGACTGTCTACAGAAAATACAAAGACTTCACACCCCACACCCTCCTGAAACTAGTCAAGTGATTATAGCAAGTCTGCACAATACACAGTTAAAATACAGAAGTCAATTGCTTTCCAATGATGTATCAGACAAAGGGCCAGTATTCAAAATTTATAAAGAATTTATCAAACTCAACATCCAAAAAACAAACAAACAAACAAAATCCAGTCAAGAAATGGACAGAAGACATGAACAGACCAAAGAAGACATCCAAATGGCCAACAGACACATGAAAAAGGGCTCCACATCACTCAGCATCAGGGAAATACAAATCAAAACCACAATGAGACACCACCTTACATCAGTCAAAATGGCTAAAATTAACAAGTCAGGAAACAACAGATGTTGGCGAGGATGTGGAGAAAGGGGAAGCCTCCTACAGTGTTGGTGGGAATGCAACTCTGGAAAACAGTATGGAGGCTCCTCAAAAAGTTAAAAATGTAACAACCCAACGACTTAGCAATTGCCTTATTAGATGTTTATGCAAAGGATACAAAGTGATTTGAAGGGGCAAAAGCACCCCGATGTTTATAGTCAAACTATTGAAAGAGCCCAGATGTCCATCAACAGATGAATGGATAAAGAAGATGTGGTATACATACACACACACACACACACACACACACACATTACTCAGCCATCAAAAAGAACAAAATCTTGCCATTTGCAAGGACATGGATGGAAGTAGAGGAAGACAAATACCATATAGTTTCAGTCACATGTGGAACTTAAGAAACAACAGATGAATATAGGAGAAGGGAAGGAAAAATAGAAACAGACAGGGAGGTAAATCACAAGAGACTTAACTACAGGAAACAAACTGAGGGTTACTGGAGAGGGGAAAGTTGGGGTAACTGGGTGAGGGGTATTAAGGAGGGCACTTGTTGGGATGAGCTCTGGGTGTTGTATGCAACCAATGAATCACGAAATTCTAACCATGAAACTAAAAGTACACTATATGTTAACGAGATTGAATTTTAATTAAAAAATTTAAAAAGTCAATTGCTTTCATATATACCAGCAATGTACAAGTGGAATTTGAAGTTAAAAACACAAGACCATTTACATTAGCATACCAAAAAAAAATTAATACTTAGGTGCAAATCTAACGAAATATGCACAAGATCTATATGAGAAAAAGTATAAAATTCTGATGAAAGATAACAAGCAAGGTAAGATGTGAAGTGGAAAGAAAGTCCATAATCTTGGGTAAGAACACTCAATAGTGTTAAGAGGTCAGTTCTTCCCAAACTGATCGACAGACTCAATGCAATCCCAATCAAAATGCCAGGAAGTTATTCTGTGGATACCAACATGTTGACTCTAAAATTTGGATGGAAAACTGGAAAACCAAGAGTCCCAGAGTAGTCAACAAAATATTAAAGAGCGGGGAAAAAAAGGAAATTGAGGATTGCCACCACCCAATCTCAAGACTTACTATTAAAGCTATAGTGATTAAGACAGAAGGTGCCTGGCAAAAGAGACAGGTGCTTGGAACAGAGTGGAGAGCCCAGAAAAACATCCACACACACAGGCAAAAGGCTACTCAATGGCAAGGACAGTCTTCAACAAATGGAACCGAACAATGGGACATTGATAAGACAAAACAAACAAATGAAAAGAATAAAAACAAACTTTTCACACCTTTCACAAAACCTAAACGTAAAATGCAAAACTTCTTAAAGATGACATAAGAAAAAATGTAGGGATCCTTGGATTTGGCAATGACTTTTCAGATATAAAACCAAAAGCATGATCTACGAAAGAAAAAAATTGATGAGAGGGACTTTGTTAAAATTAAACTTCTCTGTAAAAGACACTGTTAAGAGAATGAAAAGACGGGACGCCTGGGTGGCTCAGTTGGTTAAGCAGCTGCCTTCGGCTCAGGTCATGATCCCAGCGTCCTGTGATCGAGTCCCACTTCGGGATCCTTGCTCCGCAGGGAGCCAGCTTCACCCGCTGACTCTGCCTTCCACTGTCTGCCTGTGCTCACTCTCGCTCGCTCTCTCTCTGACAAATAAATAAAATCTTAAAAAAAAAAAAAGAGAGAGAGAGAGAGAATGAAAAGACCAGTCACAGAGTAGAGAAAATATTTGCAAAACACACCCATGGTAAAGGACTTAAAATAAGAAATGTAATATAAAGATGTCTTAGTAGCAACAAGAAATCAAACCTAATTTAAAAATGTGAAAAGAGCGGTGGCTAGGAAACCCAGTCAGTTAAGCATCTGCCTTTAGCTCAGGTCCTGGGACTGAACCCCACACTGGGCCCCCGGTAGAGAGGAGCCTGCTTTTTTCCCTCTCCCGCTGCCTGCTGCTACCTCTCCGTGTGCTTGTGCTGTTAATAAATAAATAGAATCTTTAAATAAGAAAAAAAAAGGATCTGAAAAGATGCTCAACTTTGTATGTCATTAAGAAATTGCAAATTTAAACAAGGTACTATTACATATCACGTAGAATATAAAAAATCCAAAGCACTAGTAATACCAAATGCTAGCAAGGATGTGGGACAACCGAACTCTCATTCACTGTTTGGTCAGAATGCAAAATGGGAGGCACTATGTGAGACAGCTTGGCAGTTTCTCACAGAACTAAACACATTCTCACTATAAGATCAGTAATTGTGCTCCTTTGTATTTACCCAAAAGAGCTTAAAACTAGTGTCCACACAAAAACCTGCACACGGATGTTTACAGCAGCTTTATTCTCTGAAGTGCCAAAACTTGGAAGCAATCCAATCTCCTTCAGTAGGTGAACAGGTACACTGTGCCACACCCACACAACGGATTATTTGACAATTAAAAGATGAATTATTAAGCCACAAGACTTCGAAGAACCTTAAATGCATATTGCTAAGTGAAAGACCAGTCTCAAAGGCTAAATACTATATGATTCCAACTCTATGGCATTCTGGAAAAGGTAAAAATTAACCAACATTTTTATTTTTATTTATTTTTTAGGTCATCTCTATGCCCAATGTGGTGGCTAGAACTCACAACCCCGAGATCAAGAGTCAGGTGCCCTAGCAACTAAGCCAGCCAGGTGCCTCTGAAAAGGTAAAACTTTAGACAGTCAAAAGATCCCGGGCTGAGGGGTGAGCGAGGAGGGTGCAGAGAGAGGAGAAGAAACAAATAGATGAGGTACAGGGGTTTTCAAGGCAATGAAACTAGGCTGTAAGATACCAACAGTAGGTAAATAACATTATACATTTGTCAAAACCCACAGAACTATAGAAAGAGGAGTGAACCCTAATGTAAACCATGGATTTTAATTAATACTGTATCAATGCTGGTTCATCAGTTGTAACACATGTACCACAACAATGTAATACATTAATAATAGGAGATAGTGAAGTTAGAAGAAAAATATCTTCTCTTTGTACTCAGGGGTATTTCCTATCTCAACCCAGTTCAAGTACAAATCCCCCAAAAGGCCAGAAGTTGGGAGATCACAAGAGGTGTTGGAACACAGGAAAATAAATGAGCAAACCAGACAAGCTGCAGGTAATTAAGAACCATTAACCATGAGAGAAGCAGTGACATCACTCAAAATTAAAACCAAGTAGAGTTTAATAGTTTAGCTACTTTACTAACTAGCTGCAATCAGGGATGGCAAACAAAGACTAATTCAAAGTAACCTGGGAATTAATCATTTAAAACTTACCAATAATCTGAAATTAGTAGCTTTAATGCTATGAAAATTACATGGAATTTGGAAAGATTGAAGTTCTCTAAACTGCCAAGAAGTAAAACACTCCTTCCCAGATACATGGACTTATAAAATCACTATATACTATCTCCACGAGAAGCAGAATCCCCAGAACCATCACTCTGTAAAGATGAGAAGTACTAAGAGGGCATATGAAATTTATGAGCTCTGCCCTGAAACATGTCCCATTTCATCGAGACAAAAAACCAAAATAGTTAAGCACTAATCTGCACACTACAGAGGGGTTGAAAGACATAGAAAGATTGTGTGAGCTCACGTATGTGTGTGTTTCCAACCATTCTTGAAAACAATGGACAACAGAGATGAATAAATGTCCCTGTATATCCCATAAATATTCCTCAAATATTTATAAAGCAACTCCAGCTCTGCTCTAAGACCTGGGGACATAGTCATGAAAAGAAAAGACAAGGTCTCTGCTTTTAAGGAGCAGATATTCTAATGCAGAAATGAGAAAATAAATATGTAAACAAACATTATATTAATGAACAGTGATCAAATGGTGATTAATGAATAGTGATCACAGCTAAAAAGAAAACAGGACACAGTAAAGGTCTGAGTGACAAATGGGATGTATTTTAACTTGGATGAACCAGCAAATATAGAACAATGAGTTGAGATCCAAATGACACAAAGGAGCTAGCCACAGGAAGTGTGGGAAGAGTGTTCCCGCCCAAGGTATCAGCATGTATACAAAAATGTCCTTGGAGCTCTTCCCTCCAGCCCTGCTCTCAAATCTCTGACCCAGCTAGGTGGGGACATAATCTAGGACTTGTGTCTCCCAAAACTCATTCTAAATCTTTGTTCAGTGACTAAATTATTCAAGCTTGAGAAATTAAAAACATATGCTAACAAGATCTTCCCACCATCTACAGAGAGATCATCTTAAAATCATCATGAAATAGTAACACTGAAATTCTAAAAAACTTCTGTTCTAACATTTTCATCAATTTTATATCAAACTCCTTTCTTGAATTTATATACCCATTTGACATATTTATGAAGAGACAAAAAAAAAAAACCCTACATTCCGTAAATGTATTTATCCATCTAACAAATATTTGAGTACCTAATTACACTCTGTTCCAGCTGATTTCTTCTCTTTATCTCTTTTTTCCCCTCAATTTAACACCAATCATAATCTATGTAGGCTTTTAGTTCGCTTTTCAAAATTAATTTCTTGAGCTATTTAAAGGAATTATCCAGTGCTAGAGTTCTCAACACTGGTCACACATTAGAATCACTTAAGGAACTTTTTTTTTTAAGATTTTATTTATTTATTTGACACAGAGAGAGAGATCACAAGTAGGCAGAGAGGGAGGGAATCATGCTCCATGCTGAGCAGAGTGTCCCATGCAGGGCTCGATCCCAGGACCCTGAGACCATGACCTGAGCTGAAGGCAGAAGCTTAAACCTCTGAGCCACTAAGGCAGCCCCTCACCTGAGGAACTGAAAAACAAAAAGCCCAAAGGGCACCTGGCTCGTTCAGTCACTGGAGCGTGCAGGTCTTGATCTCAGGGTTGTGAGTTCAAGTCCCATGTTGGGTATAGAGATTACTTAAAAAAAAAAAGAAATAAAGAGCCCAAGTCCCAGTTTGTGATTAATTTGTTTAAATGTTTCAAGAAATTTGATGCTAAATGTTGTAAGACTAGTTAAATAACAAAAAGATATATTTACATAATACTTCTTGCTCTCAAATTTTGAACAAAGAGCTTACTAATAATAACTTAGTAGGCCAACATTTTATTTAAATAAGTTTTATGGTACTACAAAGAGTGAATTAGAAAATCAAAAGCAAGGAGAAATGGGCATGATGTGAACATGGGGAAGCAAGAGAAAGCAAGAAAGTATGTGACCGGGAAGCAAATGCTTAGCTCTGAGATCCTTCTCCGAGAGAAGAACAGATTAAAACCTAAAAAGAAAGAAAAGAAGGATCCCATGCACTCAAGGAAAGAGAAGTCCCCCAACATCCCTCCTGCTTTTTCCAATATAAACACACAGCTGGGCTGACTTACCACATCCTGGTTGGTACCGACTTTATCAACTTTTCTATTTAGGCCAAACTTGACCGGTCAATGATGGACGGGATGTGTGCCAAGTGTACCAGTTGTACAACTGACTGTGTAATGGCTGAAACTGAGAAACCGGGGTGAAAGTATCAAGAGGCTCTAAGGATAGCGAAAGAGCCAAGACTCAAACGATTACCACGTACACACAAGACAAACTATGCAGATGACTGCTCAGTACGGAAGTAATTCAGAGTGTTACACTGTGGCATCAGCTGACCCAGACCCAGAAGATTGCTGGAGTTCCCATCATGGACATCTCTAACCATATAGACGACACTGAGCGAATGCCAGATGATGATGGAGCCCCTCACTCCTATGTCTTAATAGAGTTCCTCAGCTCTCCTTTACCAACTTTTCCTGTTGCCAGTTCATACAAGCAATTCTCCTTACCCAGTTCCTCTGTTCTGAGCTATGGCTAAAGACACTCATTTTTTAATGTTTTGAAACTGATTATCTTGTACCATTTTACTTTTTGTTGCATCTTTTTATAAATCAGATGACCGCTCACAAGACAAAAAAAAAAAAAAAAAAAAAAAGGAATGGAAAAGATCAAAAGGGAGGACAACAACAACAAAAAAACAGTTCTTTTTTGCCGGGAACCCTTCTTACAAGTGCCAATCAGATAAACTATATCTGATGTTACATCGTCACAACTCCTCTATCATCAGGGAAAGTAGTTCACATAAGAAAATTTCTCTATAAAATGAGTTCCAGGCTTACATTCCATATTTGGCTAATTAGAATTTCATCACGATGTCTGTCTCAAACTGATGCGGAAGAGAATGGAATCTTGTCATCAAGACGTGACATCGAACTAAGAACCCACAGGGTAAGCACTCAGCTCCTGTGATACGAAGACGGCTCCTGGGGATGGGTGACCCTGGGCAACAGTGGCTGACCTGCGGGCCTGTGGCTATCTGCCGTCTGTCACTCTTCCCTCTTCCTCCTCTGTCAGCTGCTATCTCCAGCCGCCGTCAACAAAGTCCACCTCAAACAGCCATCACTTCCCTCTGGTCCCATTTACCGTAGCTAAGCTCCAGGCCAGGCATCCAGATCACCAGCCCTGTGGGAACTTCTTCTAAGGTAAGAGGTGGCCCTATTGGTGAAATGCAGGTGCCAAGGCATGCAGACATTGTGCCATCTTCTGGGCTATTCTTAATGTTCTGATTGTCCCACTTCCCTCAGTTCCCACCTGTGGCCTCTGGAAAGGAACATATTACAGTAGGATTTCCAAGGACTGATGCGTGGGGGTCAGGAGATCTGGCCTGTGATTGGCCCCAACTAGCTGTGTGGCTTTAAAGGAAGTCATCACACCTCAGGCCTCAGTTTCCTTATCTGCAAGCCAGGAGGGACTGGAGTCTTTTCAGAAGAGCCGGCAAAGATCACATAGATAAGCACCACCTCATTATACTAACAAGCAAACAGAAGGCCGGAGGCGAGTGATTTGCCCCAAGTCAGACATAAGCAGGCAGAGAGCAGAGCCGAGGATGGGACCCACATCTGCAGGTCACAGCTAATCAGCCAGCACAGTACAAACAGATATGAGCAGCTGCTCATTCTTCCCCTTTTCCGTTTTGTCCATCAGAATGCATGCTCCCTGCAAACAAGGACACACAGGACCTGCTGCCTGTCTCAAAATTCCCAGTTCACCCAATTAGAACAGGGAGGAGCCGCAAGGACTTACCCCCCCCACCCCCACACACGGTTCTTTTACCTATGGAACATGAGGGTACATACATTCACCGTCCAGAGGGCTCCTGCCTTCACTTCTCATGGAAAAGGTCATCATGTGCCTACCTGGGGTGCCAACGAAGCCACAAGTTCCAGAGAGGAACTGACACAGAGAAGTTCGAAGGAGGCAGACTGGCTCAGCACAGAAACAAACTGTCTACCAAGAAAAACTACCCCATGGGGGACTGATTCTCTTTGAAATACGTTCGAGTGCATGGGAAAATGGTTTTTCAAGAGCTGGTGGACTGACCAGTCACCTGGTACATACAAGATCACATCCGCATTCTGACAAGAGTGGCTTGCCTGCAGTGTAGACCAGGGGCCAGAAAGACAAGGAAGGTGCATGGAGACTGGGTGAGAAGCTTCTACGGTGTGATGGCAAGGGCGCACTGCAAAGGTACGAGAAGTGATGGAAAGATGTATATGGACTCAAGAGGTTTAGGAAGCAAAATCCACAGGACTTGGTGTGACAGACTAGATTTTGGAAAGGTGACAGAGTAGGAGTTGACTTCTGGTTTCCCGACTCCAGGCTAAACGGATGAAGTGTTTACTGAGAGAGGCAATAGAATAAGAAAGGTGGTTTTCAGTGGAGGAGGTGCTCATGAATTCCGTCTTGAACCTGATGAGTCTGAGGGGCCACAGACACATCCAAGAAGAAAGGTCAGCAAGTCCGATACACAGAACTGGTGCTCAGGAGGTGTGTGGGCCAGAGACAGGAATCTGCCTGACCTGCTGATAGGTGGTCATGAAGCTGCACAAAAGGTCATCTGGGAAAGAAAGGAACACGGGGCTGAGCCCATAATTAGCATTTAGTGGCTACCAGGAGCATGACTTTGCACAGGAGACACATCAGAGAGGTAGAAGAAAGACAGGAAGCAATGCAGAGCATTTGGTCTACTGCGATGTCGAGTAAGGAGACAGAGAAAGGTCGGGTGCGCTGACTTAGAAACAGTTTTGGTAAGAACTCTTTAGTGGAACGACAGGGCCTGAAGGGTGAAAGGTGGGAAAGTCAAGTCAACCGCTGAGCACTGGCTGTGATGCGCGACAGTGACAGGGCAATACCTAGAGGTGGGGCAGTCAAGTGGGAGAGAATCAAACATTAGCGCATGATGGGAAGGAGTGCAGGGGAGAGGATCCTCGCAGCCTCCTGGAAGGGCGGGAGGGCATGGACTCCAAGCCAGAGTGGAGACTGAACCCGAGGAGGAAGGAGAGCCCCTCCCCGTACCAGGCAAGGAGGAGAAGGGGACAAATACAAGAATGGGCTCATGATCAGCAGGATGGAGGAGGTCACGTGGGATGGCTGCTAATTTTTCTGTAAAACTGGAGATGAAGTCATATGTTGAGATGGAAGAGGAAGGCTACATGTGATGTCAATAGCACACCCATGTAAACGGTCTAATTTATCTGTCATGCCACTTTCTCCCCTACTACCAATACCTTATGTCCTGCTCATCTATTATTTGGCTGTCAACCCAAAGGATTTTCATATTTCTAAGCCGAAAAAAAGTATGATGTTGCCAGTGCCTCTGCCCCAGGTGACCCTTCCCCATCTGCCATTCCTGCACTTTGATCATATACCTCTTTTGCATACCTTTCCCCTTCTATTTATCATTAGATCTCATAAACATGACTTTTTAAGTAGTCTCCTGCCACCAGTCAGCTCGAACTCAACAGATATGACCATGCAACTTCCTGCTGTAAACCTGACTGCAGCTCTACCGTGAAGACTGCATCAACGTGGACCCCTCAATGTATGCAGTGTCCAAGGTGCAACCGCAGCCCCACCCCATCTACCTTTCTACTATCTCAGTCTCATTCCAAAATGTGCCAAACAAGACACCTATGTAGAAATACAACCCCGACAGCAAGCTCTCCACTCATTTCTGCCTCGGAACTGTAACTTAACAAAACATCTCTCTGACGGAAACACAAATTGCATATAACCTTTATCTCCAGCTCCCACATAGAAGATCAATACCACTTTACACAGAACAGCTGTTCCATGTATTTTCCTTCTATGTATGAAGGGGTCACGTTCATTAACACTACAAATTGTACATTATATTCAGAAATGTCAGAGCCTTGAAAGAATATGGAATTGCTGGCATTCTAGCCACTTTCCCAGTTTGCTCTCTTCCTACCTCTAAGTCCTACTTTAGAACTGCTATTTTGAGATTTCTATTTTCCGAAGCTGCTTTGACCAAAGGCATTCTGTCAGCTCAGAGTGAGAAAGATGGCAGGGCAAGGAAGTGCGAGAAAATGCTAGTGTTAGGCCCAAAGAAAGCCTGACGAAGTCCAAAGACAGACAAGCTAAAGAGACTTCCGTGCTTTGAGGTTCTTTAAGTCTGTGTGTGTGCCTTTTCTTCTTCCAATGACCTCTCTCCTCATCACGTGTCCTTCGTTAACAAAAGGTTTCTGGATCCGGGAATTCACTCTGTGCTCTCCTTCAGACACTCCATTCACTTTACACCTTTTATTACAGTGGCTTAACATCACCATACAAGAACAAGAGTACAAAATACCTTCGTCTAGGCATCCCTACATATTAAAAATGATATGGCCACACCGCAGAGGATCCAGACATAAGCACTTTTAAAGCCAGAGTTTGGGAGATGTGATCTGAATGCAGGTATCAAAAAGGAACTAGCTGGTTAACCCAAAAAAGAAAAAAACATATTATGACTTGAAGCCATAAAAAAGTAAGAAATTCAAACTCTTTTCAGAATTTTAGGTACCTACAGAGCCAAAACTTTTTAACACTGAAACCAGCTACTAAATCCCAATCCTTAGAAATTAAACATATACGTTTTGATAGTTTAAGTACAGACCCAGAGGGATACAGAAAACAGATAAAGCTCCTCCTGGCTCTGATTCAAACCTTGGGACATTTTCAAGGCTATGTCTGATGAACCTTTCCTGTCAGTAAAGTCTTTTCAGTTTAAATTTCTATTCTGTAAGTTTATGTCCTACAGTTATCTGCTGCCAGCTTCAGGCTGACCTCACCAAGAGAAGTAGGGCAACTTTAGAAAAGGAGCTTGGTATGCTTTGTAGTACTGGACCAGAACCAGTAAGGACAGTACAGTCTTTCAGATTTCCCATTCCGGGAGCTTAAGACGAAAGTCAGGCATAAACGTTAGGTTAAGTGCCTGTTTGACCAGATTCCTGGTAAGTACGTGTGTTCAGAGACGTGTTCAACGCACAGTCGCTCAGCTTCTAGGCACAAGGCACTGGGAGGCTTCTGTCAGGCCGGGGGAGCGGCGGTCTGACTGTGCCGCACGGTACCAGAGGCGGGTCCTACGGGTCCGGGGCTTTTACGTTTAGCTCAAAACCACTTGCCCTGAACTTTCAGGCCTTTTCATTCAATGTGCACGATTTCACAGGAGTGCTTTCTCCAGGCTGCACCTAGCCCACCCGAGGCCAAGAGACTCACTGCGAAGTGCAGTGAGGTCCCCGCCGAGGACCCGTCCGGGGCGGGGACAGCCCAGGAAGCCCGCAGGAGAAGCCCGAGGAGAGGCCCCGGAGGGCCAAGGAGGGCAGGCCACCCACGGCCCGGCTCCAGGGAGCAGAGCCCAGGCGTGCACCTTCATGAACTCGTCCTTGTCGAAGCAGAGCGAGTCCGGCCCCCTGGGCAGGTTCATCTTACTTCTCTCCATCCCGCCGACCGCCGCCTCTCAGCACCGACACTCGAGCGAGGAGGAAAGGTAGGAGGCTGCGCTCCCCGACGCTAACGGTGAAGCCACGGCGTTTCCACCACACAGAAGGCACCGCTTCCTCCAACATGGCAGCGCCCCCGCCCGGCCAATGAAAGAGGACGCCGCAGGCCCGCCTCTGCCTGCCTTCGCCAAGAGAGGCGCGCGGGCCGCTACCGTCGAGCCAGCAGGCGATGCTGCCCCCATGCGGCGGAGGGCGACACTACAACCTCGCCTAAGTTTCTGCAGGGCAGCCCCGACGCTGTTGATGCCCGGTGAGCGGGAGAAGGGAGGGCGGGGAGGGTCAGGGGCGCTCCCTCCCCACCTCGCCCTTTCCCTCGGAAAATCGACCTGCGAACCTCTTCCAGGACCTTCTCCCGAGATTATCCCGCGGGAAGCATAGCCGTGGCGGGATGCTGGCCCTTTACTTCTGCAGCCGGTTGTCCAGAGAGGGGGGCGCGTCCGGGTGTCAGGCCTCCGGTCCCCGGGCGCCGCCGCTGCAGCCGCCTGGGCGCGGAGGCCTCTGTGGGAACCTGGCTTCCGCCCTTAGCCCCGGCACCCACCTGCGAGCTTGGCTTCTCCCCCGCTGAGCTTGGCTCCAGCGATCTGTAGGGAGGAAGGTGGTCAGCTGGCAGCCTCGGGTCGTCTGGGCCGCTCCCAGCTCCACTTCAGCTCAGCTGCGGGGCGGCCACAAGTTTGGGTTCTCAGAGCTCTTAAAGAATCACCTCGCTACCGGCCGGCCGACAAAACGCAGCCGACAAGTAGATGTGCGAGCATGTTTATGTCCAGTCCGCTCTAGAATGGGCGGAATCGTGTGTTTGTGGCTAGCGTTGTTTCGATCGCCACACCTGCCCCCAATTTCCGAGACCCCCTCCTCCTCCTGCCATCCACCCCACATTTATTTTGAGATTTTTCTTTCCTCTTCCCTTGCTCTTTCTCCCACTGTCCTCCCCTTTAGTGGGAATGTCATGGTCAAATGATGATTCATTTCTCTTTTTTTTCTCCGTGAGACTCTGACAGCTCAAACCACATATCTCACGCGTGCCCTTCAGGCTGCAGCTTTGCTGTAATAGCCCAGGCCTGGGCTGCCTCTCCCAATGCTGTGATCTCCCAGAGATAGCAGGAGCAGTCCTTAGATAGGGATGGGACACAGCAAGACAATGGCTTACAGTGAGTCTTACATTCAAGTCACTCCAAACGGGAAACTGGTCACTTTTTTTAAAAAAAAAACTTGAGTACAGGGACGCCTGGGTGGCTCACTTGGTTAAGCAGCTGCCTTCGGCTCAGGTCATACCAGCGTCCTCATATCGAGTCCCACATCGGGCTCCTTGCTCAGCAGGGAGCCTGTTTCTCCCTCTGCCTCTGCCTGCCATTCTGTCTGCCTGTGATCGCTCTCTCCCCCTCTCTCTCTCTCTGATAAATAAATAAAAAAAAAAATCTTTAAAACCTGAGTACTGAATCTGAAACAATACATTCCCTAGCAGTGGGCCTGGCAAGGCCTTGTTGAGGAAAACGTTCCCAGTCAATATCCAGAGACTATGACAGGTAGGATGAGAGCTGGAATCTTATTTGGAGAATCAGAATAAATTGCCAGGGGAGCAACTATGAAAGTGCATTCTATGCCCTGTTGTGGTCATTTGGATATAGGGAATGAAAGTCTCATTATTTGGTCTTTGTTTACTCTTATTATGAAAATTCTCAAGCATACACCAAAGTGTGTAGAGCAGAAGGATCCTGGCCCTTCCGAGTACTTATCACTCTGCTTCCCCAACTGTTTCATAGGCCCTCCTCCTTCTACTGCCCCCAAAGTGCCTGTATTTTTGTTTTTGGGAGAGAGGGGAGGTCTGGAATATATTTTAAAGTAAATCCCAAACATCACATCATTCCCTGCTCCCCAAATACCTTGGTTTACACATCAAAGAAGGAGGAGGAAGAGGTGGAGGAGGGGAAGACTGAGAAGGAGGAGGGATGAAGAAGAGAGATTTCCGCACAGGCCTACTATGCCAGAATCAATAGGTCTAATAAGCTATTCTGATTGGCTCTGGGAGGCATGACTTTTAGCCTCTCTGACTTTTAGGGCCTCAGTGCTAATAAGCGACAAGGGCAAATTCAGGCAGTGCAAACAGCAAGGCCCACACTCATCACCAAGGCACCGAGGTGGGGGGGCAAGGGTGCCAGACCGACGGAACAAAGTTGTCTGGGAACCCCACCTGCCCTAGAAGTCCAGATGAGCGAGTAGTTGAACTGTTTTTTACCTTCATTGTCATTCCTTTCTGAAATTACTGCCGGCCTTTGGTAAAGACATGAACCTGAGCTTGTGCAGCCTGGGGTACTGATCTTGGGGTTGCTGAAGAGAGTAGGTGCCAACAAAGAATGAAAATCCCTGCTGCCTGTTCTCCCTCTGAGAGTCAGGAGGTGACAGTCAAGACCCCATACAGTTCACTGCCACTTGGAGCCCTGGCTGTGGCAGTGGCATGGCCCACCAAAGCCAGGAGCAACAGGCAAGACCCCAGACCCCAAATGCTAATGGAACACCCTGGGGAGGACGAAGGAAAGGCAGAGAGTCAGCGGAAACCTTCCCAAAGGACATTTCCCTCAGTTTCATCTGGGAGCTGACACTCAGCTGGTACACACCCCTTCAGCCACACAAAGTTTGGTGACTAGCCTCTGGCCAGAACCTGCTGTGTGTCTCCCTACCCTGAACCCTTCCCAAGATCCCTACCATGGCCTCGCGATCCAGGCACTGGGCGTGTAACACTTGACTCTGCAGGGGTCCCCGGGCCAGCTTTTGGTTAGTTAGTTGTCCACGCTGTTAAAGATTTGACTACTGTTACATGTTTGACTCTCGTCTTTGGTGATGGTACCTATTTCATAGGAAATAGAAGCTGGAATCCAGGAAATAGGCTGGAAGATGAAATTAAAAAGTGGATACAAAGCTTCTAATCAGAGCCAGACACAATCAGCGATCAGCTATATCCCCGTCTCTCCCCTCTTCTCTGATCTGTACTTTCCTTAATGAGGAATGAGACTTTAAATGACTTTTTTTATCTTCAAGTCTCTCTCTCTCTCGATTCCCTAACTTCCCTCTCTTGCCTTCATTTCATCCTAGAACTTGTGCCCACGATTTCTTTTCTAAGTAAATATTAACCCCCTTTGACTCTGAATCTCTGGAAGATTCTCAGTTCCCTATTTTTGCTGGCACTGTGACAGGTCCTTATTTCTCCTTCCCACTCCTCTCTATTTATAGTTTTCACATTTTTTTTGGCAGGTTGGCTACAGAACACTCAAAAATTGCAAAGAGAAATATTGTGTTCTGGAAATTCGCCCTAGCATTTTTTTCCAATATCGTCCTTATGCTCTTCTGATCCTCTCTTGAACTGTTGTACTAAAGCAGCTGACGCTTCCACCAGCAACCAGAGTCATCCTGTCCACTACTGTGGGAACAGAGGGTTTCCATTTGGAACTGCAGACTGAGCCTAAAGTCTGGTGGCCCTTTGGTGCCAGGATAGCAGGTATGGGACGGGTGGGGCATGGAGGACAAGCATCATGGTAGAGGTCTCCATTCGACCAGGAAAGCTCACAATGAGCCAACAGGTCCATTTCAACATCTTCTGTATTTTCCTTATAACCTGTTTCATTCCAGAGTGGATTTGAGATCATTTAGTTTGATTCTTAAATGTTTCCCATTCCAACCGGAAACAGACTCATCCTTCGGGCTCCCAAATTCTGCCTCATCTTCCTAATCAGTTAGTACCCCAAATTGGGTATGATAGTGCCAGAACATTCTTCCATGTGTATTTTATAACAGACTAGTATTTTATTAGTTTTTTTTCAAACTAATAAGAATAAGGGTAACTTTTTTTTTTAAAGCATAGGCAAAATCACGAAAGACATTGAAATGAACCTAAAAGATTATAGTGTCTTCCAAGGGAAAACAGGTGTTGTCTCATGTAACCTTCTGGGCTGACCAATTCTGTGCCTTTCTTGTCTTTGATTATTTTGCAACTCTATAGATTGTACATAATTGATGTGGATGCAGATGATCTTGTCTAGCTATATGTAAATGAATTTTGTCTACTGGAAGTACAGTTGACCCCTTTCCTTTAGTAGAAGGCAGTTTTGCATCCATTTGCATTCTATTTGCATATCTATTTGCATCTATCAAAGCAAATTCGTTTAAGTATTACTGATTGTATATGTGTCTGCCTGGAGATTTTTGCTTGAAATGGTGGTAACATTTTAGTGGTTCCCGAGCTAATGAATGAATTAAACAAAATCCCTTCAGGCATTCATCTCATATTTGTAAAATGGTCCTTATTTAATCTTTTCAAGAAAATGATACACTAGCAAACCATGACAAGATTCTGGTAAATGAAAAGTGCAATGAAATCAAATCGGAATGAATTTTAGAATTACCTTCAATGTGGCCCACGCTATGCCAGAGGCACAGAATGAATGAATCTCAAAGACATGGCTTCGGGCCCCCAGGAGTTATAGTACTCTGTGTCAACATTGGCATGCCTGAGAAATGCCTGTGACATTCCCATCAGGGTTTCCCCGGGGGTTCAGTTAACCTTTCTCTTCCAAGCTACCCTCTCTTGTAGTGATATCAACTGTGCCCTTGGTTTCAGCTCCCATTCCCTAGCCAACATCTCTCCCACTGATACACGACCATCTGTTTCTTTCCTACCCACCAGGCCCGTGTAACTGACTACCTACTCATGATATTTCACTGATGCCCTACCTGTGCCTCAAAACCCAGCATGTTCAAAACTTGATTCATCATCGTTTGTGAAAGAATGGCTTATCCTCTTTTGCTTTGTTTCTTTAGAAATGATTCTACCAATGCCAGCGGCATGCACCAGAAACCAGGAAGGAATAAGACAGCTGAGCCAACCTGCTGTACTTTAAAACACTTGACCACAATTCTCCAGTGGATACTCAACCCTGGCTTCAAACTCCCTTGTCTCTCCGGTGAGTTTGCTTTCCCTCCTTCAAGACTTGCCTCAACAATCCCTACCCCCACCTCTTCTGAACTATGTCGCCTCACTCCCAGCTCCTGTCCTAGGGATAAGGGAGCAGAAGGCAAGCTTAGGACAAAGCAGAAACTGGCACCCTATACCCTCTCCCCATGCCATATGTGTAACATTCCTCATGCACTCCTGGCTGCCCTAAAGGAAAAACGATGCTTAACTGAGAGATCCCAGTCCTGCAGGACAGGAGTATCCCTCCATCTACGAATGTCCTAGTGACTTACAAGGAAGGAAGAAGCATTCTCATCAATAGCCTGACTTCCAGACACCCATACCTCAGTTTCCGGAAGCCCTAACATCACCCTCCCCTCCATAAAATTGAGGGAGGCTAAGAGGGAGGGAAGTGTAATAAAACTGAATTTCTTCTAAGCCCAAAGGCCACTGACAAGGATGTGTGATAGGAGGAATGTAACATATCTCCAGGAAACTCCCGACTTTCTTCATGCTTTCCCTCATTAGAGGCAAAAACAGACTTGACTTGACAATAACCAGGTCTCCCTTATCCTGAAATTCTTCTTTAGCATATGACAGTCCTTCTGGACACCCCCTTTGTCCTCACCTTCCTCAGCTCCCAGTCAACCATGCCACTGTCTGAGCAGCTCTTTCTGCCCCTGGGTCCTGTCCCTGTGTTTTAATAAAACCACCATTTGCACCTAAGACGTCTCAAGAATCCTTTCTTGGTCATCGGCTCTGGACCTCACCCCACCAAACCTCACCTGTGTTCCAAAACTTCATCACTAGTGTCACACTTCAAGAAAATAAAAGCCCTTTGTGCAGGAATTCCCTTATCTTACCACCACCCAATCAAATCTATACCTACATTTGTATCCATTTTTAATTTGTTTTTAGACATTTACTCAACAAATATTTAGTCAGTGCTACACACTGCCCTGAGTGTTTGTAAATCTGTGGCGAACGACACAGAAAAGTCCCTGGCATCATGGAATTTACATGGTAATTGGAGAAATGTACAAGAAACACAGAAAGAGTTGAAGACAGAGCAGGTTTATTGAGAAGAGCAGACATCCCCAGCTAGGGTTTGTTCTTCCTTGTGCCTGGGATTTGTTCCTTCCAGCCCTCTCCAGGACTCCACTCCCAGGGCCAATATCAAGTTCTTGTTCCAATGGATCCTTCCAGTCAGAAGACAAATGACCTTTTTCTTAAAAACAAAAGGAAAAAACCCAAAACAAAGACTTCCCTTAACCTTCTACCTTCCTATAACAACCTCCATATTTCTCTCCCCACCTCATTCCCAGCATAGCTTGTAAAATATTTGTCTACACCTGTGGGTGTAGGGTACCATGTCCCCAAGGGTAGTTGAAAAATCTCTATAAAGAATCCTTATGTGCAGATCATTTTAAGGGAGTCCATTTCCAGATCCAAACTCCATGTGTACTCTGTAGGATAGGTGATATGCCCATTCTTGGGTCTGATATCAGGATACTCCTCTCCTTCCTGGAAGATCAAGACACTCCTCTCAGATCTTATTAGAGTGTAGGACTTGGGCTGATACCAAAGTTGAAATACCAGTTTTGTTTCAAATAATGCCCTTCTGTGGGAAGTCCTGGGGCTCCACCTTTAGAGCTTACTCTCCTTATTAAGGGTAAAGGTTAACATCGGAAAGGGGATTAGGGCAGATTTTGGAAGTGCTCAGAATAACAATCAGTTTTGGTTAGTGACACTCATTCCTTCATATTTAAATTAAACTACATATTTTTAGGGACATAATAGAGAAAAGCACAAGTAAGGATTTTAATGGTTTCATTCCATTCTAGTATGGTTTGGTAAATAAAATAACAGAAAATGAGACTGTTCTGCTTTAAAAAAAAATCAACTTGTAGCAGGCAAATGTTATTCCAATGAAGTCGATCCTTTTCTTTCTCATTTTCTTTTTAAAGATTTATTTATTTATTTGGTAGAGAGAGACACACACACACACACACACACAGAGAACACAAGTAGGGAGAGCGGGGGAGGGAGAAGCAGGCTTCCTGCTGATCAGGAATGTGGGCCTTCATCCCAGGCTCCTGGGATCATGACCTGAGCCAAAGGCAGCTGCTTAGTGACTGAGCGACCCTGGTGCCCTCTATCTCATTTTTTAAATGTTTAATATTTTCAACACCTAGTTAATAAAATATACATATATTGTGATGAAAAGTTTAGTATTAAAAAGTTTCAGATGTCCACTTAAAAATGTGCAAGGTGTGTGAATTCTCATAGGCGATCCATGCACCATACACACCTATCACTAGCAAACGTGGATGTACTCGGTGTCTCTAGGTTCCCGCTTCCTTAGTGCCCTCTTAATCACATGGTTTCTCTTCCTACCATCCTGGACCTGTATTCTCAATTTGCTTCTCTATTTCATCTCTGCCCCTTTGAAGAGCTTTGTTCTGGGTCTTCTGTAGCTATGCGTACTCTCTCTCTCTCTCTCTCTCTCTCTCTCCCTTGATCAGGCTTTCACAACCTAGCATTGATACCTGGTGGGTGATTCTCTACTGTGGGGATGTCCTGTGCCCTGCAGGACAGTTAGCAGCATCTCTGGTCTCTAGCCACTAGATGCCAGCAGCACCCCCCCCCAAGTGGTGACCACCAAAAATGTCACCAGATATTGTTCAATCGGCCCTGGGAGTAAAACTCCTTGCCTCCCAGCCCCAGTTTTAAAACCACTGCTTTGGCTGATTCCATTCAGCATCATTGATTTAAGTTCTTTGTAGAAGCTGAAGGCTCTGAAGTTAACGTCTTTAATCCTAATCCGGCCTTGGAGCTGAGAATCACATGGCCAGCTGCCTGCAGCATATTTCTCCATGAATATGTAACAGGAGTCTTATTTTCACCATGATTTCTATCCTGCTCCCTCCTCACCTGCTCCTGTCCCAGTCTCCCCATCTTAGTAAACAGCATCCCCACCTCCTACTGGCTAAAGCCTCAGCCCCTGGGATAAATTCCCCCTTTCCCTTTTCTCGTATCTAATCCATCAGCAAAACCAACTGATTTGACCTCCAAAACAGAAGTCAGACTTGCTCACTGCTCTTTATATCCATTGCTCCCATTTGAATCCAAACCCTGAAATTTTTTTTGCACTTCAGACACTGTTAACAGTCATTGGTCCCACGACTACACCTACACAGATATTTTTCAAGATCGCTAATCACCAACAATTTGCCAGATCCAATGATTAACTTTCAGATCTAAATGAATCAACCTGTCAGTCCCATAGACATAGAACTCCGTCCACTTCTCTGGAAATATTCTATCTTTTTCATCGTGATGTTGGCTCTCCCTTCCTCTTCCACACTGGTCAGTGATGATGGCTCCTTTCCTGGCTGGGTTTTTTTCAGCTTCCTGACCTTTAGACATCAGTCCTGTGCTCTGGGACTCGGACCTTCTGCTTGAGTTTTCTGTTGTGTTAAAAAAAAATTCAGCTGAGTACATTTTAAAGAACCTATTGGCTTTATTCAATGATTCATGAAATGGGCAGCATCCTGCTTGCAGACTGAAAGGAGCTCGGAGGAGCAGTACAAAATGAAAGACTTTTATAGGCAGAAGAGAGGAGGAGCAAGGAAGTCATGTCAGGCAAACAAGGCAGGTTGGTTATGGCCAGGTGACTTGGCTTCTGGGGATGGCAGGGGTCCGAGGGAGTGGGGATCAGGTGGTGTCTGCTTGCCTGGGCTCAGATTCCATTTCTGGGACAGCTGAAATCATAATTAAGTCTGGTTTGGGGGACATGGGGCTTAGCATAAGCAACTCCATTTTGGGCCTCTTGTTTTGTTTTTAATAGTTACTTCATAACAAATAATAACAAGTTTAGTAACTTTAAACAGCTCAGTTTACTATCCTACCATCTCTAGCTGTCAGGAGGCCAGAAACAGCTTAACCAGGGTCTCACTCAAAGGAGGAGAGAAGGCGCCCACCAAGCTGTGTTCTCACCTGCAGGTTCCACTAGGGAAGGCTCTGCTTCCAAACTCACTCGGGTTGTTGGAAGAACTCATTTCCTTGTAGCTGTGTGATTTGGGGGGCAGCCCATGCTGGGGTGGTCCAGAGAGATTCTCCAGGCTATTAACTGGAAACCATCCTCAGCCCCCAGAGGCTGCTTGCGGTTTCCTGCCATATAACTCTCTCCACAGGTGATTCTGAATTTGGCTCTTTGCTTCTTCAAGTCCAGGACAGCCTCTCACTCCAATCAGTAAAACAGTCTGATTTAATATAATGAGATCATAATAGTGACATCTTCTTACCTTGCCAAATTCTACTGGTTAAAAGCAAGTCCTAAGTCCCATACACACTCCCATCCATACTCACAGGACAAATACCAGGGGACAGATATCATGAAGCTGCCTTATCATGTTGCCAAACACACCTCTGTCCATACTCACTGCATAGGTAAGCCCACTTCTTCTCAGGGCTTGAACCCTATGTCCTAACGGTGCTCATATTTGTGCCTCCAGCCTGGACCTCACCCATGAATGCCAGACTCGTGTGTTCAGCTGCTGGTTGGGCATCCCCATGTGGATTCAGCCACCATCTCCAGAACCAAACACCTGTTGCCCATCAAACTTGCTTCTCCCGTCGTCTTTCCCATCTTAGCAAGTGGTAACGTCACTGTTCCAGGGCCTCAGGCCCCCAAAATTGTAAAATCATCCCAACTCTTGTCTTTTCCGCACACACCGCACTTAATATATTTACAAATCCTGCGTGTTTTGTCTTCAATATACACCCAGAATCTCCCCCCTTCTCCCCACCCCTCCATCTACTGCTCTGGTCTGGGACAATACCCCTTCTCACCCAGATCAGTGGTCCTCAACCAGGAGAGTTTTGTGTATCTGCTCCTCCACAGGGGATTTTGACAGGGTCTGGACACTTTTCTTTGTCACACTTTTCTTTGTCACAACTTGAGAGTAGGAAAGGGCGCTCCTGCGATCTAGTGGTCAGTGCACAGGACAGCTCTCCATAACAAAAATTAATGTGGCCCCAAATGTCAGCAGTATAGAAATCTCAGTCTACATTAATGCAAGAAGCATCCCCACCCCACAACCCCGCAAGTCCTTTCTGCACACAGCAGCCTGAGTGATTCTTTTCTTTTCTCTTTAAGATTTTATTTATTTATTTGACAGAGCGAGAGAGAGATCCATGTAGGCAGAGAGGCAGGCAGTGGGAAAGGGAGAATCGGGCTCCCTGATGAGCAGAGAGCCCAATGCGGGGCTCAATGACAGGACCCCGAGACCATGACCTGAGCTGAAGGCAGAGGCTTAACCCACTGAGCCACCCAGGCGCCCCGATCCTTTTCTAATCTAAATCAAGTCAAGCCTCTTCAAAACCATCCAAGCTCTTCTCATCTGGCACAAAGTTAAAGGCAAATCTTTACAATGGCCTTCAAGACTTTATGTGATCTGACCCCACTACCTTCCTTACCTACCTCCTACCACTTGCCGTCTTGCTCATTTTTTGCCTAGCATTATTGGTCGCTGTGTCATTCTTTAAACACACCAGATGTGCTCCCACCTTGGGCTTACTGTTTGCTTTGTGTGGGATGCTCTTCTCCAAACAGCACAACTGCTTGTTCCTTAATTTCCTCCAGGTCTTTCCTCAAATGAGGGAGACTTCCCTGACACAGTCCCATAGAAAATACCAACCTGCTCCCCTAAACCCCACACCCCATGTCCACTCACTCAGCTTAGTTTCCTTCCTACCCCACATCAACCCCTGATATGTATGTGTATTTATTTGCTTCATTTCTCACTCAACAACTAAAATGAAAACTCCAAGAGGACATCAAATTTATTTTGTCTCTTGTTAACTATTCTGTCTTTAGGGTTTAGAACAGTACCTGACACATAGTAGATGTTCCATAAATATTGGAGAATGATTTGTTACTATCTTTGCCTTTTCTCTATCCATTCTTTACACAGCAGCCAAAAATGACATTTTAAAAATGCAAAAGGAATCCCATGACCACCCTCCACCCACCAGTGTAAAACCCTTCAATGGCTTTTTGTTGTGCTCAAGCCGCAGGTGACATTCTACAGCCCAGGCCAGATTAAGATTTCAGAGTTCTTAATCACTGGAAAGACGATGGTGTTGTCACCACCAGAGATATTTAAATATTTTTGAAGATTAGATCCCAAAGTAAGTGTGCTAAAAGCCTAGCAATATCCGATTAAACAAACTCAGATTTCATAAAATCTCATTAGTCTTCTCACATTGTGTAAGTTTAATCTTTCCCCCTTTTCTCTTCTGTTTCAGGCACTCACCATACTTTGCCAGAATGACCATAACGGCCTTCCAACCTGTCATCTCATCTTCAGGAATATGCCCCTCTCCCTCCCCTCCTCACACCAATTCATCCTCTAAACTTATTCTAAGATGATCACTCTAAAATGTGCATCTCACTGTGTCCTTCCCCTACAGGAACTTACTCAATAGCTCCTAAGGACGTGTGAATTTCCTTGGTGTGGTATTTTTACAAGACCCTTTGCTTGCAAGTGGCAGCAATCCAAAGAAAACTGGAGAAACCAAAAGGGAAAAGCAAGCAAACAAACAAAAAACAAAAGAATGTCCAGGTTCCTGTAGGGGTGGATACCACAGAAGTTCATAAAAATCCAAAAGAAGATGGGGTACCTGGGTGGCTCAGTGGGTTAAGCCTCTGCCTTCGGCTCAGGTCATGATCCCAGGGTCCTGGGATCAAGCCCCACACCAGGCTCTCTGCTCTGCAGGGAGCCTGCTTCCTCCTCTCTCTCTGCTTGCCTCTCTGCCTACTTGTGATCTCTGTCAGATAAATAAAAAAAATCTTTTTAAAAAATCAAAAGAAGAGCTGCAGAACTAAAATTTCATAATCAAGAACTAGGGACTGGAAAATGGCAAAACACTTTTCTCTTTGTCCATGTCTCATGTTTACTCGTCTCCATATGGCTGCTTTCTTCTCTGGTCAGACTCTTCAAGTGTCCAGGAAGATGGCCATGGCCAGCTCCTGAATCCCATCCAGCAAGACCAGTCACTCGCCTAAAGAGAGAAATTTGTCTTCCTGTCATTTACATATCAATCCCAGGGAGACTCTGATTGGTCCTATTGGTCTCAGGTGTACCAACACTATTTGGGTTTATATGTGTGCCCATCCTCCCCCAGACTGCATAAAGCACAGGTAAAATTTTTTTAAATTAACATATAATGTATTATTTGCCCCAAGGGTGCAGGTCTGTGATTCATCTGTGTTACACATTTCACAGAACTCACCATATCACATACCCTCCTCAATGTTCATAACCTGGCCACCCTCTCCATCCCTGCAAACCTCAGTTTGTTTTGTGAGATTAAGTCTGTTATGGTTTGTATCTCTCCCCAACCCATCTTGTTTCATTTTTTCCCTTCCTACCTCCCATGACCAGTTACCCTGCCTTTCAAATTCCTCATATCAGAGAGATCATATGATAATTGCCTTTCTCTGATTGACTTACTTCACTTAGCATAATACCCTCTAGTTCCATCCAAGTCATTGCAAATGGAAAGATTTCATTTTTGATGGTTGCATAGTATACCTGTGTGTGTGTGTGTGTGTGTGTGTGTGTGTGTGCCTCTGGGTGTCTGTGTTTCTGTGTGTAAAGAGGACCTGGCCATGCCATCGTGCGTGGAGATGCCCCAAGCAGGATCAGGCTGATGAGGGGTAAGACGTCTGGTGGGCAAGTCATGTTCAAACACCAGTTTAAGGCTGGTTAACTTGGATCGGGTGTAGGGTCTACACCCTTCTGCCCAGGGTTTATCCTGAGACCTAGGGGATGGGTCCATGACCCAGGAGCGGGGCTAACCCTAACAGTAACCACTAACCCTGACCCTGACACTGACTGTGAGCCTGCCCCAAACCCTAACCCAAGCCATGACACTGACCCTGACGGTGATCCTGACCTGAACCCTAAACCTAAACCCAAGCCTGACACTGACCCTGATGTGGACCCTGAACCTAAACCTAACTCTGACATTACCGTAACCATGACTCATACCTAACCATGACCCTGACCCTGACCCTAATCCTAACCCTGACGCTGACCTAATACTGACCCTAAACCTGACCGTGACTGTGAACCTGACCCTAACCCTAAACCTAAAGGTAGCTCTAACCATGACCAAAATACAGAACTTGAACCTAAACCTAACGCTGACCCTGACCCTAACAATAACCCCTACCCTAAACCAAACCTTTACCCTGACCTTACGCTGTCTAACCCTAACCCTAACCATATCCCTACTTCTAACTCTAACCCTAACCCCAATCCCAAACCCTATCGCCAAAGCCTAACAGTGACACTGAACTGAACATTGACCCTAAACCAAAGCCAGACCCTAAGCCTGACCTTGGGCATGACCTTCATCTAATCCTGACCCTAAGCCTAATCCTAACCATGACACTAAACTGATCACTACATAAACCTGTCCTTGACCCGAATGTGGACTTTAAACCAATACCTGAACCTGACCATAAACCTGATACTGGCCTAAACTTAACGCAGACCCTGACCCAGACCTTGACCATAAACCTAAGCCTGATCCTAACAGTGATCCCGACCCTGACCTGAACACTAAACCTGACCCTGACTGTTAGCCTGACCCTAACTCCTAACCTAAATGTAACCCAGACAATGACACTAACACGGGCCCTACACCGAATCCTATTGTTGAAACTAACTCTAACACTAACCCCTAACCTACCACGGACCCTGACCCTAACACATTCTAACCCTAACCATTAACCTAACGCTAACAATAACACTAACCCTAAACTTTAACAATAACCCTGACTCTATATCTGACTGTGATCATAACCCTAACTCTGAACTTTGCTTCTACCAACCCTGACCCTAAACCTGATCCTGGCCTTGACCCTAAACCTAACAATGACCCTAACAATGACAACTACATAACCCTGTCCCTGACCCGAATGTGGACTTTAACACAATACCTGAACCTGACCATAAACCTGACACTGGCCCTAGACTTCACCCTGACCCCGACCCAGGCAAAGACCATAAACCTAACCCTGACCCTAACAGTGACACTGACCCTAACTCTGACACTAACTCTGGCACTAAATGGGAGCCGGACCCTAACTCTAACCCTAAACATAACCCTGACCCTGACACTAACACGGGCCCTGACCCGAAACATAAACTGAACCTAACAGTAAAACTAACGCAAAACATTATCCCGGACACTGACCCTAACCCGGTCTAACCCTAACCTTCAAACTACCTCTAATCCTAACTCTAACACCACTTTAACAATAATCCTGACCCTCTCCCTGACCCTGATCATAACCGTAACTCTGAACTTTGCCTATGTCAGACCTTAACATTAAACCAGACCCGGGCCTTGACCTTAACACTCACCCTAACCCTGACTGTAAACCTAACTCTGACCCAATCCGTGAGCCTGAACAGAATCGTAACCCTAAAGCTAACCCTGATCCTGAACCTACTCATAAAACAGAACCTAAACATAAAGCTGACCTTACCATAACCATAAACCTAATCCTGACCCTGACCCTAACCCTGACACTAAACCTGTCCCAAACCTAACCCTGACCCTGACATGAACCTTGCCCCCAAAACAAAACTTGAAACTGACCCTAAATCTGACCAAGACCCTGAACGTGACCCGTAACCTAAACATCACCCTAACACTGACCCTGACCCTGACTCTGACCGTAACGGTAATCCTGACCCTATTGTGAGTCTGACCCTAAACTTGACCATGAACCTAACCCTAACCCTGACCCCTACCCTAACCCTAAGGCTAACCCTGACCCCAACGATGTCTCACCCTAACCCTGACCCTAAGTCTCTCGCTAACACTAACCCTAACCCTAACCCTAACCCTAACCCTAACCCTAACTCGGTCTGAACCTATCTCTGTTCCCAGATGCGGGGACAACAGTTACATCCAGGACTCCCAGGGGCTGGTATTGGCTGTGTGGGGGTCACTGGATGAACAGGGCATGGGGTGGTGGGTGAGCCTTGAGCAATTTGGGGATGGGCGCACTCAGGGTGCTCTGGTGGGAGCAGAAAGTTTGGTAAGGAGCCCCAATTCAATGGTGACCTCACTTCCCTGATGACAGAGCCCAACGGAATTAGAATCCACGTATCCAGGCACCCCATTATAGAGAAAACCCCCCTGCCCAGCTCATTTCTAGGCACATCCTAATGGAAGCGACATGTTCTCTGCTGTACTAAAGCCGAGAGGATGCTGGGAAAAGAGAGCTCACCCGCCATACACATCCCCTCACTGGCAGGTCATATCAGGTTTCCCCAATGCCTCAGGCCCTTTGGCAAATAAAATCAAAAGGTGACACCAGGGGGCTCAGAGTCAGAGAGTCCCACACCTTTTGATCGAGCGGCATAGCTCTAAGTCTCCTCCCCGTGTATGTGTGTGTGTGTGTGTGTGTGTGTGTGTGTGTGTGCCTCTGGGTGTCTGTGTCTCTGTGTGTAAAGAGGACCTAACACTAACCCCTAACCATATTACGGATCCTGACCATAACCAAGTCTAAACCAAACCCTCAAACTAACTCTAACACTAACACTAACCCTAAACTTTAACAATAACCCTTACCCTATACCTGAATATGATCATAACCCTAACCCTGAACTTTGCCTCTACCAGACCCTACCCTAAACGTGACCCTGGCCCTGACCCTAAACCTAACCATGACACTAACACTGACCACTACATAACCTTGTCCCTGACCCAAATGTGGACGTTGAACCAATACCTGATCCTGACCCTAAACCTACACTGCCATAAACTTCACCATGACCCTGACCCAGGCCATGACCATAAACCTAACCCTGACCCTAACAGTGACCCTAACCCTGACCCTAACACTAACCCTGACACTGAATGTGAGCCTGAACCTAACTCTACCCCTAAACGTAAACATGACCCTGACACTAAAATGCGCCCTCCGCCGAAACCTATCGCTGAACCTAACCCTAACACTAAACCCTAACCCTACCACGGACCTGACTCTACGAGGTCTAACCCTAACCCTCAACCTAACTCTAACCCTAAACCTAACCCTAAACTGTAACAATAACCCGGACACTATGCCTGATGATGATCATTACCCTTACCCGGAACGTTGCCTATGGCAGACCCTGACCCTAAATCTGACCCTGGCCCTGACCCTAAACCTAACCATGACCTTAACAATGACCAATAAATAATCCTGTCCCTGACCCGAATGTGGACTTTAAACCAATACCTGAACCTGACCGTAAACCTGACCTGGCCCTGGACTACACCCTGACCCTGACCCAGGTAAGACTATAAACCAAACCCTGACTCTAACAGACACCCAGACCCTGAACAAAACACTAACCCTGACACTGAATGGGAGCCTGACCCTAACTCTAACCCTAAACGTAACCTGACCCTGACACTAACACGGGCCCTGACACGAAACCTAACGCTGTACCTAACCCTAAAACTAACCCCTAACATTATATCTGACACTGACCCTAACCCGGTCTAACCCTCACCTGCAACCTACCTCTAACCCTAACCCTAACCCCACTTAACAATAATCATGACCCTCTCCCTGACCCAAATCATAACCCGAACTCTGAACTTTGCCTATATCAGACCCTAAACATAAATCTGAACCTGGCCTTGACCTTAATACTGACCCTAACCCTGACTGTAAACCTAAATCTGACCCAATCCGTGAGCCTGAACAGAATCGTAACCCTAAAGCTAACCCTGATCCTGAACGTAATCATAAAACAGAACCTACAAAAGCTGACCTTACCATAATCATGAACCTAACCCTGACCCTGACCCTAACCCTGACACTAAACCTGTCCCAAACCTAACCCTGACCCTGACATGAACCTTTCCCCAAACCAAAACTTGAACCTGACCCTACTGTGAGCCTGACCCTAAACCTAACCATGAAACTAATCCTAACCCTGACCCCTACCCTAAGCTATCTGCTAACCCTGAAGCCAACGACGTCTAACCCTAACCCTGACCCTAAGTATTTCTTAACCCTAACCCTATCCCTAACCCTAACCCTGACCCTAAGTATTTCTTAACCCTAACCCTAACACTAACGTAGTCTAATCCCAGCTCTGATCCCTCCAGCGGGGATAACAGCTGCACCCAGGCCTCCTAGGGGCAGGTGAGAGGCTGTATGGGTGTCATTGGAGGGGCACTGCACTGAGTGGATTGTGAGCCATGAGCAGCGTGGGGACCAGCGGCTCAGGGAGATCTGGTACAACAGGAAGTTTGGTAAGGAGCTCTCAGACAGTGGTGAACTCACTTCCCAGACGACAGAGCCCAACGGAATTGGAACCCACGTATCCAGGCACCCCAATACAGAGAAAACACCCCTGCCCAGCTCATTTCTAGGCACATCCTAAAGGAAGCAACATGTTCTTCTGCTGTACTGAAGCCAAGAGGATGCAGGGAGAAGAGAGCTGGCCCGTCAGACACGTCCCCTCCCTGGCAGGTCATATCAGGTTTCCCCAACGCCTCAGGCCCTTTGGCTAATAAAATCAAAAGGGGAAACCAGGGGGCTCAGAGTCAGAGAGTCCCACACCGTCTGATCAACCGGTGTAGCCCTAGGTCTCCTCCCCGTCTCTGTGTGTGTGTTCGTGTGTGTGCCTCTGGGTGTGTGTGTGTCTGTGTGTAAAGAGGATCTGGCCATGCCACCGTGGGTGGAGATGCCCCAAGCAGGATCAGGCTGATGAGGGGTTAGATGTCTGGTGGGCAAGTCATGTTCACACCCCAGTTTAAGGCTGGTTAAGTGGAATCGGGTGTAGGTTCTACACCCTTCTGCCCAGGGTTTATCCTGAGACCCTGAAGGGATGGGTCCATGACCCAGGAGCGGGGCTAACACTAACAGGAAGCACTAACCCTGATTCTGACACTGACTGTGAGCCTGCCCCAAAGCTCACCTAAGCCCTGACCATGACCATGACCCTGAACCTGACTGTGATCCTGACCTGAACCCTAAACCTAAACCTAAGCCTGACACTGACCCTGATAGGAACCCTGAACCTAAACCTAACTCTGACATTACCGTAACCATGACTCATACCTAACCAGGACCCTGACCCTGACCCTAATCCTAACCCTGATGCTGACCTAACCCTGACCCTAACCCTAACCCTACCCCTGACCATGACTGTGAGACCGACGCTAACCCTAAACTTAAAGGTAACACTAATCATGACACTCTTCGGACCCTGAACCTAATCCTAACGATGACCTGACCGTAACACTAACCCCTACACTAAACCAAAGCCTAACCCTGACCTACCACTGTCTATCCATAACCCTAAACATAACCCTACTTCTAACTCTCACCCAAACACCAATCCCAAACCCTACCGCCAAACCTAACTGTGACACTGAACCGCACATTGACCCTAAACCAAAGCCTGACACTAAACCTGACCCTGGCCCTGACCTTCACCTGACCCTGACCCAGACCCTAATCCTAACCATGACACTAACACTGACCACTACATAACCCTGTCCCTGACCCGAATGTGGACTTTAAACCAATACCTGAACCTGACCCTAAACCGGACACTGGCGCTAACTTCACCCTGACCCTGACCCAGACCATGACCATAAACCTAACCCTGACCCTAACAGTGACCCCAACCCTGACCTGAACACTAAACCTGACCCTGACTGTGAGCCTGACCCTAACTCTAACCCTAAATGTAACCCAGACCCTGACACTAACACAGGCCGTACACCGAATCCTATCGCTGAACCTCACCCTAACACTAACCCCTAACCCTACCACGGACCCTGACCCTAACAAGGTCTAACCCTAACAGTCAACATAACGCTAACCCTAACACTAACTCTAAACTTTAACAATAACCCTGACCCTATACCTGACTATGATCATAACCCTACCCCTGAACTTTGCCTATACCAGACCGTGACCCTAAACCTGACCCTGGCCCTGACCCTAAACCTAACCATGACCCTAACAATGACCACTATATAACCATGTCCCTGACCCGAATGTGGACTTTAAACCAATACCTGATCTTGACCGTAAACCTGACACTGGCCCTAGACTTCACCCTGACCCTGACCCAGGCAAAGACAATAAACCTAAGCCTGACCCTAACAGTGACGCTGACCCTGACCCTAACACGAACCCTGACACTGACTGTGAGCCTGCCCCAAACGCTCACTCAAACCCTGACCATGACTCTAACCCTGAACCTAACTGTGATCGTGACCCGAACCCTAAACGTAAACCTAACCCTGACACTGACCCTGATGTGGACCCTGAACCTAAACCTAACTCTGACATTACCGTAACCATGATGCCAACCTAACCAGGACCCTGACCCTGACCCTAATCCAAACCTGATGCTGACCTAACCCGGACACTAACTCTACCCCTGACCGTGACAGTGTGCTTGACCCTAACCCTAAAGCTAATGGTAACTCTAACCATGACCCTAATAAGGACCCTGAACCTACACATCATGCTGACCCTGAACTTAACACTAACCCCTACACTAAACCAAACCCTAAGCCTGATCTTACTCTATCTATACCTAACCCTAACCATAACCCTACTTCTAACTCTAACCCTAACCCCAATCCCAAACGCTACCGCCCAAACCTAACTGTGACACTGAACCAAACATTGACCCTATACCAAAGCCTGACCCTCAACCTGACCCTGGCCCTGACCTTTACCTGACCCTGACTCTGACCCTAATCCTAACCTTGACACTAACCCTGACCACTACATAACCCTGTCCCTGACCCGAATGTGGACTTTAAACCAATACCTGAACCTGACCCTAAACCGGACACTGGCGCTAAACTTCACCCTGACCCTGACCCAGACCATGACGATAACCTAACCCTGACCCTTACAGTGACCCCGACAATCAATTGAACACTAAACCTGACCCTGACTGTGAGACGGAACCCTACTCAAACCCTAAATGTAACCCTGACCCAGACACTAACATGGGCCCTCCCCCGAATCCTATCTCTGAACCTAACCCTAACACTAACCCCTAGCCCTACCACGGACAATGACCCTAACAAGTTCTAACCCTAACCGTCAACCTAACGCTAAACTTAAAACTAACCCTAAACTTTAACAATAACCCTGACCCTATACCTGACTAAGATCATAACCCTAACCCTGATCTTTGCCTATAACAGACGCTGACCCTAGTCCGGGCTTTGAGCTTTGCCTATACCAGACCGAGACCCTAAACCTGACACTGGCCCTGACCCTAAACCTAACCATGACCCTAACAATGACCACTATATAAGCCTGTCCCTTACCCGAATCTGAACTTTAAACCAATACCTGAACCTGACCGTAAGCCTGACACTGGCCCTAGACTTCACCCTGACCCTGACCCAGATAAAGAACATAAACCTAACCCTGACCCTAACAGTGACCCGGACCCTGACCCTAACACTAACCCTGACACTGAATGGGAGCCTGAACCTAACTCTAACCCTAAACGTAACCCTGACCCTGACACTAACACGGGCCCTGACCCAAAACCTAACGCTGAACCTAACCCTAAAACTAACCCCTAACATTATCCCTGACACTGGCCCTAACCCGGTCTAACCCTCACCTGCAACCTACCTCTAACCCTAACCCTAACCCCACTTAACAATAATCCTGACCCTCTCCCTGACCCAAATCATAACCCGAACTCTGAACTTTGCCTATATCAGACCCTAAACTTAAACCTGACCCTGGCCTTGACCTTAACACTGACCCTAACCCTGACTGTAAAACCAAATCTGACCCAATCCGTGAACCTGAACAGAATCGTAACCCTAAAGCTAACCCTGATCCTGAACCTACTCATAAAAAGAACCTACAAAGGCTGACCTTACCATAATCATGAACCTAACCCTGACCCTGACACTAAACCTGTCCCAAAGCTAATCCTGATCCTGACATGAACCTTGCCCCCAAACCAAAACTTGAACCTGACCCTAAATCTGACCATGACCCTTAACATGACCCTAAACCTAACCGTCACTCTAACACTGACCCTGTCCCTGACTCTGACCGTAACGCTAACCCTGACCCTACTGTGAGCCTGACCCTAAACCTAACCATGAAAATAACCCTAACCCTGACCCCTACCCTAAGCCATCCGCTAACCCTGAAGCCAACGACGTCTAACCCTAAACCTGAACCTAAGCATTTCTTAACCCTAAACCTAACACTAACGTTGTCTAATCCCAGCTCTGTTCCCTCCAGCAGGGATAACAGCTGCACCCAGGCCTCCTAGGGGCAGGTGGGAGGCTGTATGGGTGTCATTGGAGGGGCACTGCATTGAGTGGATTGTGAGCCATGAGCAGCTTGGGGACCGGCGGCTCAGGGAGCTCTGGTGCAGCAGGAAGTTTGGTAAGGAGCATGCAGGCAGTGGTGAACTCACTTCCCAGACGAGAGAGCCCAACGGAATTGGAACCCACGTATCCAGGCACCCCATTACAGAGAATACCCACCCGCCCAGCTCATTTCTAGGCACATCCTAAAGGAAGCAACATGTTCTTCTGCTGTACTGAAGCCAAGAGGATGCAGGGAGAAGAGAGCTGGCCCGTCAGACACGTCCCCTCCCTGGCAGGTCATATCAGGTTTCCCCAACGCCTCAGGCCCTTTGGCTAATAAAATCAAAAGGGGAAACCAGGGGGCTCAGAGTCAGAGAGTCCCACACTGTCTGATCAACCGGTGTAGCCCTAGGTCTCCTCCCCGTCTCTGTGTGTGTGTTCGTGTGTGTGCCTCTGGGTGTGTGTGTGTCTGTGTGTAAAGAGGATCTGGCCATGCCACCGTGGGTGGAGATGCCCCAAGCAGGATCAGGCTGATGAGGGGTTAGATGTCTGGTGGGCAAGTCATGTTCACACCCCAGTTTAAGGCTGGTTAAGTGGGATGGGGTGTAGGGTCTACACCCTTCTGCCCAGGGTTTATCCTGAGACCCTGAAGGGATGGGTCCATGACCAAGGAGCGGGGCTAACACTAACAGTAAGCACTAACCCTGATCCTGACACTGACTGTGAGCCTGCCCCAAACGCTCACCCAAGCCCTGACCATGACCATGACCCTGAACCTGACTGTGATCCTGACCTGAACCCTAAACCTAAACCTAAGCCTGACACTGACCCTGATGGGAACCCTGAACCTAAACCTAACTCTGACATTACCGTAACCATGACTCATACCTAACCAGGACCCTGACCCTGACCCTAATCCTAACCCTGATGCTGACCTAACCCTGACCCTAACCCTAACCCTACCCCTGACCATGACTGTGAGACCGACGCTTACCCTAATCCCAAAGGTAACTCTAATCATGACCCTCTTCGGACCCTGAACCTAATCCTAATGATGACCTGACCATAACACTAACCCCTACACTAAGCCAAAGCCTAACCCTGACCTACCGCTGTCTATCCCTAACCCTAACCATAACCTTACTTCTAACTCTAACCCAAACCCCAATCCCAAACCCTGCCGCCAAACCTAACTGTGACACTGAACCGCACTTTGACCCTAAACCAAAGCCTGACACTAAACCTGACCCTGGCCCTGACCTTCACCTGACCCTGACCCAGACCCTAATCCTAACCATGACACTAACACTGACCACTACATAACCCTGTCCCTGACCCGAATGTGGACTTTAAACCAATGCCTGAACCTAACCCTAAACCGGACACTGGCGCTAAACTTCACCCTGACCCTGACCCAGACCATGACCATAAACCTAACCCTGACCCTAACAGTGACCCCGACCCTGACCTGAACACTAAACCTGACCCTGACTGTGAGCCTGACCCTAACTCTAACCCTAAATGTAACCCAGACCCTGACAGTAACACAGGCCATACCCCGAATCCTATCGCTGAACCTAAACCTAACACTAAACCCTAACCCTACCAAGGACCCTGACCCTAACAAGTTCTAACCCTAACAGTCAACGTAACGCTAACCCTAACACTAATTCTAAACTTTAACAATAACCCTGACCCTATACAGGAATATGATCATAACCCTACCCCTGAACTTTGCCTATACTAGACCGTGACCCTAAACCTGACCATGGCCCTGACCCTAAACCTAACCATGACCCTAACAATGACCACTATATAACCCTGTCCCTGACCCGAATGTGGACTTTAAATAAATACCTGATCTTGACCGTAAACCTGACACTGGCCCTAGGCTTCACCCTGACCCTGACCCAGGCAAAGACAATAAACCTAAGCCTGACCCTAACAGTGACGCTGACCCTGACCCTAACACTAACCCTGACACTGAATGGGAGCCTGACCCTAACTCTAACCCTAAATATAACCCTGACCCTGACACTAACACGGGCCCTGACCCGAAACCTAACGCTGAACCTAACCCTAAAACTAACTCCTAACACTATCCCTGACACTGACCCTAACTCGGTCTCACCCTAACCCTCAACCTAACTCTAACCCTAACCCTAACCCCACTTTAACAATAAACCTGACCCTCTCCCTGACCCTGATCATAACTCTAACTCTGAACTTTGCCTATGTCAGACCTTAACCTTAAACCTCACCCTGGACTTGACCTTAAGACTCACCCTAACACTGTCTGTAAACCAACTCTAACCCAATCCGTGATTCTGAACAGAATCGTAACCCTAAATCTAACCCTGATCCTCAACCTACTCACTAAAGAGAACCTAAACATAAAGCTGACCTAACCCTAACCCTGACACTAAACCTGTCCCAAACCTAACCCTGACCCTGACATGAACCTTGCCCCCAAACCAAAACTTGAACCTGACCCTAAATCTGACCATGACCCTGAACCTGACCCTAAACCTAACCGTCACCCTAACAGTGACCCTGACCCTGACTCTGAGCGTAATGCTAACCCTGACCCTACTGTGAGTCTGACCCTAAACCTAACCATGAACCTAACCCTAACCCTGACCCCTACCCTAAGCCTTATGCTAATCCTGACCCCAACGACGTCTAACCCTAACCCTCTGCCTGTCCTCCGTCCACTTGTGATCTCTCTCTGTCAAATAAATAATAAATAAAATCCTAAAAAAAAAAAGAATGACTCTACTTTTAAATAATAGCTTAAAAGGGGCACCTGGGTGGCTCAGTGGGTTAAGAAGACATGTAGACCAGTGGATTAGAGTAGAGTTCCCAGATATGGACCATCAACTCTATGTTCAAAAAATCTTTGACAAAGCAGAACAAATTACACAGTGGAAAAAAACAGCCTCTTCAATCAATGGTGCTGGAAAAATTGGACAGCTATGTATGGAAGAATGACACTCAACCATTCTCTTATACCATACGTAAAGATAAATTCGAAATGGACAAACGACCTCAACGTGAGGCAGGAATCTATCAAAATTCTAGAGGAGAACATAGTCAGTAACCTCTTGGACACTGGCCACAGCAAATTCTTTCAAGACATGTCCCCAAAGACAAAGGAAACAAAAGCAAAAATGAACTTTTGGTGCTTCATCAAGATCAAAAGTTTCTCACAGCAAAGGAAACCATCAACAAAATGAAGAGACAACCCACTGAATGGGAGAAGATTTTCACAAATGACATTACAGATAAAGGGCTGATATCCAAGATCTATAAAGAACTCCTCAAACTCAACACACAAAAAAACAGATAATCATGTCAAAAAATGGGCAGAAGACATGAACAGACACTTGTCCAAAGAAGACATACAAATGGCAAACAGATGCATGAGAAAATGTTCATCATCATTAGCCACCAGGGAGATTCAAATCAAAAGCACATTGGGATACCACCTTACACAGTTAGAAGGGCCAAAATTAACAAGGCAATAAACAACAAGTGTTGGAGAGCATGTAGAGAATGGGAAACCCTCTTACACTATTGGTGAGAATGCCATTTGGTGCAGCTACTTTGGGATACAGTGTGGAGACTCCATAAGAAATTAAAATTAGAGCTACCCTATGACCCTGCAATTGCACTACTGAGTATTTACCCCTAAGATACAGATGCAGTGAAAAGAAGGGACATCTCTACCCTAATGTTTATAGCAGCAACGGCCACAGTCATTAAACTTTGGAAAGAACCAAGATGACCTTCAATGGATGAACGGATAAAGAAGATATGATCCATTTTTACAATGGAGTATTAGGCTTCCTTCTGAAAGGAAGGATACCCAACTTTTGTATCAACATGGGCGGGACTGGAGGAGATAATCCTGAGTGGAATAATTCAAGCAGAGATTGTCAATTTTCATATGGTTTCACTTAATTGTGGAGCATAAAGAATAACACAGAGGACACTGGGTGATCAAGAGGAGAAGTGAGTGGGGGGAAATTGGAGGGGGGGACAAACCATGAGAGACTCTGAGAAACAAACTGAGAGTTTTGAGGGGAGGGGGCAGAGGGTTGGGTAAGCCTGTTAATGGGAGTTATGGAGGGCACATATTGCATGGAGCACTGGGTGTGGTGCATAAATAGTGAATTTTGGAACCCTGAAAAAAATAAAATAAAAATGACAACAACTCCTTTTCCCAAAATGTGGTAGGAGTCCCCCAAATGATTGGATGCAGCCTCCATTAGAGATCAATCCACTGCATGTTGAAGGTCCTCCCACTTCAAAAAGACCAAGAAATATCAAATCCCAAAACAAAGTAAGGGCCAGCTCCAACTCATGGAATTCCACCTGCTCTCCCTTAGAGAGTGTGCTGTTGCTTTAATAAACCCGCCTTTTGCTTTCACTTAGGCATTGATCTCTAATTCTCACGGGCCAACAATAAAAATAATGATGGTTTACCATTACAATTCATAGAAAAGGAGGTACATGGAAATTGAATGAAAGGGAATAACAAAGTAGGTTCATAAGTCAATCTTCCTTGTAAAAAAATTAACCTGAAAGTGCGTTTCTGCCACCTCTCTCCTATTTGATATGATAAAGAATGACCACGATACATGAGTTATAGTTCGGGATTTTGAAAAGCATAATAGCTTTATACCAACACTTGAGCTTTTATTTATTTATTTATTTATTTATTTATTGCTAACAAGATATCTCGATTTGATATGCGGTTCCTGACAACCAACCTCAGAAGTAATTCCATCTTCATGAGAAGTCAGAAAGAACCACAAACCAAACCTCAAAATAAACTCAAAGAGAAAATACTTTTAAAAAATTTCCCTTCCTGGGGCACCCGAGTAGCTCAGTGAGTTTGGCTCCCTGGGCCTTTGCGTTCGGCTAAGGTCATGATCCTAGGTTCCTGGGATTGAGCCCCATGTCTGGCTCTCTGCTCAGCAGGGAGCCTGCTTCCACTTCTCTCTCTGCCTGCTCTCTGCCTACTTGTGATCTCTGTCAAATAAATAAATAAAATCTTTTTAAAAATTTTCCCTTGGGCACCTGGGTGGCAGAGTGAGTTAAAGCCTCTCTGCCTTCCTCTCAGGTCATGATTCCAGGGTCCTGGGATCGAGCCCCACATCAGGCTCACTCCTCAGTAGGGATCCTGTTTCTTCCTCTCTCTCTGCCTGCCTCTCTTCCTACTTGTAATCTCTATCAAATAAATAAAATCTTTAAAAATAAAATTTCCCTTCCTATCAGAAGCAGACCAAACCACTAACAAATTCCCCAGAAAGCTTCATCTAAAAGGTTGTACTTTCTTCAGACACCCAGCAGGACCTTCTTCTCTGGGCCTGGTATTTCTTCAATGGCCTATTCCAGAGAATAAGACACTAAACTACTGAGCGCCAAGGGCCTCAGAACCACGAAAGAGATGATGAGGGGCACAAAGCATGCCTCTGGTCACCAAGAGGGTATGTAAACGTTTGCTGCTTTTCTGCATTTTTCAAAGCTCAGTTTTTAGCTGGAGGCAGCTCCTTTAGGATAAATTGCTGATACCGTATAGTAAAAGCTATTATGTGATCTTTTACAAACCATTTCCTATCTTTGCATTCTCATGTGCCAAGACAGACACGGATTATTTAAAACCCTGAAGAGAGTGCTATTGCATTTAAATTGCCTGTAACCTTCGTGCAATAGATTTATGATTGATGATAGATTTAGTTAAAATATACCTGTTTTAAATATTTATTCTCAGTAAACGATTTCAAACTATGCTCATTTAAGTAAGTTGGTGCATAATCCCTTTTCTACTAAAACATAGTGCAAGGACCAATGCCACGCTTCCGAGAGAACCCCAAGCTCTTTTTCTAGAATGGCCATATGCGTATCAGGCGTCCTCTTTTCACTCCCTTTGTGGAGCACCTACCATGGAGGTCATGTAATAACCAATAACCAAAAAACAAACAAAAAACCCAAACATCCAGGTTTAAGTGATTTGCAGGTGCCATTATGCAACGGCGGACCCTGCCTGGAGACTAGGAGACTGCTCAAACAGATCACGGGCAGGCATCTCAGCTCAGGCGTGTGCTGGGGAAGCTGGTTCCCGGCTTTGGGCACAATCAGGAAGCCAGCAAAGTGACCCGAGAGTGCAGCCGTGGTTTAGGTCTGATAATCTTTTTGAAGCCAGGCAGCGCTTGGACACCCGCTCAGGGAGCCAGGCTAGGAGGCCCCTCAGCGCCGTCGCTGGCCACGCTCGCAGGCCCCCAGGGCTTCGCCGGCGCCCGTGCCCCGGGCCCGCGCCTCAGGACGGAGGGGGAGGGGGCCGAGGGCGGGGGCGGCCGGGAGAAGGGGCTTTGCTAATCGCGGAATTCGGAAGTGAGCTCGCAGAGGACCCAGCGGAGAGTCTGAGAGGAGGTGGAGGGGCTGAAGGAGGAGGGGCGCGCAGCGCTGCATTGCTGTGCTGTGGCCCAGTCCGTGCACTAGATTGGGGAGCTTTGGGGAATTGTCGCCACTCCTTCCCCGGCACACCCCCTGCCACCGACAACGATGTCACATCTTGGAGGAAGATGGCATCTGACTGCCCGTTTCTCGAGGGAGGTGTTTCTGCGAATTCAGGGTATGGGGCCTGGTAGCAAGCCCAAGTCTGCCCTACGGACTGTTGTCCAAGGAGATGCTGTGCCCTTGGGACCAGAGGCACAGGACAGGCCTGCCTTCTGCCCAGACTCCTTCCTCAAAGGGGAGCACGCGCCCCAACCCTAGTCGTCCCCTCATATCTCCTTAGCAGCCAGGCTTCCATCTCTCTGCACAGGGAGCGGGTGACACTTGTCCTGCCACCAGCCTGCTGTACGTGCCACGGCAGGCTATCATGCTTCCCGAGCGTTTTCCGACCCCAAGGCCAATGGCTCCTCTTCTCCGGGGGCAGCGTGCTGCGCCTTCCCAAGACGTGCTCCATGGGAGGGAGGGGACAGACATGTCCCTTTCCTTAAGGCCCTTTCAGATGTGCAAACACGTTTCTCTCTCAGGCAGACGGGATGCAAGGGCAAAAAGAAAATCACTCCATGCGGGTTTCTTCCACCGTGCTGCGGGGACTAGCTCAGGCAAGCAGCAGCAGCATCCCCAAACCCAACTCTGATTTCCCAAAGAATGCTGCGCATTCCCAGAGGAGATGCCCGGGCAAAGAGCCTTAAGCTGTATGCGGGTTTCTCCCACCGTGAGACTGGGCTCAGGCAACCAGCAGTAGCAGCCCACAGTACCGACTCTGATTTCTCAGCGAATGTTGTGCTTTCACAGAGGCTTTGGGCTTGGAGTGAACCACACTTCACCACTGCTTCATCAGCAAGGCTTCGTTCACGTCAGGGAAGAAGAGCTGCCTGAGAGCTGGTGCCTCTTGGGCCTTGCTTTCCCGGACTCCAAGTTCGCGCCCAGGCTTCACCTTGCTAAGCCGAACTAAGCAGACACAGTCACAACCCTGCAGCAGCGTGCGTGGCCTAGCATGGCACTTTATGCCTATTACCATCTCCTGGGGTAGGTAAGGCTTTGCCTTTTGTTCCGGAGCTCACGCAGACATGGAGTCTAGGCCAGTGCCTTCACCACAGGAGGAGGCAACAGGATCCTTGCACAAGGGCCATAAACTTGGAAGGGGAACTGTGGGGGACAGTCTCCACTCCATCCCCGGCACACCCCCTGCCACCCACATCGCTGCCACATCTTGGTGGAAGACGGCATCTGACTGCCCATTTCTCCATGGGGTGGTTTCTGCGAGTTGCGTGTATGGCACCTGGTGGCAAGCCCAAGTCTGCCCTTGGGAAGGATGGCCAAGGAGATGCTGTCCCCTTGGAAACAGAGGAGGACAGGCCTGCCTTCTGCCCAGAGTCCTTCCTCAGAGGGGAGCACGCGCCCCTGCCCTAGTCGTCCCCTCATGTCTCCTTAGCAGCCAGGCTTCCCTCTCACTGCACAGGGAGCGGGGGACACTTGTCTTGCCACAGGCCTGCTGTTCGGGCCACGGCAGGCTATCCTGCTTCCCGAGCGTTTCCTGAACCCAAGGCTAACGGCTCCTACTCTTCTCTGTGGGCGGCGTGCCGCGCCTTCCCTACACTTGCTCCTGGGGAGCGCCGAGACAGACGTGTGCAACCACGCTTCTCCCTCAGGCAGAGGGGATGCTAGGGCAAAGAGTATTTCGCTCCATGCGGGTATCTTCCACCGTGCTGCGGAGACTAGCTCAGCAAGCAGCAGCAGAATCCCAAACCCAACTCAGATTTCCCAATGAATGCTGAGCTTTCCAACGGCAGAACAAGGCAAAGAGGCTTTCGCTCTATACGGGTTTCTCCAACCGCGCGACAGAGCTCAGGCAAGCAGCCCACAGAACATTTCTCAGCGAATGCTGTGCTTTAGCAGAGTCTTTGGTTTGGAGCGAATAGCACTTCGCCGCTGCTTCCTCAGCAAGGCTGCAGTCACATCAGAGAAGGCGAGCTGAGGGAGAGCTGCTGCCTCTAGGGCCTTTATACACGGGCTACATGTTCCCGTCCTGGGTTCACGCTGCCAGGCCGAACTAAGCAGACACAGCCACAACCCTGCAGTAGCGTGCGGAGCCTAGGATGGCAACCTATACACACTACCATCTCCCGGTGTAGGCATCGCTTGGACTTTTACTCTGGCGCTCAGGCGGACTCGCGGACTAGCCCATTGCTTTTCCCACAGAAAAGGATAGGTGACAGGATCCCTGCATACCGCCCATGCACTGAATAGGAAGCTTTGGGGCATTGTCCCCACCCCTTCCCCTTAAACCCCGTGCCTCCTCCAAGCTTCCACATCCTGGAGGAAGACGGCGTCTGACGCCCGTTATTTCAGGGAGCTCTTTCAGCGAGTTCAGCGTAGGCGCCTCGTGGCTAGCGCATGTCTGCCCCAGGGACAGGTGGACAAAGAGATGCTGTCTCCTTGGGCCCAGAGGCTCAGGACAGGCATGCTTTCTGCCCAGACTCCTTCCTAAGAGTGGAGCACGCGCAATGCCCTACTCATCCCCTCCTCTCTCCGTAGCAGCCAGGCTTCCGTCTCTCTGCACAGGGAGCGGGTGACACTTGTATTGCCACTGGCCGCTGTGACTTCCAGGGCCGGCTCTCCTGCTTCGCAACCTTTTCCAGATCAGAAGGCCAACGGCTCCTGCTCTTCTCCCTTGGCAGAGTGCTGCACCTTCCACAGACATGCTCCTGGGGAGCGCAGTGAAAGACCTGTCCCTTTCCTTAAGCCTCTTTCCACAGGTGCAAGCGCGCTTCTCTCTCAGGCAGAGGAGTGCTAGGGCGAAGAGGATTTCGCTACATGCGGGTATCTTCCACCATGCTGCAGAGACTAGCTCAGGCATTCAGCTGCAGCATCGCACACATCCGATTCTGATTTCCCAACGAATGCTGTGCCTTCCCAGAGGAGATGCCCGGGCAAAGAGTCTTTCGCTGTATGCGGGTTTCTCCCACCGCGAGACAGAGCTCAGGCAAGCAGCAGAAGAGCCCGCAGAACCGACTCTGATTTCCCAGCGACTGCTATGCTTTCCCAGAGGTTTTCAGCTTGGCCGGAACTGCACTTTGCTGGCTGCTTCCTCAGCAATGCTTTGGTCATTCGCTCTGCCGCGGCAGCGAAAAAGAGTCGCGGGAGAGCTGCTGCCTCATGGGCCTTGCTTTCCCGGACTCCTAGTTCGCGCCGGGGGTTCACCTTGCTAAGCCGAACTAAGCAGACACAGTCACAAACCTGCAGCAGCGTGCATGGCCTAGCATGGCATTCTATGCCTATTACCATCTCCTGGGGCTAGTTAAGGCTTTGCCTTTTGTTCCGGCATTCAGGCAGACTCGGGGTCTAGGCCAGTGCCTTCACCACAGGAGAGATGTGGAGACAGGATCCCTGCACACGGCCCGTGCACTTGGATGGGAACTGTAGGGGACAGTCTCTACTCCATCCCCGGCACACCCCCTGCCACCCACATCGCTGCCACATCTTGGTGGAAGATGGCATCTGACTGCCCGTTTCTCCATGGGGTTGTTTCTGCGAGTTGCGGGTATGGCACCTGGTGGCAAGCCCAAGTCTGCCCTTGGTACAGCTGGCCAAGGAGATGCTGCCCCATGGGACCAGAGGCACAGGACAGGCCTGCCTTCTGCTCAGACTCCATCCTCAGAGTGGAGCCCACGCCCCTGCTCTAGTCATCCCTTCATGTCTCCTTCGCAGCCAGGCTTCCATCTCTCCGCACAGGGAGCGGGGGACACTTGTCTTGCTACGGGCCTGCTGTTCGTGCCACAGCAGGCTATCCTGCTTCCCGAGCGTTTCCCGAACCAGAGGCCAACGGATCCTTCTCTTCTCTGGGGGCTGCATGCTGCGCCTTCTCCACATTGCTCCTGGGAGAGCGGTGACAGATGTGTGCAACCACAGTTCTCTCTCAGGCAGAGGGAATGCTGGGGCAAAGAGTATTTCGCCCCATGCGGGTATCATTCACCGTGCTGCGGAGCCTAGCTCAGGCAAGCAGCAGCAACATCCCCAAACCCAACTCAGATTTCCCAACGAATGCTGTGTTTTCCAAGGGCAGATGACAAGGCAAAGAGCCTTCGCTGTACGCGGGTTTCTCCCACCGTGAGACAGGGCTCAGGCAAGCAGCAGCAGCCCGCAGAACATTTCTCAGCAAATGCTGTGATTTCGCAGAGGCTTTGGCTTGGAGCGAACAGCACTTCGCCGCTGCTGCCTCAGCAAGGCTTCAGTCGCATCAGGGAGGAAGAGCTGCGGGAGAGCTGGTGCTTCTTGGGCCTTGCTTTCCCGGGCTCCATGTTCGCGTCCTAGGTTTACCCTGCCAGGTGACACAGCCACAACCCTGCAGTAGCGTGCGGAACCTAGGATGGCACCCTATACACACTACCATCTCCCGGTGTGGGCAACGCTTGGCCTTTTACTCTGGCGCTCAGGCGGACTGGCAGACTAGCCCAGTGCTTTCCCCCCAGGAAAGGAGAGGTGACAGGATCCCTGCACACCGCCCGTGCACTGAATAGGGAGCTTTAGGGTACTGTCCCCACCCCTTCCCCTTAAACCCCGTACCTCCCCCATGCTTCCACATCATGGAGGAAGACGGCGTCTGACTCCCCGTTATTTCAGGGAGCTGTTTCTGCGAGTTCAGCATAGGCGCCTCGAGGCTAGCGCATGTCTGCCCCAGGGACAGGTGGCCAAAGAGCTGCTGTCTCCTGGGGGCCAGAGGTTCAGGACAGGCATGCTTTCTGCCCAGACTCCTTCCTAAGAGTGGAGCACGCGCCCTGCCCTACTCATCCCCTCCTCTCTCCGTAGCAGCCAGGTTTCCGTCTCTCTGCGCAGAGAGTGGGTGACACTTGTATTGCCACCGGCCGCTGTGCCTTCCAGGGCCGGCTCTCCTGCTTCGCAACCGTTTCCAGACCAGAAGGCCAACGGCTCCTGCTCTTGTCCCTGGGCAGCGTGCTGCACCTTCCACAGACATGCTCCTGGGGAGCGCAGTGAAAGACCTGTCCCTTTCCTTAAGCCTCTTTCCACAGGTGCAAGCGCGCTTCTCTCTCAGGCAGAGGAGTGCTAGGGCGAAGAGGATTTCGCTACATGCGGGTATCTTCCACCATGCTGCAGAGACTAGCTCAGGCATTCAGCTGCAGCATCGCACACATCCGATTCTGATTTCCCAACGAATGCTGTGCCTTCCCAGAGGAGATGCCCGGGCAAAGAGTCTTTCGCTGTATGCGGGTTTCTCCCACCGCGAGACAGAGCTCAGGCAAGCAGCAGAAGAGCCCGCAGAACCGACTCTGATTTCCCAGCGACTGCTATGCTTTCCCAGAGGTTTTCAGCTTGGCCGGAACTGCACTTTGCTGGCTGCTTCCTCAGCAATGCTTTGGTCATTCGCTCTGCCGCGGCAGCGAAAAAGAGTCGCGGGAGAGCTGCTGCCTCATGGGCCTTGCTTTCCCGGACTCCTAGTTCGCGCCGGGGGTTCACCTTGCTAAGCCGAACTAAGCAGACACAGTCACAAACCTGCAGCAGCGTGCATGGCCTAGCATGGCATTCTATGCCTATTACCATCTCCTGGGGCTAGTTAAGGCTTTGCCTTTTGTTCCGGCATTCAGGCAGACTCGGGGTCTAGGCCAGTGCCTTCACCACAGGAGAGAGGTGGAGACAGGATCCCTGCACACGGCCCGTGCACTTGGATGGGAACTGTAGGGGACAGTCTCTACTCCATCCCCGGCACACCCCCTGCCACCCACATCGCTGCCACATCTTGGTGGAAGACGGCATCTGACTGCCCGTTTCTCCATGGGGTTGTTTCTGCGAGTTGCGGGTATGGCACCTGGTGGCAAGCCCAAGTCTGCCCTTGGTACAGCTGGCCAAGGAGATGCTGCCCCATGGTACCAGAGGCACAGGACAGGCCTGCCTTCTGCTCAGACTCCTTCCTCAGAGTGGAGCACACGCCCCTGCTCTAGTCATCCCTTCATGTCTCCTTCGCAGCCAGGCTTCCATCTCTCCGCACAGGGAGCGGGGGACACTTGTCTTGCTACGGGCCTGCTGTTCGTGCCACAGCAGGCTATCCTGCTTCCCGAGCGTTTCCCGAACCAGAGGCCAACGGATCCTTCTCTTCTCTGGGGGCTGCATGCTGCGCCTTCTCCACATTGCTCCTGGGAGTGCGGTGACAGATGTGTGCAACCACAGTTCTCTCTCAGGCAGAGGGAATGCTGGGGCAAAGAGTATTTCGCCCCATGCGGGTATCATTCACCGTGCTGCGGAGCCTAGCTCAGGCAAGCAGCAGCAACATCCCCAAACCCAACTCAGATTTCCCAACGAATGCTGTGTTTTCCAAGGGCAGATGACAAGGCAAAGAGCCTTCGCTGTACGCGGGTTTCTCCCACCGTGAGACAGGGCTCAGGCAAGCAGCAGCAGCCCGCAGAACATTTCTCAGCAAATGCTGTGATTTCGCAGAGGCTTTGGCTTGGAGCGAACAGCACTTCGCCAATGCTGCCTCAGCAAGGCTTCAGTCGCATCAGGGAGGAAGAGCTGCGGGAGAGCTGGTGCTTCTTGGGCCTTGCTTTCCCGGGCTCCATGTTCGCGTCCTAGGTTTACCCTGCCAGGTGACACAGCCACAACCCTGCAGTAGCGTGCGGAACCTAGGATGGCACCCTATACACACTACCATCTCCCGGTGTGGGCATCGCTTGGCCTTTTACTCTGGCGCTCAGGCGGACTGGCAGACTAGCCCAGTGCTTTCCCCCCAGGAAAGGAGAGGTGACAGGATCCCTGCACACCGCCCGTGCACTGAATAGGGAGCTTTAGGGTACTGTCCCCACCCCTTCCCCTTAAACCCCGTACCTCCCCCATGCTTCCACATCATGGAGGAAGACGGCGTCTGACTCCCCGTTATTTCAGGGAGCTGTTTCTGCGAGTTCAGCATAGGCGCCTCGAGGCTAGCGCATGTCTGCCCCAGGGACAGGTGGCCAAAGAGCTGCTGTCTCCTGGGGCCCAGAGGTTCAGGACAGGCATGCTTTCTGCCCAGACTCCTTCCTAAGAGTGGAACACGCGCCCTGCCCTACTCATCCCCTCCTCTCTCCGTAGCAGCCAGGTTTCCGTCTCTCTGCGCAGAGAGTGGGTGACACTTGTATTGCCACCGGCCGCTGTGCCTTCCAGGGCCGGCTCTCCTGCTTCGCAACCGTTTCCAGACCAGAAGGCCAACGGCTCCTGCTCTTGTCCCTGGGCAGCGTGCTGCACCTTCCACAGACATGCTCCTGGGGAGCGCAGTGAAAGACGTGTCCCTTTCCTTAAGCCTCTTTCCACAGGCGCAAGCGCGCTTCTCTCTCATGCAGAGGGGTTCTAGGGCAAAGCAGATTTCGCTCCATGCGGGTATCTTCCACCATGCTGCAGAGACTAGCTCAGGCATTCAGCTGCAGCATCGCACACATCCGATTCTGATTTCCCTACGAATGCTGTGCCTTCCCAAAGGAGATGCCCGGGCAAAGAGTCTTTCGCTGTATGCGGGTTTCTCCCACCGCGAGACAGAGCTCAGGCAAGCAGCAGAAGAGCCCGCAGAACCGACTCTGATTTCTGAGCGACTGCTATGCTTTCCCAGAGGTTTTCAGCTTGGCCGGAACTGCACTTTGCTGGCTGCTTCCTCAGCAATGCTTTGGTCATTCGCTCTGCCGCGGCAGCGAAGAAGAATTACGGGAGATCTGCTGCCTCTTGTGACTTGCTTTCCCGGACTCCTAGTTCGCGCCCAGGGTTCACCTTTCTAAGCCGAACTAAGCAGACACAGTCACAACCCTGCAGCAGCGTGCGTGGCGTAGCATGGCACTCTATGCCTATTACCATCTCCTGGGGCTAGTTAAGGCTTTGCCTTTTGTTCCGGCATTCAGGCAGACTCGGGGTCTAGGCCAGTGCCTTCACCACAGGAGAGAGGTGGAGACAGGATCCCTGCACACGGCCCGTGCACTTGGATGGGAACTGTAGGGGACAGTCTCCACTCCATCCCCGGCACACCCCCTGCCACCCACATCGCTGCCACATCTTGGTGGAAGACGGCATCTGACTGCCCGTTTCTCCATGGGGTTGTTTCTGCGAGTTGCGGGTATGGCACCTGGTGGCAAGCCCAAGTCTGCCCTTGGTACAGCTGGCCAAGGAGATGCTGCCCCATGGGACCAGAGGCACAGGACAGGCCTGCCTTATGCTCAGACTCCTTCCTCAGAGTGGAGCACACGCCCCTGCTCTAGTCATCCCTTCATGTCTCCTTCGCAGCCAGGCTTCCATCTCTCCGCACAGGGAGCGGGGGACACGTGTCTTGCTACGGGCCTGCTGTTCGTGCCACAGCAGGCTTTCCTGCTTCCCGAGCGTTTCCCGAACCAGAGGCCAACGGATCCTTCTCTTCTCTGGGGGCTGCATGCTGCGCCTTCTCCACATTGCTCCTGGGAGTGCGGTGACAGATGTGTGCAACCACAGTTCTCTCTCAGGTAGAGGGAATGCTAGGGCAAAGAGTATTTCACCCCATGCGGGTATCATTCACCGTGCTGCGGAGCCTAGCTCAGGCAAGCAGCAGCAACATTCCCAAACCCAACTCAGATTTCCCAACGAATGCTGTGTTTTCCAAGGGCAGATGACAAGGCAAAGAGCCTTCGCTGTACGCGGGTTTCTCTCACCGTGAGACAGGGCTCAGGCAAGCAGCAGCAGCCCGCAGAACATTTCTCAGCGAATGCTGTGATTTCGCAGAGGCTTTGGCTTGGAGCGAACAGCATTTCGCCGCTGCAGCCTCAGCAAGGCTTCAGTCGCATCAGGGAGGAAGAGCTGCGGGAGAGCTGGTGCTTCTTGGGCCTTGCTTTCCCGGGCTCCAGGTTCGCGTCCTAGGTTTACCCTGCCAGGTGACACAGCCACAACCCTGCAGTAGCGTGCGGAACCTAGGATGGCACCCTATACACACTACCATCTCCCGGTGTGGGCATCGCTTGGCCTTTTACTCTGGCGCTCAGGCGGACTGGCAGACTAGCCCAGTGCTTTCCCCCCAGGAAAGGAGAGGTGACAGGATCCCTGCACACCGCCCGTGCACTGAATAGGGAGCTTTAGGGTACTGTCCCCACCCCTTCCCCTTAAACCCCGTACCTCCCCCATGCTTCCACATCATGGAGGAAGACGGCGTCTGACTCCCCGTTATTTCAGGGAGCTGTTTCTGCGAGTTCAGCATAGGCGCCTCGAGGCTAGCGCATGTCTGCCCCAGGGACAGGTGGCCAAAGAGCTGCTGTCTCCTGGGGCCCAGAGGCTCAGGACAGGCATGCTTTCTGCCCAGACTCCTTCCTAAGAGTGGAGCACGCGCCCTGCCCTACTCATCCCCTCCTCTCTCCGAAGCAGCCAGGTTTCCGTCTCTCTGCGCAGAGAGCGGGTGACACTTGTATTGCCACCGGCCGCTGTGCCTTCCAGAGCTGGCTCTCCTGCTTCGCAACCGTTTCCAGACCAGAAGGCCAACGGCTCCTGCTCTTGTCCCTGGGCAGCGTGCTGCACCTTCCACAGACATGCTCCTGGGGAGCGCAGTGAAAGACGTGTCCCTTTCCTTAAGCCTCTTTCCACAGGCGCAAGCGCGCTTCTCTCTCAGGCAGAGGGGTGCTAGGGCAAAGAGGATTTCGCTCCATGCGGGTATCTTCCACCATGCTGCAGAGACTAGCTCAGGCATTCAGCTGCAGCATCGCACACATCCGATTCTGATTTCCCAACGAATGCTGTGCCTTCCCAAAGGAGATGCCCGGGCAAAGAGTCTTTCGCTGTATGCGGGTTTCTCCCACCGCGATACTGTGCTCAGCCAAGCAGCAGAAGAGCTTGCAGAACCGACTCTGATTTCCCAGCGACTGCTATGCTTTCCCAGTGGTTTTCAGCTTGGCGACTGGGAACTGTACTTTGCTGGTTGCTTCCTCAGCAATGCTTTGGTCATTCGCTCTGCCGCGGCAGCGAAGAAGAGTCGCGGGAGAGCTGCTGCCTCTTGGGCCTTGCTTTCCCGGACTCCAAGTTCGCGCCCGGGGTTCACCTTGCTAAGCCGAACTAAGCAGACACAGTCACAACCCTGCAGCAGCGTGCGAGGCCTAGCATGGCACTCTATGCCTAATACCATCTCCTGGGGGGTTGTTAAGGCTTTGCCTTTTGTTCCGGCATTCAGGCAGACTCGGGGTCTAGGCCAGTGCCTTCACTACAGGAGAGAGGAGGCGACAGGATCCCTGCACACGGCCCGTGCACTTGGATGGGAACTGTAGGGGACAGTCTCCACTCCATCCCCGGCACACCCCCTGCCACCCACATCGCTGCCACATCTTGGTGGAAGACGGCATCTGACTGCCCGTTTCTCCATGGGGTTGTTTCTGCGAGTTGCGGGTATGGCACCTGGTGGCAAGCCCAAGTCTGCCCTTGGTACAGCTGGCCAAGGAGATGCTGCCCCATGGGACCAGAGGCACAGGACAGGCCTGCCTTCTGCTCAGACTCCTTCCTCAGAGTGGAGCACACGCCCCTGCTCTAGTCATCCCTTCATGTCTCCTTCGCAGCCAGGCTTCCATCTCTCCGCACAGGGAGCGGGGGACACTTGTCTTGCTACGGGCCTGCTGTTCGTGCCACAGCAGGCTATCCTGCTTCCCGAGCGTTTCCCGAACCAGAGGCCAACGGATCCTTCTCTTCTCTGGGTCTGCATGCTGCGCCTTCTCCACATTGCTCCTGGGAGTGCGGTGACAGATGTGTGCAACCGCAGTTCTCTCTCAGGCAGAGGGAATGTTAGGGCAAAGAGTATTTCGCCCCATGCGGGTATCATTCACCGTGCTGCGGAGCCTAGCTCAGGCAAGCAGCAGCAACATCCCCAAACCCAACTCAGATTTCCCAACGAATGCTGTGTTTTCCAAGGGCAGATGACAAGGCAAAGAGCCTTCGCTGTACGCGGGTTTCTCTCACCGTGAGACAGGGCTCAGGCAAGCAGCAGCAGCCCGCAGAACATTTCTCAGCGAATGCTGTGATTTCGCAGAGGCTTTGGCTTGGAGCGAACAGCACTTCGCCGCTGCTGCCTCAGCAAGGCTTCAGTCGCATCAGGGAGGAAGAGCTGCGGGAGAGCTGGTGCTTCTTGGGCCTTGCTTTCCCGGGCTCCAGGTTCGCGTCCTAGGTTTACCCTGCCAGGTGACACAGCCACAACCCTGCAGTAGCGTGCGGAACCTAGGATGGCACCCTATACACACTACCATCTCCCGGTGTGGGCATCGCTTGGCCTTTTACTCTGGCGCTCAGGCGGACTGGCAGACTAGCCCAGTGCTTTCCCCCCAGGAAAGGAGAGGTGACAGGATCCCTGCACACCGCCCGTGCACTGAATAGGGAGCTTTAGGGTACTGTCCCCACCCCTTCCCCTTAAACCCCGTACCTCCCCCATGCTTCCACATCATGGAGGAAGACGGCGTCTGACTCCCCGTTATTTCAGGGAGCTGTTTCTGCGAGTTCAGCATAGGCGCCTCGAGGCTAGCGCATGTCTGCCCCAGGGACAGGTGGCCAAAGAGCTGCTGTCTCCTGGGGCCCAGAGGCTCAGGACAGGCATGCTTTCTGCCCAGACTCCTTCCTAAGAGTGGAGCACGCGCCCTGCCCTACTCATCCCCTCCTCTCTCCGAAGCAGCCAGGTTTCCGTCTCTCTGCGCAGAGAGCGGGTGACACTTGTATTGCCACCGGCCGCTGTGCCTTCCAGAGCCGGCTCTCCTGCTTCGCAACCGTTTCCAGACCAGAAGGCCAACGGCTCCTGCTCTTGTCCCTGGGCAGCGTGCTGCACCTTCCACAGACATGCTCCTGGGGAGCGCAGTGAAAGAAGTGTCCCTTTCCTTAAGCCTCTTTCCACAGGCGCAAGCGCGCTTCTCTCTCAGGCAGAGGGGTGCTAGGGCAAAGAGGATTTCGCTCCATGCGGGTATCTTCCACCATGCTGCAGAGACTAGCTCAGGCATTCAGCTGCAGCATCGCACACATCCGATTCTGATTTCCCAACGAATGCTGTGCCTTCCCAAAGGAGATGCCCGGGCAAAGAGTCTTTCGCTGTATGCGGGTTTCTCCCACCGCGATACTGTGCTCAGCCAAGCAGCAGAAGAGCTCGCAGAACCGACTCTGATTTCCCAGCGACTGCTATGCTTTCCCAGTGGTTTTCAGCTTGGCGACTGGGAACTGCACTTTGCTGGTTGCTTCCTCAGCAATGCTTTGGTCATTCGCTCTGCCGCGGCAGCGAAGAAGAGTCGCGGGAGAGCTGCTGCCTCTTGGGCCTTGCTTTCCCGGACTCCAAGTTCGCGCCCGGGGTTCACCTTGCTAAGCCGAACTAAGCAGACACAGTCACAACCCTGCAGCAGCGTGCGTGGCCTAGCATGGCACTCTATGCCTAATACCATCTCCTGGGGGGTAGTTAAGGCTTTGCCTTTTGTTCCGGCATTCAGGCAGACTCGGGGTCTAGGCCAGTGCCTTCACTACAGGAGAGAGGAGGCGACAGGATCCCTGCACACGGCCCGTGCACTTGGATGGGAACTTTAGGGGACAGTCTCCACTCCATCCCCGGCACACCCCCTGCCACCCACATCGCTGCCACATCTTGGTGGAAGATGGCATCTGACTGCCCGTTTCTCCATGGGGTTGTTTCTGCGAGTTGCGGGTATGGCACCTGGTGGCAAGCCCAAGTCTGCCCTTGGTACAGCTGGCCAAGGAGATGCTGCCCCATGGGACCAGAGGCACAGGACAGGCCTGCCTTCTGCTCAGACTCCTTCCTCAGAGTGGAGCACACGCCCCTGCTCTAGTCATCCCTTCATGTCTCCTTCGCAGCCAGGCTTCCATCTCTCCGCACAGGGAGCGGGGGACACTTGTCTTGCTACGGGCCTGCTGTTCGTGCCACAGCAGGCTATCCTGCTTCCCGAGCGTTTCCCGAACCAGAGGCCAACGGATCCTTCTCTTCTCTGGGGGCTGCATGCTGCGCCTTCTCCACATTGCTCCTGGGAGTGCGGTGACAGATGTGTGCAACCACAGTTCTCTCTCAGGCAGAGGGAATGCTAGGGCAAAGAGTATTTCGCCCCATGCGGGTATCATTCACCGTGCTGCGGAGCCTAGCTCAGGCAAGCAGCAGCAACATCCCCAAACCCAACTCAGATTTTCCAACGAATGCTGTGTTTTCCAAGGGCAGATGACAAGGCAAAGAGCCTTCGCTGTACGCGGGTTTCTCCCACCGTGAGACAGGGCTCAGGCAAGCAGCAGCAACCCGCAGAACATTTCTCAGCGAATGCTGTGATTTCGCAGAGGCTTTGGCTTGGAGCGAACAGCACTTCGCCGCTGCTGCCTCAGCAAGGCTTCAGTCGCATCAGGGAGGAAGAGCTGCGGGAGAGCTGGTGCTTCTTGGGCCTTGCTTTCCCGGGCTCCATGTTCGCGTCCTAGGTTTACCCTGCCAGGTGACACAGCCACAACCCTGCAGTAGCGTGCGGAACCTAGGATGGCACCCTATACACACTACCATCTCCCGGTGTGGGCAACGCTTGGCCTTTTACTCTGGCGCTCAGGCGGACTGGCAGACTAGCCCAGTGCTTTCCCCCCAGGAAAGGAGAGGTGACAGGATCCCTGCACACCGCCCGTGCACTGAATAGGGAGCTTTAGGGTACTGTCCCCACCCCTTCCCCTTAAACCCCGTACCTCCCCCATGCTTCCACATCATGGAGGAAGACGGCGTCTGACTCCCCGTTATTTCAGGGAGCTGTTTCTGCGAGTTCAGCATAGGCGCCTCGAGGCTAGCGCATGTCTGCCCCAGGGACAGGTGGCCAAAGAGCTGCTGTCTCCTGGGGCCCAGAGGCTCAGGACAGGCATGATTTCTGCCCAGACTCCTTCCTAAGAGTGGAGCACGCGCCCTGCCCTACTCATCCCCTCCTCTCTCCGAAGCAGCCAGGTTTCCGTCTCTCTGCGCAGAGAGCGGGTGACACTTGTATTGCCACCGGCCGCTGTGCCTTCCAGGGCCGGCTCTCCTGCTTCGCAACCGTTTCCAGACCAGAAGGCCAACGGCTCCTGCTCTTGTCCCTGGGCAGCGTGCTGCACCTTCCACAGATATGCTCCTGGGGAGCGCAGTGAAAGACGTGTCCCTTTCCTTAAGCCTCTTTCCACAGGCGCAAGCGCGCTTCTCTCTCAGGCAGAGGGGTGCTAGGGCAAAGAGGATTTCGCTCCATGCGGGTATCTTCCACCATGCTGCAGAGACTAGCTCAGGCATTCAGCTGCAGCATCGCACACATCCGATTCTGATTTCCCAACGAATGCTGTGCCTTCCCAAAGGAGATGCCCGGGCAAAGAGTCTTTCGCTGTATGCGGGTTTCTCCCACCGCGAGACAGAGCTCAGGCAAGCAGCAGAAGAGCCCGCAGAACCGACTCTGATTTCTGAGCGACTGCTATGCTTTCCCAGAGGTTTTCAGCTTGGCCGGAACTGCACTTTGCTGGCTGCTTCCTCAGCAATGCTTTGGTCATTCGCTCTGCCGCGGCAGCGAAGAAGAATTACGGGAGATCTGCTGCCTCTTGTGACTTGCTTTCCCGGACTCCTAGTTCGCGCCCAGGGTTCACCTTTCTAAGCCGAACTAAGCAGACACAGTCACAACCCTGCAGCAGCGTGCGTGGCGTAGCATGGCACTCTATGCCTATTACCATCTCCTGGGGCTAGTTAAGGCTTTGCCTTTTGTTCCGGCATTCAGGCAGACTCGGGGTCTAGGCCAGTGCCTTCACCACAGGAGAGAGGTGGAGACAGGATCCCTGCACACGGCCCGTGCACTTGGATGGGAACTGTAGGGGACAGTCTCCACTCCATCCCCGGCACACCCCCTGCCACCCACATCGCTGCCACATCTTGGTGGAAGACGGCATCTGACTGCCCGTTTCTCCATGGGGTTGTTTCTGCGAGTTGCGGGTATGGCACCTGGTGGCAAGCCCAAGTCTGCCCTTGGTACAGCTGGCCAAGGAGATGCTGCCCCATGGGACCAGAGGCACAGGACAGGCCTGCCTTCTGCTCAGACTCCTTCCTCAGAGTGGAGCACACGCCCCTGCTCTAGTCATCCCTTCATGTCTCCTTCGCAGCCAGGCTTCCATCTCTCCGCACAGGGAGCGGGGGACACTTGTCTTGCTACGGGCCTGCTGTTCGTGCCACAGCAGGCTATCCTGCTTCCCGAGCGTTTCCCGAACCAGAGGCCAACGGATCCTTCTCTTCTCTGGGGGCTGCATGCTGCGCCTTCTCCACATTGCTCCTGGGAGTGCGGTGACAGATGTGTGCAACCACAGTTCTCTCTCAGGCAGAGGGAATGCTAGGGCAAAGAGTATTTCGCCCCATGCGGGTATCATTCACCGTGCTGCGGAGCCTAGCTCAGGCAAGCAGCAGCAACATCCCCAAACCCAACTCAGATTTTCCAACGAATGCTGTGTTTTCCAAGGGCAGATGACAAGGCAAAGAGCCTTCGCTGTACGCGGGTTTCTCCCACCGTGAGACAGGGCTCAGGCAAGCAGCAGCAACCCGCAGAACATTTCTCAGCGAATGCTGTGATTTCGCAGAGGCTTTGGCTTGGAGCGAACAGCACTTCGCCGCTGCTGCCTCAGCAAGGCTTCAGTCGCATCAGGGAGGAAGAGCTGCGGGAGAGCTGGTGCTTCTTGGGCCTTGCTTTCCCGGGCTCCATGTTCGCGTCCTAGGTTTACCCTGCCAGGTGACACAGCCACAACCCTGCAGTAGCGTGCGGAACCTAGGATGGCACCCTATACACACTACCATCTCCCGGTGTGGGCAACGCTTGGCCTTTTACTCTGGCGCTCAGGCGGACTGGCAGACTAGCCCAGTGCTTTCCCCCCAGGAAAGGAGAGGTGACAGGATCCCTGCACACCGCCCGTGCACTGAATAGGGAGCTTTAGGGTACTGTCCCCACCCCTTCCCCTTAAATCCCGTACCTCCCCCATGCTTCCACATCATGGAGGAAGACGGCGTCTGACTCCCCGTTATTTCAGGGAGCTGTATCTGCGAGTTCAGCATAGGCGCCTCGAGGCTAGCGCATGTCTGCCCCAGGGACAAGTGGCCAAAGAGCTGCTGTCTCCTGGGGCCCAGAGGCTCAGGACAGGCATGCTTTCTGCCCAGACTCCTTCCTAAGAGTGGAGCACGCGCCCTGCCCTACTCATCCCCTCCTCTCTCCGTAGCAGCCAGGTTTCCGTCTCTCTGCACAGGGAGCGGGTGACACTTGTATTTCAACCGGCCGCTGTGCCTGCCAGGGCCGGCTCTCCTGCTTCGCAACCGTTTCCAGACCAGAAGGCCAACGGCTCCTGCTCTTGTCCCTGGGCAGCGTGCTGCACCTTCCACAGACATGCTCCTGGGGAGCGCAGTGAAAGACGTGTCCCTTTCCTTAAGCCTCTTTCCACAGGCGCAAGCGCGCTTCTCTCTCAGGCAGAGGGGTGCTAGGGCAAAGAGGATTTCGCTCCATGCGGGTATCTTCCACCATGCTGCAGAGACTAGCTCAGGCATTCAGCTGCAGCATCGCACACATCCGATTCTGATTTCCCAACGAATGCTGTGCCTTCCCAAAGGAGATGCCCGGGCAAAGAGTCTTTCGCTGTATGCGGGTTTCTCCCACCGCGAGACAGAGCTCAGGCAAGCAGCAGAAGAGCCCGCAGAACCGACTCTGATTTCTGAGCGACTGCTATGCTTTCCCCAGAGGTTTTCAGCTTGGCCGGAACTGCACTTTGCTGGCTGCTTCCTCAGCAATGCTTTGGTCATTCGCTCTGCCGCGGCAGCGAAGAAGAATTACGGGAGATCTGCTGCCTCTTGTGACTTGCTTTCCCGGACTCCTAGTTCGCGCCCAGGGTTCACCTTTCTAAGCCGAACTAAGCAGACACAGTCACAACCCTGCAGCAGCGTGCGTGGCGTAGCATGGCACTCTATGCCTATTACCATCTCCTGGGGCTAGTTAAGGCTTTGCCTTTTGTTCCGGCATTCAGGCAGACTCGGGGTCTAGGCCAGTGCCTTCACCACAGGAGAGAGGTGGAGACAGGATCCCTGCACACGGCCCGTGCACTTGGATGGGAACTGTAGGGGACAGTCTCCACTCCATCCCCGGCACACCCCCTGCCACCCACATCGCTGCCACATCTTGGTGGAAGACGGCATCTGACTGCCCGTTTCTCCATGGGGTTGTTTCTGCGAGTTGCGGGTATGGCACCTGGTGGCAAGCCCAAGTCTGCCCTTGGTACAGCTGGCCAAGGAGATGCTGCCCCATGGGACCAGAGGCACAGGACAGGCCTGCCTTCTGCTCAGACTCCTTCCTCAGAGTGGAGCACACGCCCCTGCTCTAGTCATCCCTTCATGTCTCCTTCGCAGCCAGGCTTCCATCTCTCCGCACAGGGAGCGGGGGACACGTGTCTTGCTACGGGCCTGCTGTTCGTGCCACAGCAGGCTTTCCTGCTTCCCGAGCGTTTCCCGAACCAGAGGCCAACGGATCCTTCTCTTCTCTGGGGGCTGCATGCTGCGCCTTCTCCACATTGCTCCTGGGAGTGCGGTGACAGATGTGTGCAACCACAGTTCTCTCTCAGGTAGAGGGAATGCTAGGGCAAAGAGTATTTCACCCCATGCGGGTATCATTCACCGTGCTGCGGAGCCTAGCTCAGGCAAGCAGCAGCAACATTCCCAAACCCAACTCAGATTTCCCAACGAATGCTGTGTTTTCCAAGGGCAGATGACAAGGCAAAGAGCCTGCGCTGTACGCGGGTTTCTCTCACCGTGAGACAGGGCTCAGGCAAGCAGCAGCAGCCCGCAGAACATTTCTCAGCGAATGCTGTGATTTCGCAGAGGCTTCGGCTTGGAGCGAACAGCATTTCGCCGCTGCTGCCTCAGCAAGGCTTCATTCGCATCAGGGAGGAAGAGCTGCGGGAGAGCTGGTGCTTCTTGGGCCTTGCTTTCCCGGGCTCCAGGTTCGCGTCCTAGGTTTACCCTGCCAGGTGACACAGCCACAACCCTGCAGTAGCGTGCGGAACCTAGGATGGCACCCTATACACACTACCATCTCCCGGTGTGGGCATCGCTTGGCCTTTTACTCTGGCGCTCAGGCGGACTGGCAGACTAGCCCAGTGCTTTCCCCCCAGGAAAGGAGAGGTGACAGGATCCCTGCACACCGCCCGTGCACTGAATAGGGAGCTTTAGGGTACTGTCCCCACCCCTTCCCCTTAAACCCCGTACCTCCCCCATGCTTCCACATCATGGAGGAAGACGGCGTCTGACTCCCCGTTATTTCAGGGAGCTGTTTCTGCGAGTTCAGCATAGGCGCCTCGAGGCTAGCGCATGTCTGCCCCAGGGACAGGTGGCCAAAGAGCTGCTGTCTCCTGGGGCCCAGAGGCTCAGGACAGGCATGCTTTCTGCCCAGACTCCTTCCTAAGAGTGGAGCACGCGCCCTGCCCTACTCATCCCCTCCTCTCTCCGAAGCAGCCAGGTTTCCGTCTCTCTGCGCAGAGAGCGGGTGACACTTGTATTGCCACCGGCCGCTGTGCCTTCCAGAGCCGGCTCTCCTGCTTCGCAACCGTTTCCAGACCAGAAGGCCAACGGCTCCTGCTCTTGTCCCTGGGCAGCGTGCTGCACCTTCCACAGACATGCTCCTGGGGAGCGCAGTGAAAGACGTGTCCCTTTCCTTAAGCCTCTTTCCACAGGCGCAAGCGCGCTTCTCTCTCAGGCAGAGGGGTGCTAGGGCAAAGAGGATTTCGCTCCATGCGGGTATCTTCCACCATGCTGCAGAGACTAGCTCAGGCATTCAGCTGCAGCATCGCACACATCCGATTCTGATTTCCCAACGAATGCTGTGCCTTCCCAAAGGAGATGCCCGGGCAAAGAGTCTTTCGCTGTATGCGGGTTTCTCCCACCGCGATACTGTGCTCAGCCAAGCAGCAGAAGAGCTCGCAGAACCGACTCTGATTTCCCAGCGACTGCTATGCTTTCCCAGTGGTTTTCAGCTTGGCGACTGGGAACTGCACTTTGCTGGTTGCTTCCTCAGCAATGCTTTGGTCATTCGCTCTGCCGCGGCAGCGAAGAAGAGTCGCGGGAGAGCTGCTGCCTCTTGGGCCTTGCTTTCCCGGACTCCAAGTTCGCGCCCGGGGTTCACCTTGCTAAGCCGAACTAAGCAGACACAGTCACAACCCTGCAGCAGCGTGCGTGGCCTAGCATGGCACTCTATGCCTAATACCATCTCCTGGGGGGTAGTTAAGGCTTTGCCTTTTGTTCCGGCATTCAGGCAGACTCGGGGTCTAGGCCAGTGCCTTCACTACAGGAGAGAGGAGGCGACAGGATCCCTGCACACGGCCCGTGCACTTGGATGGGAACTTTAGGGGACAGTCTCCACTCCATCCCCGGCACACCCCCTGCCACCCACATCGCTGCCACATCTTGGTGGAAGATGGCATCTGACTGCCCGTTTCTCCATGGGGTTGTTTCTGCGAGTTGCGGGTATGGCACCTGGTGGCAAGCCCAAGTCTGCCCTTGGTACAGCTGGCCAAGGAGATGCTGCCCCATGGGACCAGAGGCACAGGACAGGCCTGCCTTCTGCTCAGACTCCTTCCTCAGAGTGGAGCACACGCCCCTGCTCTAGTCATCCCTTCATGTCTCCTTCGCAGCCAGGCTTCCATCTCTCCGCACAGGGAGCGGGGGACACTTGTCTTGCTACGGGCCTGCTGTTCGTGCCACAGCAGGCTATCCTGCTTCCCGAGCGTTTCCCGAACCAGAGGCCAACGGATCCTTCTCTTCTCTGGGGGCTGCATGCTGCGCCTTCTCCACATTGCTCCTGGGAGTGCGGTGACAGATGTGTGCAACCACAGTTCTCTCTCAGGCAGAGGGAATGCTAGGGCAAAGAGTATTTCGCCCCATGCGGGTATCATTCACCGTGCTGCGGAGCCTAGCTCAGGCAAGCAGCAGCAACATCCCCAAACCCAACTCAGATTTTCCAACGAATGCTGTGTTTTCCAAGGGCAGATGACAAGGCAAAGAGCCTTCGCTGTACGCGGGTTTCTCCCACCGTGAGACAGGGCACAGGCAAGCAGCAGCAACCCGCAGAACATTTCTCAGCGAATGCTGTGATTTCGCAGAGGCTTTGGCTTGGAGCGAACAGCACTTCGCCGCTGCTGCCTCAGCAAGGCTTCAGTCGCATCAGGGAGGAAGAGCTGCGGGAGAGCTGGTGCTTCTTGGGCCTTGCTTTCCCGGGCTCCATGTTCGCGTCCTAGGTTTACCCTGCCAGGTGACACAGCCACAACCCTGCAGTAGCGTGCGGAACCTAGGATGGCACCCTATACACACTACCATCTCCCGGTGTGGGCAACGCTTGGCCTTTTACTCTGGCGCTCAGGCGGACTGGCAGACTAGCCCAGTGCTTTCCCCCCAGGAAAGGAGAGGTGACAGGATCCCTGCACACCGCCCGTGCACTGAATAGGGAGCTTTAGGGTACTGTCCCCACCCCTTCCCCTTAAACCCCGTACCTCCCCCATGCTTCCACATCATGGAGGAAGACGGCGTCTGACTCCCCGTTATTTCAGGGAGCTGTTTCTGCGAGTTCAGCATAGGCGCCTCGAGGCTAGCGCATGTCTGCCCCAGGGACAGGTGGCCAAAGAGCTGCTGTCTCCTGGGGCCCAGAGGCTCTGGACAGGCATGCTTTCTGCCCAGACTCCTTCCTAAGAGTGGAGCACGCGCCCTGCCCTACTCATCCCCTCCTCTCTCCGAAGCAGCCAGGTTTCCGTCTCTCTGCGCAGAGAGCGGGTGACACTTGTATTGCCACCGGCCGCTGTGCCTTCCAGGGCCGGCTCTCCTGCTTCGCAACCGTTTCCAGACCAGAAGGCCAACGGCTCCTGCTCTTGTCCCTGGGCAGCGTGCTGCACCTTCCACAGACATGCTCCTGGGGAGCGCAGTGAAAGACGTGTCCCTTTCCTTAAGCCTCTTTCCACAGGCGCAAGCGCGCTTCTCTCTCAGGCAGAGGGGTGCTAGGGCAAAGAGGATTTCGCTCCATGCGGGTATCTTCCACCATGCTGCAGAGACTAGCTCAGGCATTCAGCTGCAGCATCGCACACATCCGATTCTGATTTCCCAACGAATGCTGTGCCTTCCCTAAGGAGATGCCCGGGCAAAGAGTCTTTCGCTGTATGCGGGTTTCTCCCACCGCGAGACAGAGCTCAGGCAAGCAGCAGAAGAGCCCGCAGAACCGACTCTGATTTCTGAGCGACTGCTATGCTTTCCCAGAGGTTTTCAGCTTGGCCGGAACTGCACTTTGCTGGCTGCTTCCTCAGCAATGCTTTGGTCATTCGCTCTGCCACGGCAGCGAAGAATAATTACGGGAGATCTGCTGCCTCTTGTGACTTGCTTTCCCGGACTCCTAGTTCGCGCCCAGGGTTCACCTTTCTAAGCCGAACTAAGCAGACACAGTCACAACCCTGCAGCAGCGTGCGTGGCGTAGCATGGCACTCTATGCCTATTACCATCTCCTGGGGCTAGTTAAGGCTTTGCCTTTTGTTCCGGCATTCAGGCAGACTCGGGGTCTAGGCCAGTGCCTTCACCACAGGAGAGAGGTGGAGACAGGATCCCTGCACACGGCCCGTGCACTTGGATGGGAACTGTAGGGGACAGTCTCCACTCCATCCCCGGCACACCCCCTGCCACCCACATCGCTGCCACATCTTGGTGGAAGACGGCATCTGACTGCCCGTTTCTCCATGGGGTTGTTTCTGCGAGTTGCGGGTATGGCACCTGGTGGCAAGCCCAAGTCTGCCCTTGGTACAGCTGGCCAAGGAGATGCTGCCCCATGGGACCAGAGGCACAGGACAGGCCTGCCTTCTGCTCAGACTCCTTCCTCAGAGTGGAGCACACGCCCCTGCTCTAGTCATCCCTTCATGTCTCCTTCGCAGCCAGGCTTCCATCTCTCCGCACAGGGAGCGGGGGACACTTGTCTTGCTACGGGCCTGCTGTTCGTGCCACAGCAGGCTATCCTGCTTCCCGAGCGTTTCCCGAACCAGAGGCCAACGGATCCTTCTCTTCTCTGGGGGCTGCATGCTGCGCCTTCTCCACATTGCTCCTGGGAGTGCGGTGACAGATGTGTGCAACCACAGTTCTCTCTCAGGCAGAGGGAATGCTAGGGCAAAGAGTATTTCGCCCCATGCGGGTATCATTCACCGTGCTGCGGAGCCTAGCTCAGGCAAGCAGCAGCAACATCCCCAAACCCAACTCAGATTTTCCAACGAATGCTGTGTTTTCCAAGGGCAGATGACAAGGCAAAGAGCCTTCGCTGTACGCGGGTTTCTCCCACCGTGAGACAGGGCTCAGGCAAGCAGCAGCAACCCGCAGAACATTTCTCAGCGAATGCTGTGATTTCGCAGAGGCTTTGGCTTGGAGCGAACAGCACTTCGCCGCTGCTGCCTCAGCAAGGCTTCAGTCGCATCAGGGAGGAAGAGCTGCGGGAGAGCTGGTGCTTCTTGGGCCTTGCTTTCCCGGGCTCCATGTTCGCGTCCTAGGTTTACCCTGCCAGGTGACACAGCCACAACCCTGCAGTAGCGTGCGGAACCTAGGATGGCACCCTATACACACTACCATCTCCCGGTGTGGGCAACGCTTGGCCTTTTACTCTGGCGCTCAGGCGGACTGGCAGACTAGCCCAGTGCTTTCCCCCCAGGAAAGGAGAGGTGACAGGATCCCTGCACACCGCCCGTGCACTGAATAGGGAGCTTTAGGGTACTGTCCCCACCCCTTCCCCTTAAACCCCGTACCTCCCCCATGCTTCCACATCATGGAGGAAGACGGCGTCTGACTCCCCGTTATTTCAGGGAGCTGTATCTGCGAGTTCAGCATAGGCGCCTCGAGGCTAGCGCATGTCTGCCCCAGGGACAGGTGGCCAAAGAGCTGCTGTCTCCTGGGGCCCAGAGGCTCAGGACAGGCATGCTTTCTGCCCAGACTCCTTCCTAAGAGTGGAGCACGCGCCCTGCCCTACTCATCCCCTCCTCTCTCCGTAGCAGCCAGGTTTCCGTCTCTCTGCACAGGGAGCGGGTGACACTTGTATTGCAACCGGCCGCTGTGCCTGCCAGGGCCGGCTCTCCTGCTTCGCAACCGTTTCCAGACCAGAAGGCCAACGGCTCCTGCTCTTGTCCCTGGGCAGCGTGCTGCACCTTCCACAGACATGCTCCTGGGGAGCGCAGTGAAAGACGTGTCCCTTTCCTTAAGCCTCTTTCCACAGGCGCAAGCGCGCTTCTCTCTCAGGCAGAGGGGTGCTAGGGCAAAGAGGATTTCGCTTCATGCGGGTATCTTCCACCATGCTGCAGAGACTAGCTCAGGCATTCAGCTGCAGCATCGCACACATCCGATTCTGATTTCCCAACGAATGCTGTGCCTTCCCAAAGGAGATGCCCGGGCAAAGAGTCTTTCGCTGTATGCGGGTTTCTCCCACCGCGAGACAGAGCTCAGGCAAGCAGCAGAAGAGCCCGCAGAACCGACTCTGATTTCTGAGTGACTGCTATGCTTTCCCCAGAGGTTTTCAGCTTGGCCGGAACTGCACTTTGCTGGCTGCTTCCTCAGCAATGCTTTGGTCATTCGCTCTGCCGCGGCAGCGAAGAAGAATTACGGGAGATCTGCTGCCTCTTGTGACTTGCTTTCCCGGACTCCTAGTTCGCGCCCAGGGTTCACCTTTCTAAGCCGAACTAAGCAGACACAGTCACAACCCTGCAGCAGCGTGCGTGGCGTAGCATGGCACTCTATGCCTATTACCATCTCCTGGGGCTAGTTAAGGCTTTGCCTTTTGTTCCGGCATTCAGGCAGACTCGGGGTCTAGGCCAGTGCCTTCACCACAGGAGAGAGGTGGAGACAGGATCCCTGCACACGGCCCGTGCACTTGGATGGGAACTGTAGGGGACAGTCTCCACTCCATCCCCGGCACACCCCCTGCCACCCACATCGCTGCCACATCTTGGTGGAAGACGGCATCTGACTGCCCGTTTCTCCATGGGGTTGTTTCTGCGAGTTGCGGGTATGGCACCTGGTGGCAAGCCCAAGTCTGCCCTTGGTACAGCTGGCCAAGGAGATGCTGCCCCATGGGACCAGAGGCACAGGACAGGCCTGCCTTCTGCTCAGACTCCTTCCTCAGAGTGGAGCACACGCCCCTGCTCTAGTCATCCCTTCATGTCTCCTTCGCAGCCAGGCTTCCATCTCTCCGCACAGGGAGCGGGGGACACGTGTCTTGCTACGGGCCTGCTGTTCGTGCCACAGCAGGCTTTCCTGCTTCCCGAGCGTTTCCCGAACCAGAGGCCAACGGATCCTTCTCTTCTCTGGGGGCTGCATGCTGCGCCTTCTCCACATTGCTCCTGGGAGTGCGGTGACAGATGTGTGCAACCACAGTTCTCTCTCAGGTAGAGGGAATGCTAGGGCAAAGAGTATTTCACCCCATGCGGGTATCATTCACCGTGCTGCGGAGCCTAGCTCAGGCAAGCAGCAGCAACATTCCCAAACCCAACTCAGATTTCCCAACGAATGCTGTGTTTTCCAAGGGCAGATGACAAGGCAAAGAGCCTGCGCTGTACGCGGGTTTCTCTCACCGTGAGACAGGGCTCAGGCAAGCAGCAGCAGCCCGCAGAACATTTCTCAGCGAATGCTGTGATTTCGCAGAGGCTTCGGCTTGGAGCGAACAGCATTTCGCCGCTGCTGCCTCAGCAAGGCTTCATTCGCATCAGGGAGGAAGAGCTGCGGGAGAGCTGGTGCTTCTTGGGCCTTGCTTTCCCGGGCTCCAGGTTCGCGTCCTAGGTTTACCCTGCCAGGTGACACAGCCACAACCCTGCAGTAGCGTGCGGAACCTAGGATGGCACCCTATACACACTACCATCTCCCGGTGTGGGCATCGCTTGGCCTTTTACTCTGGCGCTCAGGCGGACTGGCAGACTAGCCCAGTGCTTTCCCCCCAGGAAAGGAGAGGTGACAGGATCCCTGCACACCGCCCGTGCACTGAATAGGGAGCTTTAGGGTACTGTCCCCACCCCTTCCCCTTAAACCCCGTACCTCCCCCATGCTTCCACATCATGGAGGAAGACGGCGTCAGACTCCCCGTTATTTCAGGGAGCTGTTTCTGCGAGTTCAGCATAGGCGCCTCGAGGCTAGCGCATGTCTGCCCCAGGGACAGGTGGCCAAAGAGCTGCTGTCTCCTGGGGCCCAGAGGCTCAGGACAGGCATGCTTTCTGCCCAGACTCCTTCCTAAGAGTGGAGCACGCGCCCTGCCCTACTCATCCCCTCCTCTCTCCGAAGCAGCCAGGTTTCCGTCTCTCTGCGCAGAGAGCGGGTGACACTTGTATTGCCACCGGCCGCTGTGCCTTCCAGAGCCGGCTCTCCTGCTTCGCAACCGTTTCCAGACCAGAAGGCCAACGGCTCCTGCTCTTGTCCCTGGGCAGCGTGCTGCACCTTCCACAGACATGCTCCTGGGGAGCGCAGTGAAAGACGTGTCCCTTTCCTTAAGCCTCTTTCCACAGGCGCAAGCGCGCTTCTCTCTCAGGCAGAGGGGTGCTAGGGCAAAGAGGATTTCGCTCCATGCGGGTATCTTCCACCATGCTGCAGAGACTAGCTCAGGCATTCAGCTGCAGCATCGCACACATCCGATTCTGATTTCCCAACGAATGCTGTGCCTTCCCAAAGGAGATGCCCGGGCAAAGAGTCTTTCGCTGTATGCGGGTTTCTCCCACCGCGATACTGTGCTCAGCCAAGCAGCAGAAGAGCTCGCAGAACCGACTCTGATTTCCCAGCGACTGCTATGCTTTCCCAGTGGTTTTCAGCTTGGCGACTGGGAACTGCACTTTGCTGGTTGCTTCCTCAGCAATGCTTTGGTCATTCGCTCTGCCGCGGCAGCGAAGAAGAGTCGCGGGAGAGCTGCTGCCTCTTGGGCCAGGGCCGGCTCTCCTGCTTCGCAACCGTTTCCAGACCAGAAGGCCAAAGGCTCCTGCTCTTGTCCCTGGGCAGCGTGCTGCACCTTCCACAGACATGCTCCTGGGGAGCGCAGTGAAAGACGTGTCCCTTTCCTTAAGCCTCTTTCCTCAGGCGCAAGCGCGCTTCTCTCTCAGGCAGAGGGGTGCTAGGGCAAAGAGGATTTCGCTCCATGCGGGTATCTTCCACCATGCTGCAGAGACTAGCTCAGGCATTCAGCTGCAGCATCGCACACATCCGATTCTGATTTCCCAACGAATGCTGTGCCTTCCCAAAGGAGATGCCCGGGCAAAGAGTCTTTCGCTGTATGCGGGTTTCTCCCACCGCGAGACAGAGCTCAGGCAAGCAGCAGAAGAGCCCGCAGAACCGACTCTGATTTCTTTTTTTTTTTTTTTTTTTTTTTTTTAAAGATTTTATTTATTTATTTGACAGAGAGAGATCACAAGTAGGCAGAGAGGCAGGCAGAGAGAGAGAGAGGAGGAAGCAGGCTCCCTGCTGAGCAGAGAGCCCGATGCGGGACTCGATCCCAGGACCCTGAGATCATGACCTGAGCCGAAGGCAGCGGCTTAACCCACTGAGCCACCCAGGCGCCCCCGACTCTGATTTCTGAGCGACTGCTATGCTTTCCCAGAGGTTTTCAGCTTGGCCGGAACTGCACTTTGCTGGCTGCTTCCTCAGCAATGCTTTGGTCATTCGCTCTGCCGCGGCAGCGAAGAAGAATTACGGGAGATCTGCTGCCTCTTGTGACTTGCTTTCCCGGACTCCTAGTTCGCGCCCAGGGTTCACCTTTCTAAGCCGAACTAAGCAGACACAGTCACAACCCTGCAGCAGCGTGCGTGGCGTAGCATGGCACTCTATGCCTATTACCATCTCCTGGGGCTAGTTAAGGCTTTGCCTTTTGTTCCGGCATTCAGGCAGACTCGGGGTCTAGGCCAGTGCCTTCACCACAGGAGAGAGGTGGAGACAGGATCCCTGCACACGGCCCGTGCACTTGGATGGGAACTGTAGGGGACAGTCTCCACTCCATCCCCGGCACACCCCCTGCCACCCACATCGCTGCCACATCTTGGTGGAAGACGGCATCTGACTGCCCGTTTCTCCATGGGGTTGTTTCTGCGAGTTGCGGGTATGGCACCTGGTGGCAAGCCCAAGTCTGCCCTTGGTACAGCTGGCCAAGGAGATGCTGCCCCATGGGACCAGAGGCACAGGACAGGCCTGCCTTCTGCTCAGACTCCTTCCTCAGAGTGGAGCACACGCCCCTGCTCTAGTCATCCCTTCATGTCTCCTTCGCAGCCAGGCTTCCATCTCTCCGCACAGGGAGCGGGGGACACGTGTCTTGCTACGGGCCTGCTGTTCGTGCCACAGCAGGCTTTCCTGCTTCCCGAGCGTTTCCCGAACCAGAGGCCAACGGATCCTTCTCTTCTCTGGGGGCTGCATGCTGCGCCTTCTCCACATTGCTCCTGGGAGTGCGGTGACAGATGTGTGCAACCACAGTTCTCTCTCAGGTAGAGGGAATGCTAGGGCAAAGAGTATTTCACCCCATGCGGGTATCATTCACCGTGCTACGGAGCCTAGCTCAGGCAAGCAGCAGCAACATTCCCAAACCCAACTCAGATTTCCCAACGAATGCTGTGTTTTCCAAGGGCAGATGACAAGGCAAAGAGCCTGCGCTGTACGCGGGTTTCTCTCACCGTGAGACAGGGCTCAGGCAAGCAGCAGCAGCCCGCAGAACATTTCTCAGCGAATGCTGTGATTTCGCAGAGGCTTTGGCTTGGAGCGAACAGCATTTCGCCGCTGCTGCCTCAGCAAGGCTTCAGTCGCATCAGGGAGGAAGAGCTGCGGGAGAGCTGGTGCTTCTTGGGCCTTGCTTTCCCGGGCTCCAGGTTCGCGTCCTAGGTTTACCCTGCCAGGTGACACAGCCACAACCCTGCAGTAGCGTGCGGAACCTAGGATGGCACCCTATACACACTACCATCTCCCGGTGTGGGCATCGCTTGGCCTTTTACTCTGGCGCTCAGGCGGACTGGCAGACTAGCCCAGTGCTTTCCCCCCAGGAAAGGAGAGGTGACAGGATCCCTGCACACCGCCCGTGCACTGAATAGGGAGCTTTAGGGTACTGTCCCCACCCCTTCCCCTTAAACCCCGTACCTCCCCCATGCTTCCACATCATGGAGGAAGACGGCGTCTGACTCCCCGTTATTTCAGGGAGCTGTTTCTGCGAGTTCAGCATAGGCGCCTCGAGGCTAGCGCATGTCTGCCCCAGGGACAGGTGGCCAAAGAGCTGCTGTCTCCTGGGGCCCAGAGGCTCAGGACAGGCATGCTTTCTGCCCAGACTCCTTCCTAAGAGTGGAGCACGCGCCCTGCCCTACTCATCCCCTCCTCTCTCCGAAGCAGCCAGGTTTCCGTCTCTCTGCGCAGAGAGCGGGTGACACTTGTATTGCCACCGGCCGCTGTGCCTTCCAGAGCCGGCTCTCCTGCTTCGCAACCGTTTCCAGACCAGAAGGCCAACGGCTCCTGCTCTTGTCCCTGGGCAGCGTGCTGCACCTTCCACAGACATGCTCCTGGGGAGCGCAGTGAAAGAAGTGTCCCTTTCCTTAAGCCTCTTTCCACAGGCGCAAGCGCGCTTCTCTCTCAGGCAGAGGGGTGCTAGGGCAAAGAGGATTTCGCTCCATGCGGGTATCTTCCACCATGCTGCAGAGACTAGCTCAGGCATTCAGCTGCAGCATCGCACACATCCGATTCTGATTTCCCAACGAATGCTGTGCCTTCCCAAAGGAGATGCCCGGGCAAAGAGTCTTTCGCTGTATGCGGGTTTCTCCCACCGCGATACTGTGCTCAGCCAAGCAGCAGAAGAGCTCGCAGAACCGACTCTGATTTCCCAGCGACTGCTATGCTTTCCCAGTGGTTTTCAGCTTGGCGACTGGGAACTGCACTTTGCTGGTTGCTTCCTCAGCAATGCTTTGGTCATTCGCTCTGCCGCGGCAGCGAAGAAGAGTCGCGGGAGAGCTGCTGCCTCTTGGGCCTTGCTTTCCCGGACTCCAAGTTCGCGCCCGGGGTTCACCTTGCTAAGCCGAACTAAGCAGACACAGTCACAACCCTGCAGCAGCGTGCGTGGCCTAGCATGGCACTCTATGCCTAATACCATCTCCTGGGGGGTAGTTAAGGCTTTGCCTTTTGTTCCGGCATTCAGGCAGACTCGGGGTCTAGGCCAGTGCCTTCACTACAGGAGAGAGGAGGCGACAGGATCCCTGCACACGGCCCGTGCACTTGGATGGGAACTTTAGGGGACAGTCTCCACTCCATCCCCGGCACACCCCCTGCCACCCACATCGCTGCCACATCTTGGTGGAAGATGGCATCTGACTGCCCGTTTCTCCATGGGGTTGTTTCTGCGAGTTGCGGGTATGGCACCTGGTGGCAAGCCCAAGTCTGCCCTTGGTACAGCTGGCCAAGGAGATGCTGCCCCATGGGACCAGAGGCACAGGACAGGCCTGCCTTCTGCTCAGACTCCTTCCTCAGAGTGGAGCACACGCCCCTGCTCTAGTCATCCCTTCATGTCTCCTTCGCAGCCAGGCTTCCATCTCTCCGCACAGGGAGCGGGGGACACTTGTCTTGCTACGGGCCTGCTGTTCGTGCCACAGCAGGCTATCCTGCTTCCCGAGCGTTTCCCGAACCAGAGGCCAACGGATCCTTCTCTTCTCTGGGGGCTGCATGCTGCGCCTTCTCCACATTGCTCCTGGGAGTGCGGTGACAGATGTGTGCAACCACAGTTCTCTCTCAGGCAGAGGGAATGCTAGGGCAAAGAGTATTTCGCCCCATGCGGGTATCATTCACCGTGCTGCGGAGCCTAGCTCAGGCAAGCAGCAACAACATCCCCAAACCCAACTCAGATTTTCCAACGAATGCTGTGTTTTCCAAGGGCAGATGACAAGGCAAAGAGCCTTCGCTGTACGCGGGTTTCTCCCACCGTGAGACAGGGCTCAGGCAAGCAGCAGCAACCCGCAGAACATTTCTCAGCGAATGCTGTGATTTCGCAGAGGCTTTGGCTTGGAGCGAACAGCACTTCGCCGCTGCTGCCTCAGCAAGGCTTCAGTCGCATCAGGGAGGAAGAGCTGCGGGAGAGCTGGTGCTTCTTGGGCCTTGCTTTCCCGGGCTCCATGTTCGCGTCCTAGGTTTACCCTGCCAGGTGACACAGCCACAACCCTGCAGTAGCGTGTGGAACCTAGGATGGCACCCTATACACACTACCATCTCCCGGTGTGGGCAACGCTTGGCCTTTTACTCTGGCGCTCAGGCGGACTGGCAGACTAGCCCAGTGCTTTCCCCCCAGGAAAGGAGAGGTGACAGGATCCCTGCACACCGCCCGTGCACTGAATAGGGAGCTTTAGGGTACTGTCCCCACCCCTTCCCCTTAAACCCCGTACCTCCCCCATGCTTCCACATCATGGAGGAAGACGGCGTCTGACTCCCCGTTATTTCAGGGAGCTGTTTCTGCGAGTTCAGCATAGGCGCCTCGAGGCTAGCGCATGTCTGCCCCAGGGACAGGTGGCCAAAGAGCTGCTGTCTCCTGGGGCCCAGAGGCTCAGGACAGGCATGCTTTCTGCCCAGACTCCTTCCTAAGAGTGGAGCACGCGCCCTGCCCTACTCATCCCCTCCTCTCTCCGTAGCAGCCAGGTTTCCGTCTCTCTGCACAGGGAGCGGGTGACACTTGTATTGCAACCGGCCGCTGTGCCTGCCAGGGCCGGCTCTCCTGCTTCGCAACCGTTTCCAGACCAGAAGGCCAAAGGCTCCTGCTCTTGTCCCTGGGCAGCGTGCTGCACCTTCCACAGACATGCTCCTGGGGAGCGCAGTGAAAGAAGTGTCCCTTTCCTTAAGCCTCTTTCCACAGGCGCAAGCGCGCTTCTCTCTCAGGCAGAGGGGTGCTAGGGCAAAGAGGATTTCGCTCCATGCGGGTATCTTCCACCATGCTGCAGAGACTAGCTCAGGCATTCAGCTGCAGCATCGCACACATCCGATTCTGATTTCCCAACGAATGCTGTGCCTTCCCAAAGGAGATGCCCGGGCAAAGAGTCTTTCGCTGTATGCGGGTTTCTCCCACCGCGAGACAGAGCTCAGGCAAGCAGCAGAAGAGCCCGCAGAACCGACTCTGATTTCTTTTTTTTTTTTTTTTTTTTTTAAAGATTTTATTTATTTATTTGACAGAGAGAGATCACAAGTAGGCAGAGAGGCAGGCAGAGAGAGAGAGAGGAGGAAGCAGGCTCCCTGCTGAGCAGAGAGCCCGATGCGGGACTCGATCCCAGGACCCTGAGATCATGACCTGAGCCGAAGGCAGCGGCTTAACCCACTGAGCCACCCAGCGCCCCCGACTCTGATTTCTGAGCGACTGCTATGCTTTCCCAGAGGTTTTCAGCTTGGCCGGAACTGCACTTTGCTGGCTGCTTCCTCAGCAATGCTTTGGTCATTCGCTCTGCCGCGGTAGCGAAGAAGAATTACGGGAGATCTGCTGCCTCTTGTGACTTGCTTTCCCGGACTCCTAGTTCGCGCCCAGGGTTCACCTTTCTAAGCCGAACTAAGCAGACACAGTCACAACCCTGCAGCAGCGTGCGTGGCGTAGCATGGCACTCTATGCCTATTACCATCTCCTGGGGCTAGTTAAGGCTTTGCCTTTTGTTCCGGCATTCAGGCAGACTCGGGGTCTAGGCCAGTGCCTTCACCACAGGAGAGAGGTGGAGACAGGATCCCTGCACACGGCCCGTGCACTTGGATGGGAACTGTAGGGAACAGTCTCCACTCCATCCCCGGCACACCCCCTGCCACCCACATCGCTGCCACATCTTGGTGGAAGACGGCATCTGACTGCCCGTTTCTCCATGGGGTTGTTTCTGCGAGTTGCGGGTATGGCACCTGGTGGCAAGCCCATGTCTGCCCTTGGTACAGCTGGCCAAGGAGATGCTGCCCCATGGGACCAGAGGCACAGGACAGGCCTGCCTTCTGCTCAGACTCCTTCCTCAGAGTGGAGCACACGCCCCTGCTCTAGTCATCCCTTCATGTCTCCTTCGCAGCCAGGCTTCCATCTCTCCGCACAGGGAGCGGGGGACACGTGTCTTGCTACGGGCCTGCTGTTCGTGCCACAGCAGGCTTTCCTGCTTCCCGAGCGTTTCCCGAACCAGAGGCCAACGGATCCTTCTCTTCTCTGGGGGCTGCATGCTGCGCCTTCTCCACATTGCTCCTGGGAGTGCGGTGACAGATGTGTGCAACCACAGTTCTCTCTCAGGTAGAGGGAAAGCTAGGGCAAAGAGTATTTCACCCCATGCGGGTATCATTCACCGTGCTGCGGAGCCTAGCTCAGGCAAGCAGCAGCAACATTCCCAAACCCAACTCAGATTTCCCAATGAATGCTGTGTTTTCCAAGGGCAGATGACAAGGCAAAGAGCCTTCGCTGTACGCGGGTTTCTCTCACCGTGAGACAGGGCTCAGGCAAGCAGCAGCAGCCCGCAGAACATTTCTCAGCGAATGCTGTGATTTCGCAGAGGCTTTGGCTTGGAGCGAACAGCATTTCGCCGCTGCTGCCTCAGCAAGGCTTCAGTCGCATCAGGGAGGAAGAGCTGCGGGAGAGCTGGTGCTTCTTGGGCCTTGCTTTCCCGGGCTCCAGGTTCGCGTCCTAGGTTTACCCTGCCAGGTGACACAGCCACAACCCTGCAGTAGCGTGCGGAACCTAGGATGGCACCCTATACACACTACCATCTCCCGGTGTGGGCATCGCTTGGCCTTTTACTCTGGCGCTCAGGCGGACTGGCAGACTAGCCCAGTGCTTTCCCCCCAGGAAAGGAGAGGTGACAGGATCCCTGCACACCGCCCGTGCACTGAATAGGGAGCTTTAGGGTACTGTCCCCACCCCTTCCCCTTAAACCCCGTACCTCCCCCATGCTTCCACATCATGGAGGAAGACGGCGTCTGACTCCCCGTTATTTCAGGGAGCTGTTTCTGCGAGTTCAGCATAGGCGCCTCGAGGCTAGCGCATGTCTGCCCCAGGGACAGGTGGCCAAAGAGCTGCTGTCTCCTGGGGCCCAGAGGCTCAGGACAGGCATGCTTTCTGCCCAGACTCCTTCCTAAGAGTGGAGCACGCGCCCTGCCCTACTCATCCCCTCCTCTCTCCGAAGCAGCCAGGTTTCCGTCTCTCTGCGCAGAGAGCGGGTGACACTTGTATTGCCACCGGCCGCTGTGCCTTCCAGAGCCGGCTCTCCTGCTTCGCAACCGTTTCCAGACCAGAAGGCCAACGGCTCCTGCTCTTGTCCCTGGGCAGCGTGCTGCACCTTCCACAGACATGCTCCTGGGGAGCGCAGTGAAAGACGTGTCCCTTTCCTTAAGCCTCTTTCCACAGGCGCAAGCGCGCTTCTCTCTCAGGCAGAGGGGTGCTAGGGCAAAGAGGATTTCGCTCCATGCGGGTATCTTCCACCATGCTGCAGAGACTAGCTCAGGCATTCAGCTGCAGCATCGCACACATCCGATTCTGATTTCCCAACGAATGCTGTGCCTTCCCAAAGGAGATGCCCGGGCAAAGAGTCTTTCGCTGTATGCGGGTTTCTCCCACCGCGATACTGTGCTCAGCCAAGCAGCAGAAGAGCTCGCAGAACCGACTCTGATTTCCCAGCGACTGCTATGCTTTCCCAGTGGTTTTCAGCTTGGCGACTGGGAACTGCACTTTGCTGGTTGCTTCCTCAGCAATGCTTTGGTCATTCGCTCTGCCGCGGCAGCGAAGAAGAGTCGCGGGAGAGCTGCTGCCTCTTGGGCCTTGCTTTCCCGGACTCCAAGTTCGCGCCCGGGGTTCACCTTGCTAAGCCGAACTAAGCAGACACAGTCACAACCCTGCAGCAGCGTGCGTGGCCTAGCATGGCACTCTATGCCTAATACCATCTCCTGGGGGGTAGTTAAGGCTTTGCCTTTTGTTCCGGCATTCAGGCAGACTCGGGGTCTAGGCCAGTGCCTTCACTACAGGAGAGAGGAGGCGACAGGATCCCTGCACACGGCCCGTGCACTTGGATGGGAACTTTAGGGGACAGTCTCCACTCCATCCCCGGCACACCCCCTGCCACCCACATCGCTGCCACATCTTGGTGGAAGATGGCATCTGACTGCCCGTTTCTCCATGGGGTTGTTTCTGCGAGTTGCGGGTATGGCACCTGGTGGCAAGCCCAAGTCTGCCCTTGGTACAGCTGGCCAAGGAGATGCTGCCCCATGGGACCAGAGGCACAGGACAGGCCTGCCTTCTGCTCAGACTCCTTCCTCAGAGTGGAGCACACGCCCCTGCTCTAGTCATCCCTTCATGTCTCCTTCGCAGCCAGGCTTCCATCTCTCCGCACAGGGAGCGGGGGACACGTGTCTTGCTACGGGCCTGCTGTTCGTGCCACAGCAGGCTATCCTGCTTCCCGAGCGTTTCCCGAACCAGAGGCCAACGGATCCTTCTCTTCTCTGGGGGCTGCATGCTGCGCCTTCTCCACATTGCTCCTGGGAGTGCGGTGACAGATGTGTGCAACCACAGTTCTCTCTCAGGCAGAGGGAATGCTAGGGCAAAGAGTATTTCGCCCCATGCGGGTATCATTCACCGTGCTGCGGAGCCTAGCTCAGGCAAGCAGCAGCAACATCCCCAAACCCAACTCAGATTTCCCAACGAATGCTGTGTTTTCCAAGGCAGATGACAAGGCAAAGAGCCTTCGCTGTACGCGGGTTTCTCCCACCGTGAGACAGGGCTCAGGCAAGCAGCAGCAGCCCGCAGAACATTTCTCAGCGAATGCTGTGATTTCGCAGAGGCTTTGGCTTGGAGCGAACAGCACTTCGCCGCTGCTGCCTCAGCAAGGCTTCAGTCGCATCAGGGAGGAAGAGCTGCGGGAGAGCTGGTGCTTCTTGGGCCTTGCTTTCCCGGGCTCCATGTTCGCGTCCTAGGTTTACCCTGCCAGGTGACACAGCCACAACCCTGCAGTAGCGTGCGGAACCTAGGATGGCACCCTATACACACTATCATCTCCCGGTGTGGGCAACGCTTGGCCTTTTACTCTGGCGCTCAGGCGGACTGGCAGACTAGCCCAGTGCTTTCCCCCCAGGAAAGGAGAGGTGACAGGATCCCTGCACACCGCCCGTGCACTGAATAGGGAGCTTTAGGGTACTGTCCCCACCCCTTCCCCTTAAACCCCGTACCTCCCCCATGCTTCCACATCATGGAGGAAGACGGCGTCTGACTCCCCGTTATTTTAGGGAGCTGTTTCTGCGAGTTCAGCATAGGCGCCTCGAGGCTAGCGCATGTCTGCCCCAGGGACAGGTGGCCAAAGAGCTGCTGTCTCCTGGGGCCCAGAGGCTCAGGACAGGCATGCTTTCTGCCCAGACTCCTTCCTAAGAGTGGAGCACGCGCCCTGCCCTACTCATCCCCTCCTCTCTCCGTAGCAGCCAGGTTTCCGTCTCTCTGCACAGGGAGCGGGTGACACTTGTATTGCAACCGGCCGCTGTGCCTGCCAGGGCCGGCTCTCCTGCTTCGCAACCGTTTCCAGACCAGAAGGCCAACGGCTCCTGCTCTTGTCCCTGGGCAGCGTGCTGCACCTTCCACAGACATGCTCCTGGGGAGCGCAGTGAAAGACGTGTCCCTTTCCTTAAGCCTCTTTCCACAGACGCAAGCGCGCTTCTCTCTCAGGCAGAGGGGTGCTAGGGCAAAGAGGATTTCGCTCCATGCGGGTATCTTCCACCATGCTGCAGAGACTAGCTCAGGCATTCAGCTGCAGCATCGCACACATCCGATTCTTATTTCCCAACGAATGCTGTGCCTTCCCAAAGGAGATGCCCGGGCAAAGAGTCTTTCGCTGTATGCGGGTTTCTCCCACCGCGATACTGTGCTCAGCCAAGCAGCAGAAGAGCTCGCAGAACCGACTCTGATTTCCCAGCGACTGCTATGCTTTCCCAGTGGTTTTCAGCTTGGCGACTGGGAACTGCACTTTGCTGGTTGCTTCCTCAGCAATGCTTTGGTCATTCGCTCTGCCGCGGCAGCGATGAAGAGTCGCGGGAGAGCTGCTGCCTCTTGGGCCTTGCTTTCCCGGACTCCAAGTTCGCGCCCGGGGTTCACCTTGCTAAGCCGAACTAAGCAGACACAGTCACAACCCTGCAGCAGCGTGCGTGGCCTAGCATGGCACTCTATGCCTAATACCATCTCCTGGGGGGTAGTTAAGGCTTTGCCTTTTGTTCCGGCATTCAGGCAGACTCGGGGTCTAGGCCAGTGCCTTCACTACAGGAGAGAGGAGGCGACAGGATCCCTGCACACGGCCCGTGCACTTGGATGGGAACTTTAGGGGACAGTCTCCACTCCATCCCCGGCACACCCCCTGCCACCCACATCGCTGCCACATCTTGGTGGAAGATGGCATCTGACTGCCCGTTTCTCCATGGGGTTGTTTCTGCGAGTTGCGGGTATGGCACCTGGTGGCAAGCCCAAGTCTGCCCTTGGTACAGCTGGCCAAGGAGATGCTGCCCCATGGGACCAGAGGCACAGGACAGGCCTGCCTTCTGCTCAGACTCCTTCCTCAGAGTGGAGCCCACGCCCCTGCTCTACTCATCCCTTCATGTCTCCTTCGCAGCCAGGCTTCCATCTCTCCGCACAGGGAGCGGGGGACACGTGTCTTGCTACGGGCCTGCTGTTCGTGCCACAGCAGGCTATCCTGCTTCCCGAGCGTTTCCCGAACCAGAGGCCAACGGATCCTTCTCTTCTCTGGGGGCTGCATGCTGCGCCTTCTCCACATTGCTCCTGGGAGTGCGGTGACAGATGTGTGCAACCACAGTTCTCTCTCAGGCAGAGGGAATGCTAGGGCAAAGAGTATTTCGCCCCATGCGGGTATCATTCACCGTGCTGCGGAGCCTAGCTCAGGCAAGCAGCAGCAACATCCCCAAACCCAACTCAGATTTTCCAACGAATGCTGTGTTTTCCAAGGGCAGATGACAAGGCAAAGAGCCTTCGCTGTACGCGCGTTTCTCCCACCGTGAGACAGGGCTCAGGCAAGCAGCAGCAACCCGCAGAACATTTCTCAGCGAATGCTGTGATTTCGCAGAGGCTTTGGCTTGGAGCGAACAGCACTTCGCCGCTGCTGCCTCAGCAAGGCTTCAGTCGCATCAGGGAGGAAGAGCTGCGGGAGAGCTGGTGCTTCTTGGGCCTTGCTTTCCCGGGCTCCATGTTCGCGTCCTAGGTTTACCCTGCCAGGTGACACAGCCACAACCCTGCAGTAGCGTGCGGAACCTAGGATGGCACCCTATACACACTACCATCTCCCGGTGTGGGCAACGCTTGGCCTTTTACTCTGGCGCTCAGGCGGACTGGCAGACTAGCCCAGTGCTTTCCCCCCAGGAAAGGAGAGGTGACAGGATCCCTGCACACCGCCCGTGCACTGAATAGGGAGCTTTAGGGTACTGTCCCCACCCCTTCCCCTTAAACCCCGTACCTCCCCCATGCTTCCACATCATGGAGGAAGACGGCGTCTGACTCCCCGTTATTTCAGGGAGCTGTTTCTGCGAGTTCAGCATAGGCGCCTCGAGGCTAGCGCATGTCTGCCCCAGGGACAGGTGGCCAAAGAGCTGCTGTCTCCTGGGGCCCAGAGGCTCAGGACAGGCATGCTTTCTGCCCAGACTCCTTCCTAAGAGTGGAGCACGCGCCCTGCCCTACTCATCCCCTCCTCTCTCCGTAGCAGCCAGGTTTCCGTCTCTCTGCACAGGGAGCGGGTGACACTTGTATTGCAACCGGCCGCTGTGCCTGCCAGGGCCGGCTCTCCTGCTTCGCAACCGTTTCCAGACCAGAAGGCCAAAGGCTCCTGCTCTTGTCCCTGGGCAGCGTGCTGCACCTTCCACAGACATGCTCCTGGGGAGCGCAGTGAAAGACGTGTCCCTTTCCTTAAGCCTCTTTCCACAGGCGCAAGCGCGCTTCTCTCTCACGCAGAGGGGTGCTAGGGCAAAGAGGATTTCGCTCCATGCGGGTATCTTCCACCATGCTGCAGAGACTAGCTCAGGCATTCAGCTGCAGCATCGCACACATCCGATTCTGATTTCCCAACGAATGCTGTGCCTTCCCAAAGGAGATGCCCGGGCAAAGAGTCTTTCGCTGTATGCGGGTTTCTCCCACCGCGAGACAGAGCTCAGGCAAGCAGCAGAAGAGCCCGCAGAACCGACTCTGATTTCTTTTTTTTTTTTTTTTTTTTTTTTTAAGATTTTATTTATTTATTTGACAGAGAGAGATCACAAGTAGGCAGAGAGGCAGGCAGAGAGAGAGAGAGGAGGAAGCAGGCTCCCTGCTGAGCAGAGAGCCCGATGCGGGACTCGATCCCAGGACCCTGAGATCATGACCTGAGCCGAAGGCAGCGGCTTAACCCACTGAGCCACCCAGGCGCCCCCGACTCTGATTTCTGAGCGACTGCTATGCTTTCCCAGAGGTTTTCAGCTTGGCCGGAACTGCACTTTGCTGGCTGCTTCCTCAGCAATGCTTTGGTCATTCGCTCTGCCGCGGCAGCGAAGAAGAATTACGGGAGATCTGCTGCCTCTTGTGACTTGCTTTCCCGGACTCCTAGTTCGCGCCCAGGGTTCACCTTTCTAAGCCGAACTAAGCAGACACAGTCACAACCCTGCAGCAGCGTGCGTGGCGTAGCATGGCACTCTATGCCTATTACCATCTCCTGGGGCTAGTTAAGGCTTTGCCTTTTGTTCCGGCATTCAGGCAGACTCGGGGTCTAGGCCAGTGCCTTCACCACAGGAGAGAGGTGGAGACAGGATCCCTGCACACGGCCCGTGCACTTGGATGGGAACTGTAGAGGACAGTCTCCACTCCATCCCCGGCACACCCCCTGCCACCCACATCGCTGCCACATCTTGGTGGAAGACGGCATCTGACTGCCCGTTTCTCCATGGGGTTGTTTCTGCGAGTTGCGGGTATGGCACCTGGTGGCAAGCCCAAGTCTGCCCTTGGTACAGCTGGCCAAGGAGATGCTGCCCCATGGGACCAGAGGCACAGGACAGGCCTGCCTTCTGCTCAGACTCCTTCCTCAGAGTGGAGCACACGCCCCTGCTCTAGTCATCCCTTCATGTCTCCTTCGCAGCCAGGCTTCCATCTCTCCGCACAGGGAGCGGGGGACACGTGTCTTGCTACGGGCCTGCTGTTCGTGCCACAGCAGGCTTTCCTGCTTCCCGAGCGTTTCCCGAACCAGAGGCCAACGGATCCTTCTCTTCTCTGGGGGCTGCATGCTGCGCCTTCTCCACATTGCTCCTGGGAGTGCGGTGACAGATGTGTGCAACCACAGTTCTCTCTCAGGTAGAGGGAATGCTAGGGCAAAGAGTATTTCACCCCATGCGGGTATCATTCACCGTGCTACGGAGCCTAGCTCAGGCAAGCAGCAGCAACATTCCCAAACCCAACTCAGATTTCCCAACGAATGCTGTGTTTTCCAAGGGCAGATGACAAGGCAAAGAGCCTGCGCTGTACGCGGGTTTCTCTCACCGTGAGACAGGGCTCAGGCAAGCAGCAGCAGCCCGCAGAACATTTCTCAGCGAATGCTGTGATTTCGCAGAGGCTTTGGCTTGGAGCGAACAGCATTTCGCCGCTGCTGCCTCAGCAAGGCTTCAGTCGCATCAGGGAGGAAGAGCTGCGGGAGAGCTGGTGCTTCTTGGGCCTTGCTTTCCCGGGCTCCAGGTTCGCGTCCTAGGTTTACCCTGCCAGGTGACACAGCCACAACCCTGCAGTAGCGTGCGGAACCTAGGATGGCACCCTATACACACTACCATCTCCCGGTGTGGGCATCGCTTGGCCTTTTACTCTGGCGCTCAGGCGGACTGGCAGACTAGCCCAGTGCTTTCCCCCCAGGAAAGGAGAGGTGACAGGATCCCTGCACACCGCCCGTGCACTGAATAGGGAGCTTTAGGGTACTGTCCCCACCCCTTCCCCTTAAACCCCGTACCTCCCCCATGCTTCCACATCATGGAGGAAGACGGCGTCTGACTCCCCGTTATTTCAGGGAGCTGTTTCTGCGAGTTCAGCATAGGCGCCTCGAGGCTAGCGCATGTCTGCCCCAGGGACAGGTGGCCAAAGAGCTGCTGTCTCCTGGGGCCCAGAGGCTCAGGACAGGCATGCTTTCTGCCCAGACTCCTTCCTAAGAGTGGAGCACGCGCCCTGCCCTACTCATCCCCTCCTCTCTCCGAAGCAGCCAGGTTTCCGTCTCTCTGCGCAGAGAGCGGGTGACACTTGTATTGCCACCGGCCGCTGTGCCTTCCAGAGCCGGCTCTCCTGCTTCGCAACCGTTTCCAGACCAGAAGGCCAACGGCTCCTGCTCTTGTCCCTGGGCAGCGTGCTGCACCTTCCACAGACATGCTCCTGGGGAGCGCAGTGAAAGACGTGTCCCTTTCCTTAAGCCTCTTTCCACAGGCGCAAGCGCGCTTCTCTCTCAGGCAGAGGGGTGCTAGGGCAAAGAGGATTTCGCTCCATGCGGGTATCTTCCACCATGCTGCAGAGACTAGCTCAGGCATTCAGCTGCAGCATCGCACACATCCGATTCTGATTTCCCAACGAATGCTGTGCCTTCCCAAAGGAGATGCCCGGGCAAAGAGTCTTTCGCTGTATGCGGGTTTCTCCCACCGCGATACTGTGCTCAGCCAAGCAGCAGAAGAGCTCGCAGAACCGACTCTGATTTCCCAGCGACTGCTATGCTTTCCCAGTGGTTTTCAGCTTGGCGACTGGGAACTGCACTTTGCTGGTTGCTTCCTCAGCAATGCTTTGGTCATTCGCTCTGCCGCGGCAGCGAAGAAGAGTCGCGGGAGAGCTGCTGCCTCTTGGGCCTTGCTTTCCCGGACTCCAAGTTCGCGCCCGGGGTTCACCTTGCTAAGCCGAACTAAGCAGACACAGTCACAACCCTGCAGCAGCGTGCGTGGCCTAGCATGGCACTCTATGCCTAATACCATCTCCTGGGGGGTAGTTAAGGCTTTGCCTTTTGTTCCGGCATTCAGGCAGACTCGGGGTCTAGGCCAGTGCCTTCACTACAGGAGAGAGGAGGCGACAGGATCCCTGCACACGGCCCGTGCACTTGGATGGGAACTTTAGGGGACAGTCTCCACTCCATCCCCGGCACACCCCCTGCCACCCACATCGCTGCCACATCTTGGTGGAAGATGGCATCTGACTGCCCGTTTCTCCATGGGGTTGTTTCTGCGAGTTGCGGGTATGGCACCTGGTGGCAAGCCCAAGTCTGCCCTTGGTACAGCTGGCCAAGGAGATGCTGCCCCATGGGACCAGAGGCACAGGACAGGCCTGCCTTCTGCTCAGACTCCTTCCTCAGAGTGGAGCACACGCCCCTGCTCTAGTCATCCCTTCATGTCTCCTTCGCAGCCAGGCTTCCATCTCTCCGCACAGGGAGCGGGGGACACGTGTCTTGCTACGGGCCTGCTGTTCGTGCCACAGCAGGCTATCCTGCTTCCCGAGCGTTTCCCGAACCAGAGGCCAACGGATCCTTCACTTCTCTGGGGGCTGCATGCTGCGCCTTCTCCACATTGCTCCTGGGAGTGCGGTGACAGATGTGTGCAACCACAGTTCTCTCTCAGGCAGAGGGAATGCTAGGGCAAAGAGTATTTCGCCCCATGCGGGTATCATTCACCGTGCTGCGGAGCCTAGCTCAGGCAAGCAGCAGCAACATCCCCAAAACCAACTCAGATTTTCCAACGAATGCTGTGTTTTCCAAGGGCAGATGACAAGGCAAAGAGCCTTCGCTGTACGCGGGTTTCTCCCACCGTGAGACAGGGCTCAGGCAAGCAGCAGCAACCCGCAGAACATTTCTCAGCGAATGCTGTGATTTCGCAGAGGCTTTGGCTTGGAGCGAACAGCACTTCGCCGCTGCTGCCTCAGCAAGGCTTCAGTCGCATCAGGGAGGAAGAGCTGCGGGAGAGCTGGTGCTTCTTGGGCCTTGCTTTCCCGGGCTCCATGTTCGCGTCCTAGGTTTACCCTGCCAGGTGACACAGCCACAACCCTGCAGTAGCGTGCGGAACCTAGGATGGCACCCTATACACACTACCATCTCCCGGTGTGGGCAACGCTTGGCCTTTTACTCTGGCGCTCAGGCGGACTGGCAGACTAGCCCAGTGCTTTCCCCCCAGGAAAGGAGAGGTGACAGGATCCCTGCACACCGCCCGTGCACTGAATAGGGAGCTTTAGGGTACTGTCCCCACCCCTTCCCCTTAAACCCCGTACCTCCCCCATGCTTCCACATCATGGAGGAAGACGGCGTCTGACTCCCCGTTATTTCAGGGAGATGTTTCTGCGAGTTCAGCATAGGCGCCTCGAGGCTAGCGCATGTCTGCCCCAGGGACAGGTGGCCAAAGAGCTGCTGTCTCCTGGGGCCCAGAGGCTCAGGACAGGCATGCTTTCTGCCCAGACTCCTTCCTAAGAGTGGAGCACGCGCCCTGCCCTACTCATCCCCTCCTCTCTCCGTAGCAGCCAGGTTTCCGTCTCTCTGCACAGGGAGCGGGTGACACTTGTATTGCAACCGGCCGCTGTGCCTGCCAGGGCCGGCTCTCCTGCTTCGCAACCGTTTCCAGACCAGAGGGCAAAGGCTCCTGCTCTTGTCCCTGGGCAGCGTGCTGCACCTTCCACAGACATGCTCCTGGGGAGCGCAGTGAAAGACGTGTCCCTTTCCTTAAGCCTCTTTCCACAGACGCAAGCGCGCTTCTCTCTCAGGCAGAGGGGTGCTAGGGCAAAGAGGATTTCGCTCCATGCGGGTATCTTCCACCATGCTGCAGAGACTAGCTCAGGCATTCACCTGCAGCATCGCACACATCCGATTCTGATTTCCCAACGAATGCTGTGCCTTCCCAAAGGAGATGCCCGGGCAAAGAGTCTTTCGCTGTATGCGGGTTTCTCCCACCGCGAGACAGAGCTCAGGCAAGCAGCAGAAGAGCCCGCAGAACCGACTCTGATTTCTTTTTTTTTTTTTTTAAAGATTTTATTTATTTATTTGACAGAGAGAGATCACAAGTAGGCAGAGAGGCAGGCAGAGAGAGAGAGAGGAGGAAGCAGGCTCCCTGCTGAGCAGAGAGCCCGATGCGGGACTCGATCCCAGGACCCTGAGATCATGACCTGAGCCGAAGGCAGCGGCTTAACCCACTGAGCCACCCAGGCGCCCCCGACTCTGATTTCTGAGCGACTGCTATGCTTTCCCAGAGGTTTTCAGCTTGGCCGGAACTGCACTTTGCTGGCTGCTTCCTCAGCAATGCTTTGGTCATTCGCTCTGCCGCGGCAGCGAAGAAGAATTACGGGAGATCTGCTGCCTCTTGTGACTTGCTTTCCCGGACTCCTAGTTCGCGCCCAGGGTTCACCTTTCTAAGCCGAACTAAGCAGACACAGTCACAACCCTGCAGCAGCGTGCGTGGCGTAGCATGGCACTCTATGCCTATTACCATCTCCTGGGGCTAGTTAAGGCTTTGCCTTTTGTTCCGGCATTCCGGCAGACTCGGGGTCTAGGCCAGTGCCTTCACCACAGGAGAGAGGTGGAGACAGGATCCCTGCACACGGCCCGTGCACTTGGATGGGAACTGTAGGGGACAGTCTCCACTCCATCCCCGGCACACCCCCTGCCACCCACATCGCTGCCACATCTTGGTGGAAGACGGCATCTGACTGCCCGTTTCTCCATGGGGTTGTTTCTGCGAGTTGCGGGTATGGCACCTGGTGGCAAGCCCAAGTCTGCCCTTGGTACAGCTGGCCAAGGAGATGCTGCCCCATGGGACCAGAGGCACAGGACAGGCCTGCCTTCTGCTCAGACTCCTTCCTCAGAGTGGAGCACACGCCCCTGCTCTAGTCATCCCTTCATGTCTCCTTCGCAGCCAGGCTTCCATCTCTCCGCACAGGGAGCGGGGGACACGTGTCTTGCTACGGGCCTGCTGTTCGTGCCACAGCAGGCTTTCCTGCTTCCCGAGCGTTTCCCGAACCAGAGGCCAACGGATCCTTCTCTTCTCTGGGGGCTGCATGCTGCGCCTTCTCCACATTGCTCCTGGGAGTGCGGTGACAGATGTGTGCAACCACAGTTCTCTCTCAGGTAGAGGGAAAGCTAGGGCAAAGAGTATTTCACCCCATGCGGGTATCATTCACCGTGCTGCGGAGCCTAGCTCAGGCAAGCAGCAGCAACATTCCCAAACCCAACTCAGATTTCCCAACGAATGCTGTGTTTTCCAAGGGCAGATGACAAGGCAAAGAGCCTGCGCTGTACGCGGGTTTCTCTCACCGTGAGACAGGGCTCAGGCAAGCAGCAGCAGCCCGCAGAACATTTCTCAGCGAATGCTGTGATTTCGCAGAGGCTTTGGCTTGGAGCGAACAGCATTTCGCCGCTGCTGCCTCAGCAAGGCTTCAGTCGCATCAGGGAGGAAGAGCTGCGGGAGAGCTGGTGCTTCTTGGGCCTTGCTTTCCCGGGCTCCAGGTTCGCGTCCTAGGTTTACCCTGCCAGGTGACACAGCCACAACCCTGCAGTAGCGTGCGGAACCTAGGATGGCACCCTATACACACTACCATCTCCCGGTGTGGGCATCGCTTGGCCTTTTACTCTGGCGCTCAGGCGGACTGGCAGACTAGCCCAGTGCTTTCCCCCCAGGAAAGGAGAGGTGACAGGATCCCTGCACACCGCCCGTGCACTGAATAGGGAGCTTTAGGGTACTGTCCCCACCCCTTCCCCTTAAACCCCGTACCTCCCCCATGCTTCCACATCATGGAGGAAGACGGCGTCTGACTCCCCGTTATTTCAGGGAGCTGTTTCTGCGAGTTCAGCATAGGCGCCTCGAGGCTAGCGCATGTCTGCCCCAGGGACAGGTGGCCAAAGAGCTGCTGTCTCCTGGGGCCCAGAGGCTCAGGACAGGCATGCTTTCTGCCCAGACTCCTTCCTAAGAGTGGAGCACGCGCCCTGCCCTACTCATCCCCTCCTCTCTCCGAAGCAGCCAGGTTTCCGTCTCTCTGCGCAGAGAGCGGGTGACACTTGTATTGCCACCGGCCGCTGTGCCTTCCAGAGCCGGCTCTCCTGCTTCGCAACCGTTTCCAGACCAGAAGGCCAACGGCTCCTGCTCTTGTCCCTGGGCAGCGTGCTGCACCTTCCACAGACATGCTCCTGGGGAGCGCAGTGAAAGACGTGTCCCTTTCCTTAAGCCTCTTTCCACAGGCGCAAGCGCGCTTCTCTCTCAGGCAGAGGGGTGCTAGGGCAAAGAGGATTTCGCTCCATGCGGGTATCTTCCACCATGCTGCAGAGACTAGCTCAGGCATTCAGCTGCAGCATCGCACACATCCGATTCTGATTTCCCAACGAATGCTGTGCCTTCCCAAAGGAGATGCCCGGGCAAAGAGTCTTTCGCTGTATGCGGGTTTCTCCCACCGCGATACTGTGCTCAGCCAAGCAGCAGAAGAGCTCGCAGAACCGACTCTGATTTCCCAGCGACTGCTATGCTTTCCCAGTGGTTTTCAGCTTGGCGACTGGGAACTGCACTTTGCTGGTTGCTTCCTCAGCAATGCTTTGGTCATTCGCTCTGCCGCGGCAGCGAAGAAGAGTCGCGGGAGAGCTGCTGCCTCTTGGGCCTTGCTTTCCCGGACTCCAAGTTCGCGCCCGGGGTTCACCTTGCTAAGCCGAACTAAGCAGACACAGTCACAACCCTGCAGCAGCGTGCGTGGCCTAGCATGGCACTCTATGCCTAATACCATCTCCTGGGGGGTAGTTAAGGCTTTGCCTTTTGTTCCGGCATTCAGGCAGACTCGGGGTCTAGGCCAGTGCCTTCACTACAGGAGAGAGGAGGCGACAGGATCCCTGCACACGGCCCGTGCACTTGGATGGGAACTTTAGGGGACAGTCTCCACTCCATCCCCGGCACACCCCCTGCCACCCACATCGCTGCCACATCTTGGTGGAAGATGGCATCTGACTGCCCGTTTCTCCATGGGGTTGTTTCTGCGAGTTGCGGGTATGGCACCTGGTGGCAAGCCCAAGTCTGCCCTTGGTACAGCTGGCCAAGGAGATGCTGCCCCATGGGACCAGAGGCACAGGACAGGCCTGCCTTCTGCTCAGACTCCTTCCTCAGAGTGGAGCACACGCCCCTGCTCTAGTCATCCCTTCATGTCTCCTTCGCAGCCAGGCTTCCATCTCTCCGCACAGGGAGCGGGGGACACGTGTCTTGCTACGGGCCTGCTGTTCGTGCCACAGCAGGCTATCCTGCTTCCCGAGCGTTTCCCGAACCAGAGGCCAACGGATCCTTCACTTCTCTGGGGGCTGCATGCTGCGCCTTCTCCACATTGCTCCTGGGAGTGCGGTGACAGATGTGTGCAACCACAGTTCTCTCTCAGGCAGAGGGAATGCTAGGGCAAAGAGTATTTCGCCCCATGCGGGTATCATTCACCGTGCTGCGGAGCCTAGCTCAGGCAAGCAGCAGCAACATCCCCAAAACCAACTCAGATTTTCCAACGAATGCTGTGTTTTCCAAGGGCAGATGACAAGGCAAAGAGCCTTCGCTGTACGCGGGTTTCTCCCACCGTGAGACAGGGCTCAGGCAAGCAGCAGCAACCCGCAGAACATTTCTCAGCGAATGCTGTGATTTCGCAGAGGCTTTGGCTTGGAGCGAACAGCACTTCGCCGCTGCTGCCTCAGCAAGGCTTCAGTCGCATCAGGGAGGAAGAGCTGCGGGAGAGCTGGTGCTTCTTGGGCCTTGCTTTCCCGGGCTCCATGTTCGCGTCCTAGGTTTACCCTGCCAGGTGACACAGCCACAACCCTGCAGTAGCGTGCGGAACCTAGGATGGCACCCTATACACACTACCATCTCCCGGTGTGGGCAACGCTTGGCCTTTTACTCTGGCGCTCAGGCGGACTGGCAGACTAGCCCAGTGCTTTCCCCCCAGGAAAGGAGAGGTGACAGGATCCCTGCACACCGCCCGTGCACTGAATAGGGAGCTTTAGGGTACTGTCCCCACCCCTTCCCCTTAAACCCCGTACCTCCCCCATGCTTCCACATCATGGAGGAAGACGGCGTCTGACTCCCCGTTATTTCAGGGAGATGTTTCTGCGAGTTCAGCATAGGCGCCTCGAGGCTAGCGCATGTCTGCCCCAGGGACAGGTGGCCAAAGAGCTGCTGTCTCCTGGGGCCCAGAGGCTCAGGACAGGCATGCTTTCTGCCCAGACTCCTTCCTAAGAGTGGAGCACGCGCCCTGCCCTACTCATCCCCTCCTCTCTCCGAAGCAGCCAGGTTTCCGTCTCTCTGCACAGGGAGCGGGTGACACTTGTATTGCAACCGGCCGCTGTGCCTGCCAGGGCCGGCTCTCCTGCTTCGCAACCGTTTCCAGACCAGAGGGCAAAGGCTCCTGCTCTTGTCCCTGGGCAGCGTGCTGCACCTTCCACAGACATGCTCCTGGGGAGCGCAGTGAAAGACGTGTCCCTTTCCTTAAGCCTCTTTCCACAGACGCAAGCGCGCTTCTCTCTCAGGCAGAGGGGTGCTAGGGCAAAGAGGATTTCGCTCCATGCGGGTATCTTCCACCATGCTGCAGAGACTAGCTCAGGCATTCACCTGCAGCATCGCACACATCCGATTCTGATTTCCCAACGAATGCTGTGCCTTCCCAAAGGAGATGCCCGGGCAAAGAGTCTTTCGCTGTATGCGGGTTTCTCCCACCGCGAGACAGAGCTCAGGCAAGCAGCAGAAGAGCCCGCAGAACCGACTCTGATTTCTTTTTTTTTTTTTTTTAAAGATTTTATTTATTTATTTGACAGAGAGAGATCACAAGTAGGCAGAGAGGCAGGCAGAGAGAGAGAGAGGAGGAAGCAGGCTCCCTGCTGAGCAGAGAGCCCGATGCGGGACTCGATCCCAGGACCCTGAGATCATGACCTGAGCCGAAGGCAGCGGCTTAACCCACTGAGCCACCCAGGCGCCCCCGACTCTGATTTCTGAGCGACTGCTATGCTTTCCCAGAGGTTTTCAGCTTGGCCGGAACTGCACTTTGCTGGCTGCTTCCTCAGCAATGCTTTGGTCATTCGCTCTGCCGCGGCAGCGAAGAAGAATTACGGGAGATCTGCTGCCTCTTGTGACTTGCTTTCCCGGACTCCTAGTTCGCGCCCAGGGTTCACCTTTCTAAGCCGAACTAAGCAGACACAGTCACAACCCTGCAGCAGCGTGCGTGGCGTAGCATGGCACTCTATGCCTATTACCATCTCCTGGGGCTAGTTAAGGCTTTGCCTTTTGTTCCGGCATTCCGGCAGACTCGGGGTCTAGGCCAGTGCCTTCACCACAGGAGAGAGGTGGAGACAGGATCCCTGCACACGGCCCGTGCACTTGGATGGGAACTGTAGGGGACAGTCTCCACTCCATCCCCGGCACACCCCCTGCCACCCACATCGCTGCCACATCTTGGTGGAAGACGGCATCTGACTGCCCGTTTCTCCATGGGGTTGTTTCTGCGAGTTGCGGGTATGGCACCTGGTGGCAAGCCCAAGTCTGCCCTTGGTACAGCTGGCCAAGGAGATGCTGCCCCATGGGACCAGAGGCACAGGACAGGCCTGCCTTCTGCTCAGACTCCTTCCTCAGAGTGGAGCACACGCCCCTGCTCTAGTCATCCCTTCATGTCTCCTTCGCAGCCAGGCTTCCATCTCTCCGCACAGGGAGCGGGGGACACGTGTCTTGCTACGGGCCTGCTGTTCGTGCCACAGCAGGCTTTCCTGCTTCCCGAGCGTTTCCCGAACCAGAGGCCAACGGATCCTTCTCTTCTCTGGGGGCTGCATGCTGCGCCTTCTCCACATTGCTCCTGGGAGTGCGGTGACAGATGTGTGCAACCACAGTTCTCTCTCAGGTAGAGGGAAAGCTAGGGCAAAGAGTATTTCACCCCATGCGGGTATCATTCACCGTGCTGCGGAGCCTAGCTCAGGCAAGCAGCAGCAACATTCCCAAACCCAACTCAGATTTCCCAACGAATGCTGTGTTTTCCAAGGGCAGATGACAAGGCAAAGAGCCTGCGCTGTACGCGGGTTTCTCTCACCGTGAGACAGGGCTCAGGCAAGCAGCAGCAGCCCGCAGAACATTTCTCAGCGAATGCTGTGATTTCGCAGAGGCTTTGGCTTGGAGCGAACAGCATTTCGCCGCTGCTGCCTCAGCAAGGCTTCAGTCGCATCAGGGAGGAAGAGCTGCGGGAGAGCTGGTGCTTCTTGGGCCTTGCTTTCCCGGGCTCCAGGTTCGCGTCCTAGGTTTACCCTGCCAGGTGACACAGCCACAACCCTGCAGTAGCGTGCGGAACCTAGGATGGCACCCTATACACACTACCATCTCCCGGTGTGGGCATCGCTTGGCCTTTTACTCTGGCGCTCAGGCGGACTGGCAGACTAGCCCAGTGCTTTCCCCCCAGGAAAGGAGAGGTGACAGGATCCCTGCACACCGCCCGTGCACTGAATAGGGAGCTTTAGGGTACTGTCCCCACCCCTTCCCCTTAAACCCCGTACCTCCCCCATGCTTCCACATCATGGAGGAAGACGGCGTCTGACTCCCCGTTATTTCAGGGAGCTGTTTCTGCGAGTTCAGCATAGGCGCCTCGAGGCTAGCGCATGTCTGCCCCAGGGACAGGTGGCCAAAGAGCTGCTGTCTCCTGGGGCCCAGAGGCTCAGGACAGGCATGCTTTCTGCCCAGACTCCTTCCTAAGAGTGGAGCACGCGCCCTGCCCTACTCATCCCCTCCTCTCTCCGAAGCAGCCAGGTTTCCGTCTCTCTGCGCAGAGAGCGGGTGACACTTGTATTGCCACCGGCCGCTGTGCCTTCCAGAGCCGGCTCTCCTGCTTCGCAACCGTTTCCAGACCAGAAGGCCAACGGCTCCTGCTCTTGTCCCTGGGCAGCGTGCTGCACCTTCCACAGACATGCTCCTGGGGAGCGCAGTGAAAGACGTGTCCCTTTCCTTAAGCCTCTTTCCACAGGCGCAAGCGCGCTTCTCTCTCAGGCAGAGGGGTGCTAGGGCAAAGAGGATTTCGCTCCATGCGGGTATCTTCCACCATGCTGCAGAGACTAGCTCAGGCATTCAGCTGCAGCATCGCACACATCCGATTCTGATTTCCCAACGAATGCTGTGCCTTCCCAAAGGAGATGCCCGGGCAAAGAGTCTTTCGCTGTATGCGGGTTTCTCCCACCGCGATACTGTGCTCAGCCAAGCAGCAGAAGAGCTCGCAGAACCGACTCTGATTTCCCAGCGACTGCTATGCTTTCCCAGTGGTTTTCAGCTTGGCGACTGGGAACTGCACTTTGCTGGTTGCTTCCTCAGCAATGCTTTGGTCATTCGCTCTGCCGCGGCAGCGAAGAAGAGTCGCGGGAGAGCTGCTGCCTCTTGGGCCTTGCTTTCCCGGACTCCAAGTTCGCGCCCGGGGTTCACCTTGCTAAGCCGAACTAAGCAGACACAGTCACAACCCTGCAGCAGCGTGCGTGGCCTAGCATGGCACTCTATGCCTAATACCATCTCCTGGGGGGTAGTTAAGGCTTTGCCTTTTGTTCCGGCATTCAGGCAGACTCGGGGTCTAGGCCAGTGCCTTCACTACAGGAGAGAGGAGGCGACAGGATCCCTGCACACGGCCCGTGCACTTGGATGGGAACTTTAGGGGACAGTCTCCACTCCATCCCCGGCACACCCCCTGCCACCCACATCGCTGCCACATCTTGGTGGAAGATGGCATCTGACTGCCCGTTTCTCCATGGGGTTGTTTCTGCGAGTTGCGGGTATGGCACCTGGTGGCAAGCCCAAGTCTGCCCTTGGTACAGCTGGCCAAGGAGATGCTGCCCCATGGGACCAGAGGCACAGGACAGGCCTGCCTTCTGCTCAGACTCCTTCCTCAGAGTGGAGCACACGCCCCTGCTCTAGTCATCCCTTCATGTCTCCTTCGCAGCCAGGCTTCCATCTCTCCGCACAGGGAGCGGGGGACACGTGTCTTGCTACGGGCCTGCTGTTCGTGCCACAGCAGGCTATCCTGCTTCCCGAGCGTTTCCCGAACCAGAGGCCAACGGATCCTTCTCTTCTCTGGGGGCTGCATGCTGCGCCTTCTCCACATTGCTCCTGGGAGTGCGGTGACAGATGTGTGCAACCACAGTTCTCTCTCAGGCAGAGGGAATGCTAGGGCAAAGAGTATTTCGCCCCATGCGGGTATCATTCACCGTGCTGCGGAGCCTAGCTCAGGCAAGCAGCAGCAACATCCCCAAACCCAACTCAGATTTCCCAACGAATGCTGTGTTTTCCAAGGCAGATGACAAGGCAAAGAGCCTTCGCTGTACGCGGGTTTCTCCCACCGTGAGACAGGGCTCAGGCAAGCAGCAGCAGCCCGCAGAACATTTCTCAGCGAATGCTGTGATTTCGCAGAGGCTTTGGCTTGGAGCGAACGGCACTTCGCCGCTGCTGCCTCAGCAAGGCTTCAGTCGCATCAGGGAGGAAGAGCTGCGGGAGAGCTGGTGCTTCTTGGGCCTTGCTTTCCCGGGCTCCATGTTCGCGTCCTAGGTTTACCCTGCCAGGTGACACAGCCACAACCCTGCAGTAGCGTGCGGAACCTAGGATGGCACCCTATACACACTACCATCTCCCGGTGTGGGCATCGCTTGGCCTTTTACTCTGGCGCTCAGGCGGACTGGAAGACCAGCCCAGTGCTTTCCCCCCAGGAAAGGAGAGGTGACAGGATCCCTGCACACCGCCCGTGCACTGAATAGGGAGCTTTAGGGTACTGTCCCCACCCCTTCCCCTTAAACCCCGTACCTCCCCCATGCTTCCACATCATGGAGGAAGACGGCGTCTGACTCCCCGTTATTTTAGGGAGCTGTTTCTGCGAGTTCAGCATAGGCGCCTCGAGGCTAGCGCATGTCTGCCCCAGGGACAGGTGGCCAAAGAGCTGCTGTCTCCTGGGGCCCAGAGGTTCAGGACAGGCATGCTTTCTGCCCAGACTCCTTCCTAAGAGTGGAGCACGCGCCCTGCCCTACTCATCCCCTCCTCTCTCCGTAGCAGCCAGGTTTCCGTCTCTCTGCACAGGGAGCGGGTGACACTTGTATTGCAACCGGCCGCTGTGCCTGCCAGGGCCGGCTCTCCTGCTTCGCAACCGTTTCCAGACCAGAAGGCCAACGGCTCCTGCTCTTGTCCCTGGGCAGCGTGCTGCACCTTCCACAGACATGCTCCTGGGGAGCGCAGTGAAAGACGTGTCCCTTTCCTTAAGCCTCTTTCCACAGGCGCAAGCGCGCTTCTCTCTCAGGCAGAGGGGTGCTAGGGCAAAGAGGATTTCGCTCCATGCGGGTATCTTCCACCATGCTGCAGAGACTAGCTCAGGCATTCAGCTGCAGCATCGCACACATCCGATTCTGATTTCCCAACGAATGCTGTGCCTTCCCAAAGGAGATGCCCGGGCAAAGAGTCTTTCGCTGTATGCGGGTTTCTCCCACCGCGATACTGTGCTCAGCCAAGCAGCAGAAGAGCTCGCAGAACCGACTCTGATTTCCCAGCGACTGCTATGCTTTCCCAGTGGTTTTCAGCTTGGCGACTGGGAACTGCACTTTGCTGGTTGCTTCCTCAGCAATGCTTTGGTCATTCGCTCTGCCGCGGCAGCGAAGAAGAGTCGCGGGAGAGCTGCTGCCTCTTGGGCCTTGCTTTCCCGGACTCCAAGTTCGCGCCCGGGGTTCACCTTGCTAAGCCGAACTAAGCAGACACAGTCACAACCCTGCAGCAGCGTGCGTGGCCTAGCATGGCACTCTATGCCTAATACCATCTCCTGGGGGGTAGTTAAGGCTTTGCCTTTTGTTCCGGCATTCAGGCAGACTCGGGGTCTAGGCCAGTGCCTTCACTACAGGAGAGAGGAGGCGACAGGATCCCTGCACACGGCCCGTGCACTTGGATGGGAACTTTAGGGGACAGTCTCCACTCCATCCCCGGCACACACCCTGCCACCCACATCGCTGCCACATCTTGGTGGAAGATGGCATCTGACTGCCCATTTCTCCATGGGGTTGTTTCTGCGAGTTGCGGGTATGGCACCTGGTGGCAAGCCCAAGTCTGCCCTTGGTACAGCTGGCCAAGGAGATGCTGCCCCATGGGACCAGAGGCACAGGACAGGCCTGCCTTCTGCTCAGACTCCTTCCTCAGAGTGGAGCCCACGCCCCTGCTCTACTCATCCCTTCATGTCTCCTTCGCAGCCAGGCTTCCATCTCTCCGCACAGGGAGCGGGGGACACGTGTCTTCCTACGGGCCTGCTGTTCGTGCCACAGCAGGCTATCCTGCTTCCCGAGCATTTCCCGAACCAGAGGCCAACGGATCCTTCTCTTCTCTGGGGGCTGCATGCTGCGCCTTCTCCACATTGCTCCTGGGAGTGCGGTGACAGATGTGTGCAACCACAGTTCTCTCTCAGGCAGAGGGAATGCTAGGGCAAAGAGTATTTCGCCCCATGCGGGTATCATTCACCGTGCTGCGGAGCCTAGCTCAGGCAAGCAGCAGCAACATCCCCAAACCCAACTCAGATTTCCCAAGGAATGCTGTGTTTTCCAAGGGCAGATGACAAGGCAAAGAGCCTTCGCTGTACGCGGGTTTCTCCCACCGTGAGACAGGGCTCAGGCAAGCAGCAGCAGCCCGCAGAACATTTCTCAGCGAATGCTGTGATTTCGCAGAGGCTTTGGCTTGGAGCGAACAGCATTTCGCCGCTGCTGCCTCAGCAAGGCTTCAGTCGCATCAGGGAGGAAGAGCTGCGGGAGAGCTGGTGCTTCTTGGGTCTTGCTTTCCCGGGCTCCAGGTTCGCGTCCTAGGTTTACCCTGCCAGGTGACACAGCCACAACCCTGCAGTAGCGTGCGGAACCTAGGATGGCACCCTATACACACTACCATCTCCCGGTGTGGGCATCGCTTGGCCTTTTACTCTGGCGCTCAGGCGGACTGGCAGACTAGCCCAGTGCTTTCCCCCCAGGAAAGGAGAGGTGACAGGATCCCTGCACACCGCCCGTGCACTGAATAGGGAGCTTTAGGGTACTGTCCCCACCCCTTCCCCTTAAACCCCGTACCTCCCCCATGCTTCCACATCATGGAAGAAGACGGCGTCTGACTCCCCGTTATTTCAGGGAGCTGTTTCTGCGAGTTCAGCATAGGCGCCTCGAGGCTAGCGCATGTCTGCCCCAGGGACAGGTGGCCAAAGAGCTGCTGTCTCCTGGGGCCCAGAGGCTCAGGACAGGCATGCTTTCTGCCCAGACTCCTTCCTAAGAGTGGAGCACGCGCCCTGCCCTACTCATCCCCTCCTCTCTCCGAAGCAGCCAGGTTTCCGTCTCTCTGCGCAGAGAGCGGGTGACACTTGTATTGCCACCGGCCGCTGTGCCTTCCAGAGCCGGCTCTCCTGCTTCGCAACCGTTTCCAGACCAGAAGGCCAACGGCTCCTGCTCTTGTCCCTGGGCAGCGTGCTGCACCTTCCACAGACATGCTCCTGGGGAGCGCAGTGAAAGACGTGTCCCTTTCCTTAAGCCTCTTTCCACAGGCGCAAGCGCGCTTCTCTCTCAGGCAGAGGGGTGCTAGGGCAAAGAGGATTTCGCTCCATGCGGGTATCTTCCACCATGCTGCAGAGACTAGCTCAGGCATTCAGCTGCAGCATCGCACACATCCGATTCTGATTTCCCAACGAATGCTGTGCCTTCCCAAAGGAGATGCCCGGGCAAAGAGTCTTTCGCTGTATGCGGGTTTCTCCCACCGCGATACTGTGCTCAGCCAAGCAGCAGAAGAGCTCGCAGAACCGACTCTGATTTCCCAGCGACTGCTATGCTTTCCCAGTGGTTTTCAGCTTGGCGACTGGGAACTGCACTTTGCTGGTTGCTTCCTCAGCAATGCTTTGGTCATTCGCTCTGCCGCGGCAGCGAAGAAGAGTCGCGGGAGAGCTGCTGCCTCTTGGGCCTTGCTTTCCCGGACTCCAAGTTCGCGCCCGGGGTTCACCTTGCTAAGCCGAACTAATCAGACACAGTCACAACCCTGCAGCAGCGTGCGTGGCCTAGCATGGCACTCTATGCCTAATACCATCTCCTGGGGGGTAGTTAAGGCTTTGCCTTTTGTTCCGGCATTCAGGCAGACTCGGGGTCTAGGCCAGTGCCTTCACTACAGGAGAGAGGAGGCGACAGGATCCCTGCACACGGCCCGTGCACTTGGATGGGAACTTTAGGGGACAGTCTCCACTCCATCCCCGGCACACCCCCTGCCACCCACATCGCTGCCACATCTTGGTGGAAGATGGCATCTGACTGCCCGTTTCTCCATGGGGTTTTTTCTGCGAGTTGCGGGTATGGCACCTGGTGGCAAGCCCAAGTCTGCCCTTGGTACAGCTGGCCAAGGAGATGCTGCCCCATGGGACCAGAGGCACAGGACAGGCCTGCCTTCTGCTCAGACTCCTTCCTCAGAGTGGAGCACACGCCCCTGCTCTAGTCATCCCTTCATGTCTCCTTCGCAGCCAGGCTTCCATCTCTCCGCACAGGGAGCGGGGGACACGTGTCTTGCTACGGGCCTGCTGTTCGTGCCACAGCAGGCTATCCTGCTTCCCGAGCGTTTCCCGAACCAGAGGCCAACGGATCCTTCTCTTCTCTGGGGGCTGCATGCTGCGCCTTCTCCACATTGCTCCTGGGAGTGCGGTGACAGATGTGTGCAACCACAGTTCTCTCTCAGGCAGAGGGAATGCTAGGGCAAAGAGTATTTCGCCCCATGCGGGTATCATTCACCGTGCTGCGGAGCCTAGCTCAGGCAAGCAGCAGCAACATCCCCAAACCCAACTCAGATTTCCCAACGAATGCTGTGTTTTCCAAGGCAGATGACAAGGCAAAGAGCCTTCGCTGTACGCGGGTTTCTCCCACCGTGAGACAGGGCTCAGGCAAGCAGCAGCAGCTCGCAGAACATTTCTCAGCGAATGCTGTGATTTCGCAGAGGCTTTGGCTTGGAGCGAACAGCACTTCGCCGCTGCTGCCTCAGCAAGGCTTCAGTCGCATCAGGGAGGAAGAGCTGCGGGAGAGCTGGTGCTTCTTGGGCCTTGCTTTCCCGGGCTCCATGTTCGCGTCCTAGGTTTACCCTGCCAGGTGACACAGCCACAACCCTGCAGTAGCGTGCGGAACCTAGGATGGCACCCTATACACACTATCATCTCCCGGTGTGGGCAACGCTTGGCCTTTTACTCTGGCGCTCAGGCGGACTGGCAGACTAGCCCAGTGCTTTCCCCCCAGGAAAGGAGAGGTGACAGGATCCCTGCACACCGCCCGTGCACTGAATAGGGAGCTTTAGGGTACTGTCCCCACCCCTTCCCCTTAAACCCCGTACCTCCCCCATGCTTCCACATCATGGAGGAAGACGGCGTCTGACTCCCCGTTATTTTAGGGAGCTGTTTCTGCGAGTTCAGCATAGGCGCCTCGAGGCTAGCGCATGTCTGCCCCAGGGACAGGTGGCCAAAGAGCTGCTGTCTCCTGGGGCCCAGAGGCTCAGGACAGGCATGCTTTCTGCCCAGACTCCTTCCTAAGAGTGGAGCACGCGCCCTGCCCTACTCATCCCCTCCTCTCTCCGTAGCAGCCAGGTTTCCGTCTCTCTGCACAGGGAGCGGGTGACACTTGTATTGCAACCGGCCGCTGTGCCTGCCAGGGCCGGCTCTCCTGCTTCGCAACCGTTTCCAGACCAGAAGGCCAACGGCTCCTGCTCTTGTCCCTGGGCAGCGTGCTGCACCTTCCACAGACATGCTCCTGGGGAGCGCAGTGAAAGACGTGTCCCTTTCCTTAAGCCTCTTTCCACAGGCGCAAGCGCGCTTCTCTCTCAGGCAGAGGGGTGCTAGGGCAAAGAGGATTTCGCTCCATGCGGGTATCTTCCACCATGCTGCAGAGACTAGCTCAGGCATTCAGCTGCAGCATCGCACACATCCGATTCTGATTTCCCAACGAATGCTGTGCCTTCCCAAAGGAGATGCCCGGGCAAAGAGTCTTTCGCTGTATGCGGGTTTCTCCCACCGCGATACTGTGCTCAGCCAAGCAGCAGAAGAGCTCGCAGAACCGACTCTGATTTCCCAGCGACTGCTATGCTTTCCCAGTGGTTTTCAGCTTGGCGACTGGGAACTGCACTTTGCTGGTTGCTTCCTCAGCAATGCTTTGGTCATTCGCTCTGCCGCGGCAGCGAAGAAGAGTCGCGGGAGAGCTGCTGCCTCTTGGGCCTTGCTTTCCCGGACTCCAAGTTCGCGCCCGGGGTTCACCTTGCTAAGCCGAACTAAGCAGACACAGTCACAACCCTGCAGCAGCGTGCGTGGCCTAGCATGGCACTCTATGCCTAATACCATCTCCTGGGGGGTAGTTAAGGCTTTGCCTTTTGTTCCGGCATTCAGGCAGACTCGGGGTCTAGGCCAGTGCCTTCACTACAGGAGAGAGGAGGCGACAGGATCCCTGCACACGGCCCGTGCACTTGGATGGGAACTTTAGGGGACAGTCTCCACTCCATCCCCGGCACACCCCCTGCCACCCACATCGCTGCCACATCTTGGTGGAAGATGGCATCTGACTGCCCGTTTCTCCATGGGGTTGTTTCTGCGAGTTGCGGGTATGGCACCTGGTGGCAAGCCCAAGTCTGCCCTTGGTACAGCTGGCCAAGGAGATGCTGCCCCATGGGACCAGAGGCACAGGACAGGCCTGCCTTCTGCTCAGACTCCTTCCTCAGAGTGGAGCCCACGCCCCTGCTCTACTCATCCCTTCATGTCTCCTTCGCAGCCAGGCTTCCATCTCTCCGCACAGGGAGCGGGGGACACGTGTCTTGCTACGGGCCTGCTGTTCGTGCCACAGCAGGCTATCCTGCTTCCCGAGCGTTTCCCGAACCAGAGGCCAACGGATCCTTCTCTTCTCTGGGGGCTGCATGCTGCGCCTTCTCCACATTGCTCCTGGGAGTGCGGTGACAGATGTGTGCAACCACAGTTCTCTCTCAGGCAGAGGGAATGCTAGGGCAAAGAGTATTTCGCCCCATGCGGGTATCATTCACCGTGATGCGGAGCCTAGCTCAGGCAAGCAGCAGCAACATCCCCAAACCCAACTCAGATTTCCCAAGGAATGCTGTGTTTTCCAAGGGCAGATGACAAGGCAAAGAGCCTTCGCTGTACGCGGGTTTCTCCCACCGTGAGACAGGGCTCAGGCAAGCAGCAGCAGCCCGCAGAACATTTCTCAGCGAATGCTGTGATTTCGCAGAGGCTTTGGCTTGGAGCGAACAGCATTTCGCCGCTGCTGCCTCAGCAAGGCTTCAGTCGCATCAGGGAGGAAGAGCTGCGGGAGAGCTGGTGCTTTTTGGGCCTTGCTTTCCCGGGCTCCAGGTTCGCGTCCTAGGTTTACCCTGCCAGGTGACACAGCCACAACCCTGCAGTAGCGTGCGGAACCTAGGATGGCACCCTATACACACTACCATCTCCCGGTGTGGGCATCGCTTGGCCTTTTACTCTGGCGCTCAGGCGGACTGGCAGACTAGCCCAGTGCTTTCCCCCCAGGAAAGGAGAGGTGACAGGATCCCTGCACACCGCCCGTGCACTGAATAGGGAGCTTTAGGGTACTGTCCCCACCCCTTCCCCTTAAACCCCGTACCTCCCCCATGCTTCCACATCATGGAGGAAGACGGCGTCTGACTCCCCGTTATTTCAGGGAGCTGTTTCTGCGAGTTCAGCATAGGCGCCTCGAGGCTAGCGCATGTCTGCCCCAGGGACAGGTGGCCAAAGAGCTGCTGTCTCCTGGGGCCCAGAGGCTCAGGACAGGCATGCTTTCTGCCCAGACTCCTTCCTAAGAGTGGAGCACGCGCCCTGCCCTACTCATCCCCTCCTCTCTCCGAAGCAGCCAGGTTTCCGTCTCTCTGCGCAGAGAGCGGGTGACACTTGTATTGCCACCGGCCGCTGTGCCTTCCAGAGCCGGCTCTCCTGCTTCGCAACCGTTTCCAGACCAGAAGGCCAACGGCTCCTGCTCTTGTCCCTGGGCAGCGTGCTGCACCTTCCACAGACATGCTCCTGGGGAGCGCAGTGAAAGACGTGTCCCTTTCCTTAAGCCTCTTTCCACAGGCGCAAGCGCGCTTCTCTCTCAGGCAGAGGGGTGCTAGGGCAAAGAGGATTTCGCTCCATGCGGGTATCTTCCACCATGCTGCAGAGACTAGCTCAGGCATTCAGCTGCAGCATCGCACACATCCGATTCTGATTTCCCAACGAATGCTGTGCCTTCCCAAAGGAGATGCCCGGGCAAAGAGTCTTTCGCTGTATGCGGGTTTCTCCCACCGCGATACTGTGCTCAGCCAAGCAGCAGAAGAGCTCGCAGAACCGACTCTGATTTCCCAGCGACTGCTATGCTTTCCCAGTGGTTTTCAGCTTGGCGACTGGGAACTGCACTTTGCTGGTTGCTTCCTCAGCAATGCTTTGGTCATTCGCTCTGCCGCGGCAGCGAAGAAGAGTCGCGGGAGAGCTGCTGCCTCTTGGGCCTTGCTTTCCCGGACTCCAAGTTCGCGCCCGGGGTTCACCTTGCTAAGCCGAACTAAGCAGACACAGTCACAACCCTGCAGCAGCGTGCGTGGCCTAGCATGGCACTCTATGCCTAATACCATCTCCTGGGGGGTAGTTAAGGCTTTGCCTTTTGTTCCGGCATTCAGGCAGACTCGGGGTCTAGGCCAGTGCCTTCACTACAGGAGAGAGGAGGCGACAGGATCCCTGCACACGGCCCGTGCACTTGGATGGGAACTTTAGGGGACAGTCTCCACTCCATCCCCGGCACACCCCCTGCCACCCACATCGCTGCCACATCTTGGTGGAAGATGGCATCTGACTGCCCGTTTCTCCATGGGGTTGTTTCTGCGAGTTGCGGGTATGGCACCTGGTGGCATGCCCAAGTCTGCCCTTGGTACAGCTGGCCAAGGAGATGCTGCCCCATGGGACCAGAGGCACAGGACAGGCCTGCCTTCTGCTCAGACTCCTTCCTCAGAGTGGAGCACACGCCCCTGCTCTAGTCATCCCTTCATGTCTCCTTCACAGCCAGGCTTCCATCTCTCCGCACAGGGAGCGGGGGACACGTGTCTTGCTACGGGCCTGCTGTTCGTGCCACAGCAGGCTATCCTGCTTCCCGAGCGTTTCCCGAACCAGAGGCCAACGGATCCTTCTCTTCTCTGGGGGCTGCATGCTGCGCCTTCTCCACATTGCTCCTGGGAGTGCGGTGACAGATGTGTGCAACCACAGTTCTCTCTCAGGCAGAGGGAATGCTAGGGCAAAGAGTATTTCGCCCCATGCGGGTATCATTCACCGTGCTGCGGAGCCTAGCTCAGGCAAGCAGCAGCAACATCCCCAAACCCAACTCAGATTTCCCAACGAATGCTGTGTTTTCCAAGGCAGATGACAAGGCAAAGAGCCTTCGCTGTACGCGGGTTTCTCCCACCGTGAGACAGGGCTCAGGCAAGCAGCAGCAGCCCGCAGAACATTTCTCAGCGAATGCTGTGATTTCGCAGAGGCTTTGGCTTGGAGCGAACAGCACTTCGCCGCTGCTGCCTCAGCAAGGCTTCAGTCGCATCAGGGAGGAAGAGCTGCGGGAGAGCTGGTGCTTCTTGGGCCTTGCTTTCCCGGGCTCCATGTTCGCGTCCTAGGTTTACCCTGCCAGGTGACACAGCCACAACCCTGCAGTAGCGTGCGGAACCTAGGATGGCACCCTATACACACTATCATCTCCCGGTGTGGGCAACGCTTGGCCTTTTACTCTGGCGCTCAGGCGGACTGGCAGACTAGCCCAGTGCTTTCCCCCCAGGAAAGGAGAGGTGACAGGATCCCTGCACACCGCCCGTGCACTGAATAGGGAGCTTTAGGGTACTGTCCCCACCCCTTCCCCTTAAACCCCGTACCTCCCCCATGCTTCCACATCATGGAGGAAGACGGCGTCTGACTCCCCGTTATTTTAGGGAGCTGTTTCTGCGAGTTCAGCATAGGCGCCTCGAGGCTAGCGCATGTCTGCCCCAGGGACAGGTGGCCAAAGAGCTGCTGTCTCCTGGGGCCCAGAGGCTCAGGACAGGCATGCTTTCTGCCCAGACTCCTTCCTAAGAGTGGAGCACGCGCCCTGCCCTACTCATCCCCTCCTCTCTCCGTAGCAGCCAGGTTTCCGTCTCTCTGCACAGGGAGCGGGTGACACTTGTATTGCAACCGGCCGCTGTGCCTTCCAGGGCCGGCTCTCCTGCTTCGCAACCGTTTCCAGACCAGAAGGCCAACGGCTCCTGCTCTTGTCCCTGGGCAGCGTGCTGCACCTTCCACAGACATGCTCCTGGGGAGCGCAGTGAAAGACGTGTCCCTTTCCTTAAGCCTCTTTCCACAGGCGCAAGCGCGCTTCTCTCTCAGGCAGAGGGGTGCTAGGGCAAAGAGGATTTCGCTCCATGCGGGTATCTTCCACCATGCTGCAGAGACTAGCTCAGGCATTCAGCTGCAGCATCGCACACATCCGATTCTGATTTCCCAACGAATGCTGTGCCTTCCCAAAGGAGATGCCCGGGCAAAGAGTCTTTCGCTGTATGCGGGTTTCTCCCACCGCGATACTGTGCTCAGCGAAGCAGCAGAAGAGCTCGCAGAACCGACTCTGATTTCCCAGCGACTGCTATGCTTTCCCAGTGGTTTTCAGCTTGGCGACTGGGAACTGCACTTTGCTGGTTGCTTCCTCAGCAATGCTTTGGTCATTCGCTCTGCCGCGGCAGCGAAGAAGAGTCGCGGGAGAGCTGCTGCCTCTTGGGCCTTGCTTTCCCGGACTCCAAGTTCGCGCCCGGGGTTCACCTTGCTAAGCCGAACTAAGCAGACACAGTCACAACCCTGCAGCAGCGTGCGTGGCCTAGCATGGCACTCTATGCCTAATACCATCTCCTGGGGGGTAGTTAAGGCTTTGCCTTTTGTTCCGGCATTCAGGCAGACTCGGGGTCTAGGCCAGTGCCTTCACTACAGGAGAGAGGAGGCGACAGGATCCCTGCACACGGCCCGTGCACTTGGATGGGAACTTTAGGGGACAGTCTCCACTCCATCCCCGGCACACCCCCTGCCACCCACATCGCTGCCACATCTTGGTGGAAGATGGCATCTGACTGCCCGTTTCTCCATGGGGTTGTTTCTGCGAGTTGCGGGTATGGCACCTGGTGGCAAGCCCAAGTCTGCCCTTGGTACAGCTGGCCAAGGAGATGCTGCCCCATGGGACCAGAGGCACAGGACAGGCCTGCCTTCTGCTCAGACTCCTTCCTCAGAGTGGAGCACACGCCCCTGCTCTACTCATCCCTTCATGTCTCCTTCGCAGCCAGGCTTCCATCTCTCCGCACAGGGAGCGGGGGACACGTGTCTTGCTACGGGCCTGCTGTTCGTGCCACAGCAGGCTATCCTGCTTCCCGAGCGTTTCCCGAACCAGAGGCCAACGGATCCTTCTCTTCTCTGGGGGCTGCATGCTGCGCCTTCTCCACATTGCTCCTGGGAGTGCGGTGACAGATGTGTGCAACCACAGTTCTCTCTCAGGCAGAGGGAATGCTAGGGCAAAGAGTATTTCGCCCCATGCGGGTATCATTCACCGTGCTGCGGAGCCTAGCTCAGGCAAGCAGCAGCAACATCCCCAAACCCAACTCAGATTTCCCAAGGAATGCTGTGTTTTCCAAGGGCAGATGACAAGGCAAAGAGCCTTCGCTGTACGCGGGTTTCTCCCACCGTGAGACAGGGCTCAGGCAAGCAGCAGCAGCCCGCAGAACATTTCTCAGCGAATGCTGTGATTTCGCAGAGGCTTTGGCTTGGAGCGAACAGCACTTCGCCGCTGCTGCCTCAGCAAGGCTTCAGTCGCATCAGGGAGGAAGAGCTGCGGGAGAGCTGGTGCTTCTTGGGCCTTGCTTTCCCGGGCTCCAGGTTCGCGTCCTAGGTTTACCCTGCCAGGTGACACAGCCACAACCCTGCAGTAGCGTGCGGAACCTAGGATGGCACCCTATACACACTACCATCTCCCGGTGTGGGCATCGCTTGGCCTTTTACTCTGGCGCTCAGGCGGACTGGCAGACTAGCCCAGTGCTTTCCCCCCAGGAAAGGAGAGGTGACAGGATCCCTGCACACCGCCCGTGCACTGAATAGGGAGCTTTAGGGTACTGTCCCCACCCCTTCCCCTTAAACCCCGTACCTCCCCCATGCTTCCACATCATGGAGGAAGACGGCGTCTGACTCCCCGTTATTTCAGGGAGCTGTTTCTGCGAGTTCAGCATAGGCGCCTCGAGGCTAGCGCATGTCTGCCCCAGGGACAGGTGGCCAAAGAGCTGCTGTCTCCTGGGGCCCAGAGGCTCAGGACAGGCATGCTTTCTGCCCAGACTCCTTCCTAAGAGTGGAGCACGCGCCCTGCCCTACTCATCCCCTCCTCTCTCCGAAGCAGCCAGGTTTCCGTCTCTCTGCGCAGAGAGCGGGTGACACTTGTATTGCCACCGGCCGCTGTGCCTTCCAGGGCCGGCTCTCCTGCTTCGCAACCGTTTCCAGACCAGAAGGCCAACGGCTCCTGCTCTTGTCCCTGGGCAGCGTGCTGCACCTTCCACAGACATGCTCCTGGGGAGCGCAGTGAAAGACGTGTCCCTTTCCTTAAGCCTCTTTCCACAGGCGCAAGCGCGCTTCTCTCTCAGGCAGAGGGGTGCTAGGGCAAAGAGGATTTCGCTCCATGCGGGTATCTTCCACCATGCTGCAGAGACTAGCTCAGGCATTCAGCTGCAGCATCGCACACATCCGATTCTGATTTCCCAACGAATGCTGTGCCTTCCCAAAGGAGATGCCCGGGCAAAGAGTCTTTCGCTGTATGCGGGTTTCTCCCACCGCGATACTGTGCTCAGCCAAGCAGCAGAAGAGCTCGCAGAACCGACTCTGATTTCCCAGCGACTGCTATGCTTTCCCAGTGGTTTTCAGCTTGGCGACTGGGAACTGCACTTTGCTGGTTGCTTCCTCAGCAATGCTTTGGTCATTCGCTCTGCCGCGGCAGCGAAGAAGAGTCGCGGGAGAGCTGCTGCCTCTTGGGCCTTGCTTTCCCGGACTCCAAGTTCGCGCCCGGGGTTCACCTTGCTAAGCCGAACTAAGCAGACACAGTCACAACCCTGCAGCAGCGTGCGTGGCCTAGCATGGCACTCTATGCCTAATACCATCTCCTGGGGGGTAGTTAAGGCTTTGCCTTTTGTTCCGGCATTCAGGCAGACTCGGGGTCTAGGCCAGTGCCTTCACTACAGGAGAGAGGAGGCGACAGGATCCCTGCACACGGCCCGTGCACTTGGATGGGAACTTTAGGGGACAGTCTCCACTCCATCCCCGGCACACCCCCTGCCACCCACATCGCTGCCACATCTTGGTGGAAGATGGCATCTGACTGCCCGTTTCTCCATGGGGTTGTTTCTGCGAGTTGCGGGTATGGCACCTGGTGGCAAGCCCAAGTCTGCCCTTGGTACAGCTGGCCAAGGAGATGCTGCCCCATGGGACCAGAGGCACAGGACAGGCCTGCCTTCTGCTCAGACTCCTTCCTCAGAGTGGAGCACACGCCCCTGCTCTAGTCATCCCTTCATGTCTCCTTCGCAGCCAGGCTTCCATCTCTCCGCACAGGGAGCGGGGGACACGTGTCTTGCTACGGGCCTGCTGTTCGTGCCACAGCAGGCTATCCTGCTTCCCGAGCGTTTCCCGAACCAGAGGCCAACGGATCCTTCTCTTCTCTGGGGGCTGCATGCTGCGCCTTCTCCACATTGCTCCTGGGAGTGCGGTGACAGATGTGTGCAACCACAGTTCTCTCTCAGGCAGAGGGAATGCTAGGGCAAAGAGTATTTCGCCCCATGCGGGTATCATTCACCGTGCTGCGGAGCCTAGCTCAGGCAAGCAGCAGCAACATCCCCAAACCCAACTCAGATTTCCCAACGAATGCTGTGTTTTCCAAGGCAGATGACAAGGCAAAGAGCCTTCGCTGTACGCGGGTTTCTCCCACCGTGAGACAGGGCTCAGGCAAGCAGCAGCAGCCCGCAGAACATTTCTCAGCGAATGCTGTGATTTCGCAGAGGCTTTGGCTTGGAGCGAACAGCACTTCGCCGCTGCTGCCTCAGCAAGGCTTCAGTCGCATCAGGGAGGAAGAGCTGCGGGAGAGCTGGTGCTTCTTGGGCCTTGCTTTCCCGGGCTCCATGTTCGCGTCCTAGGTTTACCCTGCCAGGTGACACAGCCACAACCCTGCAGTAGCGTGCGGAACCTAGGATGGCACCCTATACACACTATCATCTCCCGGTGTGGGCAACGCTTGGCCTTTTACTCTGGCGCTCAGGCGGACTGGCAGACTAGCCCAGTGCTTTCCCCCCAGGAAAGGAGAGGTGACAGGATCCCTGCACACCGCCCGTGCACTGAATAGGGAGCTTTAGGGTACTGTCCCCACCCCTTCCCCTTAAACCCCGTACCTCCCCCATGCTTCCACATCATGGAGGAAGACGGCGTCTGACTCCCCGTTATTTTAGGGAGCTGTTTCTGCGAGTTCAGCATAGGCGCCTCGAGGCTAGCGCATGTCTGCCCCAGGGACAGGTGGCCAAAGAGCTGCTGTCTCCTGGGGCCCAGAGGCTCAGGACAGGCATGCTTTCTGCCCAGACTCCTTCCTAAGAGTGGAGCACGCGCCCTGCCCTACTCATCCCCTCCTCTCTCCGTAGCAGCCAGGTTTCCGTCTCTCTGCACAGGGAGCGGGTGACACTTGTATTGCAACCGGCCGCTGTGCCTGCCAGGGCCGGCTCTCCTGCTTCGCAACCGTTTCCAGACCAGAAGGCCAACGGCTCCTGCTCTTGTCCCTGGGCAGCGTGCTGCACCTTCCACAGACATGCTCCTGGGGAGCGCAGTGAAAGACGTGTCCCTTTCCTTAAGCCTCTTTCCACAGACGCAAGCGCGCTTCTCTCTCAGGCAGAGGGGTGCTAGGGCAAAGAGGATTTCGCTCCATGCGGGTATCTTCCACCATGCTGCAGAGACTAGCTCAGGCATTCAGCTGCAGCATCGCACACATCCGATTCTTATTTCCCAACGAATGCTGTGCCTTCCCAAAGGAGATGCCCGGGCAAAGAGTCTTTCGCTGTATGCGGGTTTCTCCCACCGCGATACTGTGCTCAGCCAAGCAGCAGAAGAGCTCGCAGAACCGACTCTGATTTCCCAGCGACTGCTATGCTTTCCCAGTGGTTTTCAGCTTGGCGACTGGGAACTGCACTTTGCTGGTTGCTTCCTCAGCAATGCTTTGGTCATTCGCTCTGCCGCGGCAGCGATGAAGAGTCGCGGGAGAGCTGCTGCCTCTTGGGCCTTGCTTTCCCGGACTCCAAGTTCGCGCCCGGGGTTCACCTTGCTAAGCCGAACTAAGCAGACACAGTCACAACCCTGCAGCAGCGTGCGTGGCCTAGCATGGCACTCTATGCCTAATACCATCTCCTGGGGGGTAGTTAAGGCTTTGCCTTTTGTTCCGGCATTCAGGCAGACTCGGGGTCTAGGCCAGTGCCTTCACTACAGGAGAGAGGAGGCGACAGGATCCCTGCACACGGCCCGTGCACTTGGATGGGAACTTTAGGGGACAGTCTCCACTCCATCCCCGGCACACCCCCTGCCACCCACATCGCTGCCACATCTTGGTGGAAGATGGCATCTGACTGCCCGTTTCTCCATGGGGTTGTTTCTGCGAGTTGCGGGTATGGCACCTGGTGGCAAGCCCAAGTCTGCCCTTGGTACAGCTGGCCAAGGAGATGCTGCCCCATGGGACCAGAGGCACAGGACAGGCCTGCCTTCTGCTCAGACTCCTTCCTCAGAGTGGAGCCCACGCCCCTGCTCTACTCATCCCTTCATGTCTCCTTCGCAGCCAGGCTTCCATCTCTCCGCACAGGGAGCGGGGGACACGTGTCTTGCTACGGGCCTGCTGTTCGTGCCACAGCAGGCTATCCTGCTTCCCGAGCGTTTCCCGAACCAGAGGCCAACGGATCCTTCTCTTCTCTGGGGGCTGCATGCTGCGCCTTCTCCACATTGCTCCTGGGAGTGCGGTGACAGATGTGTGCAACCACAGTTCTCTCTCAGGCAGAGGGAATGCTAGGGCAAAGAGTATTTCGCCCCATGCGGGTATCATTCACCGTGCTGCGGAGCCTAGCTCAGGCAAGCAGCAGCAACATCCCCAAACCCAACTCAGATTTTCCAACGAATGCTGTGTTTTCCAAGGGCAGATGACAAGGCAAAGAGCCTTCGCTGTACGCGCGTTTCTCCCACCGTGAGACAGGGCTCAGGCAAGCAGCAGCAACCCGCAGAACATTTCTCAGCGAATGCTGTGATTTCGCAGAGGCTTTGGCTTGGAGCGAACAGCACTTCGCCGCTGCTGCCTCAGCAAGGCTTCAGTCGCATCAGGGAGGAAGAGCTGCGGGAGAGCTGGTGCTTCTTGGGCCTTGCTTTCCCGGGCTCCATGTTCGCGTCCTAGGTTTACCCTGCCAGGTGACACAGCCACAACCCTGCAGTAGCGTGCGGAACCTAGGATGGCACCCTATACACACTACCATCTCCCGGTGTGGGCAACGCTTGGCCTTTTACTCTGGCGCTCAGGCGGACTGGCAGACTAGCCCAGTGCTTTCCCCCCAGGAAAGGAGAGGTGACAGGATCCCTGCACACCGCCCGTGCACTGAATAGGGAGCTTTAGGGTACTGTCCCCACCCCTTCCCCTTAAACCCCGTACCTCCCCCATGCTTCCACATCATGGAGGAAGACGGCGTCTGACTCCCCGTTATTTCAGGGAGCTGTTTCTGCGAGTTCAGCATAGGCGCCTCGAGGCTAGCGCATGTCTGCCCCAGGGACAGGTGGCCAAAGAGCTGCTGTCTCCTGGGGCCCAGAGGCTCAGGACAGGCATGCTTTCTGCCCAGACTCCTTCCTAAGAGTGGAGCACGCGCCCTGCCCTACTCATCCCCTCCTCTCTCCGTAGCAGCCAGGTTTCCGTCTCTCTGCACAGGGAGCGGGTGACACTTGTATTGCAACCGGCCGCTGTGCCTGCCAGGGCCGGCTCTCCTGCTTCGCAACCGTTTCCAGACCAGAAGGCCAAAGGCTCCTGCTCTTGTCCCTGGGCAGCGTGCTGCACCTTCCACAGACATGCTCCTGGGGAGCGCAGTGAAAGACGTGTCCCTTTCCTTAAGCCTCTTTCCACAGGCGCAAGCGCGCTTCTCTCTCACGCAGAGGGGTGCTAGGGCAAAGAGGATTTCGCTCCATGCGGGTATCTTCCACCATGCTGCAGAGACTAGCTCAGGCATTCAGCTGCAGCATCGCACACATCCGATTCTGATTTCCCAACGAATGCTGTGCCTTCCCAAAGGAGATGCCCGGGCAAAGAGTCTTTCGCTGTATGCGGGTTTCTCCCACCGCGAGACAGAGCTCAGGCAAGCAGCAGAAGAGCCCGCAGAACCGACTCTGATTTCTTTTTTTTTTTTTTTTTTTTTTTTTTAAGATTTTATTTATTTATTTGACAGAGAGAGATCACAAGTAGGCAGAGAGGCAGGCAGAGAGAGAGAGAGGAGGAAGCAGGCTCCCTGCTGAGCAGAGAGCCCGATGCGGGACTCGATCCCAGGACCCTGAGATCATGACCTGAGCCGAAGGCAGCGGCTTAACCCACTGAGCCACCCAGGCGCCCCCGACTCTGATTTCTGAGCGACTGCTATGCTTTCCCAGAGGTTTTCAGCTTGGCCGGAACTGCACTTTGCTGGCTGCTTCCTCAGCAATGCTTTGGTCATTCGCTCTGCCGCGGCAGCGAAGAAGAATTACGGGAGATCTGCTGCCTCTTGTGACTTGCTTTCCCGGACTCCTAGTTCGCGCCCAGGGTTCACCTTTCTAAGCCGAACTAAGCAGACACAGTCACAACCCTGCAGCAGCGTGCGTGGCGTAGCATGGCACTCTATGCCTATTACCATCTCCTGGGGCTAGTTAAGGCTTTGCCTTTTGTTCCGGCATTCAGGCAGACTCGGGGTCTAGGCCAGTGCCTTCACCACAGGAGAGAGGTGGAGACAGGATCCCTGCACACGGCCCGTGCACTTGGATGGGAACTGTAGAGGACAGTCTCCACTCCATCCCCGGCACACCCCCTGCCACCCACATCGCTGCCACATCTTGGTGGAAGACGGCATCTGACTGCCCGTTTCTCCATGGGGTTGTTTCTGCGAGTTGCGGGTATGGCACCTGGTGGCAAGCCCAAGTCTGCCCTTGGTACAGCTGGCCAAGGAGATGCTGCCCCATGGGACCAGAGGCACAGGACAGGCCTGCCTTCTGCTCAGACTCCTTCCTCAGAGTGGAGCACACGCCCCTGCTCTAGTCATCCCTTCATGTCTCCTTCGCAGCCAGGCTTCCATCTCTCCGCACAGGGAGCGGGGGACACGTGTCTTGCTACGGGCCTGCTGTTCGTGCCACAGCAGGCTTTCCTGCTTCCCGAGCGTTTCCCGAACCAGAGGCCAACGGATCCTTCTCTTCTCTGGGGGCTGCATGCTGCGCCTTCTCCACATTGCTCCTGGGAGTGCGGTGACAGATGTGTGCAACCACAGTTCTCTCTCAGGTAGAGGGAATGCTAGGGCAAAGAGTATTTCACCCCATGCGGGTATCATTCACCGTGCTACGGAGCCTAGCTCAGGCAAGCAGCAGCAACATTCCCAAACCCAACTCAGATTTCCCAACGAATGCTGTGTTTTCCAAGGGCAGATGACAAGGCAAAGAGCCTGCGCTGTACGCGGGTTTCTCTCACCGTGAGACAGGGCTCAGGCAAGCAGCAGCAGCCCGCAGAACATTTCTCAGCGAATGCTGTGATTTCGCAGAGGCTTTGGCTTGGAGCGAACAGCATTTCGCCGCTGCTGCCTCAGCAAGGCTTCAGTCGCATCAGGGAGGAAGAGCTGCGGGAGAGCTGGTGCTTCTTGGGCCTTGCTTTCCCGGGCTCCAGGTTCGCGTCCTAGGTTTACCCTGCCAGGTGACACAGCCACAACCCTGCAGTAGCGTGCGGAACCTAGGATGGCACCCTATACACACTACCATCTCCCGGTGTGGGCATCGCTTGGCCTTTTACTCTGGCGCTCAGGCGGACTGGCAGACTAGCCCAGTGCTTTCCCCCCAGGAAAGGAGAGGTGACAGGATCCCTGCACACCGCCCGTGCACTGAATAGGGAGCTTTAGGGTACTGTCCCCACCCCTTCCCCTTAAACCCCGTACCTCCCCCATGCTTCCACATCATGGAGGAAGACGGCGTCTGACTCCCCGTTATTTCAGGGAGCTGTTTCTGCGAGTTCAGCATAGGCGCCTCGAGGCTAGCGCATGTCTGCCCCAGGGACAGGTGGCCAAAGAGCTGCTGTCTCCTGGGGCCCAGAGGCTCAGGACAGGCATGCTTTCTGCCCAGACTCCTTCCTAAGAGTGGAGCACGCGCCCTGCCCTACTCATCCCCTCCTCTCTCCGAAGCAGCCAGGTTTCCGTCTCTCTGCGCAGAGAGCGGGTGACACTTGTATTGCCACCGGCCGCTGTGCCTTCCAGAGCCGGCTCTCCTGCTTCGCAACCGTTTCCAGACCAGAAGGCCAACGGCTCCTGCTCTTGTCCCTGGGCAGCGTGCTGCACCTTCCACAGACATGCTCCTGGGGAGCGCAGTGAAAGACGTGTCCCTTTCCTTAAGCCTCTTTCCACAGGCGCAAGCGCGCTTCTCTCTCAGGCAGAGGGGTGCTAGGGCAAAGAGGATTTCGCTCCATGCGGGTATCTTCCACCATGCTGCAGAGACTAGCTCAGGCATTCAGCTGCAGCATCGCACACATCCGATTCTGATTTCCCAACGAATGCTGTGCCTTCCCAAAGGAGATGCCCGGGCAAAGAGTCTTTCGCTGTATGCGGGTTTCTCCCACCGCGATACTGTGCTCAGCCAAGCAGCAGAAGAGCTCGCAGAACCGACTCTGATTTCCCAGCGACTGCTATGCTTTCCCAGTGGTTTTCAGCTTGGCGACTGGGAACTGCACTTTGCTGGTTGCTTCCTCAGCAATGCTTTGGTCATTCGCTCTGCCGCGGCAGCGAAGAAGAGTCGCGGGAGAGCTGCTGCCTCTTGGGCCTTGCTTTCCCGGACTCCAAGTTCGCGCCCGGGGTTCACCTTGCTAAGCCGAACTAAGCAGACACAGTCACAACCCTGCAGCAGCGTGCGTGGCCTAGCATGGCACTCTATGCCTAATACCATCTCCTGGGGGGTAGTTAAGGCTTTGCCTTTTGTTCCGGCATTCAGGCAGACTCGGGGTCTAGGCCAGTGCCTTCACTACAGGAGAGAGGAGGCGACAGGATCCCTGCACACGGCCCGTGCACTTGGATGGGAACTTTAGGGGACAGTCTCCACTCCATCCCCGGCACACCCCCTGCCACCCACATCGCTGCCACATCTTGGTGGAAGATGGCATCTGACTGCCCGTTTCTCCATGGGGTTGTTTCTGCGAGTTGCGGGTATGGCACCTGGTGGCAAGCCCAAGTCTGCCCTTGGTACAGCTGGCCAAGGAGATGCTGCCCCATGGGACCAGAGGCACAGGACAGGCCTGCCTTCTGCTCAGACTCCTTCCTCAGAGTGGAGCACACGCCCCTGCTCTAGTCATCCCTTCATGTCTCCTTCGCAGCCAGGCTTCCATCTCTCCGCACAGGGAGCGGGGGACACGTGTCTTGCTACGGGCCTGCTGTTCGTGCCACAGCAGGCTATCCTGCTTCCCGAGCGTTTCCCGAACCAGAGGCCAACGGATCCTTCACTTCTCTGGGGGCTGCATGCTGCGCCTTCTCCACATTGCTCCTGGGAGTGCGGTGACAGATGTGTGCAACCACAGTTCTCTCTCAGGCAGAGGGAATGCTAGGGCAAAGAGTATTTCGCCCCATGCGGGTATCATTCACCGTGCTGCGGAGCCTAGCTCAGGCAAGCAGCAGCAACATCCCCAAAACCAACTCAGATTTTCCAACGAATGCTGTGTTTTCCAAGGGCAGATGACAAGGCAAAGAGCCTTCGCTGTACGCGGGTTTCTCCCACCGTGAGACAGGGCTCAGGCAAGCAGCAGCAACCCGCAGAACATTTCTCAGCGAATGCTGTGATTTCGCAGAGGCTTTGGCTTGGAGCGAACAGCACTTCGCCGCTGCTGCCTCAGCAAGGCTTCAGTCGCATCAGGGAGGAAGAGCTGCGGGAGAGCTGGTGCTTCTTGGGCCTTGCTTTCCCGGGCTCCATGTTCGCGTCCTAGGTTTACCCTGCCAGGTGACACAGCCACAACCCTGCAGTAGCGTGCGGAACCTAGGATGGCACCCTATACACACTACCATCTCCCGGTGTGGGCAACGCTTGGCCTTTTACTCTGGCGCTCAGGCGGACTGGCAGACTAGCCCAGTGCTTTCCCCCCAGGAAAGGAGAGGTGACAGGATCCCTGCACACCGCCCGTGCACTGAATAGGGAGCTTTAGGGTACTGTCCCCACCCCTTCCCCTTAAACCCCGTACCTCCCCCATGCTTCCACATCATGGAGGAAGACGGCGTCTGACTCCCCGTTATTTCAGGGAGATGTTTCTGCGAGTTCAGCATAGGCGCCTCGAGGCTAGCGCATGTCTGCCCCAGGGACAGGTGGCCAAAGAGCTGCTGTCTCCTGGGGCCCAGAGGCTCAGGACAGGCATGCTTTCTGCCCAGACTCCTTCCTAAGAGTGGAGCACGCGCCCTGCCCTACTCATCCCCTCCTCTCTCCGTAGCAGCCAGGTTTCCGTCTCTCTGCACAGGGAGCGGGTGACACTTGTATTGCAACCGGCCGCTGTGCCTGCCAGGGCCGGCTCTCCTGCTTCGCAACCGTTTCCAGACCAGAGGGCAAAGGCTCCTGCTCTTGTCCCTGGGCAGCGTGCTGCACCTTCCACAGACATGCTCCTGGGGAGCGCAGTGAAAGACGTGTCCCTTTCCTTAAGCCTCTTTCCACAGACGCAAGCGCGCTTCTCTCTCAGGCAGAGGGGTGCTAGGGCAAAGAGGATTTCGCTCCATGCGGGTATCTTCCACCATGCTGCAGAGACTAGCTCAGGCATTCACCTGCAGCATCGCACACATCCGATTCTGATTTCCCAACGAATGCTGTGCCTTCCCAAAGGAGATGCCCGGGCAAAGAGTCTTTCGCTGTATGCGGGTTTCTCCCACCGCGAGACAGAGCTCAGGCAAGCAGCAGAAGAGCCCGCAGAACCGACTCTGATTTCTTTTTTTTTTTTTTTAAAGATTTTATTTATTTATTTGACAGAGAGAGATCACAAGTAGGCAGAGAGGCAGGCAGAGAGAGAGAGAGGAGGAAGCAGGCTCCCTGCTGAGCAGAGAGCCCGATGCGGGACTCGATCCCAGGACCCTGAGATCATGACCTGAGCCGAAGGCAGCGGCTTAACCCACTGAGCCACCCAGGCGCCCCCGACTCTGATTTCTGAGCGACTGCTATGCTTTCCCAGAGGTTTTCAGCTTGGCCGGAACTGCACTTTGCTGGCTGCTTCCTCAGCAATGCTTTGGTCATTCGCTCTGCCGCGGCAGCGAAGAAGAATTACGGGAGATCTGCTGCCTCTTGTGACTTGCTTTCCCGGACTCCTAGTTCGCGCCCAGGGTTCACCTTTCTAAGCCGAACTAAGCAGACACAGTCACAACCCTGCAGCAGCGTGCGTGGCGTAGCATGGCACTCTATGCCTATTACCATCTCCTGGGGCTAGTTAAGGCTTTGCCTTTTGTTCCGGCATTCCGGCAGACTCGGGGTCTAGGCCAGTGCCTTCACCACAGGAGAGAGGTGGAGACAGGATCCCTGCACACGGCCCGTGCACTTGGATGGGAACTGTAGGGGACAGTCTCCACTCCATCCCCGGCACACCCCCTGCCACCCACATCGCTGCCACATCTTGGTGGAAGACGGCATCTGACTGCCCGTTTCTCCATGGGGTTGTTTCTGCGAGTTGCGGGTATGGCACCTGGTGGCAAGCCCAAGTCTGCCCTTGGTACAGCTGGCCAAGGAGATGCTGCCCCATGGGACCAGAGGCACAGGACAGGCCTGCCTTCTGCTCAGACTCCTTCCTCAGAGTGGAGCACACGCCCCTGCTCTAGTCATCCCTTCATGTCTCCTTCGCAGCCAGGCTTCCATCTCTCCGCACAGGGAGCGGGGGACACGTGTCTTGCTACGGGCCTGCTGTTCGTGCCACAGCAGGCTTTCCTGCTTCCCGAGCGTTTCCCGAACCAGAGGCCAACGGATCCTTCTCTTCTCTGGGGGCTGCATGCTGCGCCTTCTCCACATTGCTCCTGGGAGTGCGGTGACAGATGTGTGCAACCACAGTTCTCTCTCAGGTAGAGGGAAAGCTAGGGCAAAGAGTATTTCACCCCATGCGGGTATCATTCACCGTGCTGCGGAGCCTAGCTCAGGCAAGCAGCAGCAACATTCCCAAACCCAACTCAGATTTCCCAACGAATGCTGTGTTTTCCAAGGGCAGATGACAAGGCAAAGAGCCTGCGCTGTACGCGGGTTTCTCTCACCGTGAGACAGGGCTCAGGCAAGCAGCAGCAGCCCGCAGAACATTTCTCAGCGAATGCTGTGATTTCGCAGAGGCTTTGGCTTGGAGCGAACAGCATTTCGCCGCTGCTGCCTCAGCAAGGCTTCAGTCGCATCAGGGAGGAAGAGCTGCGGGAGAGCTGGTGCTTCTTGGGCCTTGCTTTCCCGGGCTCCAGGTTCGCGTCCTAGGTTTACCCTGCCAGGTGACACAGCCACAACCCTGCAGTAGCGTGCGGAACCTAGGATGGCACCCTATACACACTACCATCTCCCGGTGTGGGCATCGCTTGGCCTTTTACTCTGGCGCTCAGGCGGACTGGCAGACTAGCCCAGTGCTTTCCCCCCAGGAAAGGAGAGGTGACAGGATCCCTGCACACCGCCCGTGCACTGAATAGGGAGCTTTAGGGTACTGTCCCCACCCCTTCCCCTTAAACCCCGTACCTCCCCCATGCTTCCACATCATGGAGGAAGACGGCGTCTGACTCCCCGTTATTTCAGGGAGCTGTTTCTGCGAGTTCAGCATAGGCGCCTCGAGGCTAGCGCATGTCTGCCCCAGGGACAGGTGGCCAAAGAGCTGCTGTCTCCTGGGGCCCAGAGGCTCAGGACAGGCATGCTTTCTGCCCAGACTCCTTCCTAAGAGTGGAGCACGCGCCCTGCCCTACTCATCCCCTCCTCTCTCCGAAGCAGCCAGGTTTCCGTCTCTCTGCGCAGAGAGCGGGTGACACTTGTATTGCCACCGGCCGCTGTGCCTTCCAGAGCCGGCTCTCCTGCTTCGCAACCGTTTCCAGACCAGAAGGCCAACGGCTCCTGCTCTTGTCCCTGGGCAGCGTGCTGCACCTTCCACAGACATGCTCCTGGGGAGCGCAGTGAAAGACGTGTCCCTTTCCTTAAGCCTCTTTCCACAGGCGCAAGCGCGCTTCTCTCTCAGGCAGAGGGGTGCTAGGGCAAAGAGGATTTCGCTCCATGCGGGTATCTTCCACCATGCTGCAGAGACTAGCTCAGGCATTCAGCTGCAGCATCGCACACATCCGATTCTGATTTCCCAACGAATGCTGTGCCTTCCCAAAGGAGATGCCCGGGCAAAGAGTCTTTCGCTGTATGCGGGTTTCTCCCACCGCGATACTGTGCTCAGCCAAGCAGCAGAAGAGCTCGCAGAACCGACTCTGATTTCCCAGCGACTGCTATGCTTTCCCAGTGGTTTTCAGCTTGGCGACTGGGAACTGCACTTTGCTGGTTGCTTCCTCAGCAATGCTTTGGTCATTCGCTCTGCCGCGGCAGCGAAGAAGAGTCGCGGGAGAGCTGCTGCCTCTTGGGCCTTGCTTTCCCGGACTCCAAGTTCGCGCCCGGGGTTCACCTTGCTAAGCCGAACTAAGCAGACACAGTCACAACCCTGCAGCAGCGTGCGTGGCCTAGCATGGCACTCTATGCCTAATACCATCTCCTGGGGGGTAGTTAAGGCTTTGCCTTTTGTTCCGGCATTCAGGCAGACTCGGGGTCTAGGCCAGTGCCTTCACTACAGGAGAGAGGAGGCGACAGGATCCCTGCACACGGCCCGTGCACTTGGATGGGAACTTTAGGGGACAGTCTCCACTCCATCCCCGGCACACCCCCTGCCACCCACATCGCTGCCACATCTTGGTGGAAGATGGCATCTGACTGCCCGTTTCTCCATGGGGTTGTTTCTGCGAGTTGCGGGTATGGCACCTGGTGGCAAGCCCAAGTCTGCCCTTGGTACAGCTGGCCAAGGAGATGCTGCCCCATGGGACCAGAGGCACAGGACAGGCCTGCCTTCTGCTCAGACTCCTTCCTCAGAGTGGAGCACACGCCCCTGCTCTAGTCATCCCTTCATGTCTCCTTCGCAGCCAGGCTTCCATCTCTCCGCACAGGGAGCGGGGGACACGTGTCTTGCTACGGGCCTGCTGTTCGTGCCACAGCAGGCTATCCTGCTTCCCGAGCGTTTCCCGAACCAGAGGCCAACGGATCCTTCACTTCTCTGGGGGCTGCATGCTGCGCCTTCTCCACATTGCTCCTGGGAGTGCGGTGACAGATGTGTGCAACCACAGTTCTCTCTCAGGCAGAGGGAATGCTAGGGCAAAGAGTATTTCGCCCCATGCGGGTATCATTCACCGTGCTGCGGAGCCTAGCTCAGGCAAGCAGCAGCAACATCCCCAAAACCAACTCAGATTTTCCAACGAATGCTGTGTTTTCCAAGGGCAGATGACAAGGCAAAGAGCCTTCGCTGTACGCGGGTTTCTCCCACCGTGAGACAGGGCTCAGGCAAGCAGCAGCAACCCGCAGAACATTTCTCAGCGAATGCTGTGATTTCGCAGAGGCTTTGGCTTGGAGCGAACAGCACTTCGCCGCTGCTGCCTCAGCAAGGCTTCAGTCGCATCAGGGAGGAAGAGCTGCGGGAGAGCTGGTGCTTCTTGGGCCTTGCTTTCCCGGGCTCCATGTTCGCGTCCTAGGTTTACCCTGCCAGGTGACACAGCCACAACCCTGCAGTAGCGTGCGGAACCTAGGATGGCACCCTATACACACTACCATCTCCCGGTGTGGGCAACGCTTGGCCTTTTACTCTGGCGCTCAGGCGGACTGGCAGACTAGCCCAGTGCTTTCCCCCCAGGAAAGGAGAGGTGACAGGATCCCTGCACACCGCCCGTGCACTGAATAGGGAGCTTTAGGGTACTGTCCCCACCCCTTCCCCTTAAACCCCGTACCTCCCCCATGCTTCCACATCATGGAGGAAGACGGCGTCTGACTCCCCGTTATTTCAGGGAGATGTTTCTGCGAGTTCAGCATAGGCGCCTCGAGGCTAGCGCATGTCTGCCCCAGGGACAGGTGGCCAAAGAGCTGCTGTCTCCTGGGGCCCAGAGGCTCAGGACAGGCATGCTTTCTGCCCAGACTCCTTCCTAAGAGTGGAGCACGCGCCCTGCCCTACTCATCCCCTCCTCTCTCCGAAGCAGCCAGGTTTCCGTCTCTCTGCACAGGGAGCGGGTGACACTTGTATTGCAACCGGCCGCTGTGCCTGCCAGGGCCGGCTCTCCTGCTTCGCAACCGTTTCCAGACCAGAAGGCCAACGGCTCCTGCTCTTGTCCCTGGGCAGCGTGCTGCACCTTCCACAGACATGCTCCTGGGGAGCGCAGTGAAAGACGTGTCCCTTTCCTTAAGCCTCTTTCCACAGGCGCAAGCGCGCTTCTCTCTCAGGCAGAGGGGTGCTAGGGCAAAGAGGATTTCGCTCCATGCGGGTATCTTCCACCATGCTGCAGAGACTAGCTCAGGCATTCAGCTGCAGCATCGCACACATCCGATTCTGATTTCCCAACGAATGCTGTGCCTTCCCAAAGGAGATGCCCGGGCAAAGAGTCTTTCGCTGTATGCGGGTTTCTCCCACCGCGATACTGTGCTCAGCCAAGCAGCAGAAGAGCTCGCAGAACCGACTCTGATTTCCCAGCGACTGCTATGCTTTCCCAGTGGTTTTCAGCTTGGCGACTGGGAACTGCACTTTGCTGGTTGCTTCCTCAGCAATGCTTTGGTCATTCGCTCTGCCGCGGCAGCGAAGAAGAGTCGCGGGAGAGCTGCTGCCTCTTGGGCCTTGCTTTCCCGGACTCCAAGTTCGCGCCCGGGGTTCACCTTGCTAAGCCGAACTAAGCAGACACAGTCACAACCCTGCAGCAGCGTGCGTGGCCTAGCATGGCACTCTATGCCTAATACCATCTCCTGGGGGGTAGTTAAGGCTTTGCCTTTTGTTCCGGCATTCAGGCAGACTCGGGGTCTAGGCCAGTGCCTTCACTACAGGAGAGAGGAGGCGACAGGATCCCTGCACACGGCCCGTGCACTTGGATGGGAACTTTAGGGGACAGTCTCCACTCCATCCCCGGCACACCCCCTGCCACCCACATCGCTGCCACATCTTGGTGGAAGATGGCATCTGACTGCCCGTTTCTCCATGGGGTTGTTTCTGCGAGTTGCGGGTATGGCACCTGGTGGCAAGCCCAAGTCTGCCCTTGGTACAGCTGGCCAAGGAGATGCTGCCCCATGGGACCAGAGGCACAGGACAGGCCTGCCTTCTGCTCAGACTCCTTCCTCAGAGTGGAGCCCACGCCCCTGCTCTACTCATCCCTTCATGTCTCCTTCGCAGCCAGGCTTCCATCTCTCCGCACAGGGAGCGGGGGACACGTGTCTTGCTACGGGCCTGCTGTTCGTGCCACAGCAGGCTATCCTGCTTCCCGAGCGTTTCCCGAACCAGAGGCCAACGGATCCTTCTCTTCTCTGGGGGCTGCATGCTGCGCCTTCTCCACATTGCTCCTGGGAGTGCGGTGACAGATGTGTGCAACCACAGTTCTCTCTCAGGCAGAGGGAATGCTAGGGCAAAGAGTATTTCGCCCCATGCGGGTATCATTCACCGTGATGCGGAGCCTAGCTCAGGCAAGCAGCAGCAACATCCCCAAACCCAACTCAGATTTCCCAAGGAATGCTGTGTTTTCCAAGGGCAGATGACAAGGCAAAGAGCCTTCGCTGTACGCGGGTTTCTCCCACCGTGAGACAGGGCTCAGGCAAGCAGCAGCAGCCCGCAGAACATTTCTCAGCGAATGCTGTGATTTCGCAGAGGCTTTGGCTTGGAGCGAACAGCATTTCGCCGCTGCTGCCTCAGCAAGGCTTCAGTCGCATCAGGGAGGAAGAGCTGCGGGAGAGCTGGTGCTTTTTGGGCCTTGCTTTCCCGGGCTCCAGGTTCGCGTCCTAGGTTTACCCTGCCAGGTGACACAGCCACAACCCTGCAGTAGCGTGCGGAACCTAGGATGGCACCCTATACACACTACCATCTCCCGGTGTGGGCATCGCTTGGCCTTTTACTCTGGCGCTCAGGCGGACTGGCAGACTAGCCCAGTGCTTTCCCCCCAGGAAAGGAGAGGTGACAGGATCCCTGCACACCGCCCGTGCACTGAATAGGGAGCTTTAGGGTACTGTCCCCACCCCTTCCCCTTAAACCCCGTACCTCCCCCATGCTTCCACATCATGGAGGAAGACGGCGTCTGACTCCCCGTTATTTCAGGGAGCTGTTTCTGCGAGTTCAGCATAGGCGCCTCGAGGCTAGCGCATGTCTGCCCCAGGGACAGGTGGCCAAAGAGCTGCTGTCTCCTGGGGCCCAGAGGCTCAGGACAGGCATGCTTTCTGCCCAGACTCCTTCCTAAGAGTGGAGCACGCGCCCTGCCCTACTCATCCCCTCCTCTCTCCGAAGCAGCCAGGTTTCCGTCTCTCTGCGCAGAGAGCGGGTGACACTTGTATTGCCACCGGCCGCTGTGCCTTCCAGAGCCGGCTCTCCTGCTTCGCAACCGTTTCCAGACCAGAAGGCCAACGGCTCCTGCTCTTGTCCCTGGGCAGCGTGCTGCACCTTCCACAGACATGCTCCTGGGGAGCGCAGTGAAAGACGTGTCCCTTTCCTTAAGCCTCTTTCCACAGGCGCAAGCGCGCTTCTCTCTCAGGCAGAGGGGTGCTAGGGCAAAGAGGATTTCGCTCCATGCGGGTATCTTCCACCATGCTGCAGAGACTAGCTCAGGCATTCAGCTGCAGCATCGCACACATCCGATTCTGATTTCCCAACGAATGCTGTGCCTTCCCAAAGGAGATGCCCGGGCAAAGAGTCTTTCGCTGTATGCGGGTTTCTCCCACCGCGATACTGTGCTCAGCCAAGCAGCAGAAGAGCTCGCAGAACCGACTCTGATTTCCCAGCGACTGCTATGCTTTCCCAGTGGTTTTCAGCTTGGCGACTGGGAACTGCACTTTGCTGGTTGCTTCCTCAGCAATGCTTTGGTCATTCGCTCTGCCGCGGCAGCGAAGAAGAGTCGCGGGAGAGCTGCTGCCTCTTGGGCCTTGCTTTCCCGGACTCCAAGTTCGCGCCCGGGGTTCACCTTGCTAAGCCGAACTAAGCAGACACAGTCACAACCCTGCAGCAGCGTGCGTGGCCTAGCATGGCACTCTATGCCTAATACCATCTCCTGGGGGGTAGTTAAGGCTTTGCCTTTTGTTCCGGCATTCAGGCAGACTCGGGGTCTAGGCCAGTGCCTTCACTACAGGAGAGAGGAGGCGACAGGATCCCTGCACACGGCCCGTGCACTTGGATGGGAACTTTAGGGGACAGTCTCCACTCCATCCCCGGCACACCCCCTGCCACCCACATCGCTGCCACATCTTGGTGGAAGATGGCATCTGACTGCCCGTTTCTCCATGGGGTTGTTTCTGCGAGTTGCGGGTATGGCACCTGGTGGCATGCCCAAGTCTGCCCTTGGTACAGCTGGCCAAGGAGATGCTGCCCCATGGGACCAGAGGCACAGGACAGGCCTGCCTTCTGCTCAGACTCCTTCCTCAGAGTGGAGCACACGCCCCTGCTCTAGTCATCCCTTCATGTCTCCTTCACAGCCAGGCTTCCATCTCTCCGCACAGGGAGCGGGGGACACGTGTCTTGCTACGGGCCTGCTGTTCGTGCCACAGCAGGCTATCCTGCTTCCCGAGCGTTTCCCGAACCAGAGGCCAACGGATCCTTCTCTTCTCTGGGGGCTGCATGCTGCGCCTTCTCCACATTGCTCCTGGGAGTGCGGTGACAGATGTGTGCAACCACAGTTCTCTCTCAGGCAGAGGGAATGCTAGGGCAAAGAGTATTTCGCCCCATGCGGGTATCATTCACCGTGCTGCGGAGCCTAGCTCAGGCAAGCAGCAGCAACATCCCCAAACCCAACTCAGATTTCCCAACGAATGCTGTGTTTTCCAAGGCAGATGACAAGGCAAAGAGCCTTCGCTGTACGCGGGTTTCTCCCACCGTGAGACAGGGCTCAGGCAAGCAGCAGCAGCCCGCAGAACATTTCTCAGCGAATGCTGTGATTTCGCAGAGGCTTTGGCTTGGAGCGAACAGCACTTCGCCGCTGCTGCCTCAGCAAGGCTTCAGTCGCATCAGGGAGGAAGAGCTGCGGGAGAGCTGGTGCTTCTTGGGCCTTGCTTTCCCGGGCTCCATGTTCGCGTCCTAGGTTTACCCTGCCAGGTGACACAGCCACAACCCTGCAGTAGCGTGCGGAACCTAGGATGGCACCCTATACACACTATCATCTCCCGGTGTGGGCAACGCTTGGCCTTTTACTCTGGCGCTCAGGCGGACTGGCAGACTAGCCCAGTGCTTTCCCCCCAGGAAAGGAGAGGTGACAGGATCCCTGCACACCGCCCGTGCACTGAATAGGGAGCTTTAGGGTACTGTCCCCACCCCTTCCCCTTAAACCCCGTACCTCCCCCATGCTTCCACATCATGGAGGAAGACGGCGTCTGACTCCCCGTTATTTTAGGGAGCTGTTTCTGCGAGTTCAGCATAGGCGCCTCGAGGCTAGCGCATGTCTGCCCCAGGGACAGGTGGCCAAAGAGCTGCTGTCTCCTGGGGCCCAGAGGCTCAGGACAGGCATGCTTTCTGCCCAGACTCCTTCCTAAGAGTGGAGCACGCGCCCTGCCCTACTCATCCCCTCCTCTCTCCGTAGCAGCCAGGTTTCCGTCTCTCTGCACAGGGAGCGGGTGACACTTGTATTGCAACCGGCCGCTGTGCCTTCCAGGGCCGGCTCTCCTGCTTCGCAACCGTTTCCAGACCAGAAGGCCAACGGCTCCTGCTCTTGTCCCTGGGCAGCGTGCTGCACCTTCCACAGACATGCTCCTGGGGAGCGCAGTGAAAGACGTGTCCCTTTCCTTAAGCCTCTTTCCACAGGCGCAAGCGCGCTTCTCTCTCAGGCAGAGGGGTGCTAGGGCAAAGAGGATTTCGCTCCATGCGGGTATCTTCCACCATGCTGCAGAGACTAGCTCAGGCATTCAGCTGCAGCATCGCACACATCCGATTCTGATTTCCCAACGAATGCTGTGCCTTCCCAAAGGAGATGCCCGGGCAAAGAGTCTTTCGCTGTATGCGGGTTTCTCCCACCGCGATACTGTGCTCAGCGAAGCAGCAGAAGAGCTCGCAGAACCGACTCTGATTTCCCAGCGACTGCTATGCTTTCCCAGTGGTTTTCAGCTTGGCGACTGGGAACTGCACTTTGCTGGTTGCTTCCTCAGCAATGCTTTGGTCATTCGCTCTGCCGCGGCAGCGAAGAAGAGTCGCGGGAGAGCTGCTGCCTCTTGGGCCTTGCTTTCCCGGACTCCAAGTTCGCGCCCGGGGTTCACCTTGCTAAGCCGAACTAAGCAGACACAGTCACAACCCTGCAGCAGCGTGCGTGGCCTAGCATGGCACTCTATGCCTAATACCATCTCCTGGGGGGTAGTTAAGGCTTTGCCTTTTGTTCCGGCATTCAGGCAGACTCGGGGTCTAGGCCAGTGCCTTCACTACAGGAGAGAGGAGGCGACAGGATCCCTGCACACGGCCCGTGCACTTGGATGGGAACTTTAGGGGACAGTCTCCACTCCATCCCCGGCACACCCCCTGCCACCCACATCGCTGCCACATCTTGGTGGAAGATGGCATCTGACTGCCCGTTTCTCCATGGGGTTGTTTCTGCGAGTTGCGGGTATGGCACCTGGTGGCAAGCCCAAGTCTGCCCTTGGTACAGCTGGCCAAGGAGATGCTGCCCCATGGGACCAGAGGCACAGGACAGGCCTGCCTTCTGCTCAGACTCCTTCCTCAGAGTGGAGCACACGCCCCTGCTCTACTCATCCCTTCATGTCTCCTTCGCAGCCAGGCTTCCATCTCTCCGCACAGGGAGCGGGGGACACGTGTCTTGCTACGGGCCTGCTGTTCGTGCCACAGCAGGCTATCCTGCTTCCCGAGCGTTTCCCGAACCAGAGGCCAACGGATCCTTCTCTTCTCTGGGGGCTGCATGCTGCGCCTTCTCCACATTGCTCCTGGGAGTGCGGTGACAGATGTGTGCAACCACAGTTCTCTCTCAGGCAGAGGGAATGCTAGGGCAAAGAGTATTTCGCCCCATGCGGGTATCATTCACCGTGCTGCGGAGCCTAGCTCAGGCAAGCAGCAGCAACATCCCCAAACCCAACTCAGATTTCCCAAGGAATGCTGTGTTTTCCAAGGGCAGATGACAAGGCAAAGAGCCTTCGCTGTACGCGGGTTTCTCCCACCGTGAGACAGGGCTCAGGCAAGCAGCAGCAGCCCGCAGAACATTTCTCAGCGAATGCTGTGATTTCGCAGAGGCTTTGGCTTGGAGCGAACAGCACTTCGCCGCTGCTGCCTCAGCAAGGCTTCAGTCGCATCAGGGAGGAAGAGCTGCGGGAGAGCTGGTGCTTCTTGGGCCTTGCTTTCCCGGGCTCCAGGTTCGCGTCCTAGGTTTACCCTGCCAGGTGACACAGCCACAACCCTGCAGTAGCGTGCGGAACCTAGGATGGCACCCTATACACACTACCATCTCCCGGTGTGGGCATCGCTTGGCCTTTTACTCTGGCGCTCAGGCGGACTGGCAGACTAGCCCAGTGCTTTCCCCCCAGGAAAGGAGAGGTGACAGGATCCCTGCACACCGCCCGTGCACTGAATAGGGAGCTTTAGGGTACTGTCCCCACCCCTTCCCCTTAAACCCCGTACCTCCCCCATGCTTCCACATCATGGAGGAAGACGGCGTCTGACTCCCCGTTATTTCAGGGAGCTGTTTCTGCGAGTTCAGCATAGGCGCCTCGAGGCTAGCGCATGTCTGCCCCAGGGACAGGTGGCCAAAGAGCTGCTGTCTCCTGGGGCCCAGAGGCTCAGGACAGGCATGCTTTCTGCCCAGACTCCTTCCTAAGAGTGGAGCACGCGCCCTGCCCTACTCATCCCCTCCTCTCTCCGAAGCAGCCAGGTTTCCGTCTCTCTGCGCAGAGAGCGGGTGACACTTGTATTGCCACCGGCCGCTGTGCCTTCCAGGGCCGGCTCTCCTGCTTCGCAACCGTTTCCAGACCAGAAGGCCAACGGCTCCTGCTCTTGTCCCTGGGCAGCGTGCTGCACCTTCCACAGACATGCTCCTGGGGAGCGCAGTGAAAGACGTGTCCCTTTCCTTAAGCCTCTTTCCACAGGCGCAAGCGCGCTTCTCTCTCAGGCAGAGGGGTGCTAGGGCAAAGAGGATTTCGCTCCATGCGGGTATCTTCCACCATGCTGCAGAGACTAGCTCAGGCATTCAGCTGCAGCATCGCACACATCCGATTCTGATTTCCCAACGAATGCTGTGCCTTCCCAAAGGAGATGCCCGGGCAAAGAGTCTTTCGCTGTATGCGGGTTTCTCCCACCGCGATACTGTGCTCAGCCAAGCAGCAGAAGAGCTCGCAGAACCGACTCTGATTTCCCAGCGACTGCTATGCTTTCCCAGTGGTTTTCAGCTTGGCGACTGGGAACTGCACTTTGCTGGTTGCTTCCTCAGCAATGCTTTGGTCATTCGCTCTGCCGCGGCAGCGAAGAAGAGTCGCGGGAGAGCTGCTGCCTCTTGGGCCTTGCTTTCCCGGACTCCAAGTTCGCGCCCGGGGTTCACCTTGCTAAGCCGAACTAAGCAGACACAGTCACAACCCTGCAGCAGCGTGCGTGGCCTAGCATGGCACTCTATGCCTAATACCATCTCCTGGGGGGTAGTTAAGGCTTTGCCTTTTGTTCCGGCATTCAGGCAGACTCGGGGTCTAGGCCAGTGCCTTCACTACAGGAGAGAGGAGGCGACAGGATCCCTGCACACGGCCCGTGCACTTGGATGGGAACTTTAGGGGACAGTCTCCACTCCATCCCCGGCACACCCCCTGCCACCCACATCGCTGCCACATCTTGGTGGAAGATGGCATCTGACTGCCCGTTTCTCCATGGGGTTGTTTCTGCGAGTTGCGGGTATGGCACCTGGTGGCAAGCCCAAGTCTGCCCTTGGTACAGCTGGCCAAGGAGATGCTGCCCCATGGGACCAGAGGCACAGGACAGGCCTGCCTTCTGCTCAGACTCCTTCCTCAGAGTGGAGCCCACGCCCCTGCTCTACTCATCCCTTCATGTCTCCTTCGCAGCCAGGCTTCCATCTCTCCGCACAGGGAGCGGGGGACACGTGTCTTGCTACGGGCCTGCTGTTCGTGCCACAGCAGGCTATCCTGCTTCCCGAGCGTTTCCCGAACCAGAGGCCAACGGATCCTTCTCTTCTCTGGGGGCTGCATGCTGCGCCTTCTCCACATTGCTCCTGGGAGTGCGGTGACAGATGTGTGCAACCACAGTTCTCTCTCAGGCAGAGGGAATGCTAGGGCAAAGAGTATTTCGCCCCATGCGGGTATCATTCACCGTGATGCGGAGCCTAGCTCAGGCAAGCAGCAGCAACATCCCCAAACCCAACTCAGATTTCCCAAGGAATGCTGTGTTTTCCAAGGGCAGATGACAAGGCAAAGAGCCTTCGCTGTACGCGGGTTTCTCCCACCGTGAGACAGGGCTCAGGCAAGCAGCAGCAGCCCGCAGAACATTTCTCAGCGAATGCTGTGATTTCGCAGAGGCTTTGGCTTGGAGCGAACAGCATTTCGCCGCTGCTGCCTCAGCAAGGCTTCAGTCGCATCAGGGAGGAAGAGCTGCGGGAGAGCTGGTGCTTTTTGGGCCTTGCTTTCCCGGGCTCCAGGTTCGCGTCCTAGGTTTACCCTGCCAGGTGACACAGCCACAACCCTGCAGTAGCGTGCGGAACCTAGGATGGCACCCTATACACACTACCATCTCCCGGTGTGGGCATCGCTTGGCCTTTTACTCTGGCGCTCAGGCGGACTGGCAGACTAGCCCAGTGCTTTCCCCCCAGGAAAGGAGAGGTGACAGGATCCCTGCACACCGCCCGTGCACTGAATAGGGAGCTTTAGGGTACTGTCCCCACCCCTTCCCCTTAAACCCCGTACCTCCCCCATGCTTCCACATCATGGAGGAAGACGGCGTCTGACTCCCCGTTATTTCAGGGAGCTGTTTCTGCGAGTTCAGCATAGGCGCCTCGAGGCTAGCGCATGTCTGCCCCAGGGACAGGTGGCCAAAGAGCTGCTGTCTCCTGGGGCCCAGAGGCTCAGGACAGGCATGCTTTCTGCCCAGACTCCTTCCTAAGAGTGGAGCACGCGCCCTGCCCTACTCATCCCCTCCTCTCTCCGAAGCAGCCAGGTTTCCGTCTCTCTGCGCAGAGAGCGGGTGACACTTGTATTGCCACCGGCCGCTGTGCCTTCCAGAGCCGGCTCTCCTGCTTCGCAACCGTTTCCAGACCAGAAGGCCAACGGCTCCTGCTCTTGTCCCTGGGCAGCGTGCTGCACCTTCCACAGACATGCTCCTGGGGAGCGCAGTGAAAGACGTGTCCCTTTCCTTAAGCCTCTTTCCACAGGCGCAAGCGCGCTTCTCTCTCAGGCAGAGGGGTGCTAGGGCAAAGAGGATTTCGCTCCATGCGGGTATCTTCCACCATGCTGCAGAGACTAGCTCAGGCATTCAGCTGCAGCATCGCACACATCCGATTCTGATTTCCCAACGAATGCTGTGCCTTCCCAAAGGAGATGCCCGGGCAAAGAGTCTTTCGCTGTATGCGGGTTTCTCCCACCGCGATACTGTGCTCAGCCAAGCAGCAGAAGAGCTCGCAGAACCGACTCTGATTTCCCAGCGACTGCTATGCTTTCCCAGTGGTTTTCAGCTTGGCGACTGGGAACTGCACTTTGCTGGTTGCTTCCTCAGCAATGCTTTGGTCATTCGCTCTGCCGCGGCAGCGAAGAAGAGTCGCGGGAGAGCTGCTGCCTCTTGGGCCTTGCTTTCCCGGACTCCAAGTTCGCGCCCGGGGTTCACCTTGCTAAGCCGAACTAAGCAGACACAGTCACAACCCTGCAGCAGCGTGCGTGGCCTAGCATGGCACTCTATGCCTAATACCATCTCCTGGGGGGTAGTTAAGGCTTTGCCTTTTGTTCCGGCATTCAGGCAGACTCGGGGTCTAGGCCAGTGCCTTCACTACAGGAGAGAGGAGGCGACAGGATCCCTGCACACGGCCCGTGCACTTGGATGGGAACTTTAGGGGACAGTCTCCACTCCATCCCCGGCACACCCCCTGCCACCCACATCGCTGCCACATCTTGGTGGAAGATGGCATCTGACTGCCCGTTTCTCCATGGGGTTGTTTCTGCGAGTTGCGGGTATGGCACCTGGTGGCATGCCCAAGTCTGCCCTTGGTACAGCTGGCCAAGGAGATGCTGCCCCATGGGACCAGAGGCACAGGACAGGCCTGCCTTCTGCTCAGACTCCTTCCTCAGAGTGGAGCACACGCCCCTGCTCTAGTCATCCCTTCATGTCTCCTTCGCAGCCAGGCTTCCATCTCTCCGCACAGGGAGCGGGGGACACGTGTCTTGCTACGGGCCTGCTGTTCGTGCCACAGCAGGCTATCCTGCTTCCCGAGCGTTTCCCGAACCAGAGGCCAACGGATCCTTCTCTTCTCTGGGGGCTGCATGCTGCGCCTTCTCCACATTGCTCCTGGGAGTGCGGTGACAGATGTGTGCAACCACAGTTCTCTCTCAGGCAGAGGGAATGCTAGGGCAAAGAGTATTTCGCCCCATGCGGGTATCATTCACCGTGCTGCGGAGCCTAGCTCAGGCAAGCAGCAGCAACATCCCCAAACCCAACTCAGATTTCCCAACGAATGCTGTGTTTTCCAAGGCAGATGACAAGGCAAAGAGCCTTCGCTGTACGCGGGTTTCTCCCACCGTGAGACAGGGCTCAGGCAAGCAGCAGCAGCCCGCAGAACATTTCTCAGCGAATGCTGTGATTTCGCAGAGGCTTTGGCTTGGAGCGAACAGCACTTCGCCGCTGCTGCCTCAGCAAGGCTTCAGTCGCATCAGGGAGGAAGAGCTGCGGGAGAGCTGGTGCTTCTTGGGCCTTGCTTTCCCGGGCTCCATGTTCGCGTCCTAGGTTTACCCTGCCAGGTGACACAGCCACAACCCTGCAGTAGCGTGCGGAACCTAGGATGGCACCCTATACACACTATCATCTCCCGGTGTGGGCAACGCTTGGCCTTTTACTCTGGCGCTCAGGCGGACTGGCAGACTAGCCCAGTGCTTTCCCCCCAGGAAAGGAGAGGTGACAGGATCCCTGCACACCGCCCGTGCACTGAATAGGGAGCTTTAGGGTACTGTCCCCACCCCTTCCCCTTAAACCCCGTACCTCCCCCATGCTTCCACATCATGGAGGAAGACGGCGTCTGACTCCCCGTTATTTTAGGGAGCTGTTTCTGCGAGTTCAGCATAGGCGCCTCGAGGCTAGCGCATGTCTGCCCCAGGGACAGGTGGCCAAAGAGCTGCTGTCTCCTGGGGCCCAGAGGCTCAGGACAGGCATGCTTTCTGCCCAGACTCCTTCCTAAGAGTGGAGCACGCGCCCTGCCCTACTCATCCCCTCCTCTCTCCGTAGCAGCCAGGTTTCCGTCTCTCTGCACAGGGAGCGGGTGACACTTGTATTGCAACCGGCCGCTGTGCCTTCCAGGGCCGGCTCTCCTGCTTCGCAACCGTTTCCAGACCAGAAGGCCAACGGCTCCTGCTCTTGTCCCTGGGCAGCGTGCTGCACCTTCCACAGACATGCTCCTGGGGAGCGCAGTGAAAGACGTGTCCCTTTCCTTAAGCCTCTTTCCACAGGCGCAAGCGCGCTTCTCTCTCAGGCAGAGGGGTGCTAGGGCAAAGAGGATTTCGCTCCATGCGGGTATCTTCCACCATGCTGCAGAGACTAGCTCAGGCATTCAGCTGCAGCATCGCACACATCCGATTCTGATTTCCCAACGAATGCTGTGCCTTCCCAAAGGAGATGCCCGGGCAAAGAGTCTTTCGCTGTATGCGGGTTTCTCCCACCGCGATACTGTGCTCAGCGAAGCAGCAGAAGAGCTCGCAGAACCGACTCTGATTTCCCAGCGACTGCTATGCTTTCCCAGTGGTTTTCAGCTTGGCGACTGGGAACTGCACTTTGCTGGTTGCTTCCTCAGCAATGCTTTGGTCATTCGCTCTGCCGCGGCAGCGAAGAAGAGTCGCGGGAGAGCTGCTGCCTCTTGGGCCTTGCTTTCCCGGACTCCAAGTTCGCGCCCGGGGTTCACCTTGCTAAGCCGAACTAAGCAGACACAGTCACAACCCTGCAGCAGCGTGCGTGGCCTAGCATGGCACTCTATGCCTAATACCATCTCCTGGGGGGTAGTTAAGGCTTTGCCTTTTGTTCCGGCATTCAGGCAGACTCGGGGTCTAGGCCAGTGCCTTCACTACAGGAGAGAGGAGGCGACAGGATCCCTGCACACGGCCCGTGCACTTGGATGGGAACTTTAGGGGACAGTCTCCACTCCATCCCCGGCACACCCCCTGCCACCCACATCGCTGCCACATCTTGGTGGAAGATGGCATCTGACTGCCCGTTTCTCCATGGGGTTGTTTCTGCGAGTTGCGGGTATGGCACCTGGTGGCAAGCCCAAGTCTGCCCTTGGTACAGCTGGCCAAGGAGATGCTGCCCCATGGGACCAGAGGCACAGGACAGGCCTGCCTTCTGCTCAGACTCCTTCCTCAGAGTGGAGCACACGCCCCTGCTCTACTCATCCCTTCATGTCTCCTTCGCAGCCAGGCTTCCATCTCTCCGCACAGGGAGCGGGGGACACGTGTCTTGCTACGGGCCTGCTGTTCGTGCCACAGCAGGCTATCCTGCTTCCCGAGCGTTTCCCGAACCAGAGGCCAACGGATCCTTCTCTTCTCTGGGGGCTGCATGCTGCGCCTTCTCCACATTGCTCCTGGGAGTGCGGTGACAGATGTGTGCAACCACAGTTCTCTCTCAGGCAGAGGGAATGCTAGGGCAAAGAGTATTTCGCCCCATGCGGGTATCATTCACCGTGCTGCGGAGCCTAGCTCAGGCAAGCAGCAGCAACATCCCCAAACCCAACTCAGATTTCCCAAGGAATGCTGTGTTTTCCAAGGGCAGATGACAAGGCAAAGAGCCTTCGCTGTACGCGGGTTTCTCCCACCGTGAGACAGGGCTCAGGCAAGCAGCAGCAGCCCGCAGAACATTTCTCAGCGAATGCTGTGATTTCGCAGAGGCTTTGGCTTGGAGCGAACAGCACTTCGCCGCTGCTGCCTCAGCAAGGCTTCAGTCGCATCAGGGAGGAAGAGCTGCGGGAGAGCTGGTGCTTCTTGGGCCTTGCTTTCCCGGGCTCCAGGTTCGCGTCCTAGGTTTACCCTGCCAGGTGACACAGCCACAACCCTGCAGTAGCGTGCGGAACCTAGGATGGCACCCTATACACACTACCATCTCCCGGTGTGGGCATCGCTTGGCCTTTTACTCTGGCGCTCAGGCGGACTGGCAGACTAGCCCAGTGCTTTCCCCCCAGGAAAGGAGAGGTGACAGGATCCCTGCACACCGCCCGTGCACTGAATAGGGAGCTTTAGGGTACTGTCCCCACCCCTTCCCCTTAAACCCCGTACCTCCCCCATGCTTCCACATCATGGAGGAAGACGGCGTCTGACTCCCCGTTATTTCAGGGAGCTGTTTCTGCGAGTTCAGCATAGGCGCCTCGAGGCTAGCGCATGTCTGCCCCAGGGACAGGTGGCCAAAGAGCTGCTGTCTCCTGGGGCCCAGAGGCTCAGGACAGGCATGCTTTCTGCCCAGACTCCTTCCTAAGAGTGGAGCACGCGCCCTGCCCTACTCATCCCCTCCTCTCTCCGAAGCAGCCAGGTTTCCGTCTCTCTGCGCAGAGAGCGGGTGACACTTGTATTGCCACCGGCCGCTGTGCCTTCCAGGGCCGGCTCTCCTGCTTCGCAACCGTTTCCAGACCAGAAGGCCAACGGCTCCTGCTCTTGTCCCTGGGCAGCGTGCTGCACCTTCCACAGACATGCTCCTGGGGAGCGCAGTGAAAGACGTGTCCCTTTCCTTAAGCCTCTTTCCACAGGCGCAAGCGCGCTTCTCTCTCAGGCAGAGGGGTGCTAGGGCAAAGAGGATTTCGCTCCATGCGGGTATCTTCCACCATGCTGCAGAGACTAGCTCAGGCATTCAGCTGCAGCATCGCACACATCCGATTCTGATTTCCCAACGAATGCTGTGCCTTCCCAAAGGAGATGCCCGGGCAAAGAGTCTTTCGCTGTATGCGGGTTTCTCCCACCGCGATACTGTGCTCAGCCAAGCAGCAGAAGAGCTCGCAGAACCGACTCTGATTTCCCAGCGACTGCTATGCTTTCCCAGTGGTTTTCAGCTTGGCGACTGGGAACTGCACTTTGCTGGTTGCTTCCTCAGCAATGCTTTGGTCATTCGCTCTGCCGCGGCAGCGAAGAAGAGTCGCGGGAGAGCTGCTGCCTCTTGGGCCTTGCTTTCCCGGACTCCAAGTTCGCGCCCGGGGTTCACCTTGCTAAGCCGAACTAAGCAGACACAGTCACAACCCTGCAGCAGCGTGCGTGGCCTAGCATGGCACTCTATGCCTAATACCATCTCCTGGGGGGTAGTTAAGGCTTTGCCTTTTGTTCCGGCATTCAGGCAGACGCGGGGTCTAGGCCAGTGCCTTCACTACAGGAGAGAGGAGGCGACAGGATCCCTGCACACGGCCCGTGCACTTGGATGGGAACTGTAGGGGACAGTCTCCACTCCATCCCCGGCACACCCCCTGCCACCCACATCGCTGCCACATTTTGGTGGAAGACGGCATCTGACTGCCCGTTTCTCCATGGGGTTGTTTCTGCGAGTTGCGGGTATGGCACCTGGTGGCAAGCCCAAGTCTGCCCTTGGTACAGCTGGCCAAGGAGATGCTGCCCCATGGGACCAGAGGCACAGGACAGGCCTGCCTTCTGCTCAGACTCCTTCCTCAGAGTGGAGCACACGCCCCTGCTCTAGTCATCCCTTCATGTCTCCTTCGCAGCCAGGCTTCCATCTCTCCGCACAGGGAGCGGGGGACACTTGTCTTGCTACGGGCCTGCTGTTCGTGCCACAGCAGGCTATCCTGCTTCCCGAGCGTTTCCCGAACCAGAGGCCAACGGATCCTTCTCTTCTCTGGGGGCTGCATGCTGCGCCTTCTCCACATTGCTCCTGGGAGTGCGGTGACAGATGTGTGCAACCGCAGTTCTCTCTCAGGCAGAGGGAATGCTACGGCAAAGAGTATTTCGCCCCATGCGGGTATCATTCACCGTGCTGCGGAGCCTAGCTCAGGCAAGCAGCAGCAACATCCCCAAACCCAACTCAGATTTCCCAACGAATGCTGTGTTTTCCAAGGGCAGATGACAAGGCAAAGAGCCTTCGCTGTACGCGGGTTTCTCTCACCGTGAGACAGGGCTCAGGCAAGCAGCAGCAGCCCGCAGAACATTTCTCAGCGAATGCTGTGATTTCGCAGAGGCTTTGGCTTGGAGCGAACAGCATTTCGCCGCTGCTGCCTCAGCAAGGCTTCAGTCGCATCAGGGAGGAAGAGCTGCGGGAGAGCTGGTGCTTCTTGGGCCTTGCTTTCCCGGGCTCCAGGTTCGCGTCCTAGGTTTACCCTGCCAGGTGACACAGCCACAACCCTGCAGTAGCGTGCGGAACCTAGGATGGCACCCTATACACACTACCATCTCCCGGTGTGGGCAACGCTTGGCCTTTTACTCTGGCGCTCAGGCGGACTGGCAGACTAGCCCAGTGCTTTCCCCCCAGGAAAGGAGAGGTGACAGGATCCCTGCACACCGCCCGTGCACTGAATAGGGAGCTTTAGGGTACTGTCCCCACCCCTTCCCCTTAAACCCCGTACCTCCCCCATGCTTCCACATCATGGAGGAAGACGGCGTCTGACTCCCCGTTATTTCAGGGAGCTGTTTCTGCGAGTTCAGCATAGGCGCCTCGAGGCTAGCGCATGTCTGCCCCAGGGACAGGTGGCCAAAGAGCTGCTGTCTCCTGGGGCCCAGAGGCTCAGGACAGGCATGCTTTCTGCCCAGACTCCTTCCTAAGAGTGGAGCACGCGCCCTGCCCTACTCATCCCCTCCTCTCTCCGAAGCAGCCAGGTTTCCGTCTCTCTGCGCAGAGAGCGGGTGACACTTGTATTGCCACCGGCCGCTGTGCCTTCCAGAGCCGGCTCTCCTGCTTCGCAACCGTTTCCAGACCAGAAGGCCAACGGCTCCTGCTCTTGTCCCTGGGCAGCGTGCTGCACCTTCCACAGACATGCTCCTGGGGAGCGCAGTGAAAGACGTGTCCCTTTCCTTAAGCCTCTTTCCACAGGCGCAAGCGCGCTTCTCTCTCAGGCAGAGGGGTGCTAGGGCAAAGAGGATTTCGCTCCATGCGGGTATCTTCCACCATGCTGCAGAGACTAGCTCAGGCATTCACCTGCAGCATCGCACACATCCGATTCTGATTTCCCAACGAATGCTGTGCCTTCCCAAAGGAGATGCCCGGGCAAAGAGTCTTTCGCTGTATGCGGGTTTCTCCCACCGCGATACTGTGCTCAGCCAAGCAGCAGAAGAGCTCGCAGAACCGACTCTGATTTCCCAGCGACTGCTATGCTTTCCCAGTGGTTTTCAGCTTGGCGACTGGGAACTGCACTTTGCTGGTTGCTTCCTCAGCAATGCTTTGGTCATTCGCTCTGCCGCGGCAGCGAAGAAGAGTCGCGGGAGAGCTGCTGCCTCTTGGGCCTTGCTTTCCCGGACTCCAAGTTCGCGCCCGGGGTTCACCTTGCTAAGCCGAACTAAGCAGACACAGTCACAACCCTGCAGCAGCGTGCGTGGCCTAGCATGGCACTCTATGCCTAATACCATCTCCTGGGGGGTAGTTAAGGCTTTGCCTTTTGTTCCGGCATTCAGGCAGACTCGGGGTCTAGGCCAGTGCCTTCACTACAGGAGAGAGGAGGCGACAGGATCCCTGCACACGGCCCGTGCACTTGGATGGGAACTGTAGGGGACAGTCTCCACTCCATCCCCGGCACACCCCCTGCCACCCACATCGCTGCCACATCTTGGTGGAAGATGGCATCTGACTGCCCGTTTCTCCATGGGGTTGTTTCTGCGAGTTGCGGGTATGGCACCTGGTGGCAAGCCCAAGTCTGCCCTTGGTACAGCTGGCCAAGGAGATGCTGCCCCATGGGACCAGAGGCACAGGACAGGCCTGCCTTCTGCTCAGACTCCTTCATCAGAGTGGAGCACACGCCCCTGCTCTAGTCATCCCTTCATGTCTCCTTCGCAGCCAGGCTTCCATCTCTCCGCACAGGGAGCGGGGGACACTTGTCTTGCTACGGGCCTGCTGTTCGTGCCACAGCAGGCTATCCTGCTTCCCGAGCGTTTCCCGAACCAGAGGCCAACGGATCCTTCTCTTCTCTGGGGGCTGCATGCTGCGCCTTCTCCACATTGCTCCTGGGAGTGCGGTGACAGATGTGTGCAACCGCAGTTCTCTCTCAGGCAGAGGGAATGCTAGGGCAAAGAGTATTTCGCCCCATGCGGGTATCATTCACCGTGCTGCGGAGCCTAGCTCAGGCAAGCAGCAGCAACATCCCCAAACCCAACTCAGATTTCCCAAGGAATGCTGTGTTTTCCAAGGGCAGATGACAAGGCAAAGAGCGTTCGCTGTACGCGGGTTTCTCCCACCGTGAGACAGGGCTCAGGCAAGCAGCAGCAGCCCGCAGAACATTTCTCAGCGAATGCTGTGATTTCGCAGAGGCTTTGGCTTGGAGCGAACAGCATTTCGCCGCTGCTGCCTCAGCAAGGCTTCAGTCGCATCAGGGAGGAAGAGCTGCGGGAGAGCTGGTGCTTCTTGGGCCTTGCTTTCCCGGGCTCCAGGTTCGCGTCCTAGGTTTACCCTGCCAGGTGACACAGCCACAACCCTGCAGTAGCGTGCGGAACCTAGGATGGCACCCTATACACACTACCATCTCCCGGTGTGGGCATCGCTTGGCCTTTTACTCTGGCGCTCAGGCGGACTGGCAGACTAGCCCAGTGCTTTCCCCCCAGGAAAGGAGAGGTGACAGGATCCCTGCACACCGCCCGTGCACTGAATAGGGAGCTTTAGGGTACTGTCCCCACCCCTTCCCCTTAAACCCCGTACCTCCCCCATGCTTCCACATCATGGAGGAAGACGGCGTCTGACTCCCCGTTATTTCAGGGAGCTGTTTCTGCGAGTTCAGCATAGGCGCCTCGAGGCTAGCGCATGTCTGCCCCAGGGACAGGTGGCCAAAGAGCTGCTGTCTCCTGGGGCCCAGAGGCTCAGGACAGGCATGCTTTCTGCCCAGACTCCTTCCTAAGAGTGGAGCACGCGCCCTGCCCTACTCATCCCCTCCTCTCTCCGAAGCAGCCAGGTTTCCGTCTCTCTGCGCAGAGAGCGGGTGACACTTGTATTGCCACCGGCCGCTGTGCCTTCCAGGGCCGGCTCTCCTGCTTCGCAACCGTTTCCAGACCAGAAGGCCAACGGCTCCTGCTCTTGTCCCTGGGCAGCGTGCTGCACCTTCCACAGACATGCTCCTGGGGAGCGCAGTGAAAGACGTGTCCCTTTCCTTAAGCCTCTTTCCACAGGCGCAAGCGCGCTTCTCTCTCAGGCAGAGGGGTGCTAGGGCAAAGAGGATTTCGCTCCATGCGGGTATCTTCCACCATGCTGCAGAGACTAGCTCAGGCATTCAGCTGCAGCATCGCACACATCCGATTCTGATTTCCCAACGAATGCTGTGCCTTCCCAAAGGAGATGCCCGGGCAAAGAGTCTTTCGCTGTATGCGGGTTTCTCCCACCGCGATACTGTGCTCAGCCAAGCAGCAGAAGAGCTCGCAGAACCGACTCTGATTTCCCAGCGACTGCTATGCTTTCCCAGTGGTTTTCAGCTTGGCGACTGGGAACTGCACTTTGCTGGTTGCTTCCTCAGCAATGCTTTGGTCATTCGCTCTGCCGCGGCAGCGAAGAAGAGTCGCGGGAGAGCTGCTGCCTCTTGGGCCTTGCTTTCCCGGACTCCAAGTTCGCGCCCGGGGTTCACCTTGCTAAGCCAAACTAAGCAGACACAGTCACAACCCTGCAGCAGCGTGCGTGGCCTAGCATGGCACTCTATGCCTAATACCATCTCCTGGGGGGTAGTTAAGGCTTTGCCTTTTGTTCCGGCATTCAGGCAGACTCGGGGTCTAGGCCAGTGCCTTCACTACAGGAGAGAGGAGGCGACAGGATCCCTGCACACGGCCCGTGCACTTGGATGGGAACTGTAGGGGACAGTCTCCACTCCATCCCCGGCACACCCCCTGCCACCCACATCGCTGCCACATCTTGGTGGAAGATGGCATCTGACTGCCCGTTTCTCCATGGGGTTGTTTCTGCGAGTTGCGGGTATGGCACCTGGTGGCAAGCCCAAGTCTGCCCTTGGTACAGCTGGCCAAGGAGATGCTGCCCCATGGGACCAGAGGCACAGGACAGGCCTGCCTTCTGCTCAGACTCCTTCCTCAGAGTGGAGCACACGCCCCTGCTCTAGTCATCCCTTCATGTCTCCTTCGCAGCCAGGCTTCCATCTCTCCGCACAGGGAGCGGGGGACACGTGTCTTGCTACGGGCCTGCTGTTCGTGCCACAGCAGGCTATCCTGCTTCCCGAGCGTTTCCCGAACCAGAGGCCAACGGATCCTTCTCTTCTCTGGGGGCTGCATGCTGCGCCTTCTCCACATTGCTCCTGGGAGTGCGGTGACAGATGTGTGCAACCGCAGTTCTCTCTCAGGCAGAGGGAATGCTAGGGCAAAGAGTATTTCGCCCCATGCGGGTATCATTCACCGTGCTGCGGAGCCTAGCTCAGGCAAGCAGCAGCAACATCCCCAAACCCAACTCAGATTTCCCAAGGAATGCTGTGTTTTCCAAGGGCAGATGACAAGGCAAAGAGCCTTCGCTGTACGCGGGTTTCTCCCACCGTGAGACAGGGCTCAGGCAAGCAGCAGCAGCCCGCAGAACATTTCTCAGCGAATGCTGTGATTTCGCAGAGGCTTTGGCTTGGAGCGAACAGCATTTCGCCGCTGCTGCCTCAGCAAGGCTTCAGTCGCATCAGGGAGGAAGAGCTGCGGGAGAGCTGGTGCTTCTTGGGCCTTGCTTTCCCGGGCTCCAGGTTCGCGTCCTAGGTTTACCCTGCCAGGTGACACAGCCACAACCCTGCAGTAGCGTGCGGAACCTAGGATGGCACCCTATACACACTACCATCTCCCGGTGTGGGCATCGCTTGGCCTTTTACTCTGGCGCTCAGGCGGACTGGCAGACTAGCCCAGTGCTTTCCCCCCAGGAAAGGAGAGGTGACAGGATCCCTGCACACCGCCCGTGCACTGAATAGGGAGCTTTAGGGTACTGTCCCCACCCCTTCCCCTTAAACCCCGTACCTCCCCCATGCTTCCACATCATGGAGGAAGACGGCGTCTGACTCCCCGTTATTTCAGGGAGCTGTTTCTGCGAGTTCAGCATAGGCGCCTCGAGGCTAGCGCATGTCTGCCCCAGGGACAGGTGGCCAAAGAGCTGCTGTCTCCTGGGGCCCAGAGGCTCAGGACAGGCATGCTTTCTGCCCAGACTCCTTCCTAAGAGTGGAGCACGCGCCCTGCCCTACTCATCCCCTCCTCTCTCCGAAGCAGCCAGGTTTCCGTCTCTCTGCGCAGAGAGCGGGTGACACTTGTATTGCCACCGGCCGCTGTGCCTTCCAGGGCCGGCTCTCCTGCTTCGCAACCGTTTCCAGACCAGAAGGCCAACGGCTCCTGCTCTTGTCCCTGGGCAGCGTGCTGCACCTTCCACAGACATGCTCCTGGGGAGCGCAGTGAAAGACGTGTCCCTTTCCTTAAGCCTCTTTCCACAGGCGCAAGCGCGCTTCTCTCTCAGGCAGAGGGGTGCTAGGGCAAAGAGGATTTCGCTCCATGCGGGTATCTTCCACCATGCTGCAGAGACTAGCTCAGGCATTCAGCTGCAGCATCGCACACATCCGATTCTGATTTCCCAACGAATGCTGTGCCTTCCCAAAGGAGATGCCCGGGCAAAGAGTCTTTCGCTGTATGCGGGTTTCTCCCACCGCGATACTGTGCTCAGCCAAGCAGCAGAAGAGCTCGCAGAACCGACTCTGATTTCCCAGCGACTGCTATGCTTTCCCAGTGGTTTTCAGCTTGGCGACTGGGAACTGCACTTTGCTGGTTGCTTCCTCAGCAATGCTTTGGTCATTCGCTCTGCCGCGGCAGCGAAGAAGAGTCGCGGGAGAGCTGCTGCCTCTTGGGCCTTGCTTTCCCGGACTCCAAGTTCGCGCCCGGGGTTCACCTTGCTAAGCCGAACTAAGCAGACACAGTCACAACCCTGCAGCAGCGTGCGTGGCCTAGCATGGCACTCTATGCCTAATACCATCTCCTGGGGGGTAGTTAAGGCTTTGCCTTTTGTTCCGGCATTCAGGCAGACTCGGGGTCTAGGCCAGTGCCTTCACTACAGGAGAGAGGAGGCGACAGGATCCCTGCACACGGCCCGTGCACTTGGATGGGAACTGTAGGGGACAGTCTCCACTCCATCCCCGGCACACCCCCTGCCACCCACATCGCTGCCACATCTTGGTGGAAGATGGCATCTGACTGCCCGTTTCTCCATGGGGTTGTTTCTGCGAGTTGCGGGTATGGCACCTGGTGGCAAGCCCAAGTCTGCCCTTGGTACAGCTGGCCAAGGAGATGCTGCCCCATGGGACCAGAGGCACAGGACAGGCCTGCCTTCTGCTCAGACTCCTTCCTCAGAGTGGAGCACACGCCCCTGCTCTAGTCATCCCTTCATGTCTCCTTCGCAGCCAGGCTTCCATCTCTCCGCACAGGGAGCGGGGGACACTTGTCTTGCTACGGGCCTGCTGTTCGTGCCACAGCAGGCTATCCTGCTTCCCGAGCGTTTCCCGAACCAGAGGCCAACGGATCCTTCTCTTCTCTGGGGGCTGCATGCTGCGCCTTCTCCACATTGCTCCTGGGAGTGCGGTGACAGATGTGTGCAACCGCAGTTCTCTCTCAGGCAGAGGGAATGCTAGGGCAAAGAGTATTTCGCCCCATGCGGGTATCATTCACCGTGCTGCGGAGCCTAGCTCAGGCAAGCAGCAGCAACATCCCCAAACCCAACTCAGATTTCCCAAGGAATGCTGTGTTTTCCAAGGGCAGATGACAAGGCAAAGAGCCTTCGCTGTACGCGGGTTTCTCTCACCGTGAGACAGGGCTCAGGCAAGCAGCAGCAGCCCGCAGAACATTTCTCAGCGAATGCTGTGATTTCGCAGAGGCTTTGGCTTGGAGCGAACAGCACTTCGCCGCTGCTGCCTCAGCAAGGCTTCAGTCGCATCAGGGAGGAAGAGCTGCGGGAGAGCTGGTGCTTCTTGGGCCTTGCTTTCCCGGGCTCCATGTTCGCGTCCTAGGTTTACCCTGCCAGGTGACACAGCCACAACCCTGCAGTAGCGTGCGGAACCTAGGATGGCACCCTATACACACTACCATCTCCCGGTGTGGGCAACGCTTGGCCTTTTACTCTGGCGCTCAGGCGGACTGGCAGACTAGCCCAGTGCTTTCCCCCCAGGAAAGGAGAGGTGACAGGATCCCTGCACACCGCCCGTGCACTGAATAGGGAGCTTTAGGGTACTGTCCCCACCCCTTCCCCTTAAACCCCGTACCTCCCCCATGCTTCCACATCATGGAGGAAGACGGCGTCTGACTCCCCGTTATTTCAGGGAGCTGTTTCTGCGAGTTCAGCATAGGCGCCTCGAGGCTAGCGCATGTCTGCCCCAGGGACAGGTGGCCAAAGAGCTGCTGTCTCCTGGGGCCCAGAGGCTCAGGACAGGCATGCTTTCTGCCCAGACTCCTTCCTAAGAGTGGAGCACGCGCCCTGCCCTACTCATCCCCTCCTCTCTCCGTAGCAGCCAGGTTTCCGTCTCTCTGCACAGGGAGCGGGTGACACTTGTATTGCAACCGGCCGCTGTGCCTGCCAGGGCCGGCTCTCCTGCTTCGCAACCGTTTCCAGACCAGAAGGCCAAAGGCTCCTGCTCTTGTCCCTGGGCAGCGTGCTGCACCTTCCACAGACATGCTCCTGGGGAGCGCAGTGAAAGACGTGTCCCTTTCCTTAAGCCTCTTTCCACAGGCGCAAGCGCGCTTCTCTCTCAGGGAGAGGGGTGCTAGGGCAAAGAGGATTTCGCTCCATGCGGGTATCTTCCACCATGCTGCAGAGACTAGCTCAGGCATTCAGCTGCAGCATCGCACACATCCGATTCTGATTTCCCAACGAATGCTGTGCCTTCCCAAAGGAGATGCCCGGGCAAAGAGTCTTTCGCTGTATGCGGGTTTCTCCCACCGCGAGACAGAGCTCAGGCAAGCAGCAGAAGAGCCCGCAGAACCGACTCTGATTTCTGAGCGACTGCTATGCTTTCCCAGAGGTTTTCAGCTTGGCCGGAACTGCACTTTGCTGGCTGCTTCCTCAGCAATGCTTTGGTCATTCGCTCTGCCGCGGCAGCGAAGAAGAATTACGGGAGATCTGCTGCCTCTTGTGACTTGCTTTCCCGGACTCCTAGTTCGCGCCCAGGGTTCACCTTTCTAAGCCGAACTAAGCAGACACAGTCACAACCCTGCAGCAGCGTGCGTGGCCTAGCATGGCACTCTATGTCTATTACCATCTCCTGGGGCTAGTTAAGGCTTTGCCTTTTGTTCCGGCATTCAGGCAGACTCGGGGTCTAGGCCAGTGCCTTCACCACAGGAGAGAGGTGGAGACAGGATCCCTGCACACGGCCCGTGCACTTGGATGGGAACTGTAGGGGACAGTCTCCACTCCATCCCCGGCACACCCCCTGCCACCCACATCGCTGCCACATCTTGGTGGAAGACGGCATCTGACTGCCCGTTTCTCCATGGGGTTGTTTCTGCGAGTTGCGGGTATGGCACCTGGTGGCAAGCCCAAGTCTGCCCTTGGTACAGCTGGCCAAGGAGATGCTGCCCCATGGGACCAGAGGCACAGGACAGGCCTGCCTTCTGCTCAGACTCCTTCCTCAGAGTGGAGCACACGCCCCTGCTCTAGTCATCCCTTCATGTCTCCTTCGCAGCCTGGCTTCCATCTCTCCGCACAGGGAGCGGGGGACACTTGTCTTGCTACGGGCCTGCTGTTCGTGCCACAGCAGGCTAGTCTGCTTCCCGAGCGTTTCCCGAACCAGAGGCCAACGGATCCTTCTCTTCTCTGGGGGCTGCATGCTGCGCCTTCCCCACATTGCTCCTGGGAGTGCGGTGACAGATGTGTGCAACCTCAGTTCTCTCTCAGGTAGAGGGAATGCTAGGGCAAAGAGTATTTCACCCCATGCGGGTATCATTCACCGTGCTGCGGAGCCTAGCTCAGGCAAGCAGCAGCAACATCCCCAAACCCAACTCAGATTTTCCAACGAATGCTGTGTTTTCCAAGGGTAGATGACAAGGCAAAGAGCCTTGGCTGTACGCGGGTTTCTCCCACCGTGAGACAGGGCTCAGGCAAGCAGCAGCAGCCCGCAGAACATTTCTCAGCGAATGCTGTGATTTCGCAGAGGCTTTGGCTTGGAGCGAACAGCACTTCGCCGCTGCTGCCTCAGCAAGGCTTCAGTCGCATCAGGGAGGAAGAGCTGCGGGAGAGCTGGTGCTTCTTGGGCCTTGCTTTCCCGGGCTCCATGTTCGCGTCCTAGGTTTACCCTGCCAGGTGACACAGCCACAACCCTGCAGTAGCGTGCGGAACCTAGGATGGCACCCTATACACACTACCATCTCCCGGTGTGGGCAACGCTTGGCCTTTTACTCTGGCGCTCAGGCGGACTGGCAGACTAGCCCAGTGCTTTCCCCCCAGGAAAGGAGAGGTGACAGGATCCCTGCACACCGCCCGTGCACTGAATAGGGAGCTTTAGGGTACTGTCCCCACCCCTTCCCCTTAAACCCCGTACCTCCCCCATGCTTCCACATCATGGAGGAAGACGGCGTCTGACTCCCCGTTATTTCAGGGAGCTGTTTCTGCGAGTTCAGCATAGGCGCCTCGAGGCTAGCGCATGTCTGCCCCAGGACAGGTGGCCAAAGAGCTGCTGTCTCCTGGGGCCCAGAGGCTCAGGACAGGCATGCTTTCTGCCCAGACTCCTTCCTAAGAGTGGAGCACGCGCCCTGCCCTACTCATCCCCTCCTCTCTCCGTAGCAGCCAGGTTTCCGTCTCTCTGCACAGGGAGCGGGTGACACTTGTATTGCAACCGGCCGCTGTGCCTGCCAGGGCCGGCTCTCCTGCTTCGCAACCGTTTCCAGACCAGAAGGCCAAAGGCTCCTGCTCTTGTCCCTGGGCAGCGTGCTGCACCTTCCACAGACATGCTCCTGGGGAGCGCAGTGAAAGACGTGTCCCTTTCCTTAAGCCTCTTTCCACAGGCGCAAGCGCGCTTCTCTCTCAGGCAGAGGGGTGCTAGGGCAAAGAGGATTTCGCTCCATGCGGGTATCTTCCACCATGCTGCAGAGACTAGCTCAGGCATTCAGCTGCAGCATCGCACACATCCGATTCTGATTTCCCAACGAATGCTGTGCCTTCCCAAAGGAGATGCCCGGGCAAAGAGTCTTTCGCTGTATGCGGGTTTCTCCCACCGCGAGACAGAGCTCAGGCAAGCAGCAGAAGAGCCCGCAGAACCGACTCTGATTTCTGAGCGACTGCTATGCTTTCCCAGAGGTTTTCAGCTTGGCCGGAACTGCACTTTGCTGGCTGCTTCCTCAGCAATGCTTTGGTCATTCGCTCTGCCGCGGCAGCGAAGAAGAATTACGGGAGATCTGCTGCCTCTTGTGACTTGCTTTCCCGGACTCCTAGTTCGCGCCCAGGGTTCACCTTTCTAAGCCGAACTAAGCAGACACAGTCACAACCCTGCAGCAGCGTACGTGGCGTAGCATGGCACTCTATGTCTATTACCATCTACTGGGGCTAGTTAAGGCTTTGCCTTTTGTTCCGGCATTCAGGCAGACTCGGGGTCTAGGCCAGTGCCTTCACCACAGGAGAGAGGTGGAGACAGGATCCCTGCACACGGCCCGTGCACTTGGATGGGAACTGTAGGGGACAGTCTCCACTCCATCCCCGGCACACCCCCTGCCACCCACATCGCTGCCACATCTTGGTGGAAGACGGCATCTGACTGCCCGTTTCTCCATGGGGTTGTTTCTGCGAGTTGCGGGTATGGCACCTGGTGGCAAGCCCAAGTCTGCCCTTGGTACAGCTGGCCAAGGAGATGCTGCCCCATGGGACCAGAGGCACAGGACAGGCCTGCCTTCTGCTCAGACTCCTTCCTCAGAGTGGAGCACACGCCCCTGCTCTAGTCATCCCTTCATGTCTCCTTCGCAGCCAGGCTTCCATCTCTCCGCACAGGGAGCGGGGGACACTTGTCTTGCTACGGGCCTGCTGTTCGTGCCACAGCAGGCTAGTCTGCTTCCCGAGCGTTTCCCGAACCAGAGGCCAACGGATCCTTCTCTTCTCTGGGGGCTGCATGCTGCGCCTTCCCCACATTGCTCCTGGGAGTGCGGTGACAGATGTGTGCAACCTCAGTTCTCTCTCAGGTAGAGGGAATGCTAGGGCAAAGAGTATTTCACCCCATGCGGGTATCATTCACCGTGCTGCGGAGCCTAGCTCAGGCAAGCAGCAGCAACATCCCCAAACCCAACTCAGATTTTCCAACGAATGCTGTGTTTTCCAAGGGCAGATGACAAGGCAAAGAGCCTTGGCTGTACGCGGGTTTCTCCCACCGTGAGACAGGGCTCAGGCAAGCAGCAGCAGCCCGCAGAACATTTCTCAGCGAATGCTGTGATTTCGCAGAGGCTTTGGCTTGGAGCGAACAGCATTTCGCCGCTGCTGCCTCAGCAAGGCTTCAGTCGCATCAGGGAGGAAGAGCTGCGGGAGAGCTGGTGCTTCTTGGGCCTTGCTTTCCCGGGCTCCAGGTTCGCGTCCTAGGTTTACCCTGCCAGGTGACACAGCCACAACCCTGCAGTAGCGTGCGGAACCTAGGATGGCACCCTATACACACTACCATCTCCCGGTGTGGGCATCGCTTGGCCTTTTACTCTGGCGCTCAGGCGGACTGGCAGTCTAGCCCAGTGCTTTCCCCCCAGGAAAGGAGAGGTGACAGGATCCCTGCACACCGCCCGTGCACTGAATAGGGAGCTTTAGGGTACTGTCCCCACCCCTTCCCCTTAAACCCCGTACCTCCCCCATGCTCCCACATCATGGAGGAAGACGGCGTCTGACTCCCCGTTATTTCAGGGAGCTGTTTCTGCGAGTTCAGCATAGGCGCCTCGAGGCTAGCGCATGTCTGCCCCAGGGACAGGTGGCCAAAGAGCTGCTGTCTCCTGGGGCCCAGAGGCTCAGGACAGGCATGCTTTCTGCCCAGACTCCTTCCTAAGAGTGGAGCACGCGCCCTGCCCTACTCATCCCCTCCTCTCTCCGTAGCAGCCAGGTTTCCGTCTCTCTGCACAGGGAGCGGGTGACACTTGTATTGCAACCGGCCGCTGTGCCTGCCAGGGCCGGCTCTCCTGCTTCGCAACCGTTTCCAGACCAGAAGGCCAACGGCTCCTGCTCTTGTCCCTGGGCAGCGTGCTGCACCTTCCACAGACATGCTCCTGGGGAGCGCAGTGAAAGACGTGTCCCTTTCCTTAAGCCTCTTTCCACAGGCGCAAGCGCGCTTCTCTCTCAGGCAGAGGGGTGCTAGGGCAAAGAGGATTTCGCTCCATGCGGGTATCTTCCACCATGCTGCAGAGACTAGCTCAGGCATTCAGCTGCAGCATCGCACACATCCGATTCTGATTTCCCAACGAATGCTGTGCCTTCCCAAAGGAGATGCCCGGGCAAAGAGTCTTTCGCTGTATGCGGGTTTCTCCCACCGCGATACTGTGCTCAGCCAAGCAGCAGAAGAACTCGCAGAACCGACTCTGATTTCCCAGCGACTGCTATGCTTTCCCAGTGGTTTTCAGCTTGGCGACTGGGAACTGCACTTTGCTGGTTGCTTCCTCAGCAATGCTTTGGTCATTCGCTCTGCCGCGGCAGCGAAGAAGAGTCGCGGGAGAGCTGCTGCCTCTTGGGCCTTGCTTTCCCGGACTCCAAGTTCGCGCCCGGGGTTCACCTTGCTAAGCCGAACTAAGCAGACACAGTCACAACCCTGCAGCAGCGTGCGTGGCCTAGCATGGCACTCTATGCCTATTACCATCTCCTGGGGGGTAGTTAAGGCTTTGCCTTTTGTTCCGGCATTCAGGCAGACTCGGGGTCTAGGCCAGTGCCTTCACTACAGGAGAGAGGAGGCGACAGGATCCCTGCACACGGCCCGTGCACTTGGATGGGAACTTTAGGGGACAGTCTCCACTCCATCCCCGGCACACCCCCTGCCACCCACATCGCTGCCACATCTTGGTGGAAGATGGCATCTGACTGCCCGTTTCTCCATGGGGTTGTTTCTGCGAGTTGCGGGTATGGCACCTGGTGGCAAGCCCAAGTCTGCCTTTGGTACAGCTGGCCAAGGAGATGCTGCCCCATGGGACCAGAGGCACAGGACAGGCCTGCCTTCTGCTCAGACTCCTTCCTCAGAGTGGAGCCCACGCCCCTGCTCTACTCATCCCTTCATGTCTCCTTCGCAGCCAGGCTTCCATCTCTCCGCACAGGGAGCGGGGGACACGTGTCTTGCTACGGGCCTGCTGTTCGTGCCACAGCAGGCTATCCTGCTTCCCGAGCGTTTCCCGAACCAGAGGCCAACGGATCCTTCTCTTCTCTGGGGGCTGCATGCTGCGCCTTCTCCACATTGCTCCTGGGAGTGCGGTGACAGATGTGTGCAACCACAGTTCTCTCTCAGGCAGAGGGAATGCTAGGGCAAAGAGTATTTCGCCCCATGCGGGTATATTTCACCGTGCTGCGGAGCCTAGCTCAGGCAAGCAGCAGCAACATCCCCAAACCCAACTCAGATTTCCCAACGAATGCTGTGTTTTCCAAGGGCAGATGACAAGGCAAAGAGCCTTCGCTGTACGCGGGTATCTCCCACCGTGAGACAGGGCTCAGGCAAGCAGCAGCAGCCCGCAGAACATTTCTCAGCGAATGCTGTGATTTCGCAGAGGCTTTGGCTTGGAGCGAACAGCACTTCGCCGCTGCTGCCTCAGCAAGGCTTCAGTTGCATCAGGGAGGAAGAGCTGCGGGAGAGCTGGTGCTTCTTGGGCCTTGCTTTCCCGGGCTCCAGGTTCGCGTCCTAGGTTTACCCTGCCAGGTGACACAGCCACAACCCTGCAGTAGCGTGCGGAACCTAGGATGGCACCCTATACACACTACCATCTCCCGGTGTGGGCAACGCTTGGCCTTTTACTCTGGCGCTCAGGCGGACTGGCAGACTAGCCCAGTGCTTTCCCCCCAGGAAAGGAGAGGTGACAGGATCCCTGCACACCGCCCGTGCACTGAATAGGGAGCTTTAGGGTACTGTCCCCACCCCTTCCCCTTAAACCCCGTACCTCCCCCATGCTTCCAAATCATGGAGGAAGACGGCGTCTGACTCCCCGTTATTTCAGGGAGCTGTTTCTGCGAGTTCAGCATAGGCGCCTCGAGGCTAGCGCATGTCTGCCCCAGGGACAGGTGGCCAAAGAGCTGCTGTCTCCTGGGGCCCAGAGGCTCAGGACAGGCATGCTTTCTGCCCAGACTCCTTCCTAAGAGTGGAGCACGCGCCCTGCCCTACTCATCCCCTCCTCTCTCCGTAGCAGCCAGGTTTCCGTCTCTCTGCACAGGGAGCGGGTGACACTTCTATTGCAACCGGCCGCTGTGCCTGCCAGGGCCGGCTCTCCTGCGTCGCAACCGTTTCCAGACCAGAAGGCCAACTGCTCCTGCTCTTGTCCCTGGGCAGCGTGCTGCACCTTCCACAGACATGCTCCTGGGGAGCGCAGTGAAAGACGTGTCCCTTTCCTTAAGCCTCTTTCCACAGGCGCAAGCGCGCTTCTCTCTCAGGCAGAGGGGTGCTAGGGCAAAGAGGATTTCGCTCCATGCGGGTATCTTCCACCATGCTGCAGAGACTAGCTCAGGCATTCAGCTGCAGCATCGCACACATCCGATTCTGATTTCCCAACGAATGCTGTGTCTTCCCAAAGGAGATGCCCGGGCAAAGAGTCTTTCGCTGTATGCGGGTTTCTCCCACCGCGATACTGTGCTCAGCCAAGCAGCAGAAGAGCTCGCAGAACCGACTCTGATTTCCCAGCGACTGCTATGCTTTCCCAGTGGTTTTCAGCTTGGCGACTTGGAACTGCACTTTGCTGGTTGCTTCCTCAGCAATGCTTTGGTCATTCGCTCTGCCGCGGCAGGGAAGAAGAGTCGCGGGAGAGCTGCTGCCTCTTGGGCCTTGCTTTCCCGGACTCCAAGTTCGCGCCCGGGGTTCACCTTGCTAAGCCGAACTAAGCAGACACAGTCACAACCCTGCAGCAGCGTGCGTGGCCTAGCATGGCACTCTATGCCTAATACCATCTCCTGGGGGGTAGTTAAGGCTTTGCCTTTGGTTCCGGCATTCAGGCAGACTCGGGGTCTAGGCCAGTGCCTTCACTACAGGAGAGAGGAGGCGACAGGATCCCTGCACACGGCCCGTGCACTTGGATGGGAACTTTAGGGGACAGTCTCCACTCCATCCCCGGCACACCCCCTGCCACCCACATCGCTGCCACATCTTGGTGGAAGATGGCATCTGACTGCCCGTTTCTCCATGGGGTTGTTTCTGCGAGTTGCGGGTATGGCACCTGGTGGCAAGCCCAAGTCTGCCCTTGGTACAGCTGGCCAAGGAGATGCTGCCCCATGGGACCAGAGGCACAGGACAGGCCTGCCTTCTGCTCAGACTCCTTCCTCAGAGTGGAGCACACGCCCCTGCTCTAGTCATCCCTTCATGTCTCCTTCGCAGCCAGGCTTCCATCTGTCCGCACAGGGAGCGGGGGACACGTGTCTTGCTACGGGCCTGCTGTTCGTGCCACAGCAGGCTATCCTGCTTCCCGAGCGTTTCCCGAACCAGAGGCCAACGGATCCTTCTCTTCTCTGGGGGCTGCATGCTGCGCCTTCTCCACATTGCTCCTGGGAGTGCGGTGACAGATGTGTGCAACCACAGTTCTCTCTCAGGCAGAGGGAATGCTAGGGCAAAGAGTATTTCGCCCCATGCGGGTATCATTCACCGTGCTGCGGAGCCTAGCTCAGGCAAGCAGCAGCAACATCCCCAAACCCAACTCAGATTTCCCAAGGAATGCTGTGTTTTCCAAGGGCAGATGACAAGGCAAAGAGCCTTCGCTGTACGCGGGTTTCTCCCACCGTGAGACAGGGCTCAGGCAAGCAGCAGCAGCCCGCAGAACATTTCTCAGCGAATGCTGTGATTTCGCAGAGGCTTTGGCTTGGAGCGAACAGCACTTCGCCGCTGCTGCCTCAGCAAGGCTTCAGTCGCATCAGGGAGGAAGAGCTGCGGGAGAGCTGGTGCTTCTTGGGCCTTGCTTTCCCGGGCTCCATGTTCGCGTCCTAGGTTTACCCTGCCAGGTGACACAGCCACAACCCTGCAGTAGCGTGCGGAACCTAGGATGGCACCCTATACACACTACCATCTCCCGGTGTGGGCAACGCTTGGCCTTTTACTCTGGCGCTCAGGCGGACTGGCAGACTAGCCCAGTGCTTTCCCCCCAGGAAAGGAGAGGTGACAGGATCCCTGCACACCGCCCGTGCACTGAATAGGGAGCTTTAGGGTACTGTCCCCACCCTTCCCCTTAAACCCCGTACCTCCCCCATGCTTCCACATCATGGAGGAAGACGGCGTCTGACTCCCCGTTATTTCAGGGAGCTGTTTCTGCGAGTTCAGCATAGGCGCCTCGAGGCTAGCGCATGTCTGCCCCAGGGTCAGGTGGCCAAAGAGCTGCTGTCTCCTGGGGCCCAGAGGCTCAGGACAGGCATGCTTTCTGCCCAGACTCCTTCCTAAGAGTGGAGCACGCGCCCTGCCCTACTCATCCCCTCCTCTCTCCGTAGCAGCCAGGTTTCCGTCTCTCTGCACAGGGAGCGGGTGACACTTGTATTGCAACCGGCCGCTGTGCCTGCCAGGGCCGGCTCTCCTGCTTCGCAACCGTTTCCAGACCAGAAGGCCAACGGCTCCTGCTCTTGTCCCTGGGCAGCGTGCTGCACCTTCCACAGACATGCTCCTGGGGAGCGCAGTGAAAGACGTGTCCCTTTCCTTAAGCCTCTTTCCACAGGCGCAATCGCGCTTCTCTCTCAGGCAGAGGGGTGCTAGGGCAAAGAGGATTTCGCTCCATGCGGGTATCTTCCACCATGCTGCAGAGACTAGCTCAGGCATTCAGCTGCAGCATCGCACACATCCGATTCTGATTTCCCAACGAATGCTGTGCCTTCCCAAAGGAGATGCCCGGGCAAAGAGTCTTTCGCTGTATGCGGGTTTCTCCCACCGCGATACTGTGCTCAGCCAAGCAGCAGAAGAGCTCGCAGAACCGACTCTGATTTCCCAGCGACTGCTATGCTTTCCCAGTGGTTTTCAGCTTGGCGACTGGGAACTGCACTTTGCTGGTTGCTTCCTCAGCAATGCTTTGGTCATTCGCTCTGCCGCGGCAGCGAAGAAGAGTCGCGGGAGAGCTGCTGCCTCTTGGGCCTTGCTTTCCCGGACTCCAAGTTCGCGCCCGGGGTTCACCTTGCTAAGCCGAACTAAGCAGACACAGTCACAACCCTGCAGCAGCGTGCGTGGCCTAGCATGGCACTCTATGCCTAATACCATCTCCTGGGGGGTAGTTAAGGCTTTGCCTTTTGTTCCGGCATTCAGGCAGACTCGGGGTCTAGGCCAGTGCCTTCACTACAGGAGAGAGGAGGCGACAGGATCCCTGCACACGGCCCGTGCACTTGGATGGGAACTTTAGGGGACAGTCTCCACTCCATCCCCGGCACACCCCCTGCCACCCACATCGCTGCCACATCTTGGTGGAAGATGGCATCTGACTGCCCGTTTCTCCATGGGGTTGTTTCTGCGAGTTGCGGGTATGGCACCTGGTGGCAAGCCCAAGTCTGCCCTTGGTACAGCTGGCCAAGGAGATGCTGCCCCATGGGACCAGAGGCACAGGACAGGCCTGCCTTCTGCTCAGACTCCTTCCTCAGAGTGGAGCCCACGCCCCTGCTCTACTCATCCCTTCATGTCTCCTTCGCAGCCAGGCTTCCATCTCTCCGCACAGGGAGCGGGGGACACGTGTCTTGCTACGGGCCTGCTGTTCGTGCCACAGCAGGCTATCCTGCTTCCCGAGCGTTTCCCGAACCAGAGGCCAACGGATCCTTCTCTTCTCTGGGGGCTGCATGCTGCGCCTTCTCCACATTGCTCCTGGGAGTGCGGTGACAGATGTGTGCAACCACAGTTCTCTCTCAGGCAGAGGGAATGCTAGGGCAAAGAGTATTTCGCCCCATGCGGGTATCATTCACCGTGCTGCGGAGCCTAGCTCAGGCAAGCAGCAGCAACATCCCCAAACCCAACTCAGATTTCCCAACGAATGCTGTGTTTTCCAAGGGCAGATGACAAGGCAAAGAGCCTTCGCTGTACGCGGGTTTCTCCCACCGTGAGACAGGGCTCAGGCAAGCAGCAGCAGCCCGCAGAACATTTCTCAGCGAATGCTGTGATTTCGCAGAGGCTTTGGCTTGGAGCGAACAGCACTTCGCCGCTGCTGCCTCAGCAAGGCTTCAGTCGCATCAGGGAGGAAGAGCTGCGGGAGAGCTGGTGCTTCTTGGGCCTTGCTTTCCCGGGCTCCAGGTTCGCGTCCTAGGTTTACCCTGCCAGGTGACACAGCCACAACCCTGCAGTAGTGTGCGGAACCTAGGATGGCACCCTATACACACTACCATCTCCCGGTGTGGGCAACGCTTGGCCTTTTACTCTGGCGCTCAGGCGGACTGGCAGACTAGCCCAGTGCTTTCCCCCCAGGAAAGGAGAGGTGACAGGATCCCTGCACACCGCCCGTGCACTGAATAGGGAGCTTTAGGGTACTGTCCCCACCCCTTCCCCTTAAACCCCGTACCTCCCCCATGCTTCCACATCATGGAGGAAGACGGCGTCTGACTCCCCGTTATTTCAGGGAGCTGTTTCTGCGAGTTCAGCATAGGCGCCTCGAGGCTAGCGCATGTCTGCCCCAGGGACAGGTGGCCAAAGAGCTGCTGTCTCCTGGGGCCCAGAGGCTCAGGACAGGCATGCTTTCTGCCCAGACTCCTTCCTAAGAGTGGAGCACGCCCCCTGCCCTACTCATCCCCTCCTCTCTCCGAAGCAGCCAGGTTTCCGTCTCTCTGCGCAGAGAGCGGGTGACACTTGTATTGCCACCGGCCGCTGTGCCTTCCAGAGCCGGCTCTCCTGCTTCGCAACCGTTTCCAGACCAGAAGGCCAACGGCTCCTGCTCTTCTGCCAGGGCAGCGTGCTGCACCTTCCACAGACATGCTCCTGGGGAGCGCAGTGAAAGACGTGTCCCTTTCCTTAAGCCTCTTTCCACAGGCGCAAGCGCGCTTCTCTCTCAGGCAGAGGGGTGCTAGGGCAAAGAGGATTTCGCTCCATGCGGGTATCTTCCACCATGCTGCAGAGACTAGCTCAGGCATTCAGCTGCAGCATCGCACACATCCGATTCTGATTTCCCAACGAATGCTGTGCCTTCCCAAAGGAGATGCCCGGGCAAAGAGTCTTTCGCTGTATGCGGGTTTCTCCCACCGCGATACTGTGCTCAGCCAAGCAGCAGAAGAGCTCGCAGAACCGACTCTGATTTCCCAGCGACTGCTATGCTTTCCCAGTGGTTTTCAGCTTGGCGACTGGGAACTGCACTTTGCTGGTTGCTTCCTCAGCAATGCTTTGGTCATTCGCTCTGCCGCGGCAGCGAAGAAGAGTCGCGGGAGAGCTGCTGCCTCTTGGGCCTTGCTTTCCCGGACTCCAAGTTCGCGCCCGGGGTTCACCTTGCTAAGCCGAACTAAGCAGACACAGTCACAACCCTGCAGCAGCGTGCGTGGCCTAGCATGGCACTCTATGCCTAATACCATCTCCTGGGGGGTAGTTAAGGCTTTGCCTTTTGTTCCGGCATTCAGGCAGACTCGGGGTCTAGGCCAGTGCCTTCACTACAGGAGAGAGGAGGCGACAGGATCCCTGCACACGGCCCGTGCACTTGGATGGGAACTTTAGGGGACAGTCTCCACTCCATCCCCGGCAAACCCCCTGCCACCCACATAGCTGCCACATCTTAGTGGAAGATGGCATCTGACTGCCCGTTTCTCCATGGGGTTGTTTCTGCGAGTTGCGGGTATGGCACCTGGTGGCAAGCCCAAGTCTGCCCTTGGTACAGCTGGCCAAGGAGATGCTGCCCCATGGGACCAGAGGCACAGGACAGGCCTGCCTTCTGCTCAGACTCCTTCCTCAGAGTGGAGCACACGCCCCTGCTCTAGTCATCCCTTCATGTCTCCTTCGCAGCCAGGCTTCCATCTCTCCGCACAGGGATCGGGGGACACGTGTCTTGCTACGGGCCTGCTGTTCGTGCCACAGCAGGCTATCCTGCTTCCCGAGCGTTTCCCGAACCAGAGGCCAACGGATCCTTCTCTTCTCTGGGGGCTGCATGCTGCGCCTTCTCCACATTGCTCCTGGGAGTGCGGTGACAGATGTGTGCAACCACAGTTCTCTCTCAGGCAGAGGGAATGCTAGGGCAAAGAGTATTTCGCCCCATGCGGGTATCATTCACCGTGCTGCGGAGCCTAGCTCAGGCAAGCAGCAGCAACATCCCCAAACCCAACTCAGATTTCCCAACGAATGCTGTGTTTTCCAAGGGCAGATGACAAGGCAAACAGCCTTCGCTGTACGCGGGTTTCTCCCACCGTGAGACAGGGCTCAGGCAAGCAGCAGCAGCCCGCAGAACATTTCTCAGCGAATGCTGTGATTTCGCAGAGGCTTTGGCTTGGAGCGAACAGCACTTCGCCGCTGCTGCCTCAGCAAGGCTTCAGTCGCATCAGGGAGGAAGAGCTGCGGGAGAGCTGGTGCTTCTTGGGCCTTGCTTTCCCGGGCTCCATGTTCGCGTCCTAGGTTTACCCTGCCAGGTGACACAGCCACAACCCTGCAGTAGCGTGCGGAACCTAGGATGGCACCCTATACACACTACCATCTCCCGGTGTGGGCAACGCTTGGCCTTTTACTCTGGCGCTCAGGCGGACTGGCAGACTAGCCCAGTGCTTTCCCCCCAGGAAAGGAGAGGTGACAGGATCCCTGCACACCGCCCGTGCACTGAATAGGGAGCTTTAGGGTACTGTCCCCACCCCTTCCCCTTAAACCCCGTACCTCCCCCATGCTTCCACAGCATGGAGGAAGACGGCGTCTGACTCCCCGTTATTTCAGGGAGCTGTTTCTGCGAGTTCAGCATAGGCGCCTCGAGGCTAGCGCATGTCTGCCCCAGGGACAGGTGGCCAAAGAGCTGCTGTCTCCTGGGGCCCAGAGGCTCAGGACAGGCATGCTTTCTGCCCAGACTCCTTCCTAAGAGTGGAGCACGCGCCCTGCCCTACTCATCCCCTCCTCTCTCCGTAGCAGCCAGGTTTCCGTCTCTCTGCACAGGGAGCGGGTGACACTTGTATTGCAACCGGCCGCTGTGCCTGCCAGGGCCGGCTCTCCTGCTTCGCAACCGTTTCCAGACCAGAAGGCCAACGGCTCCTGCTCTTGTCCGTGGGCAGCGTGCTGCACCTTCCACAGACATGCTCCTGGGGAGCGCAGTGAAAGACGTGTCCCTTTCCTTAAGCCTCTTTCCACAGGCGCAAGCGCGCTTCTCTCTCAGGCAGAGGGGTGCTAGGGCAAAGAGGATTTCGCTCCATGCGGGTATCTTCCACCATGCTGCAGAGACTAGCTCAGGCATTCAGCTGCAGCATCGCACACATCCGATTCTGATTTCCCAACGAATGCTGTGCCTTCCCAAAGGAGATGCCCGGGCAAAGAGTCTTTCGCTGTATGCGGGTTTCTCCCACCGCGAGACAGAGCTCAGGCAAGCAGCAGAAGAGCCCGCAGAACCGACTCTGATTTCTGAGCGACTGCTATCTTTCCCAGAGGTTTTCAGCTTGGCCGGAACTGCACTTTGCTGGCTGCTTCCTCAGCAATGCTTTGGTCATTCGCTCTGCCGCGGCAGCGAAGAAGAATTACGGGAGATCTGCTGCCTCTTGTGACTTGCTTTCCCGGACTCCAAGTTCGCGCCCTGGGTTCACCTTTCTAAGCCGAACTAAGCAGACACAGTCACAACCCTGCAGCAGCGTGCGTGGCCTAGCATGGCACTCTATGCCTAATACCATCTCCTGGGGCTAGTTAAGGCTTTGCCTTTTGTTCCGGCATTCAGGCAGACTCGGGGTCTAGGCCAGTGCCTTCACCACAGGAGAGAGGTGGAGACAGGATCCCTGCACACGGCCCGTGCACTTGGATGGGAACTGTAGGGGACAGTCTCCACTCCATCCCCGGCACACCCCCTGCCACCCACATCGCTGCCACATCTTGGTGGAAGACGGCATCTGACTGCCCGTTTCTCCATGGGGTTGTTTCTGCGAGTTGCGGGTATGGCACCTGGTGGCAAGCCCAAGTCTGCCCTTGGTACAGCTGGCCAAGGAGATGCTGCCCCATGGGACCAGAGGCACAGGACAGGCCTGCCTTCTGCTCAGACTCCTTCCTCAGAGTGGAGCACACGCCCCTGCTCTAGTCATCCCTTCATGTCTCCTTCGCAGCCAGGCTTCCATCTCTCCGCACAGGGAGCGGGGGACACTTCTCTTGCTACGGGCCTGCTATTCGTGCCACAGCAGGCTATCCTGCTTCCCGAGCGTTTCCCGAACCAGAGGCCAACGGATCCTTCTCTTCTCTGGGGGCTGCATGCTGTGCCTTCCCCACATTGCTCCTGGGAGTGCGGTGACAGATGTGTGCAACCACAGTTCTCTCTCAGGTAGAGGGAATGCTAGGGCAAAGAGTATTTCACCCCATGCGGGTATCATTCACCGTGCTGCGGAGCCTAGCTCAGGCAAGCAGCAGCAACATCCCCAAACCCAACTCAGATTTCCCAAGGAATGCTGTGTTTTCCAAGGGCAGATGACAAGGCAAAGAGCCTTCGCTGTACGCGGGTTTCTCTCACCGTGAGACAGGGCTCAGGCAAGCAGCAGCAGCCCGCAGAACATTTCTCAGCGAATGCTGTGATTTCGCAGAGGCTTTGGCTTGGAGCGAACAGCACTTCGCCGCTGCTGCCTCAGCAAGGCTTCAGTCGCATCAGGGAGGAAGAGCTGCGGGAGAGCTGGTGCTTCTTGGGCCTTGCTTTCCCGGGCTCCAGGTTCGCGTCCTAGGTTTACCCTGCCAGGTGACACAGCCACAACCCTGCAGTAGCGTGCGGAACCTAGGATGGCACCCTATACACACTACCATCTCCCGGTGTGGGCATCGCTTGGCCTTTTACTCTGGCGCTCAGGCGGACTGGCAGACTAGCCCAGTGCTTTCCCCCCAGGAAAGGAGAGGTGACAGGATCCCTGCACACCGCCCGTGCACTGAATAGGGAGCTTTAGGGTACTGTCCCCACCCCTTCCCCTTAAACCCCGTACCTCCCCCATGCTTCCACATCATGGAGGAAGACGGCGTCTGACTCCCCGTTATTTCAGGGAGCTGTTTCTGCGAGTTCAGCATAGGCGCCTCGAGGCTAGCGCATGTCTGCCCCAGGGACAGGTGGCCAAAGAGCTGCTGTCTCCTGGGGCCCAGAGGCTCAGGACAGGCATGCTTTCTGCCCAGACTCCTTCCTAAGAGTGGAGCACGCGCCCTGCCCTACTCATCCCCTCCTCTCTCCGAAGCAGCCAGGTTTCCGTCTCTCTTCGCAGAGAGCGGGTGACACTTGTATTGCCACCGGCCGCTGTGCCTTCCAGAGCCGGCTCTCCTGCTTCGCAACCGTTTCCAGACCAGAAGGCCAACGGCTCCAGCTCTTCTGCCTGGGCAGCGTGCTGCATCTTCCACAGACATGCTCCTGGGGAGCGCAGTGAAAGACGTGTCCCTTTCCTTAAGCCTCTTTCCACAGGCGCAAGCGCGCTTCTCTCTCAGGCAGAGGGGTGCTAGGGCAAAGAGGATTTCGCTCCATGCGGGTATCTTCCACCATGCTGCAGAGACTAGCTCAGGCATTCAGCTGCAGCATCGCACACATCCGATTCTGATTTCCCAACGAATGCTGTGCCTTCCCAAAGGAGATGCCCGGGCAAAGAGTCTTTCGCTGTATGCGGGTTTCTCCCACCGCGATACTGTGCTCAGCCAAGCAGCAGAAGAGCTCGCAGAACCGACTCTGATTTCCCAGCGACTGCTATGCTTTCCCAGTGGTTTTCAGCTTGGCGACTGGGAACTGCACTTTGCTGGTTGCTTCCTCAGCAATGCTTTGGTCATTCGCTCTGCCGCGGCAGCGAAGAAGAGTCGCGGGAGAGCTGCTGCCTCTTGGGCCTTGCTTTCCCGGACTCCAAGTTCGCGCCCGGGGTTCACCTTGCTAAGCCGAACTAAGCAGACACAGTCACAACCCTGCAGCAGCGTGCGTGGCCTAGCATGGCACTCTATGCCTATTACCATCTCCTGGGGGGGTAGTTAAGGATTTGCCTTTTGTTCCGGCATTCAGGCAGACTCGGGGTCTAGGCCAGTGCCTTCACTACAGGAGAGAGGAGGCGACAGGATCCCTGCACACGGCCCGTGCACTTGGATGGGAACTTTAGGGGACAGTCTCCACTCCATCCCCGGCACACCCCCTGCCACCCACATCGCTGCCACATCTTGGTGGAAGATGGCATCTGACTGCCCGTTTCTCCATGGGGTTGTTTCTGCGAGTTGCGGGTATGGCACCTGGTGGCAAGCCCAAGTCTGCCCTTGGTACAGCTGGCCAAGGAGATGCTGCCCCATGGGACCAGAGGCACAGGACAGGCCTGCCTTCTGCTCAGACTCCTTCCTCAGAGTGGAGCACACGCCCCTGCTCTAGTCATCCCTTCATGTCTCCTTCGCAGCCAGGCTTCCATCTGTCCGCACAGGGAGCGGGGGACACGTGTCTTGCTACGGGCCTGCTGTTCGTGCCACAGCAGGCTATCCTGCTTCCCGAGCGTTTCCCGAACCAGAGGCCAACGGATCCTTCTCTTCTCTGGGGGCTGCATGCTGCGCCTTCTCCACATTGCTCCTGGGAGTGCGGTGACAGATGTGTGCAACCACAGTTCTCTCTCAGGCAGAGGGAATGCTAGGGCAAAGAGTATTTCGCCCCATGCGGGTATCATTCACCGTGCTGCGGAGCCTAGCTCAGGCAAGCAGCAGCAACATCCCCAAACCCAACTCAGATTTCCCAACGAATGCTGTGTTTTCCAAGGGCAGATGACAAGGCAAAGAGCCTTCGCTGTACGCGGGTTTCTCCCACCGTGAGACAGGGCTCAGGCAAGCAGCAGCAGCCCGCAGAACATTTCTCAGCGAATGCTGTGATTTCGCAGAGGCTTTGGCTTGGAGCGAACAGCACTTCGCCGCTGCTGCCTCAGCAAGGCTTCAGTCGCATCAGGGAGGAAGAGCTGCGGGAGAGCTGGTGCTTCTTGGGCCTTGCTTTCCCGGGCTCCAGGTTCGCGTCCTAGGTTTACCCTGCCAGGTGACACAGCCACAACCCTGCAGTAGCGTGCGGAACCTAGGATGGCACCCTATACACACTACCATCTCCCGGTGTGGGCAACGCTTGGCCTTTTACTCTGGCGCTCAGGCGGACTGGCAGACTAGCCCAGTGCTTTCCCCCCAGGAAAGGAGAGGTGACAGGATCCCTGCACACCGCCCGTGCACTGAATAGGGAGCTTTAGGGTACTGTCCCCACCCCTTCCCCTTAAACCCCGTACCTCCCCCATGCTTCCACATCATGGAGGAAGACGGCGTCTGACTCCCCGTTATTTCAGGGAGCTGTTTCTGCGAGTTCAGCATAGGCGCCTCGAGGCTAGCGCATGTCTGCCCCAGGGACAGGTGGCCAAAGAGCTGCTGTCTCCTGGGGCCCAGAGGCTCAGGACAGGCATGCTTTCTGCCCAGACTCCTTCCTAAGAGTGGAGCACGCGCCCTGCCCTACTCATCCCCTCCTCTCTCCGTAGCAGCCAGGTTTCCGTCTCTCTGCACAGGGAGCGGGTGACACTTGTATTGCAACCGGCCGCTGTCCCTGCCAGGGCCGGCTCTCCTGCTTCGCAACCGTTTCCAGACCAGAAGGCCAACGGCTCCTGCTCTTGTCCCTGGGCAGCGTGCTGCACCTTCCACAGACATGCTCCTGGGGAGCGCAGTGAAAGACGTGTCCCTTTCCTTAAGCCTCTTTCCACTGGCGCAAGCGCGCTTCTCTCTCAGGCAGAGGGGTGCTAGGGCAAAGAGGATTTCGCTCCATGCGGGTATCTTCCACCATGCTGCAGAGACTAGCTCAGGCATTCAGCTGCAGCATCGCACACATCCGATTCTGATTTCCCAACGAATGCTGTGCCTTCCCAAAGGAGATGCCCGGGCAAAGAGTCTTTCGCTGTATGCGGGTTTCTCCCACCGCGAGACAGAGCTCAGGCAAGCAGCAGAAGAGCCCGCAGAACCGACTCTGATTTCTGAGCGACTGCTATGCTTTCCCCAGAGGTTTTCAGCTTGGCCGGAACTGCACGTTGCTGGCTGCTTCCTCAGCAATGCTTTGGTCATTCGCTCTGCCGCGGCAGCGAAGAATAATTACGGGAGATCTGCTGCCTCTTGTGACTTGCTTTCCCGGACTCCTAGTTCGCGCCCAGGGTTCACCTTTCTAAGCCGAACTAAGCAGACACAGTCACAACCCTGCAGCAGCGTGCGTGGCGTAGCATGGCACTCTATGCCTATTACCATCTCCTGGGGCTAGTTAAGGCTTTGCCTTTTGTTCCGGCATTCAGGCAGACTCGGGGTCTAGGCCAGTGCCTTCACCACAGGAGAGAGGTGGAGACAGGATCCCTGCACACGGCCCGTGCACTTGGATGGGAACTGTAGGGGACAGTCTCCACTCCATCCCCGGCACACCCCCTGCCACCCACATCGCTGCCACATCTTGGTGGAAGACGGCATCTGACTGCCCGTTTCTCCATGGGGTTGTTTCTGTGAGTTGCGGGTATGGCACCTGGTGGCAAGCCCAAGTCTGCCCTTGGTACAGCTGGCCAAGGAGATGCTGCCCCATGGGACCAGAGGCACAGGACAGGCCTGCCTTCTGCTCAGACTCCTTCCTCAGAGTGGAGCACACGCCCCTGCTCTAGTCATCCCTTCATGTCTCCTTCGCAGCCAGGCTTCCATCTCTCCGCACAGGGAGCGGGGGACACTTGTCTTGCTATGGGCCTGCTGTTCGTGCCACAGCAGGCTATCCTGCTTCCCGAGCGTTTCCCGAACCAGAGGCCAACGGATCCTTCTCTTCTCTGGGGGCTGCATGCTGCGCCTTCCCCACATTGCTCCTGGCAGTGCGGTGACAGATGTGTGCAACCACAGTTCTCTCTCAGGTAGAGGGAATGCTAGGGCAAAGAGTATTTCACCCCATGCGGGTATCATTCACCGTGCTGCGGAGCCTAGCTCAGGCAAGCAGCAGCAACATCCCCAAACCCAACTCAGATTTCCCAACGAATGCTGTGTTTTCCAAGGGCAGATGACAAGGCAAAGAGCCTTCGCTGTACGCGGGTTTCTCTCACCGTGAGACAGGGCTCAGGCAAGCAGCAGCAGCCCGCAGAACATTTCTCAGCGAATGCTGTGATTTCGCAGAGGCTTTGGCTTGGAGCGAACAGCACTTCGCCGCTGCTGCCTCAGCAAGGCTTCAGTCGCATGAGGGAGGAAGAGCTGCGGGAGAGCTGGTGCTTCTTGGGCCTTGCTTTCCCGGGCTCCATGTTCGCGTCCTAGGTTTACCCTGCCAGGTGACACAGCCACAACCCTGCAGTAGTGTGCGGAACCTAGGATGGCACCCTATACACACTACCATCTCCCGGTGTGGGCATCGCTTGGCCTTTTACTCTGGCGCTCAGGCGGACTGGCAGACTAGCCCAGTGCTTTCCCCCCAGGAAAGGAGAGGTGACAGGATCCCTGCACACCGCCCGTGCACTGAATAGGGAGCTTTAGGGTACTGTCCCCACCCCTTCCCCTTAAACCCCGTACCTCCCCCATGCTTCCACATCATGGAGGAAGACGGCGTCTGACTCCCCGTTATTTCAGGGAGCTGTTTCTGCGAGTTCAGCATAGGCGCCTCGAGGCTAGCGCATGTCTGCCCCAGGGACAGGTGGCCAAAGAGCTGCTGTCTCCTTGGGCCCAGAGGCTCAGGACAGGCATGCTTTCTGCCCAGACTCCTTCCTAAGAGTAGAGCACGCGCCCTGCCCTACTCATCCCCTCCTCTCTCCGAAGCAGCCAGGTTTCCGTCTCTCTGCGCAGAGAGCGGGTGACACTTGTATTGCCACCGGCCGCTGTGCCTTCCAGAGCCGGCTCTCCTGCTTCGCAACCGTTTCCAGACCAGAAGGCCAACGGCTCCTGCTCTTGTCCCTGGGCAGCGTGCTGCACCTTCCACAGACATGCTCCTGGGGAGCGCAGTGAAAGACGTGTCCCTTTCCTTAAGCCTCTTTCCACAGGCGCAAGCGCGCTTCTCTCTCAGGCAGAGGGGTGCTAGGGCAAAGAGGATTTCGCTCCATGTGGGTATCTTCCACCATGCTGCAGAGACTAGCTCAGGCATTCAGCTGCAGCATCGCACACATCCGATTCTGATTTCCCAACGAATGCTGTGCCTTCCCAAAGGAGATGCCCGGGCAAAGAGTCTTTCGCTGTATGCGGGTTTCTCCCACCGCGATACTGTGCTCAGCCAAGCAGCAGAAGAGCTCGCAGAACCGACTCTGATTTCCCAGCGCTTGCTATGCTTTCCCAGTGGTTTTCACCTTGGCGACTGGGAACTGCACTTTGCTGGTTGCTTCCTCAGCAATGCTTTGGTCATTCGCTCTGCCGCGGCAGCGAAGAAGAGTCGCGGGAGAGCTGCTGCCTCTTGGGCCTTGCTTTCCCGGACTCCAAGTTCGCGCCCGGGGTTCACCTTGCTAAGCCGAACTAAGCAGACACAGTCACAACCCTGCAGCAGCGTGCGTGGCCTAGCATGGCACTCTATGCCTAATACCATCTCCTGGGGGGTAGTTAAGGCTTTGCCTTTTGTTCCGGCATTCAGGCAGACTCGGGGTCTAGGCCAGTGCCTTCACTACAGGAGAGAGGAGGCGACAGGATCCCTGCACACGGCCCGTGCACTTGGATGGGAACTTTAGGGGACAGTCTCCACTCCATCCCCGGCACACCCCCTGCCACCCACATCGCTGCCACATCTTGGTGGAAGATGGCATCTGACTGCCCGTTTCTCCATGGGGTTGTTTCTGCGAGTTGCGGGTATGGCACCTGGTGGCAAGCCCAAGTCTACCCTTGGTACAGCTGGCCATGGAGATGCTGCCCCATGGGACCAGAGGCACAGGACAGGCCTGCCTTCTGCTCAGACTCCTTCCTCAGAGTGGAGCACACGCCCCTGCTCTAGTCATCCCTTCATGTCTCCTTCGCAGCCAGGCTTCCATCTGTCCGCACAGGGAGCGGGGGACACGTGTCTTGCTACGGGCCTGCTGTTCGTGCCACAGCAGGCTATCCTGCTTCCCGAGCGTTTCCCGAACCAGAGGCCAACGGATCCTTCTCTTCTCTGGGGGCTGCATGCTGCGCCTTCTCCACATTGCTCCTGGGAGTGCGGTGACAGATGTGTGCAACCACAGTTCTCTCTCAGGCAGAGGGAATGCTAGGGCAAAGAGTATTTCGCCCCATGCGGGTATCATTCACCGTGCTGCGGAGCCTAGCTCAGGCAAGCAGCAGCAACATCCCCAAACCCAACTCAGATTTCCCAAGGAATGCTGTGTTTTCCAAGGGCAGATGACAAGGCAAAGAGCCTTCGCTGTACGCGGGTTTCTCCCACCGTGAGACAGGGCTCAGGCAAGCAGCAGCAGCCCGCAGAACATTTCTCAGCGAATGCTGTGATTTCGCAGAGGCTTTGGCTTGGAGCGAACAGCACTTCGCCGCTGCTGCCTCAGCAAGGCTTCAGTCGCATCAGGGAGGAAGAGCTGCGGGAGAGCTGGTGCTTCTTGGGCCTTGCTTTCCCGGGCTCCATGTTCGCGTCCTAGGTTTACCCTGCCAGGTGACACAGCCACAACCCTGCAGTAGCGTGCGGAACCTAGGATGGCACCCTATACACATTACCATCTCCCGGTGTGGGCATCGCTTGGCCTTTTACTCTGGCGCTCAGGCGGACTGGCAGACTAGCCCAGTGCTTTCCCCCCAGGAAAGGAGAGGTGACAGGATCCCTGCACACCGCCCGTGCACTGAATAGGGAGCTTTAGGGTACTGTCCCCACCCCTTCCCCTTAAACCCCGTACCTCCCCCAAGCTTCCACATCCTGGAGGAAGACGGCGTCTGACTCCCCGTTATTTCAGGGAGCTGTTTCTGCGTGTTCAGCATAGGCGCCTCGAGACTAGCGCATGTCTGCCCCAGGGACATGTGGCCAAAGAGCTGCTGTCTCCTTGGGCCGAGAGGCTCAGGACAGGCATGCTTTCTGCCCAGACTCCTTCCTAAGAGTGGAGCACGCGCAATGCCCTACTCATCCCCTCCTCTCTCCATAGCAGCCAGGCTTCTGGCTCTCTGCGCAGGGAGGGGGTGACACTTGTATTGCCACCGGCCGCTGTGCCTTCCAGGGCCGGCTCTCCTGCTTCACAACCGTTTCCAGACCAGAAGGCTAACGGCTCCTGCTCTTCTCCCTGGGCAGCATGCTGCACCTTCCACAGACATGCTCCTGGGGAGCGCAGTGAAAGACGTGTCCCTTTCCTTAAGCCTCTTTCCACAGGCGCAAGTGCGCTTCTCTCTCAGGCAGAGGGGTGCTAGGGCAAAGAGGATTTAGCTCCATGCGGGTATCTTCCACCATGCTGCAGAGACTAGCTCAGGCATTCAGCTGCAGCATCGCACACATCCGATTCTGATTTCCCAACGAATGCTGTGCCTTCCCAAAGGAGATGCCCGGGCAAAGAGTCTTTCGCTGTATGCGGGTTTCTCCCACCGCGATACTGTGCTCAGCCAAGCAGCAGAAGAGCTCGCAGAACCGACTCTGATTTCCCAGCGACTGCTATGCTTTCCCAGTGGTTTTCAGCTTGGCGACTGGGAACTGCACTTTGCTGGTTGCTTCCTCAGCAATGCTTTGGTCATTCGCTCTGCCGCGGCAGCGTAGAAGAGTCGCGGGAGAGCTGCTGCCTCTTGGGCCTTGCTTTCCCGGACTCCAAGTTCGCGCCCGGGGTTCACCTTGCTAAGCCGAACTAAGCAGACACAGTCACAACCCTGCAGCAGCGTGCGTGGCCTAGCATGGCACTCTATGCCTAATACCATCTCCTGGGGGGTAGTTAAGGCTTTGCCTTTTGTTCCGGCATTCAGGCAGACTCGGGGTCTAGGCCAGTGCCTTCACTACAGGAGAGAGGAGGCGACAGGATCCCTGCACACGGCCCGTGCACTTGGATGGGAACTTTAGGGGACAGTCTCCACTCCATCCCCGGCAAACCCCCTGCCACCCACATCGCTGCCACATCTTGGTGGAAGATGGCATCTGACTGCCCGTTTCTCCATGGGGTTGTTTCTGCGAGTTGCGGGTATGGCACCTGGTGGCAAGCCCAAGTCTGCCCTTGGTACAGCTGGCCAAGGAGATGCTGCCCCATGGGACCAGAGGCACAGGACAGGCCTGCCTTCTGCTCAGACTCCTTCCTCAGAGTGGAGCCCACGCCCCTGCTCTACTCATCCCTTCATGTCTCCTTCGCAGCCAGGCTTCCATCTCTCCGCACAGGGAGCGGGGGACACGTGTCTTGCTACGGGCCTGCTGTTCGTGCCACAGCAGGCTATCCTGCTTCCCGAGCGTTTCCCGAACCAGAGGCCAACGGATCCTTCTCTTCTCTGGGGGCTGCATGCTGCGCCTTCTCCACATTGCTCCTGGGAGTGCGGTGACAGATGTGTGCAACCACAGTTCTCTCTCAGGCAGAGGGAATGCTAGGGCAAAGAGTATTTCGCCCCATGCGGGTATCATTCACCGTGCTGCGGAGCCTAGCTCAGGCAAGCAGCAGCAACATCCCCAAACCCAACTCAGATTTCCCAAGGAATGCTGTGTTTTCCAAGGGCAGATGACAAGGCAAAGAGCCTTCGCTGTACGCGGGTTTCTCCCACCGTGAGACAGGGCTCAGGCAAGCAGCAGCAGCCCGCAGAACATTTCTCAGCGAATGCTGTGATTTCGCAGAGGCTTTGGCTTGGAGCGAACAGCACTTCGCCGCTGCTGCCTCAGCAAGGCTTCAGTCGCATCAGGGAGGAAGAGCTGCGGGAGAGCTGGTGCTTCTTGGGCCTTGCTTTCCCGGGCTCCAGGTTCGCGTCCTAGGTTTACCCTGCCAGGTGACACAGCCACAACCCTGCAGTAGCGTGCGGAACCTAGGATGGCACCCTATACACACTACCATCTCCCGGTGTGGGCAACGCTTGGCCTTTTACTCTGGCGCTCAGGCGGACTGGCAGACTAGCCCAGTGCTTTCCCCCCAGGAAAGGAGAGGTGACAGGATCCCTGCACACCGCCCGTGCACTGAATAGGGAGCTTTAGGGTACTGTCCCCACCCCTTCCCCTTAAACCCCGTACCTCCCCCATGCTTCCACATCATGGAGAAGACGGCGTCTGACTCCCCGTTATTTCAGGGAGCTGTTTCTGCGAGTTCAGCATAGGCGCCTCGAGGCTAGCGCATGTCTGCCCCAGGGACAGGTGGCCAAAGAGCTGCTGTCTCCTGGGGCCCAGAGGCTCAGGACAGGCATGCTTTCTGCCCAGACTCCTTCCTAAGAGTGGAGCACGCGCCCTGCCCTACTCATCCCCTCCTCTCTCCGTAGCAGCCAGGTTTCCGTCTCTCTGCACAGGGAGCGGGTGACACTTGTATTGCAACCGGCCGCTGTGCCTGCCAGGGCCGGCTCTCCTGCTTCGCAACCGTTTCCAGACCAGAAGGCCAACGGCTCCTGCTCTTGTCCCTGGGCAGCGTGCTGCACCTTCCACAGACATGCTCCTGGGGAGCGCAGTGAAAGACGTGTCCCTTTCCTTAAGCCTCTTTCCACAGGCGCAAGCGCGCTTCTCTCTCAGGCAGAGGGGTGCTAGGGCAAAGAGGATTTCGCTCCATGCGGGTATCTTCCACCATGCTGCAGAGACTAGCTCAGGCATTCAGCTGCAGCATCGCACACATCCGATTCTGATTTCCCAACGAATGCTGTGCCTTCCCAAAGGAGATGCCCGGGCAAAGAGTCTTTCGCTGTATGCGGGTTTCTCCCACCGCGTGACAGAGCTCAGGCAAGCAGCAGAAGAGCCCGCAGAACCGACTCTGATTTCTGAGCGACTGCTATGCTTTCCCAGAGGTTTTCAGCTTGGCCGGAACTGCACTTTGCTGGCTGCTTCCTCAGCAATGCTTTGGTCATTCGCTCTGCCGCGGCAGCGAAGAAGAATTACGGGAGATCTGCTGCCTCTTGTGACTTGCTTTCCCGGACTCCTAGTTCGCGCCCTGGGTTCACCTTTCTAAGCCGAACTAAGCAGACACAGTCACAACCCTGCAGCAGCGTGCGTGGCCTAGCATGGCACTCTATGCCTATTACCATCTCCTGGGGCTAGTTAAGGCTTTGCCTTTTGTTCCGGCATTCAGGCAGACTCGGGGTCTAGGCCAGTGCCTTCACCACAGGAGAGAGGTGGAGACAGGATCCCTGCACACGGCCCGTGCACTTGGATGGGAACTGTAGGGGACAGTCTCCACTCCATCCCCGGCACACCCCCTGCCACCCACATCGCTGCCACATCTTGGTGGAAGACGGCATCTGACTGCCCGTTTCTCCATGGGGTTGTTTCTGCGAGTTGCGGGTATGGCACCTGGTGGCAAGCCCAAGTCTGCCCTTGGTACAGCTGGCCAAGGAGATGCTGCCCCATGGGACCAGAGGCACAGGACAGGCCTGCCTTCTGCTCAGACTCCTTCCTCAGAGTGGAGCACACGCCCCTGCTCTAGTCATCCCTTCATGTCTCCTTCGCAGCCAGGCTTCCATCTCTCCGCACAGGGAGCGGGGGACACTTCTCTTGCTACGGGCCTGCTGTTCGTGCCACAGCAGGCTATCCTGCTTCCCGAGCGTTTCCCGAACCAGAGGCCAACGGATCCTTCTCTTCTCTGGGGGCTGCATGCTGTGCCTTCCCCACATTGCTCCTGGGAGTGCGGTGACAGATGTGTGCAACCACAGTTCTCTCTCAGGTAGAGGGAATGCTAGGGCAAAGAGTATTTCACCCCATGCGGGTATCATTCACCGTGCTGCGGAGCCTAGCTCAGGCAAGCAGCAGCAACATCCCCAAACCCAACTCAGATTTCCCAACGAATGCTGTGTTTTCCAAGGGCAGATGACAAGGCAAAGAGCCTTCGCTGTACGCGGGTTTCTCTCACCGTGAGACAGGGCTCAGGCAAGCAGCAGCAGCCCGCAGAACATTTCTCAGCGAATGCTGTGATTTCGCAGAGGCTTTGGCTTGGAGCGAACAGCACTTCGCCGCTGCTGCCTCAGCAAGGCTTCAGTCGCATCAGGGAGGAAGAGCTGCGGGAGAGCTGGTGCTTCTTGGGCCTTGCTTTCCCGGGCTCCAGGTTCGCGTCCTAGGTTTACCCTGCCAGGTGACACAGCCACAACCCTGCAGTAGCGTGCGGAACCTAGGATGGCACCCTATACACACTACCATCTCCCGGTGTGGGCATCGCTTGGCCTTTTACTCTGGCGCTCAGGCGGACTGGCAGACTAGCCCAGTGCTTTCCCCCCAGGAAAGGAGAGGTGACAGGATCCCTGCACACCGCCCGTGCACTGAATAGGGAGCTTTAGGGTACTGTCCCCACCCCTTCCCCTTAAACCCCGTACCTCCCCCATGCTTCCACATCATGGAGGAAGACGGCGTCTGACTCCCCGTTATTTCAGGGAGCTGTTTCTGCGAGTTCAGCATAGGCGCCTCGAGGCTAGCGCATGTCTGCCCCAGGGACAGGTGGCCAAAGAGCTGCTGTCTCCTGGGGCCCAGAGGCTCAGGACAGGCATGCTTTCTGCCCAGACTCCTTCCTAAGAGTGGAGCACGCGCCCTGCCCTACTCATCCCCTCCTCTCTCCGAAGCAGCCAGGTTTCCGTCTCTCTTCGCAGAGAGCGGGTGACACTTGTATTGCCACCGGCCGCTGTGCCTTCCAGAGCCGGCACTCCTGCTTCGCAACCGTTTCCAGACCAGAAGGCCAACGGCTCCAGCTCTTCTGCCTGGGCAGCGTGCTGCACCTTCCACAGACATGCTCCTGGGGAGCGCAGTGAAAGACGTGTCCCTTTCCTTAAGCCTCTTTCCACAGGCGCAAGCGCGCTTCTCTCTCAGGCAGAGGGGTGCTAGGGCAAAGAGGATTTCGCTCCATGCGGGTATCTTCCACCATGCTGCAGAGACTAGCTCAGGCATTCAGCTGCAGCATCGCACACATCCGATTCTGATTTCCCAACGAATGCTGTGCCTTCCCAAAGGAGATGCCCGGGCAAAGAGTCTTTCGCTGTATGCGGGTTTCTCCCACCGCGATACTGTGCTCAGCCAAGCAGCAGAAGAGCTCGCAGAACCGACTCTGATTTCCCAGCGACTGCTATGCTTTCCCAGTGGTTTTCAGCTTGGCGACTGGGAACTGCACTTTGCTGGTTGCTTCCTCAGCAATGCTTTGGTCATTCGCTCTGCCGCGGCAGCGAAGAAGAGTCGCGGGAGAGCTGCTGCCTCTTGGGCCTTGCTTTCCCGGACTCCAAGTTCGCGCCCGGGGTTCACCTTGCTAAGCCGAACTAAGCAGACACAGTCACAACCCTGCAGCAGCGTGCGTGGCCTAGCATGGCACTCTATGCCTATTACCATCTCCTGGGGGGGTAGTTAAGGATTTGCCTTTTGTTCCGGCATTCAGGCAGACTCGGGGTCTAGGCCAGTGCCTTCACTACAGGAGAGAGGAGGCGACAGGATCCCTGCACACGGCCCGTGCACTTGGATGGGAACTTTAGGGGACAGTCTCCACTCCATCCCCGGCACACCCCCTGCCACCCACATCGCTGCCACATCTTGGTGGAAGATGGCATCTGACTGCCCGTTTCTCCATGGGGTTGTTTCTGCGAGTTGCGGGTATGGCACCTGGTGGCAAGCCCAAGTCTGCCCTTGGTACAGCTGGCCAAGGAGATGCTGCCCCATGGGACCAGAGGCAAAGGACAGGCCTGCCTTCTGCTCAGACTCCTTCCTCAGAGTGGAGCACACGCCCCTGCTCTAGTCATCCCTTCATGTCTCCTTCGCAGCCAGGCTTCCATCTGTCCGCACAGGGAGCGGGGGACACGTGTCTTGCTACGGGCCTGCTGTTCGTGCCACAGCAGGCTATCCTGCTTCCCGAGCGTTTCCCGAACCAGAGGCCAACGGATCCTTCTCTTCTCTGGGGGCTGCATGCTGCGCCTTCTCCACATTGCTCCTGGGAGTGCGGTGACAGATGTGTGCAACCACAGTTCTCTCTCAGGCAGAGGGAATGCTAGGGCAAAGAGTATTTCGCCCCATGCGGGTATCATTCACCGTGCTGCGGAGCCTAGCTCAGGCAAGCAGCAGCAACATCCCCAAACCCAACTCAGATTTCCCAAGGAATGCTGTGTTTTCCAAGGGCAGATGACAAGGCAAAGAGCCTTCGCTGTACGCGGGTTTCTCCCACCGTGAGACAGGGCTCAGGCAAGCAGCAGCAGCCCGCAGAACATTTCTCAGCGAATGCTGTGATTTCGCAGAGGCTTTGGCTTGGAGCGAACAGCACTTCGCCGCTGCTGCCTCAGCAAGGCTTCAGTCGCATCAGGGAGGAAGAGCTGCGGGAGAGCTGGTGCTTCTTGGGCCTTGCTTTCCCGGGCTCCAGGTTCGCGTCCTAGGTTTACCCTGCCAGGTGACACAGCCACAACCCTGCAGTAGCGTGCGGAACCTAGGATGGCACCCTATACACACTACCATCTCCCGGTGTGGGCAACGCTTGGCCTTTTACTCTGGCGCTCAGGCGGACTGGCAGACTAGCCCAGTGCTTTCCCCCCAGGAAAGGAGAGGTGACAGGATCCCTGCACACCGCCCGTGCACTGAATAGGGAGCTTTAGGGTACTGTCCCCACCCCTTCCCCTTAAACCCCGTACCTCCCCCATGCTTCCACATCATGGAGGAAGACGGCGTCTGACTCCCCGTTATTTCAGGGAGCTGTTTCTGCGAGTTCAGCATAGGCGCCTCGAGGCTAGCGCATGTCTGCCCCAGGGACAGGTGGCCAAAGAGCTGCTGTCTCCTGGGGCCCAGAGGCTCAGGACAGGCATGCTTTCTGCCCAGACTCCTTCCTAAGAGTGGAGCACGCGCCCTGCCCTACTCATCCCCTCCTCTCTCCGTAGCAGCCAGGTTTCCGTCTCTCTGCACAGGGAGCGGGTGACACTTCTATTGCAACCGGCCGCTGTGCCTGCCAGGGCCGGCTCTCCTGCTTCGCAACCGTTTCCAGACCAGAAGGCCAACGGCTCCTGCTCTTGTCCCTGGGCAGCGTGCTGCACCTTCCACAGACATGCTCCTGGGGAGCCCAGTGAAAGACGTGTCCCTTTCCTTAAGCCTCTTTCCACAGGCGCAAGCGCGCTTCTCTCTCAGGCAGAGGGGTGCTAGGGCAAAGAGGATTTCGCTCCATGCGGGTATCTTCCACCATGCTGCAGAGACTAGCTCAGGCATTCAGCTGCAGCATCGCACACATCCGATTCTGATTTCCCAACGAATGCTGTGCCTTCCCAAAGGAGATGCCCGGGCAAAGAGTCTTTCGCTGTATGCGGGTTTCTCCCACCGCGAGACAGAGCTCAGGCAAGCAGCAGAAGAGCCCGCAGAACCGACTCTGATTTCTGAGCGACTGCTATGCTTTCCCCAGAGGTTTTCAGCTTGGCCGGAACTGCACTTTGCTGGCTGCTTCCTCAGCAATGCTTTGGTCATTCGCTCTGCCGCGGCAGCGAAGAATAATTACGGGAGATCTGCTGCCTCTTGTGACTTGCTTTCCCGGACTCCTAGTTCGCGCCCAGGGTTCACCTTTCTAAGCCGAACTAAGCAGACACAGTCACAACCCTGCAGCAGCGTGCGTGGCGTAGCATGGCACTCTATGCCTATTACCATCTCCTGGGGCTAGTTAAGGCTTTGCCTTTTGTTCCGGCATTCAGGCAGACTCGGGGTCTAGGCCAGTGCCTTCACCACAGGAGAGAGGTGGAGACAGGATCCCTGCACACGGCCCGTGCACTTGGATGGGAACTGTAGGGGACAGTCTCCACTCCATCCCCGGCACACCCCCTGCCACCCACATCGCTGCCACATCTTGGTGGAAGACGGCATCTGACTGCCCGTTTCTCCATGGGGTTGTTTCTGTGAGTTGCGGGTATGGCACCTGGTGGCAAGCCCAAGTCTGCCCTTGGTACAGCTGGCCAAGGAGATGCTGCCCCATGGGACCAGAGGCACAGGACAGGCCTGCCTTCTGCTCAGACTCCTTCCTCAGAGTGGAGCACACGCCCCTGCTCTAGTCATCCCTTCATGTCTCCTTCGCAGCCAGGCTTCCATCTCTCCGCACAGGGAGCGGGGGACACTTGTCTTGCTATGGGCCTGCTGTTCGTGCCACAGCAGGCTATCCTGCTTCCCGAGCGTTTCCCGAACCAGAGGCCAACGGATCCTTCTCTTCTCTGGGGGCTGCATGCTGCGCCTTCCCCACATTGCTCCTGGGAGTGCGGTGACAGATGTGTGCAACCACAGTTCTCTCTCAGGTAGAGGGAATGCTAGGGCAAAGAGTATTTCACCCCATGCGGGTATCATTCACCGTGCTGCGGAGCCTAGCTCAGGCAAGCAGCAGCAACATCCCCAAACCCAACTCAGATTTCCCAACGAATGCTGTGTTTTCCAAGGGCAGATGACAAGGCAAAGAGCCTTCGCTGTACGCGGGTTTCTCTCACCGTGAGACAGGGCTCAGGCAAGCAGCAGCAGCCCGCAGAACATTTCTCAGCGAATGCTGTGATTTCGCAGAGGCTTTGGCTTGGAGCGAACAGCACTTCGCCGCTGCTGCCTCAGCAAGGCTTCAGTCGCATGAGGGAGGAAGAGCTGCGGGAGAGCTGGTGCTTCTTGGGCCTTGCTTTCCCGGGCTCCATGTTCGCGTCCTAGGTTTACCCTGCCAGGTGACACAGCCACAACCCTGCAGTAGTGTGCGGAACCTAGGATGGCACCCTATACACACTACCATCTCCCGGTGTGGGCATCGCTTGGCCTTTTACTCTGGCGCTCAGGCGGACTGGCAGACTAGCCCAGTGCTTTCCCCCCAGGAAAGGAGAGGTGACAGGATCCCTGCACACCGCCCGTGCACTGAATAGGGAGCTTTAGGGTACTGTCCCCACCCCTTCCCCTTAAACCCCGTACCTCCCCCATGCTTCCACATCATGGAGGAAGACGGCGTCTGACTCCCCGTTATTTCAGGGAGCTGTTTCTGCGAGTTCAGCATAGGCGCCTCGAGGCTAGCGCATGTCTGCCCCAGGGACAGGTGGCCAAAGAGCTGCTGTCTCCTGGGGCCCAGAGGCTCAGGACAGGCATGCTTTCTGCCCAGACTCCTTCCTAAGAGTGGAGCACGCGCCCTGCCCTACTCATCCCCTCCTCTCTCCGTAGCAGCCAGGTTTCCGTCTCTCTGCACAGGGAGCGGGTGACACTTGTATTGCAACCGGCCGCTGTGCCTGCCAGGCCCGGCTCTCCTGCTTCGCAACCGTTTCCAGACCAGAAGGCCAAAGGCTCCTGCTCTTGTCCCTGGGCAGCGTGCTGCACCTTCCACAGACATGCTCCTGGGGAGCGCAGTGAAAGACGTGTCCCTTTCCTTAAGCCTCTTTCCACAGGCGCAAGCGCGCTTCTCTCTCAGGCAGAGGGGTGCTAGGGCAAAGAGGATTTCGCTCCATGCGGGTATCTTCCACCATGCTGCAGAGACTAGCTCAGGCATTCAGCTGCAGCATCGCACACATCCGATTCTGATTTCCCAACGAATGCTGTGCCTTCCCAAAGGAGATGCCCGGGCAAAGAGTCTTTCGCTGTATGCGGGTTTCTCCCACCGCGAGACAGAGCTCAGGCAAGCAGCAGAAGAGCCCGCAGAACCGACTCTGATTTCTGAGCGACTGCTATGCTTTCCCAGAGGTTTTCAGCTTGGCCGGAACTGCACTTTGCTGGCTGCTTCCTCAGCAATGCTTTGGTCATTCGCTCTGCCGCGGCAGCGAAGAAGAATTACGGGAGATCTGCTGCCTCTTGTGACTTGCTTTCCCGGACTCCTAGTTCGCGCCCAGGGTTCACCTTTCTAAGCCGAACTAAGCAGACACAGTCACAACCCTGCAGCAGCGTGCGTGGCCTAGCATGGCACTCTATGCCTATTACCATCTCCTGGGGCTAGTTAAGGCTTTGCCTTTTGTTCCGGCATTCAGGCAGACTCGGGGTCTAGGCCAGTGCCTTCACCACAGGAGAGAGGTGGAGACAGGATCCCTGCACACGGCCCGTGCACTTGGATGGGAACTGTAGGGGACAGTCTCCACTCCATCCCCGGCACACCCCCTGCCACCCACATCGCTGCCACATCTTGGTGGAAGACGGCATCTGACTGCCCGTTTCTCCATGGGGTTGTTTCTGCGAGTTGCGGGTATGGCACCTGGTGGCAAGCCCAAGTCTGCCCTTGGTACAGCTGGCCAAGGAGATGCTGCCCCATGGGACCAGAGGCACAGGACAGGCCTGCCTTCTGCTCAGACTCCTTCCTCAGAGTGGAGCACACGCCCCTGCTCTAGTCATCCCTTCATGTCTCCTTCGCAGCCAGGCTTCCATCTCTCCGCACAGGGAGCGGGGGACACTTCTATTGCTACGGGCCTGCTGTTCGTGCCACTGCAGGCTATCCTGCTTCCCGAGCGTTTCCCGAACCAGAGGCCAACGGATCCTTCTCTTCTCTGGGGGCTGCATGCTGTGCCTTCCCCACATTGCTCCTGGGAGTGCGGTGACAGATGTGTGCAACCACAGTTCTCTCTCAGGTAGAGGGAATGCTAGGGCAAAGAGTATTTCACCCCATGCGGGTATCATTCACCGTGCTGCGGAGCCTAGCTCAGGCAAGCAGCAGCAACATCCCCAAACCCAACTCAGATTTCCCAACGAATGCTGTGTTTTCCAAGGGCAGATGACAAGGCAAACAGCCTTCGCTGTACGCGGGTTTCTCTCACCGTGAGACAGGGCTCAGGCAAGCAGCAGCAGCCCGCAGAACATTTCTCAGCGAATGCTGTGATTTCGCAGAGGCTTTGGCTTGGAGCGAACAGCACTTCGCCGCTGCTGCCTCAGCAAGGCTTCAGTCGCATCAGGGAGGAAGAGCTGCGGGAGAGCTGGTGCTTCTTGGGCCTTGCTTTCCCGGGCTCCAGGTTCGCGTCCTAGGTTTACCCTGCCAGGTGACACAGCCACAACCCTGCAGTAGCGTGCGGAACCTAGGATGGCACCCTATACACACTACCATCTCCCGGTGTGGGCATCGCTTGGCCTTTTACTCTGGCGCTCAGGCGGACTGGCAGACTAGCCCAGTGCTTTCCCCCCAGGAAAGGAGAGGTGACAGGATCCCTGCACACCGCCCGTGCACTGAATAGGGAGCTTTAGGGTACTGTCCCCACCCCTTCCCCTTAAACCCCGTACCTCCCCCATGCTTCCACATCATGGAGGAAGACGGCGTCAGACTCCCCGTTATTTCAGGGAGCTGTTTCTGCGAGTTCAGCATAGGCACCTCGAGGCTAGCGCATGTCTGCCCCAGGGACAGGTGGCCAAAGAGCTGCTGTCTCCTGGGGCCCAGAGGCTCAGGACAGGCATGCTTTCTGCCCAGACTCCTTCCTAAGAGTGGAGCACGCGCCCTGCCCTACTCATCCCCTCCTCTCTCCGAAGCAGCCAGGTTTCCGTCTCTCTGCGCAGAGAGCGGGTGACACTTGTATTGCCACCGGCCGCTGTGCCTTCCAGGGCCGGCTCTCCTGCTTCACAACCGTTTCCAGACCAGAAGGCTAACGGCTCCTGCTCTTCTCCCTGGGCAGCATGCTGCACCTTCCACAGACATGCTCCTGGGGAGCGCAGTGAAAGACGTGTCCCTTTCCTTAAGCCTCTTTCCACAGGCGCAAGTGCGCTTCTCTCTCAGGCAGAGGGGTGCTAGGGCAAAGAGGATTTAGCTCCATGCGGGTATCTTCCACCATGCTGCAGAGACTAGCTCAGGCATTCAGCTGCAGCATCGCACACATCCGATTCTGATTTCCCAACGAATGCTGTGCCTTCCCAAAGGAGATGCCCGGGCAAAGACTCTTTCGCTGTATGCGGGTTTCTCCCACCGCGATACTGTGCTCAGCCAAGCAGCAGAAGAGCTCGCAGAACCGACTCTGATTTCCCAGCGACTGCTATGCTTTCCCAGTGGTTTTCAGCTTGGCGACTGGGAACTGCACTTTGCTGGTTGCTTCCTCAGCAATGCTTTGGTCATTCGCTCTGCCGCGGCAGCGAAGAAGAGTCGCGGGAGAGCTGCTGCCTATTGGGCCTTGCTTTCCCGGACTCCAAGTTCGCGCCCGGGGTTCACCTTGCTAAGCCGAACTAAGCAGACACAGTCACAACCCTGCAGCAGCGTGCGTGGCCTAGCATGGCACTCTATGCCTAATACCATCTCCTGGGGGGTAGTTAAGGCTTTGCCTTTTGTTCCGGCATTCAGGCAGACTCGGGGTCTAGGCCAGTGCCTTCACTACAGGAGAGAGGAGGCGACAGGATCCCTGCACACGGCCCGTGCACTTGGATGGGAACTTTAGGGGACAGTCTCCACTCCATCCCCGGCAAACCCCCTGCCACCCACATCGCTGCCACATCTTGGTGGAAGATGGCATCTGACTGCCCGTTTCTCCATGGGGTTGTTTCTGCGAGTTGCGGGTATGGCACCTGGTGGCAAGCCCAAGTCTGCCCTTGGTACAGCTGGCCAAGGAGATGCTGCCCCATGGGACCAGAGGCACAGGACAGGCCTGCCTTCTGCTCAGACTCCTTCCTCAGAGTGGAGCACACGCCCCTGCTCTAGTCATCCCTTCATGTCTCCTTCGCAGCCAGGCTTCCATCTCTCCGCACAGGGAGCGGGGGACACTTGTCTTGCTACGGGCCTGCTGTTCGTGCCACAGCAGGCTATCCTGCTTCCCGAGCGTTTCCCGAACCAGAGGCCAACGGATCCTTCTCTTCTCTGGGGGCTGCATGCTGCGCCTTCTCCACATTGCTCCTGGGAGTGCGGTGACAGATGTGTGCAACCACAGTTCTCTCTCAGGCAGAGGGAATGCTAGGGCAAAGAGTATTTCGCCCCATGCGGGTATCATTCACCGTGCTGCGGAGCCTAGCTCAGGCAAGCAGCAGCAACATCCCCAATCCCAACTCAGATTTTCCAACGAATGCTGTGTTTTCCAAGGGCAGATGACAAGGCAAAGAGCCTTCGCTGTACGCGGGTTTCTCCCACCGTGAGACAGGGCTCAGGCAAGCAGCAGCAACCCGCAGAACATTTCTCAGCGAATGCTGTGATTTCGCAGAGGCTTTGGCTTGGAGCGAACAGCACTTCGCCGCTGCTGACTCAGCAAGGCTTCAGTCGCATCAGGGAGGAAGAGCTGCGGGAGAGCTGGTGCTTCTTGGGCCTTGCTTTCCCGGGCTCCAGGTTGGCGTCCTAGGTTTACCCTGCCAGGTGACACAGCCACAACCCTGCAGTAGCGTGCGGAACCTAGGATGGCACCCTATACACACTACCATCTCCCGGTGTGGGCAACGCTTGGCCTTTTACTCTGGCGCTCAGGCGGACTGGCAGACTAGCCCAGTGCTTTCCCCCCAGGAAAGGAGAGGTGACAGGATCCCTGCACACCGCCTGTGCACTGAATAGGGAGCTTTAGGGTACTGTCCCCACCCCTTCCCCTTAAACCCCGTACCTCCCCCATGCTTCCACATCATGGAGGAAGACGGCGTCTGACTCCCCGTTATTTCAGGGAGCTGTTTCTGCGAGTTCAGCATAGGCGCCTCGAGGCTAGCGCATGTCTGCCCCAGGGACAGGTGGCCAAAGAGCTGCTGTCTCCTGGGGCCCAGAGGCTCAGGACAGGCATGCTTTCTGCCCAGACTCCTTCCTAAGAGTGGAGCACGCGCCCTGCCCTACTCATCCCCTCCTCTCTCCGTAGCAGCCAGGTTTCCGTCTCTCTGCGCAGGGAGCGGGTGACACTTGTATTGCAACCGGCCGCTGTGCCTGCCAGGCCCGGCTCTCCTGCTTCGCAACCGTTTCCAGACCAGAAGGCCAAAGGCTCCTGCTCTTGTCCCTGGGCAGCGTGCTGCACCTTCCACAGACATGCTCCTGGGGAGCGCAGTGAAAGACGTGTCCCTTTCCTTAAGCCTCTTTCCACAGGCGCAAGCGCGCTTCTCTCTCAGGCAGAGGGGTGCTAGGGCAAAGAGGATTTCGCTCCATGCGGGTATCTTCCACCATGCTGCAGAGACTAGCTCAGGCATTCAGCTGCAGCATCGCACACATCCGATTCTGATTTCCCAACGAATGCTGTGCCTTCCCAAAGGAGATGCCCGGGCAAAGAGTCTTTCGCTGTATGCGGGTTTCTCCCACCGCGAGACAGAGCTCAGGCAAGCAGCAGAAGAGCCCGCAGAACCGACTCTGATTTCTGAGCGACTGCTATGCTTTCCCAGAGGTTTTCAGCTTGGCCGGAACTGCACTTTGCTGGCTGCTTCCTCAGCAATGCTTTGGTCATTCGCTCTGCCGCGGCAGCGAAGAAGAATTACGGGAGATCTGCTGCCTCTTGTGACTTGCTTTCCCGGACTCCTAGTTCGCGCCCAGGGTTCACCTTTCTAAGCCGAACTAAGCAGACACAGTCACAACCCTGCAGCAGCGTGCGTGGCCTAGCATGGCACTCTATGCCTATTACCATCTCCTGGGGCTAGTTAAGGCTTTGCCTTTTGTTCCGGCATTCAGGCAGACTCGGGGTCTAGGCCAGTGCCTTCACCACAGGAGAGAGGTGGAGACAGGATCCCTGCACACGGCCCGTGCACTTGGATGGGAACTGTAGGGGACAGTCTCCACTCCATCCCCGGCACACCCCCTGCCACCCACATCGCTGCCACATCTTGGTGGAAGACGGCATCTGACTGCCCGTTTCTCCATGGGGTTGTTTCTGCGAGTTGCGGGTATGGCACCTGGTGGCAAGCCCAAGTCTGCCCTTGGTACAGCTGGCCAAGGAGATGCTGCCCCATGGGACCAGAGGCACAGGACAGGCCTGCCTTCTGCTCAGACTCCTTCCTCAGAGTGGAGCACACGCCCCTGCTCTAGTCATCCCTTCATGTCTCCTTCGCAGCCAGGCTTCCATCTCTCCGCACAGGGAGCGGGGGACACTTCTATTGCTACGGGCCTGCTGTTCGTGCCACTGCAGGCTATCCTGCTTCCCGAGCGTTTCCCGAACCAGAGGCCAACGGATCCTTCTCTTCTCTGGGGGCTGCATGCTGTGCCTTCCCCACATTGCTCCTGGGAGTGCGGTGACAGATGTGTGCAACCACAGTTCTCTCTCAGGTAGAGGGAATGCTAGGGCAAAGAGTATTTCACCCCATGCGGGTATCATTCACCGTGCTGCGGAGCCTAGCTCAGGCAAGCAGCAGCAACATCCCCAAACCCAACTCAGATTTCCCAACGAATGCTGTGTTTTCTAAGGGCAGATGACAAGGCAAACAGCCTTCGCTGTACGCGGGTTTCTCTCACCGTGAGACAGGGCTCAGGCAAGCAGCAGCAGCCCGCAGAACATTTCTCAGCGAATGCTGTGATTTCGCAGAGGCTTTGGCTTGGAGCGAACAGCACTTCGCCGCTGCTGCCTCAGCAAGGCTTCAGTCGCATCAGGGAGGAAGAGCTGCGGGAGAGCTGGTGCTTCTTGGGCCTTGCTTTCCCGGGCTCCAGGTTCGCGTCCTAGGTTTACCCTGCCAGGTGACACAGCCACAACCCTGCAGTAGCGTGCGGAACCTAGGATGGCACCCTATACACACTACCATCTCCCGGTGTGGGCATCGCTTGGCCTTTTACTCTGGCGCTCAGGCGGACTGGCAGACTAGCCCAGTGCTTTCCCCCCAGGAAAGGAGAGGTGACAGGATCCCTGCACACCGCCCGTGCACTGAATAGGGAGCTTTAGGGTACTGTCCCCACCCCTTCCCCTTAAACCCCGTACCTCCCCCATGCTTCCACATCATGGAGGAAGACGGCGTCAGACTCCCCGTTATTTCAGGGAGCTGTTTCTGCGAGTTCAGCATAGGCACCTCGAGGCTAGCGCATGTCTGCCCCAGGGACAGGTGGCCAAAGAGCTGCTGTCTCCTGGGGCCCAGAGGCTCAGGACAGGCATGCTTTCTGCCCAGACTCCTTCCTAAGAGTGGAGCACGCGCCCTGCCCTACTCATCCCCTCCTCTCTCCGAAGCAGCCAGGTTTCCGTCTCTCTGCGCAGAGAGCGGGTGACACTTGTATTGCCACCGGCCGCTGTGCCTTCCAGGGCCGGCTCTCCTGCTTCACAACCGTTTCCAGACCAGAAGGCTAACGGCTCCTGCTCTTCTCCCTGGGCAGCATGCTGCACCTTCCACAGACATGCTCCTGGGGAGCGCAGTGAAAGACGTGTCCCTTTCCTTAAGCCTCTTTCCACAGGCGCAAGTGCGCTTCTCTCTCAGGCAGAGGGGTGCTAGGGCAAAGAGGATTTAGCTCCATGCGGGTATCTTCCACCATGCTGCAGAGACTAGCTCAGGCATTCAGCTGCAGCATCGCACACATCCGATTCTGATTTCCCAACGAATGCTGTGCCTTCCCAAAGGAGATGCCCGGGCAAAGACTCTTTCGCTGTATGCGGGTTTCTCCCACCGCGATACTGTGCTCAGCCAAGCAGCAGAAGAGCTCGCAGAACCGACTCTGATTTCCCAGCGACTGCTATGCTTTCCCAGTGGTTTTCAGCTTGGCGACTGGGAACTGCACTTTGCTGGTTGCTTCCTCAGCAATGCTTTGGTCATTCGCTCTGCCGCGGCAGCGAAGAAGAGTCGCGGGAGAGCTGCTGCCTATTGGGCCTTGCTTTCCCGGACTCCAAGTTCGCGCCCGGGGTTCACCTTGCTAAGCCGAACTAAGCAGACACAGTCACAACCCTGCAGCAGCGTGCGTGGCCTAGCATGGCACTCTATGCCTAATACCATCTCCTGGGGGGTAGTTAAGGCTTTGCCTTTTGTTCCGGCATTCAGGCAGACTCGGGGTCTAGGCCAGTGCCTTCACTACAGGAGAGAGGAGGCGACAGGATCCCTGCACACGGCCCGTGCACTTGGATGGGAACTTTAGGGGACAGTCTCCACTCCATCCCCGGCAAACCCCCTGCCACCCACATCGCTGCCACATCTTGGTGGAAGATGGCATCTGACTGCCCGTTTCTCCATGGGGTTGTTTCTGCGAGTTGCGGGTATGGCACCTGGTGGCAAGCCCAAGTCTGCCCTTGGTACAGCTGGCCAAGGAGATGCTGCCCCATGGGACCAGAGGCACAGGACAGGCCTGCCTTCTGCTCAGACTCCTTCCTCAGAGTGGAGCCCACGCCCCTGCTCTAGTCATCCCTTCATGTCTCCTTCGCAGCCAGGCTTCCATCTCTCCGCACAGGGAGCGGGGGACACGTGTCTTGCTACGGGCCTGCTGTTCGTGCCACAGCAGGCTATCCTGCTTCCCGAGCGTTTCCCGAACCAGAGGCCAACGGATCCTTCTCTTCTCTGGGGGCTGCATGCTGCGCCTTCTCCACATTGCTCCTGGGAGTGCGGTGACAGATGTGTGCAACCACAGTTCTCTCTCAGGCAGAGGGAATGCTAGGGCAAAGAGTATTTCGCCCCATGCGGGTATCATTCACCGTGCTGCGGAGCCTAGCTCAGGCAAGCAGCAGCAACATCCCCAAACCCAACTCAGATTTCCCAAGGAATGCTGTGTTTTCCAAGGGCAGATGACAAGGCAAAGAGCCTTCGCTGTACGCGGGTTTCTCCCACCGTGAGACAGGGCTCAGGCAAGCAGCAGCAGCCCGCAGAACATTTCTCAGCGAATGCTGTGATTTCGCAGAGGCTTTGGCTTGGAGCGAACAGCACTTCGCCGCTGCTGCCTCAGCAAGGCTTCAGTCGCATCAGGGAGGAAGAGCTGCGGGAGAGCTGGTGCTTCTTGGGCCTTGCTTTCCCGGGCTCCATGTTCGCGTCCTAGGTTTACCCTGCCAGGTGACACAGCCACAACCCTGCAGTAGCGTGCGGAACCTAGGATGGCACCCTATACACACTACCATCTCCCGGTGTGGGCAACGCTTGGCCTTTTACTCTGGCGCTCAGGCGGACTGGCAGACTAACCCAGTGCTTTCCCCCCAGGAAAGGAGAGGTGACAGGATCCCTGCACACCGCCCGTGCACTGAATAGGGAGCTTTAGGGTACTGTCCCCACCCCTTCCCCTTAAACCCCGTACCTCCCCCATGCTTCCACATCATGGAGAAGACGGCGTCTGACTCCCCGTTATTTCAGGGAGCTGTTTCTGCGAGTTCAGCATAGGCGCCTCGAGGCTAGCGCATGTCTGCCCCAGGGACAGGTGGCCAAAGAGCTGCTGTCTCCTGGGGCCCAGAGGCTCAGGACAGGCATGCTTTCTGCCCAGACTCCTTCCTAAGAGTGGAGCACGCGCCCTGCCCTACTCATCCCCTCCTCTCTCCGTAGCAGCCAGGTTTCCGTCTCTCTGCACAGGGAGCGGGTGACACTTGTATTGCAACCGGCCGCTGTGCCTGCCAGGGCCGGCTCTCCTGCTTCGCAACCGTTTCCAGACCAGAAGGCCAACGGCTCCTGCTCTTGTCCCTGGGCAGCGTGCTGCACCTTCCACAGACATGCTCCTGGGGAGCGCAGTGAAAGACGTGTCCCTTTCCTTAAGCCTCTTTCCACAGGCGCAAGCGCGCTTCTCTCTCAGGCAGAGGGGTGCTAGGGCAAAGAGGATTTCGCTCCATGCGGGTATCTTCCACCATGCTGCAGAGACTAGCTCAGGCATTCAGCTGCAGCATCGCACACATCCGATTCTGATTTCCCAACGAATGCTGTGCCTTCCCAAAGGAGATGCCCGGGCAAAGAGTCTTTCGCTGTATGCGGGTTTCTCCCACCGCGTGACAGAGCTCAGGCAAGCAGCAGAAGAGCCCGCAGAACCGACTCTGATTTCTGAGCGACTGCTATGCTTTCCCAGAGGTTTTCAGCTTGGCCGGAACTGCACTTTGCTGGCTGCTTCCTCAGCAATGCTTTGGTCATTCGCTCTGCCGCGGCAGCGAAGAAGAATTACGGGAGATCTGCTGCCTCTTGTGACTTGCTTTCCCGGACTCCTAGTTCGCGCCCTGGGTTCACCTTTCTAAGCCGAACTAAGCAGACACAGTCACAACCCTGCAGCAGCGTGCGTGGCCTAGCATGGCACTCTATGCCTATTACCATCTCCTGGGGCTAGTTAAGGCTTTGCCTTTTGTTCCGGCATTCAGGCAGACTCGGGGTCTAGGCCAGTGCCTTCACCACAGGAGAGAGGTGGAGACAGGATCCCTGCACACGGCCCGTGCACTTGGATGGGAACTGTAGGGGACAGTCTCCACTCCATCCCCGGCACACCCCCTGCCACCCACATCGCTGCCACATCTTGGTGGAAGACGGCATCTGACTGCCCGTTTCTCCATGGGGTTGTTTCTGCGAGTTGCGGGTATGGCACCTGGTGGCAAGCCCAAGTCTGCCCTTGGTACAGCTGGCCAAGGAGATGCTGCCCCATGGGACCAGAGGCACAGGACAGGCCTGCCTTCTGCTCAGAATCCTTCCTCAGAGTGGAGCCCACGCCCCTGCTCTAGTCATCCCTTCATGTCTCCTTCGCAGCCAGGCTTCCATCTCTCCGCACAGGGAGCGGGGGACACGTGTCTTGCTACGGGCCTGCTGTTCGTGCCACAGCAGGCTATCCTGCTTCCCGAGCGTTTCCCGAACCAGAGGCCAACGGATCCTTCTCTTCTCTGGGGGCTGCATGCTGCGCCTTCTCCACATTGCTCCTGGGAGTGCGGTGACAGATGTGTGCAACCACAGTTCTCTCTCAGGCAGAGGGAATGCTAGGGCAAAGAGTATTTCGCCCCATGCGGGTATCATTCACCGTGCTGCGGAGCCTAGCTCAGGCAAGCAGCAGCAACATCCCCAAACCCAACTCAGATTTCCCAAGGAATGCTGTGTTTTCCAAGGGCAGATGACAAGGCAAAGAGCCTTCGCTGTACGCGGGTTTCTCCCACCGTGAGACAGGGCTCAGGCAAGCAGCAGCAGCCCGCAGAACATTTCTCAGCGAATGCTGTGATTTCGCAGAGGCTTTGGCTTGGAGCGAACAGCACTTCGCCGCTGCTGCCTCAGCAAGGCTTCAGTCGCATCAGGGAGGAAGAGCTGTGGGAGAGCTGGTGCTTCTTGGGCCTTGCTTTCCCGGGCTCCATGTTCGCGTCCTAGGTTTACCCTGCCAGGTGACACAGCCACAACCCTGCAGTAGCGTGCGGAACCTAGGATGGCACCCTATACACACTACCATCTCCCGGTGTGGGCAACGCTTGGCCTTTTACTCTGGCGCTCAGGCGGACTGGCAGACTAGCCCAGTGCTTTCCCCCCAGGAAAGGACAGGTGACAGGATCCCTGCACACCGCCCGTGCACTGAATAGGGAGCTTTAGGGTACTGTCCCCACCCCTTGCCCTTAAACCCCGTACCTCCCCCATGCTTCCACATCATGGAGGAAGACGGCGTCTGACTCCCCGTTATTTCAGGGAGCTGTTTCTGCGAGTTCAGCATAGGCGCCTCGAGGCTAGCGCATGTCTGCCCCAGGGACAGGTGGCCAAAGAGCTGCTGTCTCCTGGGGCCCAGAGGTTCAGGACAGGCATGCTTTCTGCCCAGACTCCTTCCTAAGAGTGGAGCACGCGCCCTGCCCTACTCATCCCCTCCTCTCTCCGTAGCAGCCAGGTTTCCGTCTCTCTGCGCAGAGAGTTGGTGACACTTGTATTGCCACCGGCCGCTGTGCCTTCCAGGGCCGGCTCTCCTGCTTCGCAACCGTTTCCAGACCAGAAGGCCAACGGCTCCTGCTCTTGTCCCTGGGCAGCGTGCTGCACCTTCCACAGACATGCTCCTGGGGAGCGCAGTGAAAGACGTGTCCCTTTCCTTAAGCCTCTTTCCACAGGCGCAAGCGCGCTTCTCTCTCATGCAGAGGGGTTCTAGGGCAAAGCAGATTTCGCTCCATGCGGGTATCTTCCACCATGCTGCAGAGACTAGCTCAGGCATTCAGCTGCAGCATCGCACACATCCGATTCTGATTTCCCAACGAATGCTGTGCCTTCCCAAAGGAGATGCCCGGGCAAAGAGTCTTTCGCTGTATGCGGGTTTCTCCCACCGCGATACTGTGCTCAGCCAAGCAGCAGAAGAGCTCGCAGAACCGACTCTGATTTCCCAGCGACTGCTATGCTTTCCCAGTGGTTTTCAGCTTGGCGACTGGGAACTGCACTTTGCTGGTTGCTTCCTCAGCAATGCTTTGGTCATTCGCTCTGCCGCGGCAGCGAAGAAGAGTCGCGGGAGAGCTGCTGCCTCTTGGGCCTTGCTTTCCCGGACTCCAAGTTCACGCCCGGGGTTCACCTTGCTAAGCCGAACTAAGCAGACACAGTCACAATCCTGCAGCAGCGTGCGTGGCCTAGCATGGCACTCTATGCCTAATACCATCTCCTGGGGGTTAGTTAAGGCTTTGCCATTTGTTCCGGCATTCAGGCAGACTCGGGGTCTAGGCCAGTGCCTTCACTACAGGAGAGAGGAGGCGACAGGATCCCTGCACACGGCCCGTGCACTTGGATGGGAACTGTAGGGGACAGTCTCCACTCCATCCCCGGCACACCCCCTGCCACCCACATCGCTGCCACATCTTGGTGGAAGATGGCATCTGACTGCCCGTTTCTCCATGGGGTTGTTTCTGCGAGTTGCGGGTATGGCACCTGGTGGCAAGCCCAAGTCTGCCCTTGGTACAGCTGGCCAAGGAGATGCTGCCCCATGGGACCAGAGGCACAGGACAGGCCTGCCTTCTGCTCAGACTCCTTCCTCAGAGTGGAGCACACGCCCCTGCTCTAGTCATCCCTTCATGTCTCCTTCGCAGCCAGGCTTCCATCTCTCCGCACAGGGAGCGGGGGACACTTGTCTTGCTACGGGCCTGCTGTTCGTGCCACAACAGGCTATCCTGCTTCCCGAGCGTTTCCCGAACCAGAGGCCAACGGATCCTTCTCTTCTCTGGGGGCTGCATGCTGCGCCTTCTCCACATTGCTCCTGGGAGTGCGGTGACAGATGTGTGCAACCACAGTTCTCTCTCAGGCAGAGGGAATGCTAGGGCAAAGAGTATTTGGCCCCATGCGGGTATCATTCACCGTGCTGCGGAGCCTAGCTCAGGCAAGCAGCAGCAACATCCCCAAACCCAACTCAGATTTTCCAACGAATGCTGTGTTTTCCAAGGGCAGATGACAAGGCAAAGAGCCTTCGCTGTACGCGGGTTTCTCCCACCGTGAGACAGGGCTCAGGCAAGCAGCAGCAACCCGCAGAACATTTCTCAGCGAATGCTGTGATTTCGCAGAGGCTTTGGCTTGGAGCGAACAGCACTTCGCCGCTGCTGACTCAGCAAGGCTTCAGTCGCATCAGGGAGGAAGAGCTGCGGGAGAGCTGGTGCTTCTTGGGCCTTGCTTTCCCGGGCTCCAGGTTGGCGTCCTAGGTTTACCCTGCCAGGTGACACAGCCACAACCCTGCAGTAGCGTGCGGAACCTAGGATGGCACCCTATACACACTACCATCTCCCGGTGTGGGCAACGCTTGGCCTTTTACTCTGGCGCTCAGGCGGACTGGCAGACTAGCCCAGTGCTTTCCCCCCAGGAAATGAGAGGTGACAGGATCCCTGCACACCGCCCGTGCACTGAATAGGGAGCTTTAGGGTACTGTCCCCACCCCTTCCCCTTAAACCCCGTACCTCCCCCATGCTTCCACATCATGGAGGAAGACGGCGTCTGACTCCCCGTTATTTCAGGGAGCTGTTTCTGCGAGTTCAGCATAGGCGCCTCGAGGCTAGCGCATGTCTGCCCCAGGGACAGGTGGCCAAAGAGCTGCTGTCTCCTGGGGCCCAGAGGCTCAGGACAGGCATGCTTTCTGCCCAGACTCCTTCCTAAGAGTGGAGCACGCGCCCTGCCCTACTCATCCCCTCCTCTCTCCGTAGCAGCCAGGTTTCCGTCTCTCTGCACAGGGAGCGGGTGACACTTGTATTGCAACCGGCCGCTGTGCCTGCCAGGGCCGGCTCTCCTGCTTCGCAACCGTTTCCAGACCAGAAGGCCAAAGGCTTCTGCTCTTGTCCCTGGGCAGCGTGCTGCACCTTCCACAGACATGCTCCTGGGGAGCGCAGTGAAAGACGTGTCCCTTTCCTTAAGCCTCTTTCCACAGGCGCAAGCGCGCTTCTCTCTCAGGCAGAGGGGTGCTAGGGCAAAGAGGATTTCGCTCCATGCGGGTATCTTCCACCATGCTGCAGAGACTAGCTCAGGCATTCAGCTGCAGCATCGCACACATCCGATTCTGATTTCCCAACGAATGCTGTGCCTTCCCAAAGGAGATGCCCGGGCAAAGAGTCTTTCGCTGTATGCGGGTTTCTCCCACCGCGAGACAGAGCTCAGGCAATCAGCAGAAGAGCCCGCAGAACCGACTCTGATTTCTGAGCGACTGCTATGCTTTCCCAGAGGTTTTCAGCTTGGCCGGAACTGCACTTTGCTGGCTGCTTCCTCAGCAATGCTTTGGTCATTCGCTCTGCCGCGGCAGCGAAGAAGAATTACGGGAGATCTGCTGCCTCTTGTGACTTGCTTTCCCGGACTCCTAGTTCGCGCCCAGGGTTCACCTTTCTAAGCCGAACTAAGCAGACACAGTCACAACCCTGCAGCAGCGTGCGTGGCCTAGCATGGCACTCTATGCCTATTACCATCTCCTGGGGCTAGTTAAGGCTTTGCCTTTTGTTCCGGCATTCAGGCCGACTCGGGGTCTAGGCCAGTGCCTTCACCACAGGAGAGAGGTGGAGACAGGATCCCTGCACACGGCCCGTGCACTTGGATGGGAACTGTAGGGGACAGTCTCCACTCCATCCCCGGCACACCCCCTGCCACCCACATCGCTGCCACATCTTGGTGGAAGACGGCATCTGACTGCCCGTTTCTCCATGGGGTTGTTTCTGCGAGTTGCGGGTATGGCACCTGGTGGCAAGCCCAAGTCTGCCCTTGGTACAGCTGGCCAAGGAGATGCTGCCCCATGGGACCAGAGGCACAGGACAGGCCTGCCTTCTGCTCAGACTCCTTCCTCAGAGTGGAGCACACGCCCCTGCTCTAGTCATCCCTTCATGTCTCCTTCGCAGCCAGGCTTCCATCTCTCCGCACAGGGAGCGGGGGACACGTGTCTTGCTACGGGCCTGCTGTTCGTGCCACTGCAGGCTATCCTGCTTCCCGAGCGTTTCCCGAACCAGAGGCCAACGGATCCTTCTCTTCTCTGGGGGCTGCATGCTGTGCCTTCCCCACATTGCTCCTGGGAGTGCGGTGACAGATGTGTGCAACCACAGTTCTCTCTCAGGTAGAGGGAATGCTAGGGCAAAGAGTATTTCACCCCATGCGGGTATCATTCACCGTGCTGCGGAGCCTAGCTCAGGCAAGCAGCAGCAACATCCCCAAACCCACCTCAGATTTCCCAACGAATGCTGTGTTTTCCAAGGGCAGATGACAAGGCAAACAGCCTTCGCTGTACGCGGGTTTCTCTCACCGTGAGACAGGGCTCAGGCAAGCAGCAGCAGCCCGCAGAACATTTCTCAGCGAATGCTGTGATTTCGCAGAGGCTTTGGCTTGGAGCGAACAGCACTTCGCCGCTGCTGCCTCAGCAAGGCTTCAGTCGCATCAGGGAGGAAGAGCTGCGGGAGAGCTGGTGCTTCTTGGGCCTTGCTTTCCCGGGCTCCAGGTTCGCGTCCTAGGTTTACCCTGCCAGGTGACACAGCCACAACCCTGCAGTAGCGTGCGGAACCTAGGATGGCACCCTATACACACTACCATCTCCCGGTGTGGGCATCGCTTGGCCTTTTACTCTGGCGCTCAGGCGGACTGGCAGACTAGCCCAGTGCTTTCCCCCCAGGAAAGGAGAGGTGACAGGATCCCTGCACACCGCCCGTGCACTGAATAGGGAGCTTTAGGGTACTGTCCCCACCCCTTCCCCTTAAACCCCGTACCTCCCCCATGCTTCCACATCATGGAGGAAGACGGCGTCAGACTCCCCGTTATTTCAGGGAGCTGTTTCTGCGAGTTCAGCATAGGCGCCTCGAGGCTAGCGCATGTCTGCCCCAGGGACAGGTGGCCAAAGAGCTGCTGTCTCCTGGGGCCCAGAGGCTCAGGACAGGCATGCTTTCTGCCCAGACTCCTTCCTAAGAGTGGAGCACGCGCCCTGCCCTACTCATCCCCTCCTCTCTCCGAAGCAGCCAGGTTTCCGTCTCTCTGCGCAGAGAGCGGGTGACACTTGTATTGCCACCGGCCGCTGTGCCTTCCAGAGCCAGCTCTCCTGCTTCGCAACCGTTTCCAGACCAGAAGGCCAACGGCTCCTGCTCTTCTGACTGGGCAGCGTGCTGCACCTTCCACAGACATGCTCCTGGGGAGCGCAGTGAAAGACGTGTCCCTTTCCTTAAGCCTCTTTCCACAGGCGCAAGCGCGCTTCTCTCTCAGGCAGAGGGGTGCTAGGGCAAAGAGGATTTCGCTCCATGCGGGTATCATCCACCATGCTGCAGAGACTAGCTCAGGCATTCAGCTGCAGCATCGCACACATCCGATTCTGATTTCCCAACGAATGCTGTGCCTTCCCAAAGGAGATGCCCGGGCAAAGAGTCTTTCGCTGTATGCGGGTTTCTCCCACCGCGATACTGTGCTCAGCCAAGCAGCAGAAGAGCTCGCAGAACCGACTCTGATTTCCCAGCGACTGCTATGCTTTCCCAGTGGTTTTCAGCTTGGCGACTGGGAACTGCACTTTGCTGGTTGCTTCCTCAGCAATGCTTTGGTCATTCGCTCTGCCGCGGCAGCGAAGAAGAGTCGCGGGAGAGCTGCTGCCTCTTGGGCCTTGCTTTCCCGGACTCCAAGTTCGCGCCCGGGGTTCACCTTGCTAAGCCGAACTAAGCAGACACAGTCACAACCCTGCAGCAGCGTGCGTGGCCTAGCATGGCACTCTATGCCTATTACCATCTCCTGGGGGGGTAGTTAAGGATTTGCCTTTTGTTCCGGCATTCAGGCAGACTCGGGGTCTAGGCCAGTGCCTTCACTACAGGAGAGAGGAGGCGACAGGATCCCTGCACACGGCCCGTGCACTTGGATGGGAACTGTAGGGGACAGTCTCCACTCCATCCCCGGCACACCCCCTGCCACCCACATCGCTGCCACATCTTGGTGGAAGATGGCATCTGACTGCCCGTTTCTCCATGGGGTTGTTTCTGCGAGTTGCGGGTATGGCACCTGGTGGCAAGCCCAAGTCTGCCCTTGGTACAGCTGGCCAAGGAGATGCTGCCCCATGGGACCAGAGGCACAGGACAGGCCTGCCTTCTGCTCAGACTCCTTCCTCAGAGTGGAGCACACGCCCCTGCTCTAGTCATCCCTTCATGTCTCCTTCGCAGCCAGGCTTCCATCTCTCCGCACAGGGAGCGGGGGACACGTGTCTTGCTACGGGCCTGCTGTTCGTGCCACAGCAGGCTATCCTGCTTCCCGAGCGTTTCCCGAACCAGAGGCCAACGGATCCTTCTCTTCTCTGGGGGCTGCATGCTGCGCCTTCTCCACATTGCTCCTGGGAGTGCGGTGACAGATGTGTGCAACCACAGTTCTCTCTCAGGCAGAGGGAATGCTAGGGCAAAGAGTATTTGGCCCCATGCGGGTATCATTCACCGTGCTGCGGAGCCTAGCTCAGGCAAGCAGCAGCAACATCCCCAAACCCAACTCAGATTTCCCAAGGAATGCTGTGTTTTCCAAGGGCAGATGACAAGGCAAAGAGCCTTCGCTGTACGCGGGTTTCTCCCACCGTGAGACAGGGCTCAGGCAAGCAGCAGCAGCCCGCAGAACATTTCTCAGCGAATGCTGTGATTTCGCAGAGGCTTTGGCTTGGAGCGAACAGCACTTCGCCGCTGCTGCCTCAGCAAGGCTTCAGTCGCATCAGGGAGGAAGAGCTGTGGGAGAGCTGGTGCTTCTTGGGCCTTGCTTTCCCGGGCTCCATGTTCGCGTCCTAGGTTTACCCTGCCAGGTGACACAGCCACAACCCTGCAGTAGCGTGCGGAACCTAGGATGGCACCCTATACACACTACCATCTCCCGGTGTGGGCAACGCTTGGCCTTTTACTCTGGCGCTCAGGCGGACTGGCAGACTAGCCCAGTGCTTTCCAACCAGGAAAGGAGAGGTGACAGGATCCCTGCACACCGCCCGTGCACTGAATAGGGAGCTTTAGGGTACTGTCCCCACCCCTTCCCCTTAAACCCCGTACCTCCCCCATGCTTCCACATCATGGAGGAAGACGGCGTCTGACTCCCCGTTATTTCAGGGAGCTGTTTCTGCGAGTTCAGCATAGGCGCCTCGAGGCTAGCGCATGTCTGCCCCAGGGACAGGTGGCCAAAGAGCTGCTGTCTCCTGGGGCCCAGAGGCTCAGGACAGGCATGCTTTCTGCCCAGACTCCTTCCTAAGAGTGGAGCACGCGCCCTGCCCTACTCATCCCCTCCTCTCTCCGAAGCAGCCAGGTTTCCGTCTCTCTGCGCAGAGAGCGGGTGACACTTGTATTGCAACCGGCCGCTGTGCCTGCCAGGCCCGGCTCTCCTGCTTCGCAACCGTTTCCAGACCAGAAGGCCAAAGGCTCCTGCTCTTGTCCCTGGGCAGCGTGCTGCACCTTCCACAGACATGCTCCTGGGGAGCGCAGTGAAAGACGTGTCCCTTTCCTTAAGCCTCTTTCCACAGGCGCAAGCGCGCTTCTCTCTCAGGCAGAGGGGTGCTAGGGCAAAGAGGATTTCGCTCCATGCGGGTATCTTCCACCATGCTGCAGAGACTAGCTCAGGCATTCAGCTGCAGCATCGCACACATCCGATTCTGATTTCCCAACGAATGCTGTGCCTTCCCAAAGGAGATGCCCGGGCAAAGAGTCTTTCGCTGTATGCGGGTTTCTCCCACCGCGAGACAGAGCTCAGGCAAGCAGCAGAAGAGCCCGCAGAACCGACTCTGATTTCTGAGCGACTGCTATGCTTTCCCAGAGGTTTTCAGCTTGGCCGGAACTGCACTTTGCTGGCTGCTTCCTCAGCAATGCTTTGGTCATTCGCTCTGCCGCGGCAGCGAAGAAGAATTACGGGAGATCTGCTGCCTCTTGTGACTTGCTTTCCCGGACTCCTAGTTCGCGCCCAGGGTTCACCTTTCTAAGCCGAACTAAGCAGACACAGTCACAACCCTGCAGCAGCGTGCGTGGCCTAGCATGGCACTCTATGCCTATTACCATCTCCTGGGGCTAGTTAAGGCTTTGCCTTTTGTTCCGGCATTCAGGCAGACTCGGGGTCTAGGCCAGTGCCTTCACCACAGGAGAGAGGTGGAGACAGGATCCCTGCACACGGCCCGTGCACTTGGATGGGAACTGTAGGGGACAGTCTCCACTCCATCCCCGGCACACCCCCTGCCACCCACATCGCTGCCACATCTTGGTGGAAGACGGCATCTGACTGCCCGTTTCTCCATGGGGTTGTTTCTGCGAGTTGCGGGTATGGCACCTGGTGGCAAGCCCAAGTCTGCCCTTGGTACAGCTGGCCAAGGAGATGCTGCCCCATGGGACCAGAGGCACAGGACAGGCCTGCCTTCTGCTCAGACTCCTTCCTCAGAGTGGAGCACACGCCCCTGCTCTAGTCATCCCTTCATGTCTCCTTCGCAGCCAGGCTTCCATCTCTCCGCACAGGGAGCGGGGGACACTTCTATTGCTACGGGCCTGCTGTTCGTGCCACTGCAGGCTATCCTGCTTCCCGAGCGTTTCCCGAACCAGAGGCCAACGGATCCTTCTCTTCTCTGGGGGCTGCATGCTGTGCCTTCCCCACATTGCTCCTGGGAGTGCGGTGACAGATGTGTGCAACCACAGTTCTCTCTCAGGTAGAGGGAATGCTAGGGCAAAGAGTATTTCACCCCATGCGGGTATCATTCACCGTGCTGCGGAGCCTAGCTCAGGCAAGCAGCAGCAACATCCCCAAACCCAACTCAGATTTCCCAACGAATGCTGTGTTTTCCAAGGGCAGATGACAAGGCAAACAGCCTTCGCTGTACGCGGGTTTCTCTCACCGTGAGACAGGGCTCAGGCAAGCAGCAGCAGCCCGCAGAACATTTCTCAGCGAATGCTGTGATTTCGCAGAGGCTTTGGCTTGGAGCGAACAGCACTTCGCCGCTGCTGCCTCAGCAAGGCTTCAGTCGCATCAGGGAGGAAGAGCTGCGGGAGAGCTGGTGCTTCTTGGGCCTTGCTTTCCCGGGCTCCAGGTTCGCGTCCTAGGTTTACCCTGCCAGGTGACACAGCCACAACCCTGCAGTAGCGTGCGGAACCTAGGATGGCACCCTATACACACTACCATCTCCCGGTGTGGGCATCGCTTGGCCTTTTACTCTGGCGCTCAGGCGGACTGGCAGACTAGCCCAGTGCTTTCCCCCCAGGAAAGGAGAGGTGACAGGATCCCTGCACACCGCCCGTGCACTGAATAGGGAGCTTTAGGGTACTGTCCCCACCCCTTCCCCTTAAACCCCGTACCTCCCCCATGCTTCCACATCATGGAGGAAGACGGCGTCAGACTCCCCGTTATTTCAGGGAGCTGTTTCTGCGAGTTCAGCATAGGCACCTCGAGGCTAGCGCATGTCTGCCCCAGGGACAGGTGGCCAAAGAGCTGCTGTCTCCTGGGGCCCAGAGGCTCAGGACAGGCATGCTTTCTGCCCAGACTCCTTCCTAAGAGTGGAGCACGCGCCCTGCCCTACTCATCCCCTCCTCTCTCCGAAGCAGCCAGGTTTCCGTCTCTCTGCGCAGAGAGCGGGTGACACTTGTATTGCCACCGGCCGCTGTGCCTTCCAGGGCCGGCTCTCCTGCTTCACAACCGTTTCCAGACCAGAAGGCTAACGGCTCCTGCTCTTCTCCCTGGGCAGCATGCTGCACCTTCCACAGACATGCTCCTGGGGAGCGCAGTGAAAGACGTGTCCCTTTCCTTAAGCCTCTTTCCACAGGCGCAAGTGCGCTTCTCTCTCAGGCAGAGGGGTGCTAGGGCAAAGAGGATTTAGCTCCATGCGGGTATCTTCCACCATGCTGCAGAGACTAGCTCAGGCATTCAGCTGCAGCATCGCACACATCCGATTCTGATTTCCCAACGAATGCTGTGCCTTCCCAAAGGAGATGCCCGGGCAAAGACTCTTTCGCTGTATGCGGGTTTCTCCCACCGCGATACTGTGCTCAGCCAAGCAGCAGAAGAGCTCGCAGAACCGACTCTGATTTCCCAGCGACTGCTATGCTTTCCCAGTGGTTTTCAGCTTGGCGACTGGGAACTGCACTTTGCTGGTTGCTTCCTCAGCAATGCTTTGGTCATTCGCTCTGCCGCGGCAGCGAAGAAGAGTCGCGGGAGAGCTGCTGCCTATTGGGCCTTGCTTTCCCGGACTCCAAGTTCGCGCCCGGGGTTCACCTTGCTAAGCCGAACTAAGCAGACACAGTCACAACCCTGCAGCAGCGTGCGTGGCCTAGCATGGCACTCTATGCCTAATACCATCTCCTGGGGGGTAGTTAAGGCTTTGCCTTTTGTTCCGGCATTCAGGCAGACTCGGGGTCTAGGCCAGTGCCTTCACTACAGGAGAGAGGAGGCGACAGGATCCCTGCACACGGCCCGTGCACTTGGATGGGAACTTTAGGGGACAGTCTCCACTCCATCCCCGGCAAACCCCCTGCCACCCACATCGCTGCCACATCTTGGTGGAAGATGGCATCTGACTGCCCGTTTCTCCATGGGGTTGTTTCTGCGAGTTGCGGGTATGGCACCTGGTGGCAAGCCCAAGTCTGCCCTTGGTACAGCTGGCCAAGGAGATGCTGCCCCATGGGACCAGAGGCACAGGACAGGCCTGCCTTCTGCTCAGACTCCTTCCTCAGAGTGGAGCCCACGCCCCTGCTCTAGTCATCCCTTCATGTCTCCTTCGCAGCCAGGCTTCCATCTCTCCGCACAGGGAGCGGGGGACACGTGTCTTGCTACGGGCCTGCTGTTCGTGCCACAGCAGGCTATCCTGCTTCCCGAGCGTTTCCCGAACCAGAGGCCAACGGATCCTTCTCTTCTCTGGGGGCTGCATGCTGCGCCTTCTCCACATTGCTCCTGGGAGTGCGGTGACAGATGTGTGCAACCACAGTTCTCTCTCAGGCAGAGGGAATGCTAGGGCAAAGAGTATTTCGCCCCATGCGGGTATCATTCACCGTGCTGCGGAGCCTAGCTCAGGCAAGCAGCAGCAACATCCCCAAACCCAACTCAGATTTCCCAAGGAATGCTGTGTTTTCCAAGGGCAGATGACAAGGCAAAGAGCCTTCGCTGTACGCGGGTTTCTCCCACCGTGAGACAGGGCTCAGGCAAGCAGCAGCAGCCCGCAGAACATTTCTCAGCGAATGCTGTGATTTCGCAGAGGCTTTGGCTTGGAGCGAACAGCACTTCGCCGCTGCTGCCTCAGCAAGGCTTCAGTCGCATCAGGGAGGAAGAGCTGCGGGAGAGCTGGTGCTTCTTGGGCCTTGCTTTCCCGGGCTCCATGTTCGCGTCCTAGGTTTACCCTGCCAGGTGACACAGCCACAACCCTGCAGTAGCGTGCGGAACCTAGGATGGCACCCTATACACACTACCATCTCCCGGTGTGGGCAACGCTTGGCCTTTTACTCTGGCGCTCAGGCGGACTGGCAGACTAACCCAGTGCTTTCCCCCCAGGAAAGGAGAGGTGACAGGATCCCTGCACACCGCCCGTGCACTGAATAGGGAGCTTTAGGGTACTGTCCCCACCCCTAGCCCTTAAACCCCGTACCTCCCCCATGCTTCCACATCATGGAGAAGACGGCGTCTGACTCCCCGTTATTTCAGGGAGCTGTTTCTGCGAGTTCAGCATAGGCGCCTCGAGGCTAGCGCATGTCTGCCCCAGGGACAGGTGGCCAAAGAGCTGCTGTCTCCTGGGGCCCAGAGGCTCAGGACAGGCATGCTTTCTGCCCAGACTCCTTCCTAAGAGTGGAGCACGCGCCCTGCCCTACTCATCCCCTCCTCTCTCCGTAGCAGCCAGGTTTCCGTCTCTCTGCACAGGGAGCGGGTGACACTTGTATTGCAACCGGCCGCTGTGCCTGCCAGGGCCGGCTCTCCTGCTTCGCAACCGTTTCCAGACCAGAAGGCCAACGGCTCCTGCTCTTGTCCCTGGGCAGCGTGCTGCACCTTCCACAGACATGCTCCTGGGGAGCGCAGTGAAAGACGTGTCCCTTTCCTTAAGCCTCTTTCCACAGGCGCAAGCGCGCTTCTCTCTCAGGCAGAGGGGTGCTAGGGCAAAGAGGATTTCGCTCCATGCGGGTATCTTCCACCATGCTGCAGAGACTAGCTCAGGCATTCAGCTGCAGCATCGCACACATCCGATTCTGATTTCCCAACGAATGCTGTGCCTTCCCAAAGGAGATGCCCGGGCAAAGAGTCTTTCGCTGTATGCGGGTTTCTCCCACCGCGTGACAGAGCTCAGGCAAGCAGCAGAAGAGCCCGCAGAACCGACTCTGATTTCTGAGCGACTGCTATGCTTTCCCAGAGGTTTTCAGCTTGGCCGGAACTGCACTTTGCTGGCTGCTTCCTCAGCAATGCTTTGGTCATTCGCTCTGCCGCGGCAGCGAAGAAGAATTACGGGAGATCTGCTGCCTCTTGTGACTTGCTTTCCCGGACTCCTAGTTCGCGCCCTGGGTTCACCTTTCTAAGCCGAACTAAGCAGACACAGTCACAACCCTGCAGCAGCGTGCGTGGCCTAGCATGGCACTCTATGCCTATTACCATCTCCTGGGGCTAGTTAAGGCTTTGCCTTTTGTTCCGGCATTCAGGCAGACTCGGGGTCTAGGCCAGTGCCTTCACCACAGGAGAGAGGTGGAGACAGGATCCCTGCACACGGCCCGTGCACTTGGATGGGAACTGTAGGGGACAGTCTCCACTCCATCCCCGGCACACCCCCTGCCACCCACATCGCTGCCACATCTTGGTGGAAGACGGCATCTGACTGCCCGTTTCTCCATGGGGTTGTTTCTGCGAGTTGCGGGTATGGCACCTGGTGGCAAGCCCAAGTCTGCCCTTGGTACAGCTGGCCAAGGAGATGCTGCCCCATGGGACCAGAGGCACAGGACAGGCCTGCCTTCTGCTCAGAATCCTTCCTCAGAGTGGAGCCCACGCCCCTGCTCTAGTCATCCCTTCATGTCTCCTTCGCAGCCAGGCTTCCATCTCTCCGCACAGGGAGCGGGGGACACGTGTCTTGCTACGGGCCTGCTGTTCGTGCCACAGCAGGCTATCCTGCTTCCCGAGCGTTTCCCGAACCAGAGGCCAACGGATCCTTCTCTTCTCTGGGGGCTGCATGCTGCGCCTTCTCCACATTGCTCCTGGGAGTGCGGTGACAGATGTGTGCAACCACAGTTCTCTCTCAGGCAGAGGGAATGCTAGGGCAAAGAGTATTTCGCCCCATGCGGGTATCATTCACCGTGCTGCGGAGCCTAGCTCAGGCAAGCAGCAGCAACATCCCCAAACCCAACTCAGATTTCCCAAGGAATGCTGTGTTTTCCAAGGGCAGATGACAAGGCAAAGAGCCTTCGCTGTACGCGGGTTTCTCCCACCGTGAGACAGGGCTCAGGCAAGCAGCAGCAGCCCGCAGAACATTTCTCAGCGAATGCTGTGATTTCGCAGAGGCTTTGGCTTGGAGCGAACAGCACTTCGCCGCTGCTGCCTCAGCAAGGCTTCAGTCGCATCAGGGAGGAAGAGCTGTGGGAGAGCTGGTGCTTCTTGGGCCTTGCTTTCCCGGGCTCCATGTTCGCGTCCTAGGTTTACCCTGCCAGGTGACACAGCCACAACCCTGCAGTAGCGTGCGGAACCTAGGATGGCACCCTATACACACTACCATCTCCCGGTGTGGGCAACGCTTGGCCTTTTACTCTGGCGCTCAGGCGGACTGGCAGACTAGCCCAGTGCTTTCCCCCCAGGAAAGGACAGGTGACAGGATCCCTGCACACCGCCCGTGCACTGAATAGGGAGCTTTAGGGTACTGTCCCCACCCCTTGCCCTTAAACCCCGTACCTCCCCCATGCTTCCACATCATGGAGGAAGACGGCGTCTGACTCCCCGTTATTTCAGGGAGCTGTTTCTGCGAGTTCAGCATAGGCGCCTCGAGGCTAGCGCATGTCTGCCCCAGGGACAGGTGGCCAAAGAGCTGCTGTCTCCTGGGGCCCAGAGGTTCAGGACAGGCATGCTTTCTGCCCAGACTCCTTCCTAAGAGTGGAGCACGCGCCCTGCCCTACTCATCCCCTCCTCTCTCCGTAGCAGCCAGGTTTCCGTCTCTCTGCGCAGAGAGTTGGTGACACTTGTATTGCCACCGGCCGCTGTGCCTTCCAGGGCCGGCTCTCCTGCTTCGCAACCGTTTCCAGACCAGAAGGCCAACGGCTCCTGCTCTTGTCCCTGGGCAGCGTGCTGCACCTTCCACAGACATGCTCCTGGGGAGCGCAGTGAAAGACGTGTCCCTTTCCTTAAGCCTCTTTCCACAGGCGCAAGCGCGCTTCTCTCTCATGCAGAGGGGTTCTAGGGCAAAGCAGATTTCGCTCCATGCGGGTATCTTCCACCATGCTGCAGAGACTAGCTCAGGCATTCAGCTGCAGCATCGCACACATCCGATTCTGATTTCCCAACGAATGCTGTGCCTTCCCAAAGGAGATGCCCGGGCAAAGAGTCTTTCGCTGTATGCGGGTTTCTCCCACCGCGATACTGTGCTCAGCCAAGCAGCAGAAGAGCTCGCAGAACCGACTCTGATTTCCCAGCGACTGCTATGCTTTCCCAGTGGTTTTCAGCTTGGCGACTGGGAACTGCACTTTGCTGGTTGCTTCCTCAGCAATGCTTTGGTCATTCGCTCTGCCGCGGCAGCGAAGAAGAGTCGCGGGAGAGCTGCTGCCTCTTGGGCCTTGCTTTCCCGGACTCCAAGTTCACGCCCGGGGTTCACCTTGCTAAGCCGAACTAAGCAGACACAGTCACAATCCTGCAGCAGCGTGCGTGGCCTAGCATGGCACTCTATGCCTAATACCATCTCCTGGGGGTTAGTTAAGGCTTTGCCATTTGTTCCGGCATTCAGGCAGACTCGGGGTCTAGGCCAGTGCCTTCACTACAGGAGAGAGGAGGCGACAGGATCCCTGCACACGGCCCGTGCACTTGGATGGGAACTGTAGGGGACAGTCTCCACTCCATCCCCGGCACACCCCCTGCCACCCACATCGCTGCCACATCTTGGTGGAAGATGGCATCTGACTGCCCGTTTCTCCATGGGGTTGTTTCTGCGAGTTGCGGGTATGGCACCTGGTGGCAAGCCCAAGTCTGCCCTTGGTACAGCTGGCCAAGGAGATGCTGCCCCATGGGACCAGAGGCACAGGACAGGCCTGCCTTCTGCTCAGACTCCTTCCTCAGAGTGGAGCACACGCCCCTGCTCTAGTCATCCCTTCATGTCTCCTTCGCAGCCAGGCTTCCATCTCTCCGCACAGGGAGCGGGGGACACTTGTCTTGCTACGGGCCTGCTGTTCGTGCCACAACAGGCTATCCTGCTTCCCGAGCGTTTCCCGAACCAGAGGCCAACGGATCCTTCTCTTCTCTGGGGGCTGCATGCTGCGCCTTCTCCACATTGCTCCTGGGAGTGCGGTGACAGATGTGTGCAACCACAGTTCTCTCTCAGGCAGAGGGAATGCTAGGGCAAAGAGTATTTGGCCCCATGCGGGTATCATTCACCGTGCTGCGGAGCCTAGCTCAGGCAAGCAGCAGCAACATCCCCAAACCCAACTCAGATTTTCCAACGAATGCTGTGTTTTCCAAGGGCAGATGACAAGGCAAAGAGCCTTCGCTGTACGCGGGTTTCTCCCACCGTGAGACAGGGCTCAGGCAAGCAGCAGCAACCCGCAGAACATTTCTCAGCGAATGCTGTGATTTCGCAGAGGCTTTGGCTTGGAGCGAACAGCACTTCGCCGCTGCTGACTCAGCAAGGCTTCAGTCGCATCAGGGAGGAAGAGCTGCGGGAGAGCTGGTGCTTCTTGGGCCTTGCTTTCCCGGGCTCCAGGTTGGCGTCCTAGGTTTACCCTGCCAGGTGACACAGCCACAACCCTGCAGTAGCGTGCGGAACCTAGGATGGCACCCTATACACACTACCATCTCCCGGTGTGGGCAACGCTTGGCCTTTTACTCTGGCGCTCAGGCGGACTGGCAGACTAGCCCAGTGCTTTCCCCCCAGGAAAGGAGAGGTGACAGGATCCCTGCACACCGCCCGTGCACTGAATAGGGAGCTTTAGGGTACTGTCCCCACCCCTTCCCCTTAAACCCCGTACCTCCCCCATGCTTCCACATCATGGAGGAAGACGGCGTCTGACTCCCCGTTATTTCAGGGAGCTGTTTCTGCGAGTTCAGCATAGGCGCCTCGAGGCTAGCGCATGTCTGCCCCAGGGACAGGTGGCCAAAGAGCTGCTGTCTCCTGGGGCCCAGAGGCTCAGGACAGGCATGCTTTCTGCCCAGACTCCTTCCTAAGAGTGGAGCACGCGCCCTGCCCTACTCATCCCCTCCTCTCTCCGTAGCAGCCAGGTTTCCGTCTCTCTGCACAGGGAGCGGGTGACACTTGTATTGCAACCGGCCGCTGTGCCTGCCAGGGCCGGCTCTCCTGCTTCGCAACCGTTTCCAGACCAGAAGGCCAAAGGCTCCTGCTCTTGTCCCTGGGCAGCGTGCTGCACCTTCCACAGACATGCTCCTGGGGAGCGCAGTGAAAGACGTGTCCCTTTCCTTAAGCCTCTTTCCACAGGCGCAAGCGCGCTTCTCTCTCAGGCAGAGGGGTGCTAGGGCAAAGAGGATTTCGCTCCATGCGGGTATCTTCCACCATGCTGCAGAGACTAGCTCAGGCATTCAGCTGCAGCATCGCACACATCCGATTCTGATTTCCCAACGAATGCTGTGCCTTCCCAAAGGAGATGCCCGGGCAAAGAGTCTTTCGCTGTATGCGGGTTTCTCCCACCGCGAGACAGAGCTCAGGCAATCAGCAGAAGAGCCCGCAGAACCGACTCTGATTTCTGAGCGACTGCTATGCTTTCCCAGAGGTTTTCAGCTTGGCCGGAACTGCACTTTGCTGGCTGCTTCCTCAGCAATGCTTTGGTCATTCGCTCTGCCGCGGCAGCGAAGAAGAATTACGGGAGATCTGCTGCCTCTTGTGACTTGCTTTCCCGGACTCCTAGTTCGCGCCCAGGGTTCACCTTTCTAAGCCGAACTAAGCAGACACAGTCACAACCCTGCAGCAGCGTGCGTGGCCTAGCATGGCACTCTATGCCTATTACCATCTCCTGGGGCTAGTTAAGGCTTTGCCTTTTGTTCCGGCATTCAGGCCGACTCGGGGTCTAGGCCAGTGCCTTCACCACAGGAGAGAGGTGGAGACAGGATCCCTGCACACGGCCCGTGCACTTGGATGGGAACTGTAGGGGACAGTCTCCACTCCATCCCCGGCACACCCCCTGCCACCCACATCGCTGCCACATCTTGGTGGAAGACGGCATCTGACTGCCCGTTTCTCCATGGGGTTGTTTCTGCGAGTTGCGGGTATGGCACCTGGTGGCAAGCCCAAGTCTGCCCTTGGTACAGCTGGCCAAGGAGATGCTGCCCCATGGGACCAGAGGCACAGGACAGGCCTGCCTTCTGCTCAGACTCCTTCCTCAGAGTGGAGCACACGCCCCTGCTCTAGTCATCCCTTCATGTCTCCTTCGCAGCCAGGCTTCCATCTCTCCGCACAGGGAGCGGGGGACACGTGTCTTGCTACGGGCCTGCTGTTCGTGCCACTGCAGGCTATCCTGCTTCCCGAGCGTTTCCCGAACCAGAGGCCAACGGATCCTTCTCTTCTCTGGGGGCTGCATGCTGTGCCTTCCCCACATTGCTCCTGGGAGTGCGGTGACAGATGTGTGCAACCACAGTTCTCTCTCAGGTAGAGGGAATGCTAGGGCAAAGAGTATTTCACCCCATGCGGGTATCATTCACCGTGCTGCGGAGCCTAGCTCAGGCAAGCAGCAGCAACATCCCCAAACCCACCTCAGATTTCCCAACGAATGCTGTGTTTTCCAAGGGCAGATGACAAGGCAAACAGCCTTCGCTGTACGCGGGTTTCTCTCACCGTGAGACAGGGCTCAGGCAAGCAGCAGCAGCCCGCAGAACATTTCTCAGCGAATGCTGTGATTTCGCAGAGGCTTTGGCTTGGAGCGAACAGCACTTCGCCGCTGCTGCCTCAGCAAGGCTTCAGTCGCATCAGGGAGGAAGAGCTGCGGGAGAGCTGGTGCTTCTTGGGCCTTGCTTTCCCGGGCTCCAGGTTCGCGTCCTAGGTTTACCCTGCCAGGTGACACAGCCACAACCCTGCAGTAGCGTGCGGAACCTAGGATGGCACCCTATACACACTACCATCTCCCGGTGTGGGCATCGCTTGGCCTTTTACTCTGGCGCTCAGGCGGACTGGCAGACTAGCCCAGTGCTTTCCCCCCAGGAAAGGAGAGGTGACAGGATCCCTGCACACCGCCCGTGCACTGAATAGGGAGCTTTAGGGTACTGTCCCCACCCCTTCCCCTTAAACCCCGTACCTCCCCCATGCTTCCACATCATGGAGGAAGACGGCGTCAGACTCCCCGTTATTTCAGGGAGCTGTTTCTGCGAGTTCAGCATAGGCGCCTCGAGGCTAGCGCATGTCTGCCCCAGGGACAGGTGGCCAAAGAGCTGCTGTCTCCTGGGGCCCAGAGGCTCAGGACAGGCATGCTTTCTGCCCAGACTCCTTCCTAAGAGTGGAGCACGCGCCCTGCCCTACTCATCCCCTCCTCTCTCCGAAGCAGCCAGGTTTCCGTCTCTCTGCGCAGAGAGCGGGTGACACTTGTATTGCCACCGGCCGCTGTGCCTTCCAGAGCCAGCTCTCCTGCTTCGCAACCGTTTCCAGACCAGAAGGCCAACGGCTCCTGCTCTTCTGACTGGGCAGCGTGCTGCACCTTCCACAGACATGCTCCTGGGGAGCGCAGTGAAAGACGTGTCCCTTTCCTTAAGCCTCTTTCCACAGGCGCAAGCGCGCTTCTCTCTCAGGCAGAGGGGTGCTAGGGCAAAGAGGATTTCGCTCCATGCGGGTATCATCCACCATGCTGCAGAGACTAGCTCAGGCATTCAGCTGCAGCATCGCACACATCCGATTCTGATTTCCCAACGAATGCTGTGCCTTCCCAAAGGAGATGCCCGGGCAAAGAGTCTTTCGCTGTATGCGGGTTTCTCCCACCGCGATACTGTGCTCAGCCAAGCAGCAGAAGAGCTCGCAGAACCGACTCTGATTTCCCAGCGACTGCTATGCTTTCCCAGTGGTTTTCAGCTTGGCGACTGGGAACTGCACTTTGCTGGTTGCTTCCTCAGCAATGCTTTGGTCATTCGCTCTGCCGCGGCAGCGAAGAAGAGTCGCGGGAGAGCTGCTGCCTCTTGGGCCTTGCTTTCCCGGACTCCAAGTTCGCGCCCGGGGTTCACCTTGCTAAGCCGAACTAAGCAGACACAGTCACAACCCTGCAGCAGCGTGCGTGGCCTAGCATGGCACTCTATGCCTATTACCATCTCCTGGGGGGGTAGTTAAGGATTTGCCTTTTGTTCCGGCATTCAGGCAGACTCGGGGTCTAGGCCAGTGCCTTCACTACAGGAGAGAGGAGGCGACAGGATCCCTGCACACGGCCCGTGCACTTGGATGGGAACTGTAGGGGACAGTCTCCACTCCATCCCCGGCACACCCCCTGCCACCCACATCGCTGCCACATCTTGGTGGAAGATGGCATCTGACTGCCCGTTTCTCCATGGGGTTGTTTCTGCGAGTTGCGGGTATGGCACCTGGTGGCAAGCCCAAGTCTGCCCTTGGTACAGCTGGCCAAGGAGATGCTGCCCCATGGGACCAGAGGCACAGGACAGGCCTGCCTTCTGCTCAGACTCCTTCCTCAGAGTGGAGCACACGCCCCTGCTCTAGTCATCCCTTCATGTCTCCTTCGCAGCCAGGCTTCCATCTCTCCGCACAGGGAGCGGGGGACACGTGTCTTGCTACGGGCCTGCTGTTCGTGCCACAGCAGGCTATCCTGCTTCCCGAGCGTTTCCCGAACCAGAGGCCAACGGATCCTTCTCTTCTCTGGGGGCTGCATGCTGCGCCTTCTCCACATTGCTCCTGGGAGTGCGGTGACAGATGTGTGCAACCACAGTTCTCTCTCAGGCAGAGGGAATGCTAGGGCAAAGAGTATTTGGCCCCATGCGGGTATCATTCACCGTGCTGCGGAGCCTAGCTCAGGCAAGCAGCAGCAACATCCCCAAACCCAACTCAGATTTCCCAAGGAATGCTGTGTTTTCCAAGGGCAGATGACAAGGCAAAGAGCCTTCGCTGTACGCGGGTTTCTCCCACCGTGAGACAGGGCTCAGGCAAGCAGCAGCAGCCCGCAGAACATTTCTCAGCGAATGCTGTGATTTCGCAGAGGCTTTGGCTTGGAGCGAACAGCACTTCGCCGCTGCTGCCTCAGCAAGGCTTCAGTCGCATCAGGGAGGAAGAGCTGTGGGAGAGCTGGTGCTTCTTGGGCCTTGCTTTCCCGGGCTCCATGTTCGCGTCCTAGGTTTACCCTGCCAGGTGACACAGCCACAACCCTGCAGTAGCGTGCGGAACCTAGGATGGCACCCTATACACACTACCATCTCCCGGTGTGGGCAACGCTTGGCCTTTTACTCTGGCGCTCAGGCGGACTGGCAGACTAGCCCAGTGCTTTCCAACCAGGAAAGGAGAGGTGACAGGATCCCTGCACACCGCCCGTGCACTGAATAGGGAGCTTTAGGGTACTGTCCCCACCCCTTCCCCTTAAACCCCGTACCTCCCCCATGCTTCCACATCATGGAGGAAGACGGCGTCTGACTCCCCGTTATTTCAGGGAGCTGTTTCTGCGAGTTCAGCATAGGCGCCTCGAGGCTAGCGCATGTCTGCCCCAGGGACAGGTGGCCAAAGAGCTGCTGTCTCCTGGGGCCCAGAGGCTCAGGACAGGCATGCTTTCTGCCCAGACTCCTTCCTAAGAGTGGAGCACGCGCCCTGCCCTACTCATCCCCTCCTCTCTCCGTAGCAGCCAGGTTTCCGTCTCTCTGCACAGGGAGCGGGTGACACTTGTATTGCAACCGGCCGCTGTGCCTGCCAGGGCCGGCTCTCCTGCTTCGCAACCGTTTCCAGACCAGAAGGCTAACGGCTCCTGCTCTTGTCCCTGGGCAGCGTGCTGCACCTTCCACAGACATGCTCCTGGGGAGCGCAGTGAAAGACGTGTCCCTTTCCTTAAGCCTCTTTCCACAGGCGCAAGCGCGCTTCTCTCTCAGGCAGAGGGGTGCTAGGGCAAAGAGGATTTCGCTCCATGCGGGTATCTTCCACCATGCTGCAGAGACTAGCTCAGGCATTCAGCTGCAGCATCGCACAAATCCGATTCTGATTTCCCAACGAATGCTGTGCCTTCCCAAAGGAGATGCCCGGGCAAAGAGTCTTTCGCTGTATGCGGGTTTCTCCCACCGCGAGACAGAGCTCAGGCAAGCAGCAGAAGAGCCCGCAGAACCGACTCTGATTTCTGAGCGACTGCTATGCTTTCCCCAGAGGTTTTCAGCTTGGCCGGAACTGCACTTTGCTGGCTGCTTCCTCAGCAATGCTTTGGTCATTCGCTCTGCCGCGGCAGCGAAGAAGAATTACGGGAGATCTGCTGCCTCTTGTGACTTGCTTTCCCGGACTCCTAGTTCGCGCCCAGGGTTCACCTTTCTAAGCCGAACTAAGCAGACACAGTCACAACCCTGCAGCAGCGTGCGTGGCCTAGCATGGCACTCTATGCCTATTACCATCTCCTGGGGCTAGTTAAGGCTTTGCCTTTTGTTCCGGCATTCAGGCAGACTCGGGGTCTAGGCCAGTGCCTTCACCACAGGAGAGAGGTGGAGACAGGATCCCTGCACACGGCCCGTGCACTTGGATGGGAACTGTAGGGGACAGTCTCCACTCCATCCCCGGCACACCCCCTGCCACCCACATCGCTGCCACATCTTGGTGGAAGACGGCATCTGACTGCCCGTTTCTCCATGGGGTTGTTTCTGCGAGTTGCGGGTATGGCACCTGGTGGCAAGCCCAAGTCTGCCCTTGGTACAGCTGGCCAAGGAGATGCTGCCCCATGGGACCAGAGGCACAGGACAGGCCTGCCTTCTGCTCAGACTCCTTCCTCAGAGTGGAGCACACGCCCCTGCTCTAGTCATCCCTTCATGTCTCCTTCGCAGCCAGGCTTCCATCTCTCCGCACAGGGAGCGGGGGACACTTGTCTTGCTATGGGCCTGCTGTTCGTGCCACAGCAGGCTATCCTGCTTCCCGAGCGTTTCCCGAACCAGAGGCCAACGGATCCTTCTCTTCTCTGGGGGCTGCATGCTGCGCCTTCCCCACATTGCTCCTGGGAGTGCGGTGACAGATGTGTGCAACCACAGTTCTCTCTCAGGTAGAGGGAATGCTAGGGCAAAGAGTATTTCACCCCATGCGGGTATCATTCACCGTGTTTCGGAGCCTAGCTCAGGCAAGCAGCAGCAACATCCCCAAACCCAACTCAGATTTCCCAACGAATGCTGTGTTTTCCAAGGGCAGATGACAAGGCAAAGAGCCTTCGCTGTACGCGGGTTTCTCTCACCGTGAGACAGGGCTCAGGCAAGCAGCAGCAGCCCGCAGAACATTTCTCAGCGAATGCTGTGATTTCGCAGAGGCTTTGGCTTGGAGCGAACAGCACTTCGCCGCTGCTGCCTCAGCAAGGCTTCAGTCGCATGAGGGAGGAAGAGCTGCGGGAGAGCTGGTGCTTCTTGGGCCTTGCTTTCCCGGGCTCCATGTTCGCGTCCTAGGTTTACCCTGCCAGGTGACACAGCCACAACCCTGCAGTAGTGTGCGGAACCTAGGATGGCACCCTATACACACTACCATCTCCCGGTGTGGGCATCGCTTGGCCTTTTACTCTGGCGCTCAGGCGGACTGGCAGACTAGCCCAGTGCTTTCCCCCCAGGAAAGGAGAGGTGACAGGATCCCTGCACACCGCCCGTGCACTGAATAGGGAGCTTTAGGGTACTGTCCCCACCCCTTCCCCTTAAACCCCGTACCTCCCCCATGCTTCCACATCATGGAGGAAGACGGCGTCTGACTCCCCGTTATTTCAGGGAGCTGTTTCTGCGAGTTCAGCATAGGCGCCTCGAGGCTAGCGCATGTCTGCCCCAGGGACAGGTGGCCAAAGAGCTGCTGTCTCCTTGGGCCCAGAGGCTCAGGACAGGCATGCTTTCTGCCCAGACTCCTTCCTAAGAGTGGAGCACGCGCCCTGCCCTACTCATCCCCTCCTCTCTCCGAAGCAGCCAGGTTTCCGTCTCTCTGCGCAGAGAGCGGGTGACACTTGTATTGCCACCGGCCGCTGTGCCTTCCAGAGCCGGCTCTCCTGCTTCGCAACCGTTTCCAGACCAGAAGGCCAACGGCTCCTGCTCTTGTCCCTGGGCAGCGTGCTGCACCTTCCACAGACATGCTCCTGGGGAGCGCAGTGAAAGACGTGTCCCTTTCCTTAAGCCTCTTTCCACAGGCGCAAGCGCGCTTCTCTCTCAGGCAGAGGGGTGCTAGGGCAAAGAGGATTTCGCTCCATGCGGGTATCTTCCACCATGCTGCAGAGACTAGCTCAGGCATTCAGCTGCAGCATCGCACACATCCGATTCTGATTTCCCAACGAATGCTGTGCCTTCCCAAAGGAGATGCCCGGGCAAAGAGTCTTTCGCTGTATGCGGGTTTCTCCCACCGCGATACTGTGCTCAGCCAAGCAGCAGAAGAGCTCGCAGAACCGACTCTGATTTCCCAGCGACTGCTATGCTTTCCCAGTGGTTTTCAGCTTGGCGACTGGGAACTGCACTTTGCTGGTTGCTTCCTCAGCAATGCTTTGGTCATTCGCTCTGCCGCGGCAGCGAAGAAGAGTCGCGGGAGAGCTGCTGCCTCTTGGGCCTTGCTTTCCCGGACTCCAAGTTCGCGCCCGGGGTTCACCTTGCTAAGCCGAACTAAGCAGACACAGTCACAACCCTGCAGCAGCGTGCGTGGCCTAGCATGGCACTCTATGCCTAATACCATCTCCTGGGGGTAGTTAAGGCTTTGCCTTTTGTTCCGGCATTCAGGCAGACTCGGGGTATAGGCCAGTGCCTTCACTACAGGAGAGAGGAGGCGACAGGATCCCTGCACACGGCCCGTGCACTTGGATGGGAACTGTAGGGGACAGTCTCCACTCCATCCCCGGCACACCCCCTGCCACCCACATCGCTGCCACATCTTGGTGGAAGATGCCATCTGACTGCCCGTTTCTCCATGGGGTTGTTTCTGCGAGTTGCGGGTATGGCACCTGGTGGCAAGCCCAAGTCTGCCCTTGGTACAGCTGGCCAAGGAGATGCTGCCCCATGGGACCAGAGGCACAGGACAGGCCTGCCTTCTGCTCAGACTCCTTCCTCAGAGTGGAGCACACGCCCCTGCTCTAGTCATCCCTTCATGTCTCCTTCGCAGCCAGGCTTCCATCTGTCCGCACAGGGAGCGGGGGACACGTGTCTTGCTACGGGCCTGCTGTTCGTGCCACAGCAGGCTATCCTGCTTCCCGAGCGTTTCCCGAACCAGAGGCCAACGGATCCTTCTCTTCTCTGGGGGCTGCATGCTGCGCCTTCTCCACATTGCTCCTGGGAGTGCGGTGACAGATGTGTGCAACCACAGTTCTCTCTCAGGCAGAGGGAATGCTAGGGCAAAGAGTATTTCGCCCCATGCGGGTATCATTCACCGTGCTGCGGAGCCTAGCTCAGGCAAGCAGCAGCAACATCCCCAAACCCAACTCAGATTTCCCAACGAATGCTGTGTTTTCCAAGGGCAGATGACAAGGCAAACAGCCTTCGCTGTACGCGGGTTTCTCCCACCGTGAGACAGGGCTCAGGCAAGCAGCAGCAGCCCGCAGAACATTTCTCAGCGAATGCTGTGATTTCGCAGAGGCTTTGGCTTGGAGCGAACAGCACTTCGCCGCTGCTGCCTCAGCAAGGCTTCAGTCGCATCAGGGAGGAAGAGCTGCGGGAGAGCTGGTGCTTCTTGGGCCTTGCTTTCCCGGGCTCCATGTTCGCGTCCTAGGTTTACCGTGCCAGGTGACACAGCCACAACCCTGCAGTAGCGTGCGGAACCTAGGATGGCACCCTATACACATTACCATCTCCCGGTGTGGGCATCGCTTGGCCTTTTACTCTGGCGCTCAGGCGGACTGGCAGACTAGCCCAGTGCTTTCCCCCCAGGAAAGGAGAGGTGACAGGATCCCTGCACACCGCCCGTGCACTGAATAGGGAGCTTTAGGGTACTGTCCCCACCCCTTCCCCTTAAACCCCGTACCTCCCCCAAGCTTCCACATCCTGGAGGAAGACGGCGTCTGACTCCCCGTTATTTCAGGGAGCTGTTTCTGCGAGTTCAGCATTGGCGCCTCGAGACTAGCGCATGTCTGCCCCAGGGACATGTGGCCAAAGAGCTGCTGTCTCCTTGGGCCGAGAGGCTCAGGACAGGCATGCTTTCTGCCCAGACTCCTTCCTAAGAGTGGAGCACGCGCAATGCCCTACTCATCCCCTCCTCTCTCCATAGCAGCCAGGCTTCTGGCTCTCTGCGCAGGGAGCGGGTGACACTTGTATTGCCACCGGCCGCTGTGCCTTCCAGGGCCGGCTCTCCTGCTTCACAACCGTTTCCAGACCAGAAGGCTAACGGCTCCTGCTCTTCTCCCTGGGCAGCATGCTGCACCTTCCACAGACATGCTCCTGGGGAGCGCAGTGAAAGACGTGTCCCTTTCCTTAAGCCTCTTTCCACAGGCGCAAGTGCGCTTCTCTCTCAGGCAGAGGGGTGCTAGGGCAAAGAGGATTTAGCTCCATGCGGGTATCTTCCACCATTCTGCAGAGACTAGCTCAGGCATTCAGCTGCAGCATCGCACACATCCGATTCTGATTTCCCAACGAATGCTGTGCCTTCCCAGAGGAGATGCCTGGGCAAAGAGTCTTTCGCTGTATGCGGGTTTCTCCCACCGCGATACTGTGCTCAGGCAAGCAGCAGAAGAGCTCGCAGAACCGACTCTCATTTCCCAGCGACTGCTATGCTTTCCCAGTGGTTTTCAGCTTGGCGACTGGGAACTGCACTTTGCTGGTTGCTTCCTCAGCAATGCTTTGGTCATTCGCTCTGCCGCGGCAGCGAAGAAGAGTCGCGGGAGAGCTGCTGCCTCTTGGGCCTTGCTTTCCCGGACTCCAAGTTCGCGCACGGGGTTCACCTTGCTAAGCCGAACTAAGCAGACACAGTCACAACCCTGCAGCAGCGTGCGTGGCCTAGCATGGCACTCTATGCCTATTACCATCTCCTGGGGGGGTAGTTAAGGATTTGCCTTTTGTTCCGGCATTCAGGCAGACTCGGGGTCTAGGCCAGTGCCTTCACTACAGGAGAGAGGTGGCGACAGGATCCCTGCACACGGCCCGTGCACTTGGATGGGAACTGTAGGGGACAGTCTCCACTACATCCCCGGCACACCCCCTGCCACCCACATCGCTGCCACATCTTGGTGGAAGACGGCATCTGACTGCCCGTTTCTCCATGGGGTTGTTTCTGCGAGTTGCGTGTATGGCAACTGGAGGCAAGCCCAAGTCTGCCCTTGGTATAGCTGGCCACTGAGATGCTGTCCCCATGGGACCAGAGGCACAGGACAGGCCTGCCTTTTGCCCAGACTCCTTCCTCAGAGTGGAGCACACGCCCCTGCCCTAGTCATCCCTTCATGTCTCCTTAGCAGCCAGTCTTCCATCTCTCCGCACAGGGAGCGGGGGACACTTGTCTTGCTAAAGGCCTGCTGTTCGTGCCACGGCAGGCTATAGTGCTTCCCGAGCGTTTCCCGACCCACAGGCCAACGGATCCTTCTCTTCTCTGGGGGCGGCGTGCTGTGCCTTCCGCACAGTGCTCCCGGGTAGCGCGGTGACAGACGTGTGCAACCACACTTCTCTCTCAGGCAGAGGGGATTCTAGGGCAAAGAGTATTTCGCCCCATGCGGGTATCAATCACCGTGCTGCGGAGACTAGCTCAGGCAAGCAGCAGCAGCATCCCCAAACCCAACTCAGATTTTCCAATGAATGCTGTGCTTTCTTAGGGCAGAGGACAAGGCAAAGAGGCTTTCGCTGTATGCGGGTTTCTCCCACCGTGAGACAGAGTTCAGGCAAGCAGCAGCAGCCCGCAGAACATTTTCAGTGAATGCTGTGATTTCGCAGAGGCTTTGGCTTGGAACGAACAGCCCTTCGCCGTTGCTGCCTCAGCAAGACTTCAGTCGCGTCAGGGCGGAAGAGCTGCAGGAGAGCTGGTGCCTCTTGGGCCTTGCTTTCCCGGGCTCCATGTTCGCGTCCTGGGTTCACCCTGCCTGGTGACACAGCCACAACACTGCAGTAGCGTGCGGAACCTAGGATGGCATCCTATACACACTACCATCTCCCGGTGTGGGCATCGCTTGGCCTTTTACTCTGGCGCTCAGTCGGACTGGCAGACTAGCCCAGTACTTTCCCCACAGGAATGGAGAGGTGACAGGATCCCTGCACACCGCCCGTGCACTGAATAGGGAGCTTTAGGGTACTGTCCCCACCCCTTCCCCTTAAACCCCGTACCTCCCCCATGCTTCCACATCAGGGAGGAAGACGGCGTCTGACTCCCCGTTATTTCAGGGAGCTGTTTCTGCGAGTTCAGCATAGGCGCCTCGAGGCTAGCGCATGTCTGCCCCAGGGACAGGTGGCCAAAAAGCTGCTGTCTCTTTGGGCCCAGAGGCTCAGGACAGGCATGCTTTCTGCTCAGACTCCTTCCTCAGAGTGGAGCACGCGCCCTGCCCTACTCATCCAATCCTCTCTCCGTAGCAGCCAGGTTTCCGTCTCTCTGCGCAGGGAACGGGTGACACTTGTATTGCCACCGGCCGCTGTGCCTGCCAGGGCCGGCTCTCCTGCTTCGCAACCGTTTCCAGAACAGAAGGCCAAAGGCTCATGCTCTTGTCCCTGGGCAGCGTGCTGCACCTTCCACAGACATGCTCCTGGGGAGCGCAGTGAAAGACGTGTCCCTTTCCTTAAGCCTCTTTCCACTGGCGCAAGCGTGCTTCTCTCTCAGGCAGAGGGGTGCTTGGGCAAAGAGGATTTCGCTCCATGCGGGTATCTTCCACCATGCTGCAGAGACTAGCTCAGGTATTCAGCTGCAGCATCGCACACATCCTATTCTGATTTCCCAATGAATGCTGTGCCTTCCCAGAGGAGATGCCCGGGCAAAGAATCTTTCGCTGTATGCGGGTTTCTCCCACCGCGAGACAGAGCTCAGACAAGCAGCAGAAGAGCCCACAGAACCGACTCTGATTTCCCAGCGACTGCTATGCTTTCCCAGAGGTTTTCAGCTTGGCCGGAACTGCACTTTGCTGGCTGCTTCCTCAGCAATGCTTTGGTCATTCGCTCTGCCGCGGCAGCGAAGAAGAGTCGCGGGAGAGCTGCTGCCTCTTGGGCCTTGCTTTCCCGGACTCCAAGTTCACGCCCGGGGTTCACCTTGCTAAGCCGAACTAAGCAGACACAGTCACAATCCTGCAGCAGCGTGCGTGGCCTAGCATGGCACTCTATGCCTATTACCATCTCCTGGGGCTAGTTAAGGCTTTGCCTTTTGTTCCGGCATTCAGGCCGACTCGGGGTCTAGGCCAGTGCCTTCACCACAGGAGAGAGGTGGAGACAGGATCCCTGCACACGGCCCGTGCACTTGGATGGGAACTGTAGGGGACAGTCTCCACTCCATCCCCGGCACACCCCCTGCCACCCACATCGCTGCCACATCTTGGTGGAAGACGGCATCTGACTGCCCGTTTCTCCATGGGGTTGTTTCTGCGAGTTGCGGGTATGGCACCTGGTGGCAAGCCCAAGTCTGCCCTTGGTACAGCTGGCCAAGGAGATGCTGCCCCATGGGACCAGAGGCACAGGACAGGCCTGCCTTCTGCTCAGACTCCTTCCTCAGAGTGGAGCACACGCCCCTGCTCTAGTCATCCCTTCATGTCTCCTTCGCAGCCAGGCTTCCATCTGTCCGCACAGGGAGCGGGGGACACGTGTCTTGCTACGGGCCTGCTGTTCGTGCCACAGCAGGCTATCCTGCTTCCCGAGCGTTTCCCGAACCAGAGGCCAACGGATCCTTCTCTTCTCTGGGGGCTGCATGCTGCGCCTTCTCCACATTGCTCCTGGGAGTGCGGTGACAGATGTGTGCAACCACAGTTCTCTCTCAGGCAGAGGGAATGCTAGGGCAAAGAGTATTTGGCCCCATGCGGGTATCATTCACCGTGCTGCGGAGCCTAGCTCAGGCAAGCAGCAGCAACATCCCCAAACCCAACTCAGATTTCCCAAGGAATGCTGTGTTTTCCAAGGGCAGATGACAAGGCAAAGAGCCTTCGCTGTACGCGGGTTTCTCCCACCGTGAGACAGGGCTCAGGCAAGCAGCAGCAGCCCGCAGAACATTTCTCAGCGAATGCTGTGATTTCGCAGAGGCTTTGGCTTGGAGCGAACAGCACTTCGCCGCTGCTGCCTCAGCAAGGCTTCAGTCGCATCAGGGAGGAAGAGCTGCGGGAGAGCTGGTGCTTCTTGGGCCTTGCTTTCCCGGGCTCCAGGTTCGCGTCCTAGGTTTACCCTGCCAGGTGACACAGCCACAACCCTGCAGTAGCGTGCGGAACCTAGGATGGCACCCTATACACACTACCATCTCCCGGTGTGGGCATCGCTTGGCCTTTTACTCTGGCGCTCAGGCGGACTGGCAGACTAGCCCAGTGCTTTCCCCCCAGGAAAGGAGAGGTGACAGGATCCCTGCACACCGCCCGTGCACTGAATAGGGAGCTTTAGGGTACTGTCCCCACCCCTTCCCCTTAAACCCCGTACCTCCCCCATGCTTCCACATCATGGAGGAAGACGGCGTCTGACTCCCCGTTATTTCAGGGAGCTGTTTCTGCGAGTTCAGCATAGGCGCCTCGAGGCTAGCGCATGTCTGCCCCAGGGACAGGTGGCCAAAGAGCTGCTGTCTCCTTGGGCCCAGAGGCTCAGGACAGGCATGCTTTCTGCCCAGACTCCTTCCTAAGAGTAGAGCACGCGCCCTGCCCTACTCATCCCCTCCTCTCTCCGAAGCAGCCAGGTTTCCGTCTCTCTGCGCAGAGAGCGGGTGACACTTGTATTGCCACCGGCCGCTGTGCCTTCCAGAGCCGGCTCTCCTGCTTCGCAACCGTTTCCAGACCAGAAGGCCAACGGCTCCTGCTCTTGTCCCTGGGCAGCGTGCTGCACCTTCCACAGACATGCTCCTGGGGAGCGCAGTGAAAGACGTGTCCCTTTCCTTAAGCCTCTTTCCACAGGCGCAAGCGCGCTTCTCTCTCAGGCAGAGGGGTGCTAGGGCAAAGAGGATTTCGCTCCATGTGGGTATCTTCCACCATGCTGCAGAGACTAGCTCAGGCATTCAGCTGCAGCATCGCACACATCCGATTCTGGTTTCCCAACGAATGCTGTGCCTTCCCAAAGGAGATGCCCGGGCAAAGAGTCTTTCGCTGTATGCGGGTTTCTCCCACCGCGATACTGTGCTCAGCCAAGCAGCAGAAGAGCTCGCAGAACCGACTCTGATTTCCCAGCGACTGCTATGCTTTCCCAGTGGTTTTCAGCTTGGCGACTGGGAACTGCACTTTGCTGGTTGCTTCCTCAGCAATGCTTTGGTCATTCGCTCTGCCGCGGCAGCGTAGAAGAGTCGCGGGAGAGCTGCTGCCTCTTGGGCCTTGCTTTCCCGGACTCCAAGTTCGCGCCCGGGGTTCACCTTGCTAAGCCGAACTAAGCAGACACAGTCACAACCCTGCAGCAGCGTGCGTGGCCTAGCATGGCACTCTATGCCTAATACCATCTCCTGGGGGGTAGTTAAGGCTTTGCCTTTTGTTCCGGCATTCAGGCAGACTCGGGGTCTAGGCCAGTGCCTTCACTACAGGAGAGAGGAGGCGACAGGATCCCTGCACACGGCCCGTGCACTTGGATGGGAACTTTAGGGGACAGTCTCCACTCCATCCCCGGCACACCCCCTGCCACCCACATCGCTGCCACATCTTGGTGGAAGATGGCATCTGACTGCCCGTTTCTCCATGGGGTTGTTTCTGCGAGTTGCGGGTATGGCACCTGGTGTCAAGCCCAAGTCTACCCTTGGTACAGCTGGCCATGGAGATGCTGCCCCATGGGACCAGAGGCACAGGACAGGCCTGCCTTCTGCTCAGACTCCTTCCTCAGAGTGGAGCACACGCCCCTGCTCTAGTCATCCCTTCATGTCTCCTTCGCAGCCAGGCTTCCATCTGTCCGCACAGGGAGCGGGGGACACGTGTCTTGCTACGGGCCTGCTGTTCGTGCCACAGCAGGCTATCCTGCTTCCCGAGCGTTTCCCGAACCAGAGGCCAACGGATCCTTCTCTTCTCTGGGGGCTGCATGCTGCGCCTTCTCCACATTGCTCCTGGGAGTGCGGTGACAGATGTGTGCAACCACAGTTCTCTCTCAGGCAGAGGGAATGCTAGGGCAAAGAGTATTTCGCCCCATGCGGGTATCATTCACCGTGCTGCGGAGCCTAGCTCAGGCAAGCAGCAGCAACATCCCCAAACCCAACTCAGATTTCCCAAGGAATGCTGTGTTTTCCAAGGGCAGATGACAAGGCAAAGAGCCTTCGCTGTACGCGGGTTTCTCCCACCGTGAGACAGGGCTCAGGCAAGCAGCAGCAGCCCGCAGAACATTTCTCAGCGAATGCTGTGATTTCGCAGAGGCTTTGGCTTGGAGCGAACAGCACTTCGCCGCTGCTGCCTCAGCAAGGCTTCAGTCTCATCAGGGAGGAAGAGCTGCGGGAGAGCTGGTGCTTCTTGGGCCTTGCTTTCCCGGGCTCCATGTTCGCGTCCTAGGTTTACCCTGCCAGGTGACACAGCCACAACCCTGCAGTAGCGTGCGGAACCTAGGATGGCACCCTATACACATTACCATCTCCCGGTGTGGGCATCGCTTGGCCTTTTACTCTGGCGCTCAGGCGGACTGGCAGACTAGCCCAGTGCTTTCCCCCCAGGAAAGGAGAGGTGACAGGATCCCTGCACACCGCCCGTGCACTGAATAGGGAGCTTTAGGGTACTGTCCCCACCCCTTCCCCTTAAACCCCGTACCTCCCCCAAGCTTCCACATCCTGGAGGAAGACGGCGTCTGACTCCCCGTTATTTCAGGGAGCTGTTTCTGCGAGTTCAGCATAGGCGCCTCGAGACTAGCGCATGTCTGCCCCAGGGACATGTGGCCAAAGAGCTGCTGTCTCCTTGGGCCGAGAGGCTCAGGACAGGCATGCTTTCTGCCCAGACTCCTTCCTAAGAGTGGAGCACGCGCAATGCCCTACTCATCCCCTCCTCTCTCCATAGCAGCCAGGCTTCTGGCTCTCTGCGCAGGGAGGGGGTGACACTTGTATTGCCACCGGCCGCTGTGCCTTCCAGGGCCGGCTCTCCTGCTTCACAACCGTTTCCAGACCAGAAGGCTAACGGCTCCTGCTCTTCTCCCTGGGCAGCATGCTGCACCTTCCACAGACATGCTCCTGGGGAGCGCAGTGAAAGACGTGTCCCTTTCCTTAAGCCTCTTTCCACAGGCGCAAGTGCGCTTCTCTCTCAGGCAGAGGGGTGCTAGGGCAAAGAGGATTTAGCTCCATGCGGGTATCTTCCACCATGCTGCAGAGACTAGCTCAGGCATTCAGCTGCAGCATCGCACACATCCGATTCTGATTTCCCAACGAATGCTGTGCCTTCCCAAAGGAGATGCCCGGGCAAAGAGTCTTTCGCTGTATGCGGGTTTCTCCCACCGCGATACTGTGCTCAGCCAAGCAGCAGAAGAGCTCGCAGAACCGACTCTGATTTCCCAGCGACTGCTATGCTTTCCCAGTGGTTTTCAGCTTGGCGACTGGGAACTGCACTTTGCTGGTTGCTTCCTCAGCAATGCTTTGGTCATTCGCTCTGCCGCGGCAGCGTAGAAGAGTCGCGGGAGAGCTGCTGCCTCTTGGGCCTTGCTTTCCCGGACTCCAAGTTCGCGCCCGGGGTTCACCTTGCTAAGCCGAACTAAGCAGACACAGTCACAACCCTGCAGCAGCGTGCGTGGCCTAGCATGGCACTCTATGCCTAATACCATCTCCTGGGGGGTAGTTAAGGCTTTGCCTTTTGTTCCGGCATTCAGGCAGACTCGGGGTCTAGGCCAGTGCCTTCACTACAGGAGAGAGGAGGCGACAGGATCCCTGCACACGGCCCGTGCACTTGGATGGGAACTTTAGGGGACAGTCTCCACTCCATCCCCGGCAAACCCCCTGCCACCCACATCGCTGCCACATCTTGGTGGAAGATGGCATCTGACTGCCCGTTTCTCCATGGGGTTGTTTCTGCGAGTTGCGGGTATGGCACCTGGTGGCAAGCCCAAGTCTGCCCTTGGTACAGCTGGCCAAGGAGATGCTGCCCCATGGGACCAGAGGCACAGGACAGGCCTGCCTTCTGCTCAGACTCCTTCCTCAGAGTGGAGCCCACGCCCCTGCTCTAGTCATCCCTTCATGTCTCCTTCGCAGCCAGGCTTCCATCTCTCCGCACAGGGAGCGGGGGACACGTGTCTTGCTACGGGCCTGCTGTTCGTGCCACAGCAGGCTATCCTGCTTCCCGAGCGTTTCCCGAACCAGAGGCCAACGGATCCTTCTCTTCTCTGGGGGCTGCATGCTGCGCCTTCTCCACATTGCTCCTGGGAGTGCGGTGACAGATGTGTGCAACCACAGTTCTCTCTCAGGCAGAGGGAATGCTAGGGCAAAGAGTATTTCGCCCCATGCGGGTATCATTCACCGTGCTGCGGAGCCTAGCTCAGGCAAGCAGCAGCAACATCCCCAAACCCAACTCAGATTTCCCAAGGAATGCTGTGTTTTCCAAGGGCAGATGACAAGGCAAAGAGCCTTCGCTGTACGCGGGTTTCTCCCACCGTGAGACAGGGCTCAGGCAAGCAGCAGCAGCCCGCAGAACATTTCTCAGCGAATGCTGTGATTTCGCAGAGGCTTTGGCTTGGAGCGAACAGCACTTCGCCGCTGCTGCCTCAGCAAGGCTTCAGTCGCATCAGGGAGGAAGAGCTGCGGGAGAGCTGGTGCTTCTTGGGCCTTGCTTTCCCGGGCTCCAGGTTCGCGTCCTAGGTTTACCCTGCCAGGTGACACAGCCACAACCCTGCAGTAGCGTGCGGAACCTAGGATGGCACCCTATACACACTACCATCTCCCGGTGTGGGCAACGCTTGGCCTTTTACTCTGGCGCTCAGGCGGACTGGCAGACTAGCCCAGTGCTTTCCCCCCAGGAAAGGAGAGGTGACAGGATCCCTGCACACCGCCCGTGCACTGAATAGGGAGCTTTAGGGTACTGTCCCCACCCCTTCCCCTTAAACCCCGTACCTCCCCCATGCTTCCACATCATGGAGAAGACGGCGTCTGACTCCCCGTTATTTCAGGGAGCTGTTTCTGCGAGTTCAGCATAGGCGCCTCGAGGCTAGCGCATGTCTGCCCCAGGGACAGGTGGCCAAAGAGCTGCTGTCTCCTGGGGCCCAGAGGCTCAGGACAGGCATGCTTTCTGCCCAGACTCCTTCCTAAGAGTGGAGCACGCGCCCTGCCCTACTCATCCCCTCCTCTCTCCGTAGCAGCCAGGTTTCCGTCTCTCTGCACAGGGAGCGGGTGACACTTGTATTGCAACCGGCCGCTGTGCCTGCCAGGGCCGGCTCTCCTGCTTCGCAACCGTTTCCAGACCAGAAGGCCAACGGCTCCTGCTCTTGTCCCTGGGCAGCGTGCTGCACCTTCCACAGACATGCTCCTGGGGAGCGCAGTGAAAGACGTGTCCCTTTCCTTAAGCCTCTTTCCACAGGCGCAAGCGCGCTTCTCTCTCAGGCAGAGGGGTGCTAGGGCAAAGAGGATTTCGCTCCATGCGGGTATCTTCCACCATGCTGCAGAGACTAGCTCAGGCATTCAGCTGCAGCATCGCACACATCCGATTCTGATTTCCCAACGAATGCTGTGCCTTCCCAAAGGAGATGCCCGGGCAAAGAGTCTTTCGCTGTATGCGGGTTTCTCCCACCGCGTGACAGAGCTCAGGCAAGCAGCAGAAGAGCCCGCAGAACCGACTCTGATTTCTGAGCGACTGCTATGCTTTCCCAGAGGTTTTCAGCTTGGCCGGAACTGCACTTTGCTGGCTGCTTCCTCAGCAATGCTTTGGTCATTCGCTCTGCCGCGGCAGCGAAGAAGAATTACGGGAGATCTGCTGCCTCTTGTGACTTGCTTTCCCGGACTCCTAGTTCGCGCCCTGGGTTCACCTTTCTAAGCCGAACTAAGCAGACACAGTCACAACCCTGCAGCAGCGTGCGTGGCCTAGCATGGCACTCTATGCCTATTACCATCTCCTGGGGCTAGTTAAGGCTTTGCCTTTTGTTCCGGCATTCAGGCAGACTCGGGGTCTAGGCCAGTGCCTTCACCACAGGAGAGAGGTGGAGACAGGATCCCTGCACACGGCCCGTGCACTTGGATGGGAACTGTAGGGGACAGTCTCCACTCCATCCCCGGCACACCCCCTGCCACCCACATCGCTGCCACATCTTGGTGGAAGACGGCATCTGACTGCCCGTTTCTCCATGGGGTTGTTTCTGCGAGTTGCGGGTATGGCACCTGGTGGCAAGCCCAAGTCTGCCCTTGGTACAGCTGGCCAAGGAGATGCTGCCCCATGGGACCAGAGGCACAGGACAGGCCTGCCTTCTGCTCAGACTCCTTCCTCAGAGTGGAGCACACGCCCCTGCTCTAGTCATCCCTTCATGTCTCCTTCGCAGCCAGGCTTCCATCTCTCCGCACAGGGAGCGGGGGACACTTCTCTTGCTACGGGCCTGCTGTTCGTGCCACAGCAGGCTATCCTGCTTCCCGAGCGTTTCCCGAACCAGAGGCCAACGGATCCTTCTCTTCTCTGGGGGCTGCATGCTGTGCCTTCCCCACATTGCTCCTGGGAGTGCGGTGACAGATGTGTGCAACCACAGTTCTCTCTCAGGTAGAGGGAATGCTAGGGCAAAGAGTATTTCACCCCATGCGGGTATCATTCACCGTGCTGCGGAGCCTAGCTCAGGCAAGCAGCAGCAACATCCCCAAACCCAACTCAGATTTCCCAACGAATGCTGTGTTTTCCAAGGGCAGATGACAAGGCAAAGAGCCTTCGCTGTACGCGGGTTTCTCTCACCGTGAGACAGGGCTCAGGCAAGCAGCAGCAGCCCGCAGAACATTTCTCAGCGAATGCTGTGATTTCGCAGAGGCTTTGGCTTGGAGCGAACAGCACTTCGCCGCTGCTGCCTCAGCAAGGCTTCAGTCGCATCAGGGAGGAAGAGCTGCGGGAGAGCTGGTGCTTCTTGGGCCTTGCTTTCCCGGGCTCCAGGTTCGCGTCCTAGGTTTACCCTGCCAGGTGACACAGCCACAACCCTGCAGTAGCGTGCGGAACCTAGGATGGCACCCTATACACACTACCATCTCCCGGTGTGGGCATCGCTTGGCCTTTTACTCTGGCGCTCAGGCGGACTGGCAGACTAGCCCAGTGCTTTCCCCCCAGGAAAGGAGAGGTGACAGGATCCCTGCACACCGCCCGTGCACTGAATAGGGAGCTTTAGGGTACTGTCCCCACCCCTTCCCCTTAAACCCCGTACCTCCCCCATGCTTCCACATCATGGAGGAAGACGGCGTCTGACTCCCCGTTATTTCAGGGAGCTGTTTCTGCGAGTTCAGCATAGGCGCCTCGAGGCTAGCGCATGTCTGCCCCAGGGACAGGTGGCCAAAGAGCTGCTGTCTCCTGGGGCCCAGAGGCTCAGGACAGGCATGCTTTCTGCCCAGACTCCTTCCTAAGAGTGGAGCACGCGCCCTGCCCTACTCATCCCCTCCTCTCTCCGTAGCAGCCAGGTTTCCGTCTCTCTGCACAGGGAGCGGGTGACACTTGTATTGCAACCGGCCGCTGTGCCTGCCAGGGCCGGCTCTCCTGCTTCGCAACCGTTTCCAGACCAGAAGGCCAACGGCTCCTGCTCTTGTCCCTGGGCAGCGTGCTGCACCTTCCACAGACATGCTCCTGGGGAGCGCAGTGAAAGACGTGTCCCTTTCCTTAAGCCTCTTTCCACAGGCGCAAGCGCGCTTCTCTCTCAGGCAGAGGGGTGCTAGGGCAAAGAGGATTTCGCTCCATGCGGGTATCTTCCACCATGCTGCAGAGACTAGCTCAGGCATTCAGCTGCAGCATCGCACACATCCGATTCTGATTTCCCAACGAATGCTGTGCCTTCCCAAAGGAGATGCCCGGGCAAAGAGTCTTTCGCTGTATGCGGGTTTCTCCCACCGCGTGACAGAGCTCAGGCAAGCAGCAGAAGAGCCCGCAGAACCGACTCTGATTTCTGAGCGACTGCTATGCTTTCCCAGAGGTTTTCAGCTTGGCCGGAACTGCACTTTGCTGGCTGCTTCCTCAGCAATGCTTTGGTCATTCGCTCTGCCGCGGCAGCGAAGAAGAATTACGGGAGATCTGCTGCCTCTTGTGACTTGCTTTCCCGGACTCCTAGTTCGCGCCCTGGGTTCACCTTTCTAAGCCGAACTAAGCAGACACAGTCACAACCCTGCAGCAGCGTGCGTGGCCTAGCATGGCACTCTATGCCTATTACCATCTCCTGGGGCTAGTTAAGGCTTTGCCTTTTGTTCCGGCATTCAGGCAGACTCGGGGTCTAGGCCAGTGCCTTTACCACAGGAGAGAGGTGGAGACAGGATCCCTGCACACGGCCCGTGCACTTGGATGGGAACTGTAGGGGACAGTCTCCACTCCATCCCCGGCACACCCCCTGCCACCCACATCGCTGCCACATCTTGGTGGAAGACGGCATCTGACTGCCCGTTTCTCCATGGGGTTGTTTCTGCGAGTTGCGGGTATGGCACCTGGTGGCAAGCCCAAGTCTGCCCTTGGTACAGCTGGCCAAGGAGATGCTGCCCCATGGGACCAGAGGCACAGGACAGGCCTGCCTTCTGCTCAGACTCCTTCCTCAGAGTGGAGCACACGCCCCTGCTCTAGTCATCCCTTCATGTCTCCTTCGCAGCCAGGCTTCCATCTCTCCGCACAGGGAGCGGGGGACACTTCTCTTGCTACGGGCCTGCTGTTCGTGCCACAGCAGGCTATCCTGCTTCCCGAGCGTTTCCCGAACCAGAGGCCAACGGATCCTTCTCTTCTCTGGGGGCTGCATGCTGTGCCTTCCCCACATTGCTCCTGGGAGTGCGGTGACAGATGTGTGCAACCACAGTTCTCTCTCAGGTAGAGGGAATGCTAGGGCAAAGAGTATTTCACCCCATGCGGGTATCATTCACCGTGCTGCGGAGCCTAGCTCAGGCAAGCAGCAGCAACATCCCCAAACCCAACTCAGATTTCCCAACGAATGCTGTGTTTTCCAAGGGCAGATGACAAGGCAAAGAGCCTTCGCTGTACGCGGGTTTCTCTCACCGTGAGACAGGGCTCAGGCAAGCAGCAGCAGCCCGCAGAACATTTCTCAGCGAATGCTGTGATTTCGCAGAGGCTTTGGCTTGGAGCGAACAGCACTTCGCCGCTGCTGCCTCAGCAAGGCTTCAGTCGCATCAGGGAGGAAGAGCTGCGGGAGAGCTGGTGCTTCTTGGGCCTTGCTTTCCCGGGCTCCAGGTTCGCGTCCTAGGTTTACCCTGCCAGGTGACACAGCCACAACCCTGCAGTAGCGTGCGGAACCTAGGATGGCACCCTATACACACTACCATCTCCCGGTGTGGGCATCGCTTGGCCTTTTACTCTGGCGCTCAGGCGGACTGGCAGACTAGCCCAGTGCTTTCCCCCCAGGAAAGGAGAGGTGACAGGATCCCTGCACACCGCCCGTGCACTGAATAGGGAGCTTTAGGGTACTGTCCCCACCCCTTCCCCTTAAACCCCGTACCTCCCCCATGCTTCCACATCATGGAGGAAGACGGCGTCTGACTCCCCGTTATTTCAGGGAGCTGTTTCTGCGAGTTCAGCATAGGCGCCTCGAGGCTAGCGCATGTCTGCCCCAGGGACAGGTGGCCAAAGAGCTGCTGTCTCCTGGGGCCCAGAGGCTCAGGACAGGCATGCTTTCTGCCCAGACTCCTTCCTAAGAGTGGAGCACGCGCCCTGCCCTACTCATCCCCTCCTCTCTCCGTAGCAGCCAGGTTTCCGTCTCTCTGCACAGGGAGCGGGTGACACTTGTATTGCAACCGGCCGCTGTGCCTGCCAGGGCCGGCTCTCCTGCTTCGCAACCGTTTCCAGACCAGAAGGCCAACGGCTCCTGCTCTTGTCCCTGGGCAGCGTGCTGCACCTTCCACAGACATGCTCCTGGGGAGCCCAGTGAAAGACGTGTCCCTTTCCTTAAGCCTCTTTCCACAGGCGCAAGCGCGCTTCTCTCTCAGGCAGAGGGGTGCTAGGGCAAAGAGGATTTCGCTCCATGCGGGTATCTTCCACCATGCTGCAGAGACTAGCTCAGGCATTCAGCTGCAGCATCGCACACATCCGATTCTGATTTCCCAACGAATGCTGTGCCTTCCCAAAGGAGATGCCCGGGCAAAGAGTCTTTCGCTGTATGCGGGTTTCTCCCACCGCGAGACAGAGCTCAGGCAAGCAGCAGAAGAGCCCGCAGAACCGACTCTGATTTCTGAGCGACTGCTATGCTTTCCCCAGAGGTTTTCAGCTTGGCCGGAACTGCACTTTGCTGGCTGCTTCCTCAGCAATGCTTTGGTCATTCGCTCTGCCGCGGCAGCGAAGAATAATTACGGGAGATCTGCTGCCTCTTGTGACTTGCTTTCCCGGACTCCTAGTTCGCGCCCAGGGTTCACCTTTCTAAGCCGAACTAAGCAGACACAGTCACAACCCTGCAGCAGCGTGCGTGGCGTAGCATGGCACTCTATGCCTATTACCATCTCCTGGGGCTAGTTAAGGCTTTGCCTTTTGTTCCGGCATTCAGGCAGACTCGGGGTCTAGGCCAGTGCCTTCACCACAGGAGAGAGGTGGAGACAGGATCCCTGCACACGGCCCGTGCACTTGGATGGGAACTGTAGGGGACAGTCTCCACTCCATCCCCGGCACACCCCCTGCCACCCACATCGCTGCCACATCTTGGTGGAAGACGGCATCTGACTGCCCGTTTCTCCATGGGGTTGTTTCTGTGAGTTGCGGGTATGGCACCTGGTGGCAAGCCCAAGTCTGCCCTTGGTACAGCTGGCCAAGGAGATGCTGCCCCATGGGACCAGAGGCACAGGACAGGCCTGCCTTCTGCTCAGACTCCTTCCTCAGAGTGGAGCACACGCCCCTGCTCTAGTCATCCCTTCATGTCTCCTTCGCAGCCAGGCTTCCATCTCTCCGCACAGGGAGCGGGGGACACTTGTCTTGCTATGGGCCTGCTGTTCGTGCCACAGCAGGCTATCCTGCTTCCCGAGCGTTTCCCGAACCAGAGGCCAACGGATCCTTCTCTTCTCTGGGGGCTGCATGCTGCGCCTTCCCCACATTGCTCCTGGGAGTGCGGTGACAGATGTGTGCAACCACAGTTCTCTCTCAGGTAGAGGGAATGCTAGGGCAAAGAGTATTTCACCCCATGCGGGTATCATTCACCGTGCTGCGGAGCCTAGCTCAGGCAAGCAGCAGCAACATCCCCAAACCCAACTCAGATTTCCCAACGAATGCTGTGTTTTCCAAGGGCAGATGACAAGGCAAAGAGCCTTCGCTGTACGCGGGTTTCTCTCACCGTGAGACAGGGCTCAGGCAAGCAGCAGCAGCCCGCAGAACATTTCTCAGCGAATGCTGTGATTTCGCAGAGGCTTTGGCTTGGAGCGAACAGCACTTCGCCGCTGCTGCCTCAGCAAGGCTTCAGTCGCATGAGGGAGGAAGAGCTGCGGGAGAGCTGGTGCTTCTTGGGCCTTGCTTTCCCGGGCTCCATGTTCGCGTCCTAGGTTTACCCTGCCAGGTGACACAGCCACAACCCTGCAGTAGTGTGCGGAACCTAGGATGGCACCCTATACACACTACCATCTCCCGGTGTGGGCATCGCTTGGCCTTTTACTCTGGCGCTCAGGCGGACTGGCAGACTAGCCCAGTGCTTTCCCCCCAGGAAAGGAGAGGTGACAGGATCCCTGCACACCGCCCGTGCACTGAATAGGGAGCTTTAGGGTACTGTCCCCACCCCTTCCCCTTAAACCCCGTACCTCCCCCATGCTTCCACATCATGGAGGAAGACGGCGTCTGACTCCCCGTTATTTCAGGGAGCTGTTTCTGCGAGTTCAGCATAGGCGCCTCGAGGCTAGCGCATGTCTGCCCCAGGGACAGGTGGCCAAAGAGCTGCTGTCTCCTTGGGCCCAGAGGCTCAGGACAGGCATGCTTTCTGCCCAGACTCCTTCCTAAGAGTGGAGCACGCGCCCTGCCCTACTCATCCCCTCCTCTCTCCGAAGCAGCCCGGTTTCCGTCTCTCTGCGCAGAGAGCGGGTGACACTTGTATTGCCACCGGCCGCTGTGCCTTCCAGAGCCGGCTCTTCTGCTTCGCAACCGTTTCCAGACCAGAAGGCCAACGGCTCCTGCTCTTGTCCCTGGGCAGCGTGCTGCACCTTCCACAGACATGCTCCTGGGGAGCGCAGTGAAAGACGTGTCCCTTTCCTTAAGCCTCTTTCCACAGGCGCAAGCGCGCTTCTCTCTCAGGCAGAGGGGTGCTAGGGCAAAGAGGATTTCGCTCCATGCGGGTATCTTCCACCATGCTGCAGAGACTAGCTCAGGCATTCAGCTGCAGCATCGCACACATCCGATTCTGATTTCCCAACGAATGCTGTGCCTTCCCAAAGGAGATGCCCGGGCAAAGAGTCTTTCGCTGTATGCGGGTTTCTCCCACCGCGATACTGTGCTCAGCCAAGCAGCAGAAGAGCTCGCAGAACCGACTCTGATTTCCCAGCGACTGCTATGCTTTCCCAGTGGTTTTCAGCTTGGCGACTGGGAACTGCACTTTGCTGGTTGCTTCCTCAGCAATGCTTTGGTCATTCGCTCTGCCGCGGCAGCGAAGAAGAGTCGCGGGAGAGCTGCTGCCTCTTGGGCCTTGCTTTCCCGGACTCCAAGTTCGCGCCCGGGGTTCACCTTGCTAAGCCGAACTAAGCAGACACAGTCACAACCCTGCAGCAGCGTGCGTGGCCTAGCATGGCACTCTATGCCTAATACCATCTCCTGGGGGGTAGTTAAGGCTTTGCCTTTTGTTCCGGCATTCAGGCAGACTCGGGGTCTAGGCCAGTGCCTTCACTACAGGAGAGAGGAGGCGACAGGATCCCTGCACACGGCCCGTGCACTTGGATGGGAACTTTAGGGGACAGTCTCCACTCCATCCCCGGCAAACCCCCTGCCACCCACATCGCTGCCACATCTTGGTGGAAGATGGCATCTGACTGCCCGTTTCTCCATGGGGTTGTTTCTGCGAGTTGCGGGTATGGCACCTGGTGGCAAGCCCAAGTCTGCCCTTGGTACAGCTGGCCAAGGAGATGCTGCCCCATGGGACCAGAGGCACAGGACAGGCCTGCCTTCTGCTCAGACTCCTTCCTCAGAGTGGAGCACACGCCCCTGCTCTAGTCATCCCTTCATGTCTCCTTCGCAGCCAGGCTTCCATCTCTCCGCACAGGGAGCGGGGGACACTTGTCTTGCTACGGGCCTGCTGTTCGTGCCACAACAGGCTATCCTGCTTCCCGAGCGTTTCCCGAACCAGAGGCCAACGGATCCTTCTCTTCTCTGGGGGCTGCATGCTGCGCCTTCTCCACATTGCTCCTGGGAGTGCGGTGACAGATGTGTGCAACCACAGTTCTCTCTCAGGCAGAGGGAATGCTAGGGCAAAGAGTATTTCGCCCCATGCGGGTATCATTCACCGTGCTGCGGAGCCTAGCTCAGGCAAGCAGCAGCAACATCCCCAATCCCAACTCAGATTTTCCAACGAATGCTGTGTTTTCCAAGGGCAGATGACAAGGCAAAGAGCCTTCGCTGTACGCGGGTTTCTCCCACCGTGAGACAGGGCTCAGGCAAGCAGCAGCAACCCGCAGAACATTTCTCAGCGAATGCTGTGATTTCGCAGAGGCTTTGGCTTGGAGCGAACAGCACTTCGCCGCTGCTGACTCAGCAAGGCTTCAGTCGCATCAGGGAGGAAGAGCTGCGGGAGAGCTGGTGCTTCTTGGGCCTTGCTTTCCCGGGCTCCAGGTTGGCGTCCTAGGTTTACCCTGCCAGGTGACACAGCCACAACCCTGCAGTAGCGTGCGGAACCTAGGATGGCACCCTATACACACTACCATCTCCCGGTGTGGGCAACGCTTGGCCTTTTACTCTGGCGCTCAGGCGGACTGGCAGACTAGCCCAGTGCTTTCCCCCCAGGAAAGGAGAGGTGACAGGATCCCTGCACACCGCCTGTGCACTGAATAGGGAGCTTTAGGGTACTGTCCCCACCCCTTCCCCTTAAACCCCGTACCTCCCCCATGCTTCCACATCATGGAGGAAGACGGCGTCTGACTCCCCGTTATTTCAGGGAGCTGTTTCTGCGAGTTCAGCATAGGCGCCTCGAGGCTAGCGCATGTCTGCCCCAGGGACAGGTGGCCAAAGAGCTGCTGTCTCCTGGGGCCCAGAGGCTCAGGACAGGCATGCTTTCTGCCCAGACTCCTTCCTAAGAGTGGAGCACGCGCCCTGCCCTACTCATCCCCTCCTCTCTCCGTAGCAGCCAGGTTTCCGTCTCTCTGCACAGGGAGCGGGTGACACTTGTATTGCAACCGGCCGCTGTGCCTGCCAGGCCCGGCTCTCCTGCTTCGCAACCGTTTCCAGACCAGAAGGCCAAAGGCTCCTGCTCTTGTCCCTGGGCAGCGTGCTGCACCTTCCACAGACATGCTCCTGGGGAGCGCAGTGAAAGACGTGTCCCTTTCCTTAAGCCTCTTTCCACAGGCGCAAGCGCGCTTCTCTCTCAGGCAGAGGGGTGCTAGGGCAAAGAGGATTTCGCTCCATGCGGGTATCTTCCACCATGCTGCAGAGACTAGCTCAGGCATTCAGCTGCAGCATCGCACACATCCGATTCTGATTTCCCAACGAATGCTGTGCCTTCCCAAAGGAGATGCCCGGGCAAAGAGTCTTTCGCTGTATGCGGGTTTCTCCCACCGCGAGACAGAGCTCAGGCAAGCAGCAGAAGAGCCCGCAGAACCGACTCTGATTTCTGAGCGACTGCTATGCTTTCCCAGAGGTTTTCAGCTTGGCCGGAACTGCACTTTGCTGGCTGCTTCCTCAGCAATGCTTTGGTCATTCGCTCTGCCGCGGCAGCGAAGAAGAATTACGGGAGATCTGCTGCCTCTTGTGACTTGCTTTCCCGGACTCCTAGTTCGCGCCCAGGGTTCACCTTTCTAAGCCGAACTAAGCAGACACAGTCACAACCCTGCAGCAGCGTGCGTGGCCTAGCATGGCACTCTATGCCTATTACCATCTCCTGGGGCTAGTTAAGGCTTTGCCTTTTGTTCCGGCATTCAGGCAGACTCGGGGTCTAGGCCAGTGCCTTCACCACAGGAGAGAGGTGGAGACAGGATCCCTGCACACGGCCCGTGCACTTGGATGGGAACTGTAGGGGACAGTCTCCACTCCATCCCCGGCACACCCCCTGCCACCCACATCGCTGCCACATCTTGGTGGAAGACGGCATCTGACTGCCCGTTTCTCCATGGGGTTGTTTCTGCGAGTTGCGGGTATGGCACCTGGTGGCAAGCCCAAGTCTGCCCTTGGTACAGCTGGCCAAGGAGATGCTGCCCCATGGGACCAGAGGCACAGGACAGGCCTGCCTTCTGCTCAGACTCCTTCCTCAGAGTGGAGCACACGCCCCTGCTCTAGTCATCCCTTCATGTCTCCTTCGCAGCCAGGCTTCCATCTCTCCGCACAGGGAGCGGGGGACACTTCTATTGCTACGGGCCTGCTGTTCGTGCCACTGCAGGCTATCCTGCTTCCCGAGCGTTTCCCGAACCAGAGGCCAACGGATCCTTCTCTTCTCTGGGGGCTGCATGCTGTGCCTTCCCCACATTGCTCCTGGGAGTGCGGTGACAGATGTGTGCAACCACAGTTCTCTCTCAGGTAGAGGGAATGCTAGGGCAAAGAGTATTTCACCCCATGCGGGTATCATTCACCGTGCTGCGGAGCCTAGCTCAGGCAAGCAGCAGCAACATCCCCAAACCCAACTCAGATTTCCCAACGAATGCTGTGTTTTCCAAGGGCAGATGACAAGGCAAACAGCCTTCGCTGTACGCGGGTTTCTCTCACCGTGAGACAGGGCTCAGGCAAGCAGCAGCAGCCCGCAGAACATTTCTCAGCGAATGCTGTGATTTCGCAGAGGCTTTGGCTTGGAGCGAACAGCACTTCGCCGCTGCTGCCTCAGCAAGGCTTCAGTCGCATCAGGGAGGAAGAGCTGCGGGAGAGCTGGTGCTTCTTGGGCCTTGCTTTCCCGGGCTCCAGGTTCGCGTCCTAGGTTTACCCTGCCAGGTGACACAGCCACAACCCTGCAGTAGCGTGCGGAACCTAGGATGGCACCCTATACACACTACCATCTCCCGGTGTGGGCATCGCTTGGCCTTTTACTCTGGCGCTCAGGCGGACTGGCAGACTAGCCCAGTGCTTTCCCCCCAGGAAAGGAGAGGTGACAGGATCCCTGCACACCGCCCGTGCACTGAATAGGGAGCTTTAGGGTACTGTCCCCACCCCTTCCCCTTAAACCCCGTACCTCCCCCATGCTTCCACATCATGGAGGAAGACGGCGTCAGACTCCCCGTTATTTCAGGGAGCTGTTTCTGCGAGTTCAGCATAGGCACCTCGAGGCTAGCGCATGTCTGCCCCAGGGACAGGTGGCCAAAGAGCTGCTGTCTCCTGGGGCCCAGAGGCTCAGGACAGGCATGCTTTCTGCCCAGACTCCTTCCTAAGAGTGGAGCACGCGCCCTGCCCTACTCATCCCCTCCTCTCTCCGAAGCAGCCAGGTTTCCGTCTCTCTGCGCAGAGAGCGGGTGACACTTGTATTGCCACCGGCCGCTGTGCCTTCCAGGGCCGGCTCTCCTGCTTCACAACCGTTTCCAGACCAGAAGGCTAACGGCTCCTGCTCTTCTCCCTGGGCAGCATGCTGCACCTTCCACAGACATGCTCCTGGGGAGCGCAGTGAAAGACGTGTCCCTTTCCTTAAGCCTCTTTCCACAGGCGCAAGTGCGCTTCTCTCTCAGGCAGAGGGGTGCTAGGGCAAAGAGGATTTAGCTCCATGCGGGTATCTTCCACCATGCTGCAGAGACTAGCTCAGGCATTCAGCTGCAGCATCGCACACATCCGATTCTGATTTCCCAACGAATGCTGTGCCTTCCCAAAGGAGATGCCCGGGCAAAGACTCTTTCGCTGTATGCGGGTTTCTCCCACCGCGATACTGTGCTCAGCCAAGCAGCAGAAGAGCTCGCAGAACCGACTCTGATTTCCCAGCGACTGCTATGCTTTCCCAGTGGTTTTCAGCTTGGCGACTGGGAACTGCACTTTGCTGGTTGCTTCCTCAGCAATGCTTTGGTCATTCGCTCTGCCGCGGCAGCGAAGAAGAGTCGCGGGAGAGCTGCTGCCTCTTGGGCCTTGCTTTCCCGGACTCCAAGTTCGCGCCCGGGGTTCACCTTGCTAAGCCGAACTAAGCAGACACAGTCACAACCCTGCAGCAGCGTGCGTGGCCTAGCATGGCACTCTATGCCTATTACCATCTCCTGGGGGGGTAGTTAAGGATTTGCCTTTTGTACCGGCATTCAGGCAGACTCGGGGTCTAGGCCAGTGCCTTCACTACAGGAGAGAGGAGGCGACAGGATCCCTGCACACGGCCCGTGCACTTGGATGGGAACTGTAGGGGACAGTCTCCACTCCATCCCCGGCACACCCCCTGCCACCCACATCGCTGCCACATCTTGGTGGAAGATGGCATCTGACTGCCCGTTTCTCCATGGGGTTGTTTCTGCGAGTTGCGGGTATGGCACCTGGTGGCAAGCCCAAGTCTGCCCTTGGTACAGCTGGCCAAGGAGATGCTGCCCCATGGGACCAGAGGCACAGGACAGGCCTGCCTTCTGCTCAGACTCCTTCCTCAGAGTGGAGCACACGCCCCTGCTCTAGTCATCCCTTCATGTCTCCTTCGCAGCCAGGCTTCCATCTCTCCGCACAGGGAGCGGGGGACACGTGTCTTGCTACGGGCCTGCTGTTCGTGCCACAGCAGGCTATCCTGCTTCCCGAGCGTTTCCCGAACCAGAGGCCAACGGATCCTTCTCTTCTCTGGGGGCTGCATGCTGCGCCTTCTCCACATTGCTCCTGGGAGTGCGGTGACAGATGTGTGCAACCACAGTTCTCTCTCAGGCAGAGGGAATGCTAGGGCAAAGAGTATTTGGCCCCATGCGGGTATCATTCACCGTGCTGCGGAGCCTAGCTCAGGCAAGCAGCAGCAACATCCCCAAACCCAACTCAGATTTCCCAAGGAATGCTGTGTTTTCCAAGGGCAGATGACAAGGCAAAGAGCCTTCGCTGTAGGCGGGTTTCTCCCACCGTGAGACAGGGCTCAGGCAAGCAGCAGCAGCCCGCAGAACATTTCTCAGCGAATGCTGTGATTTCGCAGAGGCTTTGGCTTGGAGCGAACAGCACTTCGCCGCTGCTGCCTCAGCAAGGCTTCAGTCGCATCAGGGAGGAAGAGCTGTGGGAGAGCTGGTGCTTCTTGGGCCTTGCTTTCCCGGGCTCCATGTTCGCGTCCTAGGTTTACCCTGCCAGGTGACACAGCCACAACCCTGCAGTAGCGTGCGGAACCTAGGATGGCACCCTATACACACTACCATCTCCCGGTGTGGGCAACGCTTGGCCTTTTACTCTGGCGCTCAGGCGGACTGGCAGACTAGCCCAGTGCTTTCCAACCAGGAAAGGAGAGGTGACAGGATCCCTGCACACCGCCCGTGCACTGAATAGGGAGCTTTAGGGTACTGTCCCCACCCCTTCCCCTTAAACCCCGTACCTCCCCCATGCTTCCACATCATGGAGGAAGACGGCGTCTGACTCCCCGTTATTTCAGGGAGCTGTTTCTGCGAGTTCAGCATAGGCGCCTCGAGGCTAGCGCATGTCTGCCCCAGGGACAGGTGGCCAAAGAGCTGCTGTCTCCTGGGGCCCAGAGGCTCAGGACAGGCATGCTTTCTGCCCAGACTCCTTCCTAAGAGTGGAGCACGCGCCCTGCCCTACTCATCCCCTCCTCTCTCCGAAGCAGCCAGGTTTCCGTCTCTCTGCGCAGAGAGCGGGTGACACTTGTATTGCCACCGGCCGCTGTGCCTTCCAGAGCCGGCTCTTCTGCTTCGCAACCGTTTCCAGACCAGAAGGCCAACGGCTCCTGCTCTTGTCCCTGGGCAGCGTGCTGCACCTTCCACAGACATGCTCCTGGGGAGCGCAGTGAAAGACGTGTCCCTTTCCTTAAGCCTCTTTCCACAGGCGCAAGCGCGCTTCTCTCTCAGGCAGAGGGGTGCTAGGGCAAAGAGGATTTCGCTCCATGCGGGTATCTTCCACCATGCTGCAGAGACTAGCTCAGGCATTCAGCTGCAGCATCGCACACATCCGATTCTGATTTCCCAACGAATGCTGTGCCTTCCCAAAGGAGATGCCCGGGCAAAGAGTCTTTCGCTGTATGCGGGTTTCTCCCACCGCGATACTGTGCTCAGCCAAGCAGCAGAAGAGCTCGCAGAACCGACTCTGATTTCCCAGCGACTGCTATGCTTTCCCAGTGGTTTTCAGCTTGGCGACTGGGAACTGCACTTTGCTGGTTGCTTCCTCAGCAATGCTTTGGTCATTCGCTCTGCCGCGGCAGCGAAGAAGAGTCGCGGGAGAGCTGCTGCCTCTTGGGCCTTGCTTTCCCGGACTCCAAGTTCGCGCCCGGGGTTCACCTTGCTAAGCCGAACTAAGCAGACACAGTCACAACCCTGCAGCAGCGTGCGTGGCCTAGCATGGCACTCTATGCCTAATACCATCTCCTGGGGGGTAGTTAAGGCTTTGCCTTTTGTTCCGGCATTCAGGCAGACTCGGGGTCTAGGCCAGTGCCTTCACTACAGGAGAGAGGAGGCGACAGGATCCCTGCACACGGCCCGTGCACTTGGATGGGAACTTTAGGGGACAGTCTCCACTCCATCCCCGGCAAACCCCCTGCCACCCACATCGCTGCCACATCTTGGTGGAAGATGGCATCTGACTGCCCGTTTCTCCATGGGGTTGTTTCTGCGAGTTGCGGGTATGGCACCTGGTGGCAAGCCCAAGTCTGCCCTTGGTACAGCTGGCCAAGGAGATGCTGCCCCATGGGACCAGAGGCACAGGACAGGCCTGCCTTCTGCTCAGACTCCTTCCTCAGAGTGGAGCACACGCCCCTGCTCTAGTCATCCCTTCATGTCTCCTTCGCAGCCAGGCTTCCATCTCTCCGCACAGGGAGCGGGGGACACTTGTCTTGCTACGGGCCTGCTGTTCGTGCCACAACAGGCTATCCTGCTTCCCGAGCGTTTCCCGAACCAGAGGCCAACGGATCCTTCTCTTCTCTGGGGGCTGCATGCTGCGCCTTCTCCACATTGCTCCTGGGAGTGCGGTGACAGATGTGTGCAACCACAGTTCTCTCTCAGGCAGAGGGAATGCTAGGGCAAAGAGTATTTCGCCCCATGCGGGTATCATTCACCGTGCTGCGGAGCCTAGCTCAGGCAAGCAGCAGCAACATCCCCAAACCCAACTCAGATTTCCCAAGGAATGCTGTGTTTTCCAAGGGCAGATGACAAGGCAAAGAGCCTTCGCTGTACGCGGGTTTCTCCCACCGTGAGACAGGGCTCAGGCAAGCAGCAGCAGCCCGCAGAACATTTCTCAGCGAATGCTGTGATTTCGCAGAGGCTTTGGCTTGGAGCGAACAGCACTTCGCCGCTGCTGCCTCAGCAAGGCTTCAGTCGCATCAGGGAGGAAGAGCTGCGGGAGAGCTGGTGCTTCTTGGGCCTTGCTTTCCCGGGCTCCATGTTCGCGTCCTAGGTTTACCCTGCCAGGTGACACAGCCACAACCCTGCAGTAGCGTGCGGAACCTAGGATGGCACCCTATACACACTACCATCTCCCGGTGTGGGCAACGCTTGGCCTTTTACTCTGGCGCTCAGGCGGACTGGCAGACTAACCCAGTGCTTTCCCCCCAGGAAAGGAGAGGTGACAGGATCCCTGCACACCGCCCGTGCACTGAATAGGGAGCTTTAGGGTACTGTCCCCACCCCTTCCCCTTAAACCCCGTACCTCCCCCATGCTTCCACATCATGGAGAAGACGGCGTCTGACTCCCCGTTATTTCAGGGAGCTGTTTCTGCGAGTTCAGCATAGGCGCCTCGAGGCTAGCGCATGTCTGCCCCAGGGACAGGTGGCCAAAGAGCTGCTGTCTCCTGGGGCCCAGAGGCTCAGGACAGGCATGCTTTCTGCCCAGACTCCTTCCTAAGAGTGGAGCACGCGCCCTGCCCTACTCATCCCCTCCTCTCTCCGTAGCAGCCAGGTTTCCGTCTCTCTGCACAGGGAGCGGGTGACACTTGTATTGCAACCGGCCGCTGTGCCTGCCAGGGCCGGCTCTCCTGCTTCGCAACCGTTTCCAGACCAGAAGGCCAACGGCTCCTGCTCTTGTCCCTGGGCAGCGTGCTGCACCTTCCACAGACATGCTCCTGGGGAGCGCAGTGAAAGACGTGTCCCTTTCCTTAAGCCTCTTTCCACAGGCGCAAGCGCGCTTCTCTCTCAGGCAGAGGGGTGCTAGGGCAAAGAGGATTTCGCTCCATGCGGGTATCTTCCACCATGCTGCAGAGACTAGCTCAGGCATTCAGCTGCAGCATCGCACACATCCGATTCTGATTTCCCAACGAATGCTGTGCCTTCCCAAAGGAGATGCCCGGGCAAAGAGTCTTTCGCTGTATGCGGGTTTCTCCCACCGCGTGACAGAGCTCAGGCAAGCAGCAGAAGAGCCCGCAGAACCGACTCTGATTTCTGAGCGACTGCTATGCTTTCCCAGAGGTTTTCAGCTTGGCCGGAACTGCACTTTGCTGGCTGCTTCCTCAGCAATGCTTTGGTCATTCGCTCTGCCGCGGCAGCGAAGAAGAATTACGGGAGATCTGCTGCCTCTTGTGACTTGCTTTCCCGGACTCCTAGTTCGCGCCCTGGGTTCACCTTTCTAAGCCGAACTAAGCAGACACAGTCACAACCCTGCAGCAGCGGGCGTGGCCTAGCATGGCACTCTATGCCTATTACCATCTCCTGGGGCTAGTTAAGGCTTTGCCTTTTGTTCCGGCATTCAGGCAGACTCGGGGTCTAGGCCAGTGCCTTCACCACAGGAGAGAGGTGGAGACAGGATCCCTGCACACGGCCCGTGCACTTGGATGGGAACTGTAGGGGACAGTCTCCACTCCATCCCCGGCACACCCCCTGCCACCCACATCGCTGCCACATCTTGGTGGAAGACGGCATCTGACTGCCCGTTTCTCCATGGGGTTGTTTCTGCGAGTTGCGGGTATGGCACCTGGTGGCAAGCCCAAGTCTGCCCTTGGTACAGCTGGCCAAGGAGATGCTGCCCCATGGGACCAGAGGCACAGGACAGGCCTGCCTTCTGCTCAGAATCCTTCCTCAGAGTGGAGCCCACGCCCCTGCTCTAGTCATCCCTTCATGTCTCCTTCGCAGCCAGGCTTCCATCTCTCCGCACAGGGAGCGGGGGACACGTGTCTTGCTACGGGCCTGCTGTTCGTGCCACAGCAGGCTATCCTGCTTCCCGAGCGTTTCCCGAACCAGAGGCCAACGGATCCTTCTCTTCTCTGGGGGCTGCATGCTGCGCCTTCTCCACATTGCTCCTGGGAGTGCGGTGACAGATGTGTGCAACCACAGTTCTCTCTCAGGCAGAGGGAATGCTAGGGCAAAGAGTATTTCGCCCCATGCGGGTATCATTCACCGTGCTGCGGAGCCTAGCTCAGGCAAGCAGCAGCAACATCCCCAAACCCAACTCAGATTTCCCAAGGAATGCTGTGTTTTCCAAGGGCAGATGACAAGGCAAAGAGCCTTCGCTGTACGCGGGTTTCTCCCACCGTGAGACAGGGCTCAGGCAAGCAGCAGCAGCCCGCAGAACATTTCTCAGCGAATGCTGTGATTTCGCAGAGGCTTTGGCTTGGAGCGAACAGCACTTCGCCGCTGCTGCCTCAGCAAGGCTTCAGTCGCATCAGGGAGGAAGAGCTGTGGGAGAGCTGGTGCTTCTTGGGCCTTGCTTTCCCGGGCTCCATGTTCGCGTCCTAGGTTTACCCTGCCAGGTGACACAGCCACAACCCTGCAGTAGCGTGCGGAACCTAGGATGGCACCCTATACACACTACCATCTCCCGGTGTGGGCAACGCTTGGCCTTTTACTCTGGCGCTCAGGCGGACTGGCAGACTAGCCCAGTGCTTTCCCCCCAGGAAAGGACAGGTGACAGGATCCCTGCACACCGCCCGTGCACTGAATAGGGAGCTTTAGGGTACTGTCCCCACCCCTTGCCCTTAAACCCCGTACCTCCCCCATGCTTCCACATCATGGAGGAAGACGGCGTCTGACTCCCCGTTATTTCAGGGAGCTGTTTCTGCGAGTTCAGCATAGGCGCCTCGAGGCTAGCGCATGTCTGCCCCAGGGACAGGTGGCCAAAGAGCTGCTGTCTCCTGGGGCCCAGAGGTTCAGGACAGGCATGCTTTCTGCCCAGACTCCTTCCTAAGAGTGGAGCACGCGCCCTGCCCTACTCATCCCCTCCTCTCTCCGTAGCAGCCAGGTTTCCGTCTCTCTGCGCAGAGAGTTGGTGACACTTGTATTGCCACCGGCCGCTGTGCCTTCCAGGGCCGGCTCTCCTGCTTCGCAACCGTTTCCAGACCAGAAGGCCAACGGCTCCTGCTCTTGTCCCTGGGCAGCGTGCTGCACCTTCCACAGACATGCTCCTGGGGAGCGCAGTGAAAGACGTGTCCCTTTCCTTAAGCCTCTTTCCACAGGCGCAAGCGCGCTTCTCTCTCATGCAGAGGGGTTCTAGGGCAAAGCAGATTTCGCTCCATGCGGGTATCTTCCACCATGCTGCAGAGACTAGCTCAGGCATTCAGCTGCAGCATCGCACACATCCGATTCTGATTTCCCAACGAATGCTGTGCCTTCCCAAAGGAGATGCCCGGGCAAAGAGTCTTTCGCTGTATGCGGGTTTCTCCCACCGCGATACTGTGCTCAGCCAAGCAGCAGAAGAGCTCGCAGAACCGACTCTGATTTCCCAGCGACTGCTATGCTTTCCCAGTGGTTTTCAGCTTGGCGACTGGGAACTGCACTTTGCTGGTTGCTTCCTCAGCAATGCTTTGGTCATTCGCTCTGCCGCGGCAGCGAAGAAGAGTCGCGGGAGAGCTGCTGCCTCTTGGGCCTTGCTTTCCCGGACTCCAAGTTCACGCCCGGGGTTCACCTTGCTAAGCCGAACTAAGCAGACACAGTCACAATCCTGCAGCAGCGTGCGTGGCCTAGCATGGCACTCTATGCCTAATACCATCTCCTGGGGGTTAGTTAAGGCTTTGCCATTTGTTCCGGCATTCAGGCAGACTCGGGGTCTAGGCCAGTGCCTTCACTACAGGAGAGAGGAGGCGACAGGATCCCTGCACACGGCCCGTGCACTTGGATGGGAACTGTAGGGGACAGTCTCCACTCCATCCCCGGCACACCCCCTGCCACCCACATCGCTGCCACATCTTGGTGGAAGATGGCATCTGACTGCCCGTTTCTCCATGGGGTTGTTTCTGCGAGTTGCGGGTATGGCACCTGGTGGCAAGCCCAAGTCTGCCCTTGGTACAGCTGGCCAAGGAGATGCTGCCCCATGGGACCAGAGGCACAGGACAGGCCTGCCTTCTGCTCAGACTCCTTCCTCAGAGTGGAGCACACGCCCCTGCTCTAGTCATCCCTTCATGTCTCCTTCGCAGCCAGGCTTCCATCTCTCCGCACAGGGAGCGGGGGACACTTGTCTTGCTACGGGCCTGCTGTTCGTGCCACAACAGGCTATCCTGCTTCCCGAGCGTTTCCCGAACCAGAGGCCAACGGATCCTTCTCTTCTCTGGGGGCTGCATGCTGCGCCTTCTCCACATTGCTCCTGGGAGTGCGGTGACAGATGTGTGCAACCACAGTTCTCTCTCAGGCAGAGGGAATGCTAGGGCAAAGAGTATTTGGCCCCATGCGGGTATCATTCACCGTGCTGCGGAGCCTAGCTCAGGCAAGCAGCAGCAACATCCCCAAACCCAACTCAGATTTTCCAACGAATGCTGTGTTTTCCAAGGGCAGATGACAAGGCAAAGAGCCTTCGCTGTACGCGGGTTTCTCCCACCGTGAGACAGGGCTCAGGCAAGCAGCAGCAACCCGCAGAACATTTCTCAGCGAATGCTGTGATTTCGCAGAGGCTTTGGCTTGGAGCGAACAGCACTTCGCCGCTGCTGACTCAGCAAGGCTTCAGTCGCATCAGGGAGGAAGAGCTGCGGGAGAGCTGGTGCTTCTTGGGCCTTGCTTTCCCGGGCTCCAGGTTGGCGTCCTAGGTTTACCCTGCCAGGTGACACAGCCACAACCCTGCAGTAGCGTGCGGAACCTAGGATGGCACCCTATACACACTACCATCTCCCGGTGTGGGCAACGCTTGGCCTTTTACTCTGGCGCTCAGGCGGACTGGCAGACTAGCCCAGTGCTTTCCCCCCAGGAAATGAGAGGTGACAGGATCCCTGCACACCGCCCGTGCACTGAATAGGGAGCTTTAGGGTACTGTCCCCACCCCTTCCCCTTAAACCCCGTACCTCCCCCATGCTTCCACATCATGGAGGAAGACGGCGTCTGACTCCCCGTTATTTCAGGGAGCTGTTTCTGCGAGTTCAGCATAGGCGCCTCGAGGCTAGCGCATGTCTGCCCCAGGGACAGGTGGCCAAAGAGCTGCTGTCTCCTGGGGCCCAGAGGCTCAGGACAGGCATGCTTTCTGCCCAGACTCCTTCCTAAGAGTGGAGCACGCGCCCTGCCCTACTCATCCCCTCCTCTCTCCGTAGCAGCCAGGTTTCCGTCTCTCTGCACAGGGAGCGGGTGACACTTGTATTGCAACCGGCCGCTGTGCCTGCCAGGGCCGGCTCTCCTGCTTCGCAACCGTTTCCAGACCAGAAGGCCAAAGGCTCCTGCTCTTGTCCCTGGGCAGCGTGCTGCACCTTCCACAGACATGCTCCTGGGGAGCGCAGTGAAAGACGTGTCCCTTTCCTTAAGCCTCTTTCCACAGGCGCAAGCGCGCTTCTCTCTCAGGCAGAGGGGTGCTAGGGCAAAGAGGATTTCGCTCCATGCGGGTATCTTCCACCATGCTGCAGAGACTAGCTCAGGCATTCAGCTGCAGCATCGCACACATCCGATTCTGATTTCCCAACGAATGCTGTGCCTTCCCAAAGGAGATGCCCGGGCAAAGAGTCTTTCGCTGTATGCGGGTTTCTCCCACCGCGAGACAGAGCTCAGGCAATCAGCAGAAGAGCCCGCAGAACCGACTCTGATTTCTGAGCGACTGCTATGCTTTCCCAGAGGTTTTCAGCTTGGCCGGAACTGCACTTTGCTGGCTGCTTCCTCAGCAATGCTTTGGTCATTCGCTCTGCCGCGGCAGCGAAGAAGAATTACGGGAGATCTGCTGCCTCTTGTGACTTGCTTTCCCGGACTCCTAGTTCGCGCCCAGGGTTCACCTTTCTAAGCCGAACTAAGCAGACACAGTCACAACCCTGCAGCAGCGTGCGTGGCCTAGCATGGCACTCTATGCCTATTACCATCTCCTGGGGCTAGTTAAGGCTTTGCCTTTTGTTCCGGCATTCAGGCCGACTCGGGGTCTAGGCCAGTGCCTTCACCACAGGAGAGAGGTGGAGACAGGATCCCTGCACACGGCCCGTGCACTTGGATGGGAACTGTAGGGGACAGTCTCCACTCCATCCCCGGCACACCCCCTGCCACCCACATCGCTGCCACATCTTGGTGGAAGACGGCATCTGACTGCCCGTTTCTCCATGGGGTTGTTTCTGCGAGTTGCGGGTATGGCACCTGGTGGCAAGCCCAAGTCTGCCCTTGGTACAGCTGGCCAAGGAGATGCTGCCCCATGGGACCAGAGGCACAGGACAGGCCTGCCTTCTGCTCAGACTCCTTCCTCAGAGTGGAGCACACGCCCCTGCTCTAGTCATCCCTTCATGTCTCCTTCGCAGCCAGGCTTCCATCTCTCCGCACAGGGAGCGGGGGACACGTGTCTTGCTACGGGCCTGCTGTTCGTGCCACAGCAGGCTATCCTGCTTCCCGAGCGTTTCCCGAACCAGAGGCCAACGGATCCTTCTCTTCTCTGGGGGCTGCATGCTGTGCCTTCCCCACATTGCTCCTGGGAGTGCGGTGACAGATGTGTGCAACCACAGTTCTCTCTCAGGTAGAGGGAATGCTAGGGCAAAGAGTATTTCACCCCATGCGGGTATCATTCACCGTGCTGCGGAGCCTAGCTCAGGCAAGCAGCAGCAACATCCCCAAACCCACCTCAGATTTCCCAACGAATGCTGTGTTTTCCAAGGGCAGATGACAAGGCAAACAGCCTTCGCTGTACGCGGGTTTCTCTCACCGTGAGACAGGGCTCAGGCAAGCAGCAGCAGCCCGCAGAACATTTCTCAGCGAATGCTGTGATTTCGCAGAGGCTTTGGCTTGGAGCGAACAGCACTTCGCCGCTGCTGCCTCAGCAAGGCTTCAGTCGCATCAGGGAGGAAGAGCTGCGGGAGAGCTGGTGCTTCTTGGGCCTTGCTTTCCCGGGCTCCAGGTTCGCGTCCTAGGTTTACCCTGCCAGGTGACACAGCCACAACCCTGCAGTAGCGTGCGGAACCTAGGATGGCACCCTATACACACTACCATCTCCCGGTGTGGGCATCGCTTGGCCTTTTACTCTGGCGCTCAGGCGGACTGGCAGACTAGCCCAGTGCTTTCCCCCCAGGAAAGGAGAGGTGACAGGATCCCTGCACACCGCCCGTGCACTGAATAGGGAGCTTTAGGGTACTGTCCCCACCCCTTCCCCTTAAACCCCGTACCTCCCCCATGCTTCCACATCATGGAGGAAGACGGCGTCAGACTCCCCGTTATTTCAGGGAGCTGTTTCTGCGAGTTCAGCATAGGCGCCTCGAGGCTAGCGCATGTCTGCCCCAGGGACAGGTGGCCAAAGAGCTGCTGTCTCCTGGGGCCCAGAGGCTCAGGACAGGCATGCTTTCTGCCCAGACTCCTTCCTAAGAGTGGAGCACGCGCCCTGCCCTACTCATCCCCTCCTCTCTCCGAAGCAGCCAGGTTTCCGTCTCTCTGCGCAGAGAGCGGGTGACACTTGTATTGCCACCGGCCGCTGTGCCTTCCAGAGCCAGCTCTCCTGCTTCGCAACCGTTTCCAGACCAGAAGGCCAACGGCTCCTGCTCTTCTGACTGGGCAGCGTGCTGCACCTTCCACAGACATGCTCCTGGGGAGCGCAGTGAAAGACGTGTCCCTTTCCTTAAGCCTCTTTCCACAGGCGCAAGCGCGCTTCTCTCTCAGGCAGAGGGGTGCTAGGGCAAAGAGGATTTCGCTCCATGCGGGTATCATCCACCATGCTGCAGAGACTAGCTCAGGCATTCAGCTGCAGCATCGCACACATCCGATTCTGATTTCCCAACGAATGCTGTGCCTTCCCAAAGGAGATGCCCGGGCAAAGAGTCTTTCGCTGTATGCGGGTTTCTCCCACCGCGATACTGTGCTCAGCCAAGCAGCAGAAGAGCTCGCAGAACCGACTCTGATTTCCCAGCGACTGCTATGCTTTCCCAGTGGTTTTCAGCTTGGCGACTGGGAACTGCACTTTGCTGGTTGCTTCCTCAGCAATGCTTTGGTCATTCGCTCTGCCGCGGCAGCGAAGAAGAGTCGCGGGAGAGCTGCTGCCTCTTGGGCCTTGCTTTCCCGGACTCCAAGTTCGCGCCCGGGGTTCACCTTGCTAAGCCGAACTAAGCAGACACAGTCACAACCCTGCAGCAGCGTGCGTGGCCTAGCATGGCACTCTATGCCTATTACCATCTCCTGGGGGGGTAGTTAAGGATTTGCCTTTTGTTCCGGCATTCAGGCAGACTCGGGGTCTAGGCCAGTGCCTTCACTACAGGAGAGAGGAGGCGACAGGATCCCTGCACACGGCCCGTGCACTTGGATGGGAACTGTAGGGGACAGTCTCCACTCCATCCCCGGCACACCCCCTGCCACCCACATCGCTGCCACATCTTGGTGGAAGATGGCATCTGACTGCCCGTTTCTCCATGGGGTTGTTTCTGCGAGTTGCGGGTATGGCACCTGGTGGCAAGCCCAAGTCTGCCCTTGGTACAGCTGGCCAAGGAGATGCTGCCCCATGGGACCAGAGGCACAGGACAGGCCTGCCTTCTGCTCAGACTCCTTCCTCAGAGTGGAGCACACGCCCCTGCTCTAGTCATCCCTTCATGTCTCCTTCGCAGCCAGGCTTCCATCTCTCCGCACAGGGAGCGGGGGACACGTGTCTTGCTACGGGCCTGCTGTTCGTGCCACAGCAGGCTATCCTGCTTCCCGAGCGTTTCCCGAACCAGAGGCCAACGGATCCTTCTCTTCTCTGGGGGCTGCATGCTGCGCCTTCTCCACATTGCTCCTGGGAGTGCGGTGACAGATGTGTGCAACCACAGTTCTCTCTCAGGCAGAGGGAATGCTAGGGCAAAGAGTATTTGGCCCCATGCGGGTATCATTCACCGTGCTGCGGAGCCTAGCTCAGGCAAGCAGCAGCAACATCCCCAAACCCAACTCAGATTTCCCAAGGAATGCTGTGTTTTCCAAGGGCAGATGACAAGGCAAAGAGCCTTCGCTGTACGCGGGTTTCTCCCACCGTGAGACAGGGCTCAGGCAAGCAGCAGCAGCCCGCAGAACATTTCTCAGCGAATGCTGTGATTTCGCAGAGGCTTTGGCTTGGAGCGAACAGCACTTCGCCGCTGCTGCCTCAGCAAGGCTTCAGTCGCATCAGGGAGGAAGAGCTGTGGGAGAGCTGGTGCTTCTTGGGCCTTGCTTTCCCGGGCTCCATGTTCGCGTCCTAGGTTTACCCTGCCAGGTGACACAGCCACAACCCTGCAGTAGCGTGCGGAACCTAGGATGGCACCCTATACACACTACCATCTCCCGGTGTGGGCAACGCTTGGCCTTTTACTCTGGCGCTCAGGCGGACTGGCAGACTAGCCCAGTGCTTTCCAACCAGGAAAGGAGAGGTGACAGGATCCCTGCACACCGCCCGTGCACTGAATAGGGAGCTTTAGGGTACTGTCCCCACCCCTTCCCCTTAAACCCCGTACCTCCCCCATGCTTCCACATCATGGAGGAAGACGGCGTCTGACTCCCCGTTATTTCAGGGAGCTGTTTCTGCGAGTTCAGCATAGGCGCCTCGAGGCTAGCGCATGTCTGCCCCAGGGACAGGTGGCCAAAGAGCTGCTGTCTCCTGGGGCCCAGAGGCTCAGGACAGGCATGCTTTCTGCCCAGACTCCTTCCTAAGAGTGGAGCACGCGCCCTGCCCTACTCATCCCCTCCTCTCTCCGTAGCAGCCAGGTTTCCGTCTCTCTGCACAGGGAGCGGGTGACACTTGTATTGCAACCGGCCGCTGTGCCTGCCAGGGCCGGCTCTCCTGCTTCGCAACCGTTTCCAGACCAGAAGGCTAACGGCTCCTGCTCTTGTCCCTGGGCAGCGTGCTGCACCTTCCACAGACATGCTCCTGGGGAGCGCAGTGAAAGACGTGTCCCTTTCCTTAAGCCTCTTTCCACAGGCGCAAGCGCGCTTCTCTCTCAGGCAGAGGGGTGCTAGGGCAAAGAGGATTTCGCTCCATGCGGGTATCTTCCACCATGCTGCAGAGACTAGCTCAGGCATTCAGCTGCAGCATCGCACAAATCCGATTCTGATTTCCCAACGAATGCTGTGCCTTCCCAAAGGAGATGCCCGGGCAAAGAGTCTTTCGCTGTATGCGGGTTTCTCCCACCGCGAGACAGAGCTCAGGCAAGCAGCAGAAGAGCCCGCAGAACCGACTCTGATTTCTGAGCGACTGCTATGCTTTCCCCAGAGGTTTTCAGCTTGGCCGGAACTGCACTTTGCTGGCTGCTTCCTCAGCAATGCTTTGGTCATTCGCTCTGCCGCGGCAGCGAAGAAGAATTACGGGAGATCTGCTGCCTCTTGTGACTTGCTTTCCCGGACTCCTAGTTCGCGCCCAGGGTTCACCTTTCTAAGCCGAACTAAGCAGACACAGTCACAACCCTGCAGCAGCGTGCGTGGCCTAGCATGGCACTCTATGCCTATTACCATCTCCTGGGGCTAGTTAAGGCTTTGCCTTTTGTTCCGGCATTCAGGCAGACTCGGGGTCTAGGCCAGTGCCTTCACCACAGGAGAGAGGTGGAGACAGGATCCCTGCACACGGCCCGTGCACTTGGATGGGAACTGTAGGGGACAGTCTCCACTCCATCCCCGGCACACCCCCTGCCACCCACATCGCTGCCACATCTTGGTGGAAGACGGCATCTGACTGCCCGTTTCTCCATGGGGTTGTTTCTGTGAGTTGCGGGTATGGCACCTGGTGGCAAGCCCAAGTCTGCCCTTGGTACAGCTGGCCAAGGAGATGCTGCCCCATGGGACCAGAGGCACAGGACAGGCCTGCCTTCTGCTCAGACTCCTTCCTCAGAGTGGAGCACACGCCCCTGCTCTAGTCATCCCTTCATGTCTCCTTCGCAGCCAGGCTTCCATCTCTCCGCACAGGGAGCGGGGGACACTTGTCTTGCTATGGGCCTGCTGTTCGTGCCACAGCAGGCTATCCTGCTTCCCGAGCGTTTCCCGAACCAGAGGCCAACGGATCCTTCTCTTCTCTGGGGGCTGCATGCTGCGCCTTCCCCACATTGCTCCTGGGAGTGCGGTGACAGATGTGTGCAACCACAGTTCTCTCTCAGGTAGAGGGAATGCTAGGGCAAAGAGTATTTCACCCCATGCGGGTATCATTCACCGTGTTTCGGAGCCTAGCTCAGGCAAGCAGCAGCAACATCCCCAAACCCAACTCAGATTTCCCAACGAATGCTGTGTTTTCCAAGGGCAGATGACAAGGCAAAGAGCCTTCGCTGTACGCGGGTTTCTCTCACCGTGAGACAGGGCTCAGGCAAGCAGCAGCAGCCCGCAGAACATTTCTCAGCGAATGCTGTGATTTCGCAGAGGCTTTGGCTTGGAGCGAACAGCACTTCGCCGCTGCTGCCTCAGCAAGGCTTCAGTCGCATGAGGGAGGAAGAGCTGCGGGAGAGCTGGTGCTTCTTGGGCCTTGCTTTCCCGGGCTCCATGTTCGCGTCCTAGGTTTACCCTGCCAGGTGACACAGCCACAACCCTGCAGTAGTGTGCGGAACCTAGGATGGCACCCTATACACACTACCATCTCCCGGTGTGGGCATCGCTTGGCCTTTTACTCTGGCGCTCAGGCGGACTGGCAGACTAGCCCAGTGCTTTCCCCCCAGGAAAGGAGAGGTGACAGGATCCCTGCACACCGCCCGTGCACTGAATAGGGAGCTTTAGGGTACTGTCCCCACCCCTTCCCCTTAAACCCCGTACCTCCCCCATGCTTCCACATCATGGAGGAAGACGGCGTCTGACTCCCCGTTATTTCAGGGAGCTGTTTCTGCGAGTTCAGCATAGGCGCCTCGAGGCTAGCGCATGTCTGCCCCAGGGACAGGTGGCCAAAGAGCTGCTGTCTCCTTGGGCCCAGAGGCTCAGGACAGGCATGCTTTCTGCCCAGACTCCTTCCTAAGAGTGGAGCACGCGCCCTGCCCTACTCATCCCCTCCTCTCTCCGAAGCAGCCAGGTTTCCGTCTCTCTGCGCAGAGAGCGGGTGACACTTGTATTGCCACCGGCCGCTGTGCCTTCCAGAGCCGGCTCTCCTGCTTCGCAACCGTTTCCAGACCAGAAGGCCAACGGCTCCTGCTCTTGTCCCTGGGCAGCGTGCTGCACCTTCCACAGACATGCTCCTGGGGAGCGCAGTGAAAGACGTGTCCCTTTCCTTAAGCCTCTTTCCACAGGCGCAAGCGCGCTTCTCTCTCAGGCAGAGGGGTGCTAGGGCAAAGAGGATTTCGCTCCATGCGGGTATCTTCCACCATGCTGCAGAGACTAGCTCAGGCATTCAGCTGCAGCATCGCACACATCCGATTCTGATTTCCCAACGAATGCTGTGCCTTCCCAAAGGAGATGCCCGGGCAAAGAGTCTTTCGCTGTATGCGGGTTTCTCCCACCGCGATACTGTGCTCAGCCAAGCAGCAGAAGAGCTCGCAGAACCGACTCTGATTTCCCAGCGACTGCTATGCTTTCCCAGTGGTTTTCAGCTTGGCGACTGGGAACTGCACTTTGCTGGTTGCTTCCTCAGCAATGCTTTGGTCATTCGCTCTGCCGCGGCAGCGAAGAAGAGTCGCGGGAGAGCTGCTGCCTCTTGGGCCTTGCTTTCCCGGACTCCAAGTTCGCGCCCGGGGTTCACCTTGCTAAGCCGAACTAAGCAGACACAGTCACAACCCTGCAGCAGCGTGCGTGGCCTAGCATGGCACTCTATGCCTAATACCATCTCCTGGGGGTAGTTAAGGCTTTGCCTTTTGTTCCGGCGCTCAGGCAGACTCGGGGTATAGGCCAGTGCCTTCACCACAGGAGAGAGGAGGCGACAGGATCCCTGCACACGGCCCGTGCACTTGGATGGGGAACTGTAGGGGACAGTCTCCACTCCATGCCCGGCACACTCCCTGCCACCCACATCGCTGCCACATCTTGGTGGAAGACGACATCTGAGTGCCCGTTTCTCCATGGGGTGGTTTCTGCGAGTTGCGGGTATGGCACCTGGTGGCAAGCCCAAGTCTGCCCTTGGTACAGCTGGCCAAGGAGATGCTGTCCCCATGGGACCAGAGGCACAGGACAGGCCTGCCTTCTGCCCAGACTCCTTCCTCAGAGTGGAGCACAAGCCCCTGCCCTAGTCATCCCTTCATGTCTCCTTAGCAGCCAGGCTTCCATCTCTCCGCACAGGGAGCGGGGGACACTTGTCTTGCTACCGGCCTGCTGTTCGTGCCACGGCAGGCTATAGTGCTTCCCGAGCGTTTCCCGACCCACAGGCCAACCGATCCTTCTCTTCTCTGGGGGCGCCGTGCTGCGCCTTCCGCACAGTGCTCCCGGGTAGCGCGGTGACAGACGTGTGCAACCACACTTCTCTCTCAGGCAGAGGGGATTCTAGGGCAAAGAGTATTTCGCCCCATACGGGTATCATTCACCGTGCTGCGGAGACTAGCTCAGGCAAGCAGCAGCAGCATCCCCAAACCCAACTCAGATTTTTCAATGAATGCTGTGCTTTCTTAGGGCAGAGGACAAGGCAAAGAGGCTTTCGCTGTATGCGTGTTTCTCCCACCGTGAGACAGAGTTCAGGAAAGCAGCAGCAGCCTGCAGAACATTTCTCAGCGAATGCTGTGATTTCGCAGAGGCTTTGGCTTGGAACGAACAGCCCTTCGCCGTTGCTGCCTCAGCAAGACTTCAGTCGCGTCAGGGAGGAAGAGCTGCAGGAGAGCTGGTGCCTCTTGGGCCTTGCTTTCCCGTGCTCCATGTTCGCGTCCTGGGTTCACCCTGCCAGGTGACACAGCCACAACACTGCAGTAGTGTGCGGAACCTAGGATGGCACCCTATACACACTACCATCTCCCGGTGTGGGCATCGCTTGGCTTTTTACTCTGGCGCACAGGCGGACTGGCGGACTAGCCCAGTGCTTTCCCCCCAGGAAAGGAGAGGTGACAGGATCCCTGCACACCGCCCGTGCACTGAATAGGGAGCTTTAGGGTACTGTCCCCACCCCTTCCCCTTAAACCCCGTACCTCCCCCATGCTTCCACATCATGGAGGAAGACGGCGTCTGACTCCCCGTTATTTCAGGGAGCTGTTTCTGCGAGTTCAGCATAGGCGCCTCGAGGCTAGCGCATGTCTGCCCCAGGGACAGGTGGCCAAAGAGCTGCTGTCTCCTTGGGCCCAGAGGCTCAGGACAGGCATGCTTTCTGCCCAGACTCCTTCCTAAGAGTGGAGCACGCGCCCTGCCCTACTCATCCCCTCCTCTCTCCGAAGCAGCCAGGTTTCCGTCTCTCTGCGCAGAGAGCGGGTGACACTTGTATTGCCACCGGCCGCTGTGCCTTCCAGAGCCGGCTCTCCTGCTTCGCAACCGTTTCCAGACCAGAAGGCCAACGGCTCCTGCTCTTGTCCCTGGGCAGCGTGCTGCACCTTCCACAGACATGCTCCTGGGGAGCGCAGTGAAAGACGTGTCCCTTTCCTTAAGCCTCTTTCCACAGGCGCAAGCGCGCTTCTCTCTCAGGCAGAGGGGTGCTAGGGCAAAGAGGATTTCGCTCCATGCGGGTATCTTCCACCATGCTGCAGAGACTAGCTCAGGCATTCAGCTGCAGCATCGCACACATCCGATTCTGATTTCCCAACGAATGCTGTGCCTTCCCAAAGGAGATGCCCGGGCAAAGAGTCTTTCGCTGTATGCGGGTTTCTCCCACCGCGATACTGTGCTCAGCCAAGCAGCAGAAGAGCTCGCAGAACCGACTCTGATTTCCCAGCGACTGCTATGCTTTCCCAGTGGTTTTCAGCTTGGCGACTGGGAACTGCACTTTGCTGGTTGCTTCCTCAGCAATGCTTTGGTCATTCGCTCTGCCGCGGCAGCGAAGAAGAGTCGCGGGAGAGCTGCTGCCTCTTGGGCCTTGCTTTCCCGGACTCCAAGTTCGCGCCCGGGGTTCACCTTGCTAAGCCGAACTAAGCAGACACAGTCACAACCCTGCAGCAGCGTGCGTGGCCTAGCATGGCACTCTATGCCTAATACCATCTCCTGGGGGTAGTTAAGGCTTTGCCTTTTGTTCCGGCGCTCAGGCAGACTCGGGGTCTAGGCCAGTGCCTTCACCACAGGAGAGAGGAGGCGACAGGATCCCTGCACACGGCCCGTGCACTTGGATGGGGAACTGTAGGGGACAGTCTCCACTCCATGCCCGGCACACTCCCTGCCACCCACATCGCTGCCACATCTTGGTGGAAGACGACATCTGAGTGCCCGTTTCTCCATGGGGTGGTTTCTGCGAGTTGCGGGTATGGCACCTGGTGGCAAGCCCAAGTCTGCCCTTGGTACAGCTGGCCAAGGAGATGCTGTCCCCATGGGACCAGAGGCACAGGACAGGCCTGCCTTCTGCCCAGACTCCTTCCTCAGAGTGGAGCACAAGCCCCTGCCCTAGTCATCCCTTCATGTCTCCTTAGCAGCCAGGCTTCCATCTCTCCGCACAGGGAGCGGGGGACACTTGTCTTGCTACCGGCCTGCTGTTCGTGCCACGGCAGGCTATAGTGCTTCCCGAGCGTTTCCCGACCCACAGGCCAACCGATCCTTCTCTTCTCTGGGGGCGCCGTGCTGCGCCTTCCGCACAGTGCTCCCGGGTAGCGCGGTGACAGACGTGTGCAACCACACTTCTCTCTCAGGCAGAGGGGATTCTAGGGCAAAGAGTATTTCGCCCCATACGGGTATCATTCACCGTGCTGCGGAGACTAGCTCAGGCAAGCAGCAGCAGCATCCCCAAACCCAACTCAGATTTTTCAATGAATGCTGTGCTTTCTTAGGGCAGAGGACAAGGCAAAGAGGCTTTCGCTGTATGCGTGTTTCTCCCACCGTGAGACAGAGTTCAGGAAAGCAGCAGCAGCCTGCAGAACATTTCTCAGCGAATGCTGTGATTTCGCAGAGGCTTTGGCTTGGAACGAACAGCCCTTCGCCGTTGCTGCCTCAGCAAGACTTCAGTCGCGTCAGGGAGGAAGAGCTGCAGGAGAGCTGGTGCCTCTTGGGCCTTGCTTTCCCGTGCTCCATGTTCGCGTCCTGGGTTCACCCTGCCAGGTGACACAGCCACAACACTGCAGTAGTGTGCGGAACCTAGGATGGCACCCTATACACACTACCATCTCCCGGTGTGGGCATCGCTTGGCTTTTTACTCTGGCGCACAGGCGGACTGGCGGACTAGCCCAGTGCTTTCCCCACAGGAAAGGAGAGGTGACAGGATCCCTGCACACCGCCCGTGCACTGATCAGGGAGCTTTGGGGGACTGTCCCCACCCCTGCCCCTTCAACCCCGTGCCTCCTCTAAGCTTCCACATCCTGGAGGAAGACGGCGTCTGACTCCCCGTTATTTCAGGGAGCTGTTTCTGCGAGTTCAGCGTAGGCTCTCGTGGCTAGCGCATGAATGCCCCAGGGACATGTGGCCAAAGAGCTGCTCTCTCCTTGGGCCCAGAGGCTCAGGACAGGCATGCTTTCTGCCCAGACTCCTTCCTAAGAGTGGAGCACGCGCAATGCCCTACTCATCCCCTCCTCTCTCCATAGCAGCCAGGCTTCTGGCTCTCTGCGCAGGGAGCGGGTGACACTTGTATTGCCACCGGCTGCTGTGCCTGCCAGGGCCGGCTCTCCTGCTTCGCAACCGTTTCCAGACCAGAAGGCCAACGGCTCCTGCTCTTCTGCCTGGGCAGCGTGCTGCACCTTCCACAGACATGCTCCTGGGGAGCGCAGTGAAAGACGTGTCCCTTTCCTTAAGCTTCTTTCCACAGGCGCAAGCGTGCTTCTCTCTCAGGCAGAGGGGTGCTAGGGCAAAGGGGATTTAGCTCCATGCGGGTATCTTCCACCATGCTGCAGAGACTAGCTCAGGCATTCAGCTGCAGCATCGCACACATCCTATTCTGATTTCCCAACGAATGCTGTGCCTTCCCAGAGGAGATGCCCGGGCAAAGAGTCTTTCGCCATATGCGGGTTTCTCCCACCGCGAGACTGAGCTCAGGCAAGCAGCCGAAGAGCCCGCAGAACCGACTCTGATTTCCCAGCGACTGCTATGCTTTCCCAGAGGTTTTCAGCTTGGCAGGAACTGCACTTTGCTGTCTGCTTCCTCAGCAATTCTTTTGTCATTCTCTCTGCCGTGGCAGCGTAGAGGAGTCGCGGGAGAGGTGCTGCCTCTTGAGCCTTGCTTTTCCGGACTCCAAGTTCGCGCCCGGGGTTCACCTTGCTAAGCCGAACTAAGCAGACACAGTCACAACCCTGCAGCAGCGTGCGTGGCCTAGCATGGCACTCTATGCCTATTACCATCTCCTGGGGGGTAGTTAAGGCTTTGCCTTTTGTTCCGGCGAGAACTGGTATTTCCACTTCGGTATCAGCCCACGTCCTACACTCTAATAAGATCTGAGAGGATTGTCTTGATCTTCCAGGAAGGAGACTAGTATCCTGATATCAGACCCAAGAATGGGCATATCACCTATCCTACAGAGCACACATGGAGTTTGGATCTGGAAATGGACTCCCTTAAAATGATATGCACATAAGGATTCTTTATAGGGATTTTCAACAAACTTGGGGACATGGTACCCTACACCCACAGGTGTAGACAAATATTTTAGAAGCTATGCTGGGAATGATGTGGCGAGAGAAATATGAAGGTTGTTATAGGAAGGTAGAAGGTTAAAGGAAGTCTTTGTTTTGGGTTTTTTCCTTTTTTTTTTTAAGAAAAAGGTCATTTGTCTTCTGACTGGAAGGATCCACTGGAACAAGAACTTGATATTGACCCTGGGAGTGGAGTCCTGGAGAGGGCTGGAAGGAACAAATCCCAGGCACAAGGAAGAACAAACCCTAGCTGGGGATGTCTGCACTTCTCAATAAACCTGGTCTATCTTCAACTCTTTCTGTGTTTCTTGTACATTTCTCCAATTACCATGTAAATTCCATGATGCCAGGGACTTTTCTGTGTCGTTCGCCACAGATTTACACTCAGGGCAGTGTGTAGCACACAGTAGGTACTGACTAAATATTTGTTGAGTAAATGTCTAAAAACAAATTAAAAATGGATACAAATGTAGGTATAGATTTGATTGGGTGGTGGTAAGATAAGGTAATTCCTGCACAAAGGGATTTTATTTTCTTGAAGTGTGACACTAGTGATGAAGTTTTGGAACACTGGTGAGGTTTGGTGGGGTGAGGTCCAGATCCGATGACCAAGAAAGGATTCTTGAGATGTCTTAGGTGCAAATGGTGGTTTTATTAAAACACAGGGCCAGGAACCAAGGGCAGAAAGAGCTGCTCAGACACAGGCATGGTTGACTGGGAGCTGAGGAAGGTGAGGACAAAGGGGGTGTCCAGAAGGACTGTCATATGCTAAAGAAGAATTTCAGGATAAGGGAGACCTGGTTATTGTCAAGTCAAGGCTGTTTTGGCCTCTAATGAGGGAAAGCATGAAGACAGTCGGGAGTTTCCTGGAGATATGTTACTTTCCTCCTATCACACATCCTTGTCAGTGGCCTTTGGGCTTAGAAGAAATTCAGTTTTATTACACTTCCCTCCCCCTTAGCCTCCCTCAATTTTATGGAGGGGAGGGTGATGTTAGGGCTTCTGGAAACTGAGGTATGGGTGTCTGGAATTCAGGCTATTGATGAGAAAGCTTCTTCCTTCCTTGTAAGTCACTAGGACATTCGTAGATGGAGGGATACTCCTGTCCTGCAGGACTGGGATCCCTATCAGTTAAGCATCGTTTTTCCTTTAGGGCAGCCAGGAGTGCATGAGGAATGTTACACATATGGCATGGGGAGAGGGTTTAGGGTGCCAGTTTCTGCTTTGTCCTAAGCTTGCCTTCTGCTCCCTCATCCCTAGGACAGGAGCTGGGAGTGAGGTGACATAGTTCAGAAGAGGTGGGGGTAGGGATTGTTGAGGCAAGTCTTGAAGGAGGGAAAGCAAACTCACTGGAGAGACAAGGGAGTTTGAAGCCAGGGTTGAGTATCCACTGGAGAATTGTGGTCAAGTGTTTTAAAGTACAGCAGGTTGGCTCAGCTGTATGATTCCTTCCTGGTTTCTGGTGCATGCCGCTGGCATTGGTAGAATCATTTCTAAAGAAACAAAGCAAAAGAGGATAAGCCATTCTTTCACAAACGATGATGAATCAAGTTTTGAACATGCTGGGTTTTGAGGCACAGGTGAGGCATCAGTGAAATAGCATGAGTAGGTAGTCAGTTACACGGGCCTGGTGGGTAGGAAAGAAACAGATGGTCGTGTATCAGTGGGAGAGATGTTGGCTAGGGAATGGGAGCTGAAACCAAGGGCACAGTTGATATCAATACAAGAGAGGGTAGCTTGGAAGAGAAAGGTTAACTGAACCCCCGGGGAAACCCTAATGGGAATGTCACATGCATTTCTCAGGCATGCCAATGTTGACACAGATTACTGTAACTCCTAGGGGCCAGAAGCCATGTCTTTGAGATTCATTCATTCTCTGCCTCTGGCATAGCGTGGGCCACATTGAAGGTAATTCTAAAATTCATTCCGATTTGATTTCATTGCACTTTTCATTTACCAGAATCTTGTCATGGTTTGGTAGTGTATCATTTTCTCGAAAAGATTAAATAAGGACCATTTTACAAATATGAGATGGATGCCTGAAGGGATTTTGTTTAATTCATTCATTAGCTCGGGAACCACTAAGATGTTACCACCATTCAAGCAAGAATCTCAAGGCAGACACATATACAATCAGTAATACTTAAACGAATTTGCTTTGATAGATGCAAATAGATATGCAAATAGAATGCAAATGGATGCAAAACTGCCTTCTACCAAAGGAAAGGGGGTCAACTGTACTTCCAGTGGACAAAATTCATTTACATATAGCTAGACAAGATCATCTGCATCCACATCAATTATGTACAATCTATAGAGTTGCAAAATAGCTCAAAGACAAGAAAGGCACAGAATATCCCATAGAATTGGTCAGCCCAGAAGGGTACATGAGACAACACCTGTTTTCCCTTGGAAGACACTATAATCTTTTAGTTTCATTTCAATGTCTTTTGTGATTTTGCCTATGCTTTAAAAGAAAAAAAAGTTACCCTTATCATTCTTATAAGTTTGAAAAAAAACTAATAAAATACTAGTCTGTTATAAAATACACATGGAAGAATGTTCTGGCACTATCATACCCAATTTGGGGTACTAACTGATTAGGAAGATGAGGCAGAATTTGGGAGCCCGTAGGATGAGTCTGTTTCCGGTTGGAATGGGAAACATTTAAGAATCAAACTAAATGATCTCAAATCCTCTCTGGAATGAAACAGGTTATAAGGAAAATACAGAAGATGTTGAAATGGACCTGTTGGCTCATTGTGAGCTTTCCTGGTCGAATGGAGACCTCTACCATGATGTTTGTCCTCTATGCCCCACCCATCCCATACCTGCTATCCAGGCACCAAAGGGCCACCAGACTTTAGGCTCAGTCTGCAGTTCCAAATGGAAACCCTCTGTTCCCACAGTAGTGGACAGGATGACTCTGGTTGCTGGTGGAAGCGTCAGCTGCTTTAGTACAACAGTTCAAGAGAGGATCAGAAGAGCATAAGGACGATATTGGAAAAAAATGCTAGGGCGAATTTCCAGAACACAATATTTCTCTTTGCAATTTTTGAGTGTTCTGTAGCCAACCTGCCAAAAAAAATGTGAAAACTATAAATAGAGAGGAGTGGGAAGGAGAAATAAGGACCTGTCACAGTGCCAGCAAAAATAGGGAACTGAGAATCTTCCAGAGATTCAGAGTCAAAGGGGGTTAATATTTACTTAGAAAAGAAATCGTGGGCACAAGTTCTAGGATGAAATGAAGGCAAGAGAGGGAAGTTAGGGAATCGAGAGAGAGAGAGACTTGAAGATAAAAAAAGTCATTTAAAGTCTCATTCCTCATTAAGGAAAGTACAGATCAGAGAAGAGGGGAGAGACGGGGATATAGCTGATCGCTGATTGTGTCTGGCTCTGATTAGAAGCTTTGTATCCACTTTTTAATTTCATCTTCCAGCCTATTTCCTGGATTCCAGCTTCTATTTCCTATGAAATAGGTACCATCACCAAAGACGAGAGTCAAACATGTAACAGTAGTCAAATCTTTAACAGCGTGGACAACTAACTAACCAAAAGCTGGCCCGGGGACCCCTGCAGAGTCAAGTGTTACACGCCCAGTGCCTGGATCGCGAGGCCATGGTAGGGATCTTGGGAAGGGTTCAGGGTAGGGAGACACACAGCAGGTTCTGGCCAGAGGCTAGTAACCAAACTTTGTGTGGCTGAAGGGGTGTGTACCAGCTGAGTGTCAGCTCCCAGATGAAACTGAGGGAAATGTCCTTTGGGAAGGTTTCCGCTGACTCTCTGCCTTTCCTTCGTCCTCCCCAGGGTGTTCCATTAGCATTTGGGGTCTGGGGTCTTGCCTGTTGCTCCTGGCTTTGGTGGGCCATGCCACTGCCACAGCCAGGGCTCCAAGTGGCAGTGAACTGTATGGGGTCTTGACTGTCACCTCCTGACTCTCAGAGGGAGAACAGGCAGCAGGGATTTTCATTCTTTGTTGGCACCTACTCTCTTCAGCAACCCCAAGATCAGTACCCCAGGCTGCACAAGCTCAGGTTCATGTCTTTACCAAAGGCCGGCAGTAATTTCAGAAAGGAATGACAATGAAGGCAAAAAACAGTTCAACTACTCGCTCATCTGGACTTCTAGGGCAGGTGGGGTTCCCAGACAACTTTGTTCCGTCGGTCTGGCACCCTTGCCCCCCCACCTCGGTGCCTTGGTGATGAGTGTGGGCCTTGCTGTTTGCACTGCCTGAATTTGCCCTTGTCGCTTATTAGCACTGAGGCCCTAAAAGTCAGAGAGGCTAAAAGTCATGCCTCCCAGAGCCAATCAGAATAGCTTATTAGACCTATTGATTCTGGCATAGTAGGCCTGTGCGGAAATCTCTCTTCTTCATCCCTCCTCCTTCTCAGTCTTCCCCTCCTCCACCTCTTCCTCCTCCTTCTTTGATGTGTAAACCAAGGTATTTGGGGAGCAGGGAATGATGTGATGTTTGGGATTTACTTTAAAATATATTCCAGACCTCCCCTCTCTCCCAAAAACAAAAATACAGGCACTTTGGGGGCAGTAGAAGGAGGAGGGCCTATGAAACAGTTGGGGAAGCAGAGTGATAAGTACTCGGAAGGGCCAGGATCCTTCTGCTCTACACACTTTGGTGTATGCTTGAGAATTTTCATAATAAGAGTAAACAAAGACCAAATAATGAGACTTTCATTCCCTATATCCAAATGACCACAACAGGGCATAGAATGCACTTTCATAGTTGCTCCCCTGGCAATTTATTCTGATTCTCCAAATAAGATTCCAGCTCTCATCCTACCTGTCATAGTCTCTGGATATTGACTGGGAACGTTTTCCTCAACAAGGCCTTGCCAGGCCCACTGCTAGGGAATGTATTGTTTCAGATTCAGTACTCAGGTTTTAAAGATTTTTTTTTTTATTTATTTATCAGAGAGAGAGAGGGGGGGAGAGAGCGATCACAGGCAGACAGAATGGCAGGCAGAGGCAGAGGGAGAAACAGGCTCCCTGCTGAGCAAGGAGCCCGATGTGGGACTCGATATGAGGACGCTGGTATGACCTGAGCCGAAGGCAGCTGCTTAACCAAGTGAGCCACCCAGGCGTCCCTGTACTCAAGTTTTTTTTTAAAAAAAAGTGACCAGTTTCCCGTTTGGAGTGACTTGAATGCAAGACTCACTGTAAGCCATTGTCTTGCTGTGTCCCATCCCTATCTAAGGACTGCTCCTGCTATCTCTGGGAGATCACAGCATTGGGAGAGGCAGCCCAGGCCTGGGCTATTACAGCAAAGCTGCAGCCTGAAGGGCACGCGTGAGATATGTGGTTTGAGCTGTCAGAGTCTCACGGAGAAAAAAAAGAGAAATGAATCATCATTTGACCATGACATTCCCACTAAAGGGGAGGACAGTGGGAGAAAGAGCAAGGGAAGAGGAAAGAAAAATCTCAAAATAAATGTGGGGTGGATGGCAGGAGGAGGAGGGGGTCTCGGAAATTGGGGGCAGGTGTGGCGATCGAAACAACGCTAGCCACAAACACACGATTCCGCCCATTCTAGAGCGGACTGGACATAAACATGCTCGCACATCTACTTGTCGGCTGCGTTTTGTCGGCCGGCCGGTAGCGAGGTGATTCTTTAAGAGCTCTGAGAACCTAAACTTGTGGCCGCCCCGCAGCTGAGCTGAAGTGGAGCTGGGAGCGGCCCAGACGACCCGAGGCTGCCAGCTGACCACCTTCCTCCCTACAGATCGCTGGAGCCAAGCTCAGCGGGGGAGAAGCCACGCTCGCGGGTGGGTGCCGGGGCTAAGGGCGGAAGCCGGGTTCCCACAGAGGCCTCCGCGCCCAGAGACAGGAGGCCTGACACCCGGACGCGCCCCCCTCTCTGGACAACCGGCCGCAGAAGTAAAGGGCCAGCATCCCGCCACGGCTAGGCTTCCCGCGGGACAAGAAGGTCCTGGAAGAGGTTCGCAGGCCGATTTTCCGAGGGAAAGGGCGAGGTGGGGAGGGAGAGCCCCTGACCCTCCCGCCCTCCCTTCTCCCGCTCACCCTGCATCAACAGCGTTGGGGCTGCCCTGCAGAAACGTAGGCGAGGTTGTAGTGTCGCCCTCCGCCGCATGGGGGCAGCATCACCTGCTGGCTCGACGGTAGGGCCTGCGTGCCTCTCTTGGCGGAGGCAGGCGGAGGCGGGCCTGCGGCGTCCTCTTTCATTGGCCGAGGCGCGGACGCTGCCATGTTGGAGGAAGCAGTGCCTTCTGTGCAGTGGAAACGCCGTGGCTTCACCGGTAGCGTCGGGGAGCGCAGCCTCCTACCTTTCCTCCTCGCTCGAGTGTCGGTGCTGAGAGGCGGCGGTCGGCGGGATGGAGAGAAGTAGGATGAACCTGCCCAAGGGGCCGGACTCGCTCTGCTTCGACAAGGACGAGTTCATGAAGGTACACGCCTGGGCTCTGCTCCCCGGAGCCGGGCCGTGGGTGGCCTGCCCTCCTTGGCCCTCCGGGGCCTCTCCTCGGGCTTCTCCTGCGGGCTTCCTGGGCTGTCCCCGCCCCGGACGGGTCCTCGGCGGGGACCTCACTGCACTTCGCAGTGAGTCTCTTGGCCTCGGGTGGGCTAGGTGCAGCCTGGAGAAAGCACTCCTGTGAAATCGTGCACATTGAATGAAAAGGCCTGAAAGTTCAGGGCAAGTGGTTTTGAGCTAAACATAAAAGCCCCGGACCCGTAGGACCCGCCTCTGGTACCGTGCGGCACAGTCAGACCGCCGCTCCCCCGGCCTGACAGAAGCCTCCCAGTGCCTTGTGCCTAGAAGCTGAGCGACTGTGCGTTGAACACATCTCTGAACACACGTACTTACCAGGAATCTGGTCAAACAGGCACTTAACCTAACGTTTATGCCTGACTTTCGTCTTAAGCTCCCGGAATGGGAAATCTGAAAGACTGTACTGTCCTTACTGGTTCTGGTCCAGTACTACAAAGCATACCAAGCTCCTTTTCTAAAGTTGCCCTACTTCTCTTGGTGAGGTCAGCCTGAAGCTGGCAGCAGATAACTGTAGGACATAAACTTACAGAATAGAAATTTAAACTGAAAAGACTTTACTGACAGGAAAGGTTCATCAGACATAGCCTTGAAAATGTCCCAAGGTTTGAATCAGAGCCAGGAGGAGCTTTATCTGTTTTCTGTATCCCTCTGGGTCTGTACTTAAACTATCAAAACGTATATGTTTAATTTCTAAGGATTGGGATTTAGTAGCTGGTTTCAGTGTTAAAAAGTTTTGGCTCTGTAGGTACCTAAAATTCTGAAAAGAGTTTGAATTTCTTACTTTTTTATGGCTTCAAGTCATAATATGTTTTTTTCTTTTTTGGGTTAACCAGCTAGTTCCTTTTTGATACTTGCATTCAGATCACATCTCCCAAACTCTGGCTTTAAAAGTGCTTATGTCTGGATCCTCTGCGGTGTGGCCATATCATTTTTAATATGTAGGGATGCCTAGACGAAGGTATATTGTACTCTTGTTCTTGTATGGTGATCTTAAGCCACTGTAATAAAAGGTGTAAAGTGAATGGAGTGTCTGAAGGAGAGCACAGAGTGAATTCTCGGATCCAGAAACCTTTTGTTAACGAAGGACACGTGATGAGGAGAGAGGTCATTGGAAGAAGAAAAGGCACACACACAGACTTAAAGAACCTCAAAGCACGGAAGTCTCTTTAGCTTGTCTGTCTTTGGACTTCGTCAGGCTTTCTTTGGGCCTAACACTAGCATTTTCACGCACTTCCTCGCCCCGCCATCTTTCTCACTCTGAGCTGACAGAATGCCTTTGGTCAAAGCAGCTTCGGAAAATAGAAATCTCAAAATAGCAGTTCTAAAGTAGGACTTAGAGGTAGGAAGAAAGCAAACTGGGAAAGTGGCTAGAATGCCAGCAATTCCATATTCTTTCAAGGCTCTGACATTTCTGAATATAATGTGCAATTTGTAGTGTTAATGAACGTGACCCCTTCATACATAGAAGGAAAATACATGGAACAGCTGTTCTGTGTAAAGTGGTATTGATCTTCTATGTGAGAGCTGGAAATAAAGGTTATATGCAATTTATGTTTCCGTCATAGAGATGTTTTGTTAAGTTACAGTTCGAGGCAGAAATGAGTGGAGAGCTTGCTGTCAGGATTGTATTTCTACATAGGTGTCTTGTTTGGCACATTTTGGAATGAGACTGAGATGGTAGAAAGGGAGATGGGGTGGGGCTGCGGGTTGCACCTTGGACACTGCATACATTGAGGCGTCCACGTTGATGCAGTCTTCACGGTAGAGCTGCAGTCAGGTTTACAGCAGGAAGTTGCATGGTCATATCTGTTGAGTTCGAGCTGACTGGTGGCAGGAGACTACTTAAAAAGTCATGTTTATGAGATCTAATGATAAATAGAAGGGGAAAGGTATTCAAAAGAGGTAGGTGATCAAAGTGCAGGAATGGCAGATGGGGAAGGGTCACCTGGGGCAGAGGCACTGGCAACATCATACTTTGTCGGCTTAGAAATATGAAAATCCTTTGGGTTGACAGCCAAATAATAGATGAGCAGGACATAAGGTATTGGTAGTAGGGGAGAAAGTGGCATAACAGATAAATTAGACCATTTACATGGGTGTGCTATTGACATCACATGTAGCCTTCCTCTTCCATCTCAACATATGACTTCATCTCCAGTTGTACAGAAAAATTAGCAGCCATCCCACGGGACCTCCTCCATCCTGCTGATCATGATTCCATTCTTGTATTTGTCCCCTTCTACTCCTCGCCTGGTACGGGGAGGGGCTCTCCTTCCTCCTCGGGTTCAGTCTCCACTCTGGCTCGGAGTCCATGCCCTCCCGCCCTTCCAGGAGCCTGCGAGGATCCTCTCCCCTGCACTCCTTCCCATCATGCGCTCCTGTTTGATTCTCTCCCACTTGACTGCCCCACCTCTAGGTATTGCCCTGTCACTGTCGCGCATGACAGCCAGTGCTCAGGGGTTGACTTGACTTTCCCACCTTCCACCCTTCAGGCCCTGTCGTTCCACTAAAGAGTTCTTACCAAAACTGTTTCTAAGTCAGCGCACCTGACCTTTCTTTGTCTCCTTACTCGACATCGCAGTAGACCAAATGCTCTGCATTGCTTCCTGTCTTTCTTCTACCTCTCTGATGTGTCTCCTGTGCAAAGTCATGCTCCTGGTAGCCACTGAATGCTAATTATGGGCTCAGCCCCGTGTTCCTTTATTTCCCTAGTTGACCTTTTGTGCAGCTTCATGACCACCTATCAGCAGGTCAGGCAGATTCCTGTCTCTGGCCCACACACCTCCTGAGCACCAGTTCTGTGTATTGGACTTGCTGACCTTTCTTCTCGGATGTGTCTGTGGCCCCTCAGACTCATCAGGTTCAAGACGGAATTCATGAGCACCTCCTCCACTGAAAACCATCTTTCTTATTCTATTGCCTCTCTCAGTAAACACTTCATCCGTTTAGCCTGGAGTCGGGAATCCAGAAGTCAACTCCTACTCTGTCACGTTTCCAAAATCTAGTCTGTCACACCAAGTCCTGTGGATTTCGCTTCCTAAACCTCTTGAGTCCATATACATATTTCCATCTCTTCTCGTACCCTTGCAGTGCGCCCTTGCCATCACACCGTAGAAGCCTCTCACCCAGTCTCCATGCGCCTTCCTTGTCTTTCTGGCCCCTGGTCTACACTGCAGGCAAGCCACTCTTGTCAGAATGCGGATGTGATCTTGTATGTACCAGGTGACTGGTCAGTCCACCAGCTCTTGAAACACCATTTTCCCACGCACTCGAACGTATTTCAAGGAGAATCAGTCCCCCATGGGGTAGTTTTCCTTGGTAGACAGTTTGTTTCTGTGCTGAGCCAGTCTGCCTCCTTTGAACTTCTCTGTGTCAGTTCCTCTCTGGAACTTGTGGCTTCGTTGGCACCCCGGGTAGGCACATGAAGACCTTTTCCATGAGAAGTGAAGGCAGGAGCCCTCTGGACGGTGAATGTATGTACCCTCATGTTCCATAGGTAAAAGAACTGTGTGTGGGGGTGAGGGGGGGTAAGTCCTGGAGGCTCCTCCCTGTTCTAATTGGGTGAACTGGGAATTTTGAGACAGGCAGCAGGTCCTGTGTGTCCTTGTTTGCAGGGAGCATGCATTCTGATGGACAAAACGGAAAATGGGAAGAATGAGCAGCTGCTCAGATCTGTTTGTACTGTGCTGGCTGATTAGCTGTGACCTGCAGATGTGGGTCCCATCCTCGGCTCTGCTCTCTGCCTGCTTATGTCTGACTTGGGGCAAATCACTCGCCTCCGGCCTTCTGTTTGCTTGTTAGTAATATGAGGTGGTGCTTATCTATGTGATCTTTGCCGGCTCCTCTGAAAAGACTCTAGTCCATCTTGGCTTGCAGATAAGGAAACTGAGGCCTGAGGTGTGATGACTTCCTTTAAAGCCACACAGCTAGTTGCGGCCAATCACAGGCCAGATCTCCTGACCCCACGCATCAGTCCTTGGAAATCCTACTGTAATATGTTCCTTTCCAGAGGCCACAGGTGGGAACTGAGGGAAGTGGGACAATCAGAACATTAAGAATAGCCCAGAAGATGGCACAATGTCCGCATGCCTTGGCACCTGCATTTTACCAATAGGGCCACCTCTTACCTTAGAAGAAGTTCCCACAGGGCTGGTGATCTGGATGCCTGGCCTGGAGCTTAGCTACGGTAAATGGGACCAGAGGGAAGTGATGGCTGTTTGAGGTGGACTTTGTTGACGGTGGCTGGAGATAGCAGCTGACAGAGGAGGAAAAGGGAAGAGTGACAGATGGCAGATAGACGCAGGCCTGCAGGTCAGCCACTGTTGCCAAGGGTCACCCATCCCCAGGAGCTGTCTTTGTATCACAGGAGCTGAGTGCTTACCCTGTGGGTTCTTAGTTCGATGTCATGTCTTGATAAGAAGATTCCATTCTCTTCCGCATCAGTTTGAGACAGACATCGTAATGAAATTCTAATAAGCCAAATATGGAATGTAAGCCTGGAACTCATTTTATAGAGATATTTTCTTATGTGAACTACGTTCCCTGATGATAGAGGAGTTGTGACGATGTAACATCAGATATAGTTTATCTGATTGGCACTTGTAAGAAGGGTTCCCGGCAAAAAAGAACTGTTTTTTTGTTGTTGTTGTCCTCCCTTTTGATCTTTTCCATTCCTTTTTTTTTTTTTTTTTTGTCTTGTGAGCGGTCATCTGATTTATAAAAAGATGCAACAAAAAGTAAAATGGTACAAAATAATCAGTTTCAAAACATAAAAAAATGAGTATCTTTAGCCATAGCTCAGAACAGAGGAACTGGGTAAGGAGAATTGCTTGTATGAACTGGCAACAGGAAAAGTTGGTAAAGGAGAGCTGAGGAACTCTATTAAGACATAGGAGTGAGGGACTCCATCATCATCTGGCATTCGCTCAGTGTCATCTATATGGTTAGAGATGTCCATGATGGGAACTCCAGCAATCTTCTGGGTCTGGGTCAGCTGATGCCACAGTGTAACACTCTGAATTACTTCCGTACTGAGCAGTCATCTGCATAGTTTGTCTTGTGTGTACGTGGTAATCGTTTGAATCTTGGCTCTATCGCAATCCTTAGAGCCTCTTGATACTTTCACCCCGGTTTCTCAGTTTCAGCCATTACACAGTCAGTTGTACAACTGGTACACTTGGCACACAGCCCGTCCGTACCTGACCCTGGCCTTGACCTTAATACTGACCCTAACCCTGACTATAAACTTAACTCTGACCCAATCCGTGATCCTGAACAGAATCGTAACCTTAAAGCTAAACCTGATCCTGAACCTAGTCATGAAACAGAACCTAAACATAAAGCTGACCTTACCAAACCATGAATCTAACCCTGACCCTGACCCTAACCCTGACACTAAACCTGTCCCAAACCTAACCCTGACCCTGACATGAACCTTGCCCCCACACCAAAACTTGAACCTGACCCTAAATCTGACCATGACCCTGCCTGGACCTAAACCTAACACTGAACCTGACCCTGACTGTGACCGTAATGCTAACACTGACCCTACAGTGATCCTGACCCTAAATCTAACCATGAACCTAACCCTAACCCTGACCCCTACCCTAAGCCTTACGCTAACCCTGACCCCAAAGACGTCTAACCCTAACCTTGACCCTACGTCTTTCTTAGCCCTAACCCTAACACTAAGCTGGTGTAAACCCAGCTCTGTTCCCTCCAGCGGGGACAACAGCTGCACCCAGGCTTCCCAGGGTCTGGTTGGAGGCTGTATTTGGGTCACTGGATGGGCACTGCATTGAGTGGAGTCTGAGCCTTGAGCAGCTTGGGGACCGGCGGCTCAGGGAGCTGTGGTGGAGCAGGAAGTTTGGTAAGGAGCACCCAGGCAGTGGTGACCTCACTTCCCTGACGACAGAGCCCAATAAAATTGGAACACACGTATCACGGCACCCCATAACAGAGAAAACCCCCTGTGCAGATCATTTCTAGGCACATCGTAAAGGAAGCGACATGTTCTTCTACTGTACTGAAGCCCAGAGGATACAGGGAGAAGTGAGCTCGCCTGCGAGACCCGTCCCATCCCTGGCAGGTCATATCAGGTTTCCCCAACACCGCAGGCCCTTTGGCTAAGAAAATCAAAAGGTGACACCAGTGGGCTCAGAGTCAGAGAGTCCCACACCTTCTGATCTATGGGTTTAGCCCTAGGTCTCCTCCCTGTCTCTGCGTGTTGTGTGTGTGTGTGTGTGTGTGTGTGTGTGTGTGTGAGTGTGTGCCTCTGGGTATCGGTGTCTGTGTGTAAAGAGGACCTGGCCATGCCATCGTGGTGGAGATGCCCCAAGCAGGATGAGCTGATGAGGGTTTCGATGTCTGGTGGGTAAGTCATGTTCACACCCCAGTTTAAGGCTGCTTAAGTGGGATCGGTTGTAGGGTCTACCCCCTTCTGCTCAGGGTTTATCCTGAGACCCTGAATGGATGGGTCCATGACTCAGGAGCAGGGCTAACCCTAACAGTAACCACTAAACCTGACCCTGACACTGACTGTGAGCCTGCCCCAAACCCTAACCCAAGCCCTGACCCTGACTCTGACCCTGACCCTGACTGTGATCCTTACCTGAACCCAAAACAAAACTTAAGCCTGGCAAGGACCCTGATGTGGACCCTGAACCTAAACCTAACTCTGACATTACCGTAAATATGATTGATACCTAACCATGACCCAGACCCTGACCCTAATCCTAACCCTGATGCTGATCTAACACTGACCCTAACACTAACCCTGACACTGAATGTGAGCCTGAACCTAACTCTAACCCTAAACGTAACCCTGACCCTGACACTAACACGGGCCCTGACCTGAAACCTAATGCTGAACCTAACCCTAAAACTAACCCCTAACATTATCGCTGACACTGACCCTAACCGGGTCTAACCCTAACCTTCAACCTACCTCTAACCCTAACCCTAACCCCACTTTAACAATAATCCTGATCCTCTCCCGGACCCTGATCATAACCCTAACTCTGAACTTTGCCTATATCAGAACTTAAGCTTAAACCCGACCCTGGCCTTGACCTTAACACTGACCCTAACCCTGACTGTAAACCTAACTCTGACCCAATCTGTGATTCTGGACAGAATCTTAACCCTAAAGCTAACCCTGTTCCTGAACCTACTCATGAAACAGAACCTAAACATAGAGCTGACCTTACCATAACAATGAACCTAACCCTGACCTTGACCCTAACCCTGACACTAAACCTGTGCCAAACCTATCCCTGACCCTGACATGAACCTTGTCCCCAAAACAAAACTTGAACCTGAACCTAAATCTGACCATAACCCTGCCTGACACTAAACCTAACCGTTACCCTAACAGTGACCCTGACCCTGTCTGACCGTAACGCTAACAGTGACCCTACTGTGAGCCTGACCCTAAACCTAACCATGAACCTAACCCTAACCCTGACCCCTACCCTAAGCCTAATGCTAACCCTGACCCCAAAGATGACTAACCCTAACCATTACCCTCAGACTTTCTTAACCCTAACCCTAACACTAACCTGGTCTAAACCCAGCTCTGTTCCTTCTGCCGGGGACAACAGCTGCACCCAGGCCTCCCAGGGGTTTGGGGAGGCTATATGGGGGTCACTGGATGGGCAATGCATTGAGTGGAGTGTGAGCCTTGACCAGCTTGGGGACCGGTGGCTCAGGGAGCTCTGCTGGAGAAGGAAGTTCGGTAAGGAGCCCCCAGGCAGTGGTGACCTCACTTCCCTGACAACAGAGCCCAATGGAATTGGAACCCACGTATCCAGGCACCCCTTCACAGAGAAAACCCGACTGCCAAGCTCATTTCTAGGCACATCCTAAAGAAAGCGTCATGTTCTTCTGCTGGACTGAAGCCCAGAGGATGCATGGAGAAGAGAGCTCGCCTGCCAGACAGGTCGCTTCCCTGGCAGGTCATATCAGGTTTCCCAAAGCCTCAGGCCCTTTGGCAAATAAAATCAAAAGGTGACACCAAGGGGCTCAGAGTCAGAGAGTCCCACACCTTTTGATCGAGCAGTATAGCTCTAAGTCTCCTCCCTGTGTGTGTGTGTGTGTGTGTGTGTGTGTGTGTGTGCCTCTGGGTGTCTGTGGCTCTGTGTGTAAAGAGGGCCTGGCCATGCCATCGTGGGTGGAGATATCCCGAGCAGGAGCAGGCTGATGAGGGGTTAGATGCCTGGTGGGCAGGTCATGTTTAAATCCCAGTGTAATGCTGGCTAAGTGGGATAGGGTGTGGGGTCTACAGCCTTCTGCCCAGGGTTTTCCTGAGAACCTAAAGGGAGGGGACAATGAACCAGGAGCGGGGCGAACCCTAACAGTAACCACTGACCCTGACCCTGACTCTGACACTGTGAGCCTGCCCCAAACCCTAACCCGAGCCCTGACCCTGACCCTGACCCTAACCCTGACCGTGATCCCAACCTGAACCCTAAGACTGACGACCTAAACCTAAGACTGACGCTGACCCTGATCCGGACCCTGAACCTAAACCTAAGTCTGAGATAACCTAACTATGACTCATCCCTAAACATGACCCTGACCTGACCCTAACCCAAACCCTGACTGTGACTGTGTGCCTAACCCTAAACCTAACCCTAAAGGTAACCCTAAAAATGACCCTAATATGGACCCTGTACCCAAACCAAACACTGACCCTGACCCTAACACTAACCCCTACCCTAAACCAAACCCTCACTCTGACCTTACGCTGTCTAACCATAACCCTCATGATAACACTACTGCTAACTCTAAACCTAACCCCATCCCAAACTTTTCCCCTAAACCTAACTGTGAACCTGAACCGAAGATAAAGCAAAGCCTGAACCTAAACCTGACCCTGGCCCTGACCTTCACCTTACCCTGACCCTGACCCTAATCCTAACCATGACCTTAACACTGACCACTACATAACCCTGTCCCTGACCCGAATGTGGACTTTAACCAATACATGATCCTGACGCTAAACCTGACACTGGCACTAAACTTCACCCTAACCCTGACCGAGGCCATGACCATCAACCTAGCCCTGACCCTAACAGTGATCCTGACCCAAACCTAACACTAACCCTGAGACTGAATGTGAGCCGGACCCTAACTCTACCCCTAAACGTAACCCTAACCCTGACACTACCACGGGTCCTCCACCGATCCTAATGCTGAACCTAACCCTAACACTATACTCTAACCCTACCACGAACCCTGACCCTAAACATGTCTAACCCTAACCCTCAACCTAACTCTAACCCTAACACTAACCCTAAACTTTAACAATAACCCTTACCCTATACCTGACTATGATCATAAACCTAACCCTGAACTTTGCCTCTACCAGACCCTGACCCTAAACCTGACCCTGGCCCTGACCCTAAACCTAACTATGACACTAACACTGACCACTACATAACCTTGTCCCTGATCCAAATGTGGACTTTGAACCAATACCTGATCCTGACCCTAAACCTGAAACTGGCTCTAAACTTCACCCTGACCCTGACCCAGTATATGACCATAAACCTAACCCTGAGCCTAATAGTAATCCCGACCCTGACCTGAACACTAAACCTGAGCCTGACTGTTAGCCTACCCTACTCTAACCCTAAATGTAACCCTGACCCTTACACTAACGTGGGCCTTACCCCGAATCCTATTGCTGAAACTAACCCTAACACTAACCCCTAACCTACCACGCACACTGACCCTAACAAGTTCTAACCCTAACCATCAACCTAATGCTAACCCTAACACTAACACTGAACTTTAACAATAACCCTGACCCTATACCTGACTATGATCATAACCCTAACCCTGAACTTTGCCTATAACAGACACTGACCCTAAATCTAACCCTGAACTTTGTTATTAGAGACCCTGATCCTAAACCTGACCATGTCCCTGACCCTAAACCTAACCATGACACTAACACTGACTACTGCATAACCTTGTCCTAACCCAAATGTGGACTTTGAACCAATACTTGATCCTGACCCTAAACCTGACACTGCCCTAAACTATACCCTGACCCTGACCCAGGCCATGACCATAAACCTAACCCTGACCCTAACAGTGACCCTAACCCTGACCCTAACACTAACCTTGACACTAAATGTGAGCCTGACCCTAACTCTACCCCTAAACGTAACCCTGACCCTGACACTAACACGTGCCCTCCGCGAATCCTATCGCTGAAACTAACCATAACACTAAACCCTAAACCTACCACGGAACCTGATCCTAACGAAGGCTAACCCTAACCCTCAACCTAACTCTAACCCTAAACCTAACCGTAAACATTAACAATAACCCGGACCCTATGCCTGATTATGATCATTACCCTTAACCGAAAGTTTGCATATAGCAGACCCTGACCCTAAATCTGACCCTAACCCTGACCTAAACCTAACCATGACCCTAACAATGACCACTAAATAATCCTGTCCCGGACCCAAATGTGGACTTTAAACCAATACCTGAACCTGACCGTAAGCCTGACACTGGCCCTAGACTTCACCCTGACCCTGACCCAGGAGAAGACTATAAACCTAACCCAGACTCTAACAGTGATGCTGACACTGACCCTAACACTAACCCAGACAATGAATGGGAGCCTGACCCTAAATCCAACCCTAAACGTAACCCGCACCCTGACACTAACACGGGCCCTGACCCGAAACCTAACGCTGAACCTAACCCAAAAACTAACCCCTTACATTATCCCTGACACTGACCCAAACCCGGTCTAACCCTAACCCTGAACCTAGCTCTAACCCTAACCCTAAACCCACTTTAAAAATAAACGTGACCCTCTCCCTGACCCTGATCATAACCCTAACTCTGAACTTCGCCTATGTCAGAACTTAAACTGAAACCAGACCCTGGCCTTGACCTTAACACTGACCCTAACCCTGACTGTAAACCAAACTCTGACCCAATCCGTGAGCCTGAACAGATTAGTAACCGTAAAGCTAACCCTGATCCTGAACTACTCATAAAACAGAAATTAAACATAAAGCTGACCTTACCATAACCATGAACCTAACCCTGACCCTGACCATAAACCTGACACTAAACCTGTCCCAAACCTAACCCTGACCTGACATGACCTTGCCCCCAAACAAAAACTTGAACATGACCCTAAAACTGACCATGACCCTGAACCTGACCCTAAACCTAACTGTGAGCCTAACACTGACCCTACCCTGACTCTGACCGTAACGCTAACCCTGAACCTACTGTGAGCCAGACCCTAAACCTAACCATGAACCTAACCCTAACCCTGAACCCTACCGTAAGCCTTATGCTAACCCTGTCCCAAAGACGTCTAACCCTAACCCTGACCCTACGTCTTTCTTAGCCCTAACCCTAACACTAAGCTGGTCTAAACCCAGCTCTGTTCCCTCCAGCGGGGAAAACAGCTGCACCCAGGCATCCCAGGGGCTGGGGGGAGGCTGTATGTGGGTCACAGGATGGGCACTGCATTGAGTGGAGTGTGAGCCTTGAGCAGCGTGGGGACCAGCGTCTCAGGGAGCTCTGGTGGAGCAGGAAGTTCGGTAAGGAACCCCCAGGCAGTGGTGACCTCACTTCCTTGACGAAGGGCCCCACGTAATTGGAACCCACGTATCCAGGCATCCCATTACGGAGAAACGCCCTCCCCAGCTCTATCTAGGCACATCCTAAAGGAAGCGACATGTTCTTCTGCTGTACTGAAGCTGAGAGTTTGCAGGGATAAGAGAGCTCGCCCGCCAGACAAGTCCCCTCCCTGGCAGGTCATATCGGGTTTCCCCAACGCCTCAGGCCCTTTGATAATAAAATCAAAAGGGGACACCAGGGGGCTCAGAGTCAGAGAGTCCCACACCGTCTGTTCGACCGGTGTAGCCCTAGGTCTCCTCCCCGTCTGTGTGTGTGTGGAGTGGGGGTGTGCCTCTGTGTGTCTGTATGTCTGTGTGTAAAGAGGTCCTGGCTACGCCATCGAGGGTGGAGATGACCCAAGCAGGATCAGGCTGATGAGGGTTTAGATATCTGGTGGGAAAGGCATGTTCACACTCCAGTTTAAGGCTGGTTAAGAGGGATCGGGTGAAGGGTCTACACCCTTCTTCCCAGGGTTTATCATGAGACCCTGAACGGATGGGTCCATGACCCAGGAGCGGGGCTAACTGTAACAGTAACCACTAACCCTGGCCCTGACACTGATGTGAGCCTGCCCCAAACCCTAACCCAAGCCCTGACCCTGAACCTGACCCTGACCATGACTGTGATCCTGACCTGAACCCTAAACCTAAACCTAAGCCTGACACTGACCCTGATGTGGACCCTGAACTTAAACCTAACTCTGACATTACCGTAACCATGATTCAAACCTAACCAGGACCCTGACCCTGACGCTAATCCTAACCCTGATGCTGACCTAACCCGGACCCTAACCCTACCCCTGACCGTGACAGTGTGCTTGACCCCAACCCTAAACCTAATGGTAACTCTAACCATGACCCTAGAAGGACCCTGAACGTACACGTCATGCTGACCCTGAACCTAACACTAACCCCGACCCTAAACCAAACCCTAACCCTGACCTTACGCTATCTAACCCTAACCCTAACCATAACCATAACCCTACTTCTAACTCTAACCCAAACTCCAATCCGAAACCCTACCGCCAAAACCTAACTGTGACACTGAACCGAACATTGACCCTATACCAAAGCCTGACCCTCAACCTGACCCTGGCCCTGACCTTTACCTGACCCTGACTCTGAACCTAATCCTAAGCTTGACACTAACTCTGACAACTACATAATCCTGTCCCTGACCCGAATGTGGACTTTAAACCAATACTTGAACCTGACCCTAAACAGGACACTGATGCTAATATTCACCCTAACCCTGACCCAGACCATGACGATAACCTAACCCTGACCCTTACTGTGACGCCGACAATCAACTGAACACTAAACCTGACCCTGACTGTGAGACTGAACCTAACTCTGACCCTAAATGTAACCCTGACCCTGACACTAACATGGGCCCTCCCCCGAATCCTATCTCTGAACCTAACCCTAACACAAATCACTAACCCAACCACGGACCCTGATCCTAATAAGTTCTAACCCTAACCGTCAACCTAACGCTAAACATAGAACAAACCCTAAACATTAACAATAACCCTGAACCTATACCTGACTAAGATCATAACCCTAACCCTGAACTTTGCCTATACCAGACCTTGACCCTAAACCGGACACTGGCCCTGACCCTAAACCTAACCATGACCCTAAAAATGACCACTACATAACCCTGTCCCTGACACGAATGTGGACTTTAAACCAATACCTGATCCTGACCGTAAACCTGACACTGGCCCTAGACTTCACCCTGACCCCGACCCAGGCAAAGACCAGAAACCTAACCCTGACCCTTACAGTGACCCTGACCCTGAACCTAACACTAACCCTGACACTGAATGGGAGCCTGAACCTATCTCTAACCCTAAACGTAACCCTGACCCTGACACTAACACGGGCCCTGACCCGAAACCTAATGCTGAACCTAACCCTAAAACTAACCCCTAACATTATCCCTGACACTGACCCTACCCCGGTCTAACCCTAACCCGCAACCTACCTCTAACCCTAAACCTAACCCCACTTTAACAATAATCCTGACCCTGTCACTGACCCTGATCATAACCCTAACTCTGAACTTTGCCTATGTCCGAACTTAACCTTAAACCTGACCCTGGCCTTGACCTTAACACTGACCCTAACCCTGACTGTAAACCTAACTCTGACCCAATTCGTGATCCTGAACACATTAGTAACCCTAAAGCTAACCCTGATCCTGAACCTACTCATAAAACAGATCCTAAACATAAAGCTGACCTTACCATAACCATGAACCTAACCCTGACCCTGACCCTAACCCTGACACTAAACCTGTGCCAAACCTATCCCTAACCCTGACATGAACCCTGTCCCCAAAACAAAACTTGAAGCTGAACCTAACTCTGACCATGACCCTGCCTGACCCTAAACCTAACCGTTACACTAACACTGACCCTGACACTGACTCTGACCGTAACGCTAACAGTGACCCTACTGTGAGCCTGACCCTAAACCTAACCGTGAACCTAACCCTAACCCTGACCCCTACCCTAAGCCTAACGCTAACACTGACCCCAAAGACGACTAACCCTAACCAATACCCTAAGACTTTCTTAACCCTAACCCTAACACTAACCTAATCTAAACCCAGCTGTGTTCCCTCCAGCGGGGACAACAGCTGAACCCAGGCCTCCCAGGGGCTTGGGGGAGGCTATATGGGGGTCACTGGATGGGCAATGCATTGAGTGGACTGTAAGCCTTGACCAGCGTGGGGACCGGTGTCTCAGGGAGCTCTGCTGGAGAAGGAAGTTCGGCAAGGAGCCCCCAGGCAGTGGTGACCTCACTTCCCTGACAACAGAGCCCAACGGAATTGGAACCCAAGTACCCAGGCACTCCTTCACAGAGAAAACCCGACTGCCAAGCTCATTTCTAGGCACATCCTAAAGTAAGCGTCATGTTCTTCTGCTGTACTGAAGCCCAGAGGATGCATGGAGAAGAGAGCTCGCCTGACAGACAGGTCCCTTCCCTGGCAGGTCATATCAGGTTTCCCAACGCCTCAGGCCCTTTGGCTAATAAAATCAAAAGGTGACAACATGGGGCTCACAGTCAGAAACTCCCACACCTTCTGATCCTCGGGTGTAGCCCTAGGTCTCCTCTCCGTCTGTGTGTGTGTGTGTGTGTGCGTGTGTGTGCCTCTGGGTGTTTGTGAGTCTGAGTGTAAAGAGGAGCTGGCCATGCCATCGTGGGTGGAGATGCCCCAAGCAGGATCAGGCTGATGAGGGGTTAGAGGTCTGGTGGGCAAATTATGTTCACGCCCCAGTTTAAGGCTGGTTACGTGAGATCGGCTGTAGGGTCTACACTCTTCTACCCAGGGTTTATCCTGAGACCATGAAGGGATGGGGTCCATACCCAGGAGCGGGGCTAACCCCAACAGTAACCACTAACCCTGACCCTGACACTGATTGTGAGCCTGCGCCAAACCCAAACCCAAGCCCTGACCCTGAAAATGACCATGACTGTGATCCTGACCTGAAACCTAAACCTATACCTAAGCCTGACACTCACCCTGATGTGGACCCTGAACCTAAAACTAATGCTGATATTACTGTAACCAAGACTCATACCTAACCTTGACCCTGACCCTGACACTAATCCTAACCCTGATGCTGACCTAACCCTGACCCTAACCCTAAACCTGACCGTGACTGTGAGCCTAAAGCTAAACCTAAACCTAAAGGTAACTCTAACCATGACCCTAATACGGACCCTGAACCTAAACCTAACGCTGACCTTGACACTAACATTAACCCCTACCCTAAACCAAACCCTAACCCTGACCTTACGCTGTCTAACCCTAACCCTAACCATAACCCTACTTCTAACTCTAACCCTAAACCCAATCTCAAACCCTACAGCTAAAACCTAACTGTGACACTGAGCCGAAAATTGACCCTAAACCAAAGCTTGACATTAAACCTGACCCTGGCCCTGACTTTCACCTGACCCTGACCCTGACCTTAATCCTAACCATGACACTAACACTGACCACTACATATTCTTGTCCCTGACCTGAATGTGGACTTTAAACCAATACATGAACCTGACCCTAAACCTGACACTGATGCTAAACTTCACCCTGACCCTGACCCAGACCATGACCATAAACCTAACCCTGACCCTTACAGTGACCCAGATACTCACCTGAACACTAAACCTGACCCTGACTGTGAGCCTGATCTTAACTCTAACCCTAAATGTAACCCTGACGCTGACACTATCACGGGCCCTCTCCCAAATCCTATCGCTGAACCTAACCGTAACACTAACACCTAACCCTACATGGACCCTGTCCCTAACAAGTTCTAAACCTATTTGTCAAACTAACGCTAACCCTAACACTAACCCTAAACTTTAACAATAACCATGACCCTATACCTGACTATGCTCATAACTCTAACCCTGAAATTTGCCTATACCAGACCCTGACCCTAAACCTGACCATGGCGTGAGCCTAAACCTAACCATGACCCTTACACTGACGACTACAGAACCCTGTCTCTCACCCGAATGTGGACTTTAAACCAAACCTGATACTGACCGTAAACCTGACACTGGCCCTAGACTTCACCCTGACCCTGACCCATGCAAAGACCAGAAACCTAACCCTGACCCTAACAGTGACCCTGACCCTAGACTAACAATTACCCTGACATTGAATGTGATCCCGAACCTAACTCTAACCCTTAACGTAACCCTGACCCTGACACTAACACGGGCCCGGATCCGAAACCTAACGCTGAACTTAACCCTAAAACTAACCCCTAACATTATCGCTTACACTGACCCTAAGCGGGTCTAACCCAAACCAGAAACCTACCTCTAACCCTAACCCTAACCCCACTTTAACAATAATCCTGACCCTCTCCCGGACCCTGATCATAACCCTAACTCTGAACTTTGCCTATGTCAGACCTTAACCTTACCTGACCCTGGCCTTGACCTTACACTGACCCTAATCCTGAGTGTAAACCTAACTCTGACCCAATCTGTGATTCTGGACAGAATCTTAACCCTAAAGCTAACTCTGTTCCTGAACCTACACATAAAACAGAACCTAAACATAGAGCTGACCTTACCATAACCATGAACCTAACCCTGACCCTGACCCTAACCAGGGGGCTCAGAGTCAGAGAGTCCCACACCTTCTGATCCACGGGTGTAGCCCTAGGTCTCCTCCCCGTCTCTGTGTGTGCGTGTGTGTTTCTGTTTGTGTGTGTGTGCGTGTGTGCCTCTGGGTGTTTGTGAGTCTGAGTGTAAAGAGGAGCTGGCCATGCCATCCTGGGTAGAGATGCCCCAAGCAGGATCAGGCTGATGAGGGGTTAGAGGTCTGGTGGGCAAGTCCTGTTCACACCCCAGTTTAAGGCTGGTTAAGTGAGATTGGCTGTAGGGTCTATACCCTTCTACCCAGGGTTTATCCTGAGACCTTGAAGGGATGGGGTCCATACCCAGGAGCGGGCCTAACCCCAACAGTAACCACTAACACTGAACCTGACACTGACTGTGAGCCTGCGCCTAACCCTAACCCAAGCCCTGACCCTAACCCTGACCCTGACTGTGATCCTGACCTGAACCCTAAACCTATACCTAAGCCTGACACTCACCCTGATGTGGACCCTGAACCTAAACCTAATGCTGATATTACTGTAACCAAGACTCATACTTAACCATAACACTGAACCTGACCCTAATCCTAACCCTGACGCTGACCTAACCCTGACCCTAACCCTAAACCTGACCGCGACTGTGAACCTGACGCTAACCCTAAACCTAAAGGTAACTCTAACCATGACCCTAATACGGACCCTGAACCTAAACCTATTGCTGACCCTGACCCTAACACTAACCCCACCCTAAACCAAACCCTAACCCTGACCTTACACTGTCTAACCCTAACCCTAACCCTAACCCTAATTCTAACTCTAACCCTAACCCCAATCCCAAAACCTACTGCCAAAACATAACTGTGACACTGAACCGAACATTGACCCTAAACCAAAGCCTGACCCTAAACCTGACCCTGGCCCTGACTTTCACCTGACCCTGACCCTGACACTAATCCTAACCATGACACTAACACTGACCACTACATAATCTTGTCCCTGACCCGAATGTGGACTTTAAACCAATACCTGAACCTGACCCTAAACCTGCCACTGGCACTAAACTTCACCCTGATCCTTACCCAGACCATGACCATAAACCTAACCCTGACCCTTACAATGACCCTGATCCTCACCTGAACACTAAACCTGACCCTGACTGTGAGCCTGACCCTAACTCTAACCCTAAATGTAACCCTGACCCTGACACTAACACGGGCCCTTCCCCAAATCCTATTGCTGAACCCAACCCTAACACTAATCCATAACCCTACCACGGACCCTAATCCTAACAAGTTCTAACCCAAAACGTCAACCAAACGCTAACACTAACACTATCCCTAAACTTTAACAATAACCCTGACCTTATACCTGACTATGATCATAACGCTAACCCTGAACTTTGCCTATACCAGACCCTGACCCTATACCAGAACCTGGCCCTGAACCTAAACATAACCATGACCCTAACACTGACCACGACATAACTCTGTCACCCACCTGAATGTGGACTTTAAACCAATACCTGATCCTGACTGTAAATCTGACACTGGCCCTAGAATTCACCCTGACCCTCACCCATGCAAAGACCAGAAACGTAACCCTGACCCTAACAGTGACCCTGACCCTTACCCTAATAATAACCCTGACACTAAATGTGAGCCTGACCCTAACTCTAACCCTAAACGTAACCCTGACCCTGACACTAACACGGGCCTTGACCCGAAACCTAATGCTAAACCTAACGCTAAAACTAACCCCTAACATTATCACTGACACTGACCATAACCTGGTCTAACCCTAACCCTCAACCTACCTAGTCCTAACCCTAACGCCACTTTAACAATAATCCTGACCCTCTACCTAACCCTTATCATAACCCTATCTCTGAACTTTGCCTATGTCAGAACTTAACCTTAAACCTGACCCTGGCCCTGACCTTAACACTGACCCTAACCCTGAATGTACACCTAACTCTTACCCAATCCATGATCCTGAACAGAATCGTAACCCTAAAGCTAACCCTGATTCTGAACCTACACATAAAACAGATCCTAAACATAAAGCTGACCTTACCATAAGCATGAAGCTAACCCTGACCCTGACCCTAACCCTGACACCAAACCTGTCCCAAACCTAACCCTGACCCTGACAAGAACCTTGCCCCCAAAACAAAACTTGAACCTGACCCTAAATCTGACCATGACCCTGAACCTGACCCTAAACCTAACAGTCAACCTAACACTGACCCTGACACTGACTCTGACCGTTACGCTAACCGTGACCCTACTGTGAGCCTGACCCTAAACCTAACCATGAACCTAACACTAACCCTGACCCCTACCCTAAGCCTTACGCTAACCCTTACTCCAACGACGTCTAAACCAAACCCTGACCATAAGTCTTTCTAACCCCTAACCCTAACACTAACCTAGTCTAAACCCAGCTCTGTTGCCTCCCGCAGGGACAACAGCTACACCCAGGCCTCCCAGGGGCTGGGTGGAGTCTGTATGTGGATCACTGGATGGGCAATGTATTGAGTGGAGCGTGAGCCTGAGCAGCTTGCACACCAGCGGCTCAGGCAGCTCTGGTACAGCAGGAAGTTCGATAAGGAGCCCCCAGGCAGTGATGACCTCACTTCCCTGATGACAGAGCCCAACGGATTTGGAACCCACGTATCCAGGCACCCCATTACAGAGAAAACGCGCCTGCCCAGCTCATTTCTAGGCACATCCTAAAGGAAGCGACATGTTCTTCTGCTGTACTGAAGCTGAGAGGATGCAGGAAGAAGAGAGCTCGCCCGCCAAGCATGTCGCTCCCTTCAGGTCATATCAGTATTCCCCAATGCCTCAGACCCTTTGGCTAATAAAATCAAAAGGTGACACCAGGCGTCTCATAGTCAGAGAGTCCCACAACTTCTGATCGACCGGTGTAGCCCTAGGTCTCTTCCCCGTTTCTGTGTGTGTGTGGGTGTGTCTGTGTGTCTGTGTGTAAAGAGGACCTCGCCATGCCATCGTGGGAGGAGATGCCCCAAGCAGGATCAGGCTGATGAGGGTTTAGATGTCTGGTGGGCAAGTTATGTTGACACACCAGTTTAAGGCAGGTTAAGTTGGATAGGGTGGAGGGTCTTCACCCTTCTGCACAGGGTTTAGCCTGTGACCCTGAACTGATGGGTCCATAACACAGGAGTGGGGCTAACCCTTTAGTAACAACTAACCCTGACAATGACACTGACTGTGAGCCTGCCACAAACCCTAACCCAAACCCTGACAATGACCCTGACCCTGACCCCATTATGCCCCGCCAATGCTTAAGGACGAAGAGGGCACAAACACGCATTGTGACCCTCAGCGTGAGTCCTGTCCTCTTGTAAGTCCTGTCAGTGGCTGGACCATTAGACGTCATAATGGGCTTGCCATGCCCCTAGGCCCCAAGTTTTAACCAGCTTTCTGGTTGTCCAGTCGCCCCTCCCCAGGGCTCTGCTCTGGAAACTCTCTTTTGGTGGGACACCTGAGGTAAAAACAAAACAAAACGGACTCCTCCCATCTCAAAGAATAACCCCAAACTCTTGGGATCGGGCCAAATGCCCAGAGAGGAAGACTCGTCCATGGCCCATGAGGCCACCCGGACATTCCACGGCCATCAGTGACACAATTACCAGAGACAAAATCTTGAGCAAGCGTCTCACACTCGCCCCCTTGTTCATATCCTGAAGAGTTGTCCTCACGGTCTGTAGATCAGTCCTGCAATACCTACGACCCGAAACCTAAGCCGAGTTTGTGTTTTCAGACAACTGTCCCCACAGCCCTGGCCCACAAAACCTACAGGCACAGGTTCTTGGAGCCAAACCTGAGGACTGTACCTGGGAATTCTGCCCATTCCATTGGCCACAAACCTAGAAATAGGATGATAAACCTCCAAAGTGCCCGGGGCCATCCCAATAGTGTTGACTGCCCAGGAAAAACAAGGGCGGTCTGACACCAGCTGAGCATCTACCTGCACTTAGAACCGTGGACAGATGTCCCCAGAGGTCAATTGGAATGAGCAGGCCCCCAGATGCTGATCGGATCCATTGCTTTGTTGTCCAGGCATCTCTCCTCAGAGGCCTGGATTCCAATAGCAGCATATGGCTGTTTCTTGAGGCACCCATCAGAACAAATCTCGTCTCCACGTGGGAATCTTGCACGTTGGAGCTGTGTCAAAGCCTCTGGTTAGGAGAACCCTTCAGGGACCCTGTGCCACTGCCTCATTCCAAGTTCTCCATGGACACAAACCCACATTAGGACCCATCCACAAGAGAGTCTATTTCAACTCAACCCTCTCAGTTTCTCCCCCAGACCCAGCAGATCTAACCTGTCTTGTCACTAGGACACAAGAGGAATGAGAGTCGGGCTTCCCAGCCATCCATCCTTAGAACCCTACTCGGAATCTATCCGTATGGGCAGTCCTGGATCCAACCAACAGGTCTCCATCGCCCTGCAGAAGAATCTTTACGGTTTGGTGCATCTCACAACTCCCATCATGGGAACAATTCCATGGCCTCGTGATCCACCACCTCTTCATGAAGAGGGCCATAAGGGACAGAAACTCCAACCTGAGCGTTCGTCAGATCCTCACCTGATTTCAGATGCACGAGATCTCGTTTCAGCTCTGCAGAGCGTACCTGCCATGCCCTCGCCCAGAAACCTAAGGTTGCTTGTGTTCTCAGACTTCTGTCCTCAACTCCTGGCCCACAAGCCCTCCAGTTTGGCCATTCCAGAACTACAATGCAGCGCTCCTCCTGCCCTCCAGAAGAAAAAACATTGCCCTCTGGGGCTAACCAGAATCCCTTGAAATATATGCGGAAAAAATCCCTAGAAATACAGCAATAATCACTGGCTGCCCTTTATTGATCCAGACCCTGCGGTAGGCAAAGAAGAGCTGGTTTTAGCCAGAGGATGATCTCCGTTTGTCTTCATGATCTGGCATTTCCTGCAAGCAAGGCATGGGGCTCTGCACTAGAGCTGCAAATGCTGGGGGGCCCTCACTGTCCCTTTTCTCTTCTCAGGGGGACAACGGGCATGTCCATGGTGCAGTGTGACAGGCTTTACCACAGGGAGATAAAAGACTGCCAAGGGTAGGTTGGAGCTGGGAAAAGCCACTTAGGAACAGATTTTTAGGGGAGGTGATAGACAAGGGCAAAGCGATGAATGAGGATGAGTGTGTCAAGATTCAAAGTGCCAGGAGGCAGCACAGTGCATTCGGGAATCTACATCAAGTTCATGACAACCATCAGCTGATCTGGCAGCATCACCTGGGGATGGAGGCTGAGCCCCGGGGTTAACACTGGGGCTGAGATGGTTTGTATACTATGGTGAGGAGGTTTGGTTCTACACTCTGTTGGCACAGGGAGCCACCGGAGGATTTCAAATATCAGAATCGTAACTATAATAGAGTATTTAATTGCATCCTAGCTTTCATCAAGGGTAAGATGCACTATACTTTATGTTCGACTAAGAAAGGGAAATGCTGTCAGTTAAACTAGGATATGTCATCAAGTGCAAGGTGAGTGCCACCTTAAGAGATATTAAAATGGGGGGGGGTGACAAATCTTAGAACAAGTAAATTGTGGTACTAGAATAATTAAGAAAGGTCGAACACTTGGATCAACTAAAAAAGTGATTATTGCTTACCATGTGCCCCAAACTATATTAAGTCTTAGAACAAGATACGTTCTCATCTTGATGCCGCGCAGCTGTTAGACCCAAAGTACAGGGCACAGTAGCCAACGACCAGCAGGCCCCAAGTGCCATGTGCAGACTCTAAGAGCAACTGCCTTTGAGAGAGGAAATGGTTGAGAGTGGGCTTTCTGAGGTAGAGAATTACTAGCTGGGAAAGTAGGAGAATTGACACAGAATCGGAACTGATGCCCCTACATGACAGAGTTGGTGAAACTTCCCTTCTCAGAGATCTTGAGGCTCCTCAGAAATGTATTTTTCATTTTGGATGGAACATTCAGGATAAATATGATCTGTTCGAGTTCCTGGTTCTCTCATCAGGACTGTTTCTTAGGCTTCACTGGCACAAAAAAGGGTTTTGATAGTCCAGGTTAAATCCTGACAAAAGCAAAGCACGGTATCTATGAAAAACTAACCACTCAGAAGAGAACAACAGATAAAAGGCCAGGCCGACCTGACCCTGCAGGATAGGTAAGGTTGGTCTGGCAACAGGGGTAGAGGGGAAGTGCCCATCTCCTGCTAGAAGAGCTAGAGAAGACCCCTTCCGGAGAGACCACAAGGAGAGGAGAGCAGTAGGTGCTGATGATGAATATTGTAATCAGCCGAGAAGGTCATAATGACAAAGTTCCAGGATCAGAGTAAACATATGGGATTAAAAAATAAAAAATAAAAAAATAGATTTTTTTAAAAGGACTTTTTTTTTATGGAATTATACAAAATTCCTTCTTAAGAGACAGTTGGCTGTTTAAACCAAAAGTACAACTCACTGAGAGAATCACCACATTATTTATTGGGGTAGAAAGGACCTGGAATGTAGAAAGACCCATTCTGCAGAGGAAAAAAGAGAATCACTAACAGGCCTCATGCCTTGCACAGCCAGTGGCTAGAATCACTGCCTCATGAGACCCTGTGCTAGAAGGCCGCAAGAACCATCTCAACTATGTTAGTCTATATTGGAAGCCAACAAGTGTTTTTCCAGTTAAGAGCACGGTAACAATCAGTCACGTTATGTTATAATGATTGTCGATATCTTTAAAAGCCTTTTCAAGTTCCTTTTTGAGTAACCCTCACCCCACCCTTAGAGAAATTTATCTGTGGTTCACCACTTTGAAATACCTCATTGTTGTTCCACATTTACCATAGCCAAAAAAAAAAAAAAAAAAAAAAAAAAAGCTTTTTATTAACAAAGTGTTCAGGTGTTCAGAAGGGGGCGCCACTGTAAACAATGAGAGTTTTCGCTGCGGGGACAATTTTGTTGCAGAAACAGCTGAAAGCAATCAGGTCAGACAGATCCAAGGGGTGGAGGGATTTTTAAAATTACAAAAACCGAACCAAATCAAACCAAAACAAAAATCAAAAATCAAAACCAATGGCCAAGATTTCAAGTTTGCTACTAAAGGCATGACATTCTCCTAAGACATGCGAGTGACTTGATAAATATATTTATATATTTATATTTGAAGAAGGAACTATTTGATGCAGCAAATCCACGTTGATTAAAAATTACCAGATCTGGGGTCTCCTGCGTGGCTCAGTGGTTTAGGTCTCTGCCTTCGGCTCAGGTCATGATTTCAGGGTCCTGGGATGGAGCCCCACATCGGGCTCTCTGCTCAGCGGGGAGCCTGCTTCCCCCCTCTCTCTCTGCCTGCCTCTCTACCTACTTGTGATGTGTCTGTCAAATGGGTAAATAAGATCTTTAAAAAAAGAATTACTAGGTGTTAAATACATCTAGGGTATGGGAAGGAAAATGATTTCACCTGATCTGACTAGGAAGTGGTTGAAACCTGAATTAAAGTGCTATAAACAGAGTAAAGACCTGGGAAATATATGGGGAAAAAATCCCTAGAAATACAGCAATAATCACTGGCTGCCCTTTATTGATCCAGACCCTGCGGTAGGCAAAGAAGAGCTGGTTTTAGCCAGAGGATGATCTCCGTTTGTCTTCATGATCTGGCATTTCCTGCAAGCAAGGCATGGGGCTCTGCACTAGAGCTGCAAATGCTGGGGGGCCCTCACTGTCCCTTTTCTCTTCTCAGGGGGACAACGGGCATGTCCATGGTGCAGTGTGACAGGCTTTACCACAGGGAGATAAAAGACTGCCAAGGGTAGGTTGGAGCTGGGAAAAGCCACTTAGGAACAGATTTTTAGGGGAGGTGATAGACAAGGGCAAAGCGATGAATGAGATGGGTGTGTCAAGATTCAAAGTGCCAGGAGGCAGCACAGTGCATTCGGGAAACTACAGCAAGTTCATGACAACCGACAGCTGATCTGGCAGCATCACCTGGGGATGGAGGCTGTGCCGCGGGGTTAACACTTGGGCTGAGATGGTTTGTATACTATGCCGAGGAGGTGAGGTAGTACACTATGGGGGCACAGGGAGCTACCGGAGGATTTCAAATATCAGAATCGTAACTATAATAGAGTATTTAATTGCATCCTAGCTTTCATCAAGGGTAAGATGCACTATAGTTTATGTTCGACTGAGAAAGAGAAATGCTGACAGTTAAACTAGGATATGTCATCAAGTGCAAGGTGAGTGCCACCTTAGGAGATATTAAAATGGGGGAGTGGAAAAATCTTAGAACTATAAATTTTGGTACTAGAATAATTAAGAAAAAGAATACAAGAACACTTGTATCAACAAAAAAATTGATTATTGCTTACCATGTGCCCCAAACTATATTAAGTCTCCAAAAATTTTATATCATTTGATAGGTCAGATATATATAAAATTACATTTAAAGTTTTAAAAATATCAGCAAATATTTTCATTTAAATGCAAATTTCAAAGGAAATATACTTTTCCAAACACGACATTTTATCCTACTGTTTTTTAATTTTGTCGACAACTGATATAATGTTTAGCGAGACTATAAATGTTTGATCGAAAAAAATGATTAATAGATGTAGGTTCAAATTATTATGTTCCATTAAAAATTATTTAGTCTGTGATGAACATCTGTTTGGTAATATGTTGTATCCAGATACAGTAAATTAATGACATATATAAAATTATAGGGAAATGACACCTTCCGTTCCATTATGAATAGAGCTTTTAAAATGCTATTTGTCACAACCTGTCATCTTGTCATTATGTAGCATTTTGTAACATTTAAAAAATGTATACTCTTCACTTTGAAGTCTTTTAGAAATCTATAATATGACTTTCTATGGTTTGTGTTTCCATATTCCTTTAATGCCAGTTTGAACAAATCCACATGCTTTGATTCGAAGGTAATAGATTCCTCTTATTTGGAAAAATGATGTTTATTTTTGTTCTCTCACCCTTAGCAGGTGGTTTCATTTTAGCACACTTCAGAGTTATAATTTCATGCTTATTAAAACCATTTATTATGATCTACATAGATGAATGAAACTTTTATTTTATTAAATTATTTGCCAAAAAACCTGTCATTTTTAAAAATGTATTTCCTTTAAGGGTTATTTTAGAGCATTCAGAGAGGATCTAGGAGTGTGGTATTATCCAATTTTTAAGTAGGTATTAAATGGTTATTTATATGATTGTTTCCTTAAGGCTTATGTATATTGTCCATTATATGCTATAAAATATTTTGAAAGTAAATTTAAGGTATGTTTTACATAGTTTATTTTTTGGAAAAAATTATTGAAATGACTTATGAAATTCAGTATATTCTCAACATTAATTATTTCTGAAATTTACAAATTGTCTACTGAACCTATTATATGGCATATATTTTCCAAAGTGGTGGTATCATGATATATGCCAACAACAGTTTAGATTTTTTGTTGCTTCTCAATCTAGCTCAGACGAAGTACAATTAGCCTTTATAATTTTAGCCATTCTAATAGATATGTAAGCATCTCTCATTTTGATATTAATTTGTATTTCTTTAATGTCTAAATGTTGAGAAATCTGTCATGTGCTTATAAGCCATCCATATCCTTTTGGTGACATGTCACTGCAATAATTTTCTTCACATGAAAAATTGGATACTCTGTTTGGTTATTGGTAAGGTTTTTTATTTTTATTCATTTTTTAATAATCAGAGTAGATGTCCATTATCAGATATATAATTTGCAAATCCCTTCTCCATCTTTACGGTTTCTCAATGGAGCTTTGATAGCTGTGTCTTTCAAGAAATGTGCTACATCTTTCCTGTTACACGGAGATATGACTAGAACATTATCAATGTTGAACTTTGCAAAGAAAATCATGGCTTAAGATATATGTAGTCTGCGGTTGTTGGGAGTGTTGTATAATATCAAGCATATCTAGTTAGTTGATAATTTTGTTCAAGTCTTACATATCTTACCAATTTGATGACCGTTTGTCTATATAATCACTCTATATAGTCACTCTTTGCTTTCCCATCTTTTGATACCAGGTATTTGGTCAGCAAAGCAAATTAGTATCAAAATTAATAAGCCCTTGGCACCATATCTCTGGAGCAGGGGTTGCTCTTGGCCAAGGCCCAGAGCAGTTGACCTCCCCTCGCTAGTGCTATAGCCCCAAGGACTAGGTCCCTACCACCAGAACTCAGTCTTACATGTTATGCTAAGCAGACAAAACCAAAACAGGAAAGCTCCCACACCTTTCACTGGCAGGCCTCATCTCCCACTCCCTTGACATCCAGGCAGTACCAGATGCCAGGGAGGGGTCTTGGTCCAACATATAGGAGGGAAGGAAGTAGCCACGAGCAAGTACCTGCCTCGCTGTGCCTTTCTTTCATGAGCAGGTTGTAAGGAGGAGGAAGAGGAAGGGGAAGAGAGGTGAACTTCAAGGGGTGAAGGCCTCAGGTAGGCAGCTGGCACCTGCCAGTAGGAAAGGGACAAAGGAGAAGGCAGTGAGTCTTGCAGGGAGGGTGGGGGGTAAGGGTTACAGCTTATGACGGAATCTGGACAGGAGTAATAGGGATACTAGTCATTTGAATCGACCATTGGCAAGCTGGGCTGGGTGTCAGGGCAGATAGGCCTCCCTGGGCAACGGCACATCAGAGAAGGTGGAATTCTTCTCTGAGGTGCAGGTGGAGCTTCTGGTGTTGGGAAAGCATAGACAGTATTGTTCCAGGGCCAAGGACAGGTCCGAGTACTCCTGGTTGGAGGTCAAGGCCACAGTATGCTCCAGGTCTTGTACCAGCAGCTTGAAGGAACCACATGCCAGCCACCCCTCAATATTGTGTATAAGTCTCTGGTACACTTATTGGCTTATCCATCAAATGACTCCTTCAGCAGCTTGAAAACCACCTCCACAGGCACTCCAGGATATGGGAGGCTTCCAGAGTGAAGATTTTGCACAGGATCACCCCAAAGGACCAGATGTCACTCTGGTGGATGTAGATCTGGTCAAACATGGCCTTAGGGACCATCCACTTCACAGGCAGTCCACTGTTGGTTGTCTTTTTATAGTAACTGATGTGGTGATATCTCTGGCAAGGCTGAAGTCTGAGATCTTCATCATGTTGTCCTTTGTCACCAGCACTTCCCTGGTTGCCAGGTCTTGGTGTATGCACTTCTTGGAGGCAAGGTACTCCATGCCTCAGGCTACCTGATAGGCACAGGATACCAGGTCCTTGGAGGAGAGTTGCTCTGCTGCATTGTGGCTGATATTGTAACAGTACTCCAGGTCAGGAGGCCTCTGGGCCTGCAGGTACTCCTGTATGTTGTCTTTGGAGGCATATTCCATGAGAGTGTAAAAAGGACCGTCCTGTGTGCAGGACCCAGCAGGTTGATGGTGTCCTTGTGCTGTCCAATCATCTTCATCATCTCCATTTCTGAGATTAGGTTTGACAGGTCTTACTCTGTTGCATCTGACTTCAACATCTTCACAGACACTTTAGTCAAATGGTTGGATTTGTCTTTGTCCAGCCCAATGGCCTCCTCCAACACCACCTGCCCAAAGTAGGCCTGTCTTAGAGGTCTGCCTAAACTGCCTACAACCAGCCTGTCTCAAGGCAGTTATGAACTCTAGATTATCCTCAAAAACATTAAACCACAAGCTAAAAATTCTCTTCACTAGTCTCTGTCACAGGTCTAATTTTCTTATCTTTCATCATTTATCTTTTTCCTAATTCTTATTTTCAATATAGTTTATTTTGCCTCCAGGTGGTTCCCCTGGTTTCTGTATGCTGTTTCATAGGGAAGAATTATCCTGTCATAAAATTATTTCTTGAGCATTCATTACATCTCTCAGTTAAATTGGGTTCTTTTTTTTTTTTTTTTAAATTGGGTTCTTTTATGGTATTGATTCATTTGAGTTTTCTCAAAATGGGAAGAATTTTCAAAATGGTGGTTTCCTCAAGGTTCAGAGTGTGTCTTAGCCTCATCTTTAAGCTTTTAGAAATTCACTTTACAAATTCTTGTCCCTCTTTTTATCTCTTTAAAATAAAATGTTTTATTTTTACTATTTTTTTATTTGAGTATAGTGATATTCAGTGTTACATTTGTTTCAGGTTTTCAATATCTCCATACATTATTCTATGATCACTACAAATATAGCCACCATCTGTCACCATATAACACTATTATAATATCATTGATTATATTCTCTACAGTGTCCCAGATCTCTTTTTAAAATCTCTAATTTTTATGTTTTCTGTTATTCTTATTTTCAACCATCATTTTACATGGTTACTTTAATAAAATATGCCTGATTACACACTCTTTGCTGAAAATCATAGCATTTGATTTATAGTAGTCATCTTCTTTTTTAATTAACATCTAATGTATTATTAGCCCCAGGGGTACAGGTCTGTGAATCGCCAGGTTTACACACTTCACAGCACTCACCACAGCACATACCCTCCCCAATGTTCATAACCCCACCCCCTTCTCCCTACCCTCCACACCCCCCGGCAACTCTCAGTTTGTTTTGTGAGATTAAGAGTCACTTATGGTTTGTCTCACTCCTGATCCCATCTTGTTTCATTTACTCTTTTCCTGTCCCCCAAACCCCCACATTGCACCTCCATTTCCTCATATCAGGGAGATCATATGATAGTGTCTTTCTCTGGTTGACTTATTTTGCTAAGCATAATACCCTCTAGTTCCATCCATGTCATCGCAAATGGCAAGATTTCATTTCTTTTGATGGCTGCATAGTATTCCATCATATATATATATATATATGATATATATATATATATCATTCATTTGTTGATGGACATCTAGGTTCTTTCCATAGTTTGGCTATTGTGGATATTGCTGCTATAAACATTTGGTGCACGTGCCCCTTTGGATCATATACTAGTCTTCTTTACCTCTATCAGAACCCCAGGAAGCTTTATTTATTTATTTACTCACATAAACACATGATCCAACACAACGTTTTTTGTTGTTCAAATGTATTATAATGTCTTACCGCTTAACACTATGCTTACTGCTCTCTTTCACTGTCTGACTAAATCCTCATCATCACTATGCCATTTAATCAGAAAGAACATTTGAATTCAGAGTTCTCTCCATATCAGGGAATGAAGACTCCTCCCTTCTGTTTGTGCAGGTAAAATAAATGTTGATATTGTCTGTCCTGCACATACCCCATCCTGTTCACCGGAATATTCACCATCAAAATATATATAAAATAAAAACCATACCTTACCACTTCTATTACCACCCAGCATGCTAAAAACACCATCATATGTTCCTGAATTATTGACTTGATTGATAGCCCCACTTCCACACATACTGCACTCCTTTCTCCTTGCAAATTTATTTTGGTACAGCAACTTAACCTAAAAATCAAGTCAGATGATTTTATTCTGCTGTTGAAAGTCTTTTGGTATCTTCCCCTTTCATATTAAATAAAAACTGAAGGCGTTTCAATGTACTGGAAGGTCATACATCAATATATTCTTCCTCTCTCCACCACTATGAGCTCCTCATTGGCCTCCTTGCTTTTCCTCCAAAGTAACAGACCAGCTGTTCACACAAAGTCTATATACTTACTTGCTCTGCCTAGAGCAATCTTTTCCTTTAATATTTGTATAACACCCTCCTTCACTTCCTGGGTCTTTGTGAAAATAACATCTCATAAATGAGATATAACCACCCAACACAAAATAAAATTAACTTTCATCCCAGCATTCTCCAATTGCTTTTACCTTTCTTATATTTCTTTGTAACACTTATCACCATCAACCTTCAATCATTTTTCTATTACTGGTGTATTTCCTTATTTGAGACAGAGAGAGAGAGAATTAGGAGGGGGTGCAGAAGAAGAAGAAAACACCCCACTGCCTAGAAAGCCTGCTGGAGAGTTACATCCCAGGACCCTGAGATCATGACCCAAGCCAGAGGCAGTCACTCAATGGACTGAGCCAACGAGGTGCCCCTCTATTATTGCTTTATTTCACTATTATATTTCAAAAGAATGTAAGCTCTTTGTGGTCAGGTATTTTATATGTTTTATTAATTGAAGTATTCTCAGAAAGGTAGCTGGCAGATCGTAAGGGCTCACTAAACTGTATTTTGTTGTTATTATTGGGCTCCTTTATGGGCTTTACCTCTTACGCTAGAAGTCTATCCTTCAGATGTAAGCAATAAGAATAGAGCCCTGCTGCCAGGTTCAAATGAGTAAAAAGCCTGTATTAAGTGGATATTTTAAAAGCTAAATGAATGGCTTAATAGTTGTATATAGGGGGAAAGGGAACATATTTTCCACGGTTTAGAAGTGGAGTTCTTTTATAGAGTTCTTGTACAAGCCTACGCTATTGAACGATAATGGGTAGTTGTACAAGTATACAAACACTTTGGTAATTTATATCCTTTTTTTGTAATTCATGACTGGATCATTTGATTCCTTAGGAGCATTACAGCATTTCAACTTTTCATGTTCAATAAACTTATTGGGGTTGCTACCTTTTTTATTCAAATGGAGAAATAGTCATGATTTAATCTAAATAAAGTGTTATTGATTGTGTTGTTTTCTAGGAATGAGTCGCACACGCTAGTTTAAAAGTTTTGTTAAATTCCCAAGTCTGTCACCGATAAAAGCCTTTTGTAGATTAGTAACTTGATCAAAACAGAAAAGTTATGTAACACTCAATTGTTATACTATCTTTGTTTCCATCTTGCATTGTAATAACGCCCATCTTAACTCTATTTAAGAAAAGTCATCACCAGATGGCTTTCTGGCATTGGTTGCATGATATGAAATCTAGTATAACTAAAAGTTTTTGGTTTTAGTAGCATATAAATCAATTTAGAAAAATATATGTATTTGAATATAAGATAAAGTTTTAAATTATTTGGCAAGAGTAAACTAAACATTTTTTGTAAATTTTTATTTTCTAAAATTTCATTGAGCTCTTTTGCAATAAGAAACAAGTTACAAAAAATTAAGGTTTATTTACCCCAAGTCAAAATTATTTGGAATATAATCATAGAGGTTGAAGTATTTAAAATATTGAACCCAAAATATTTTATTAGATAAATTCATGAATGCTGAGCATTCACTGTTAAAATATACTAATACTATTGATAGACTGGTAGAAGCCTAAAATCAAATATTTATTAAATATTTATATCCATATCTTTTCATGGCTTGGTAATTCATTTCTCTAGCATTAAATAATATTCCATTGTTTGCATGTACTACACTTTATTTGACATTTCACCTATGGAAGGACATCTTGGTTGCTTCCAAGCTTTTGTCAGTTATGAATAAAACTACTATATACATCTTTGTGGGTATAGATTTCATCTTTTTGGATAAATACCAAGAACTTCTACTGCTGAATCATCTGGCAAGAATATGTTTAGTTTTGTAAGAAACTGCCAAGTTGTTTTCCATTCTTTATTCTCAATAGACATGGAAGAACATTCCTGTTGCTCCACATCCTCACCAACATTTTGTGTTCTGTTGTCAGTGTTCTGGATTCTGGGTATGTACTGGTGTCTCTTTTTTGTTTTAATTTGCATTTTCCGGATGACATATGATGTGAAGCATCTTTTTATATGCTTATTTGCGATCTGTAATATTTTCTTTTGTGAGGTATCTGCTAAGGTCTTTGGCTCATTTTTAATCAGGTTTTTCCCCCATTGTTGAGATTTAAGGGGTCTTTGTGTATTTTTGATTAACAGTCCTTTGCCAGATGTGTATTTTTCAAATTTTTTCTCATAGTCTGTGCTTTGCCTTTTCATTCTCTTGGCATTGTGTTTCACAGAGTAGACATTTTTAAATTCAGTGCTTGTGCTTTTGTAGCTAAAGTTATTGCCAAAACCAAGGTCATTTAAATTTTCTTCTATATTACCTTCTACATGTTTCATGTTTAGGTTTATAATCCAATCTGAGTTAATTTTTGTGAAGAGTGTATGATGATATCTGCCTGGATTTATTTTATTTTGTTATTTTATTGTATTTTTATTTTATATTTTTACATTTAGTTTCACCATTACTCCAGAACAATTTGTTTAAAAGATTGTATTTTGCTTTCTTGTATTGCTTTTGCTTTTATATTAAATATAAAATATAATTGATAATATATATTCTGTTCATTTATTCTAGTCTTTCTGTGGTATTACAATATCTTGCTTACAATTATCGTAATGGTAAACTTTTTTTAAAAGATTTTACTTATTTATTTGACAGAGAGGGATTACAAATAGGCAGAGAGACAGACAGAGAGAGAGATGAGGAGAAGCAGGCTCCCTGCTGAGCAGAGAGCCCAAATGCGGGACTCGATCCCAGGTCTCTGGGATCATGACCTGAGCCAAAGTTAGAGGCTTGACATACTGAGCCACCCAGGCCCCCCATCGTTATGGTAAACTTTGAAGTAAGTCCTCAGTCTTTGTTCTCCTTCAACACTATGTTGACTATTGTGAGTCTTTGCCTCTCCATATAAACTTTAAAGTAAGTTTGTTAATATTAAAAAAAAGAACTTTCTGGAATGCATTAATTATATAGATAAACTTGGAAACCAGTGACCTCTTGAGCTTAGGAGGGGATAGACCATGGACATCAGTTGTCACAGTGGTGCCTCTGGCAGAACCTATTGCAAATCCCTAGGCAAAATGAGACCTCAAGGATCTGAGAGATGTCTAAGAAGTACTTGATACATCCCTTGGGTATGGTTTATTGAAGTGTCCACCTGTCTGAAAGCTGGGGAATCTAGATAAGGGAGGGAAAATTAGTTATGATAAAACATATCAACAAACATGAATAAATTTTGTAAAACTAATTGTCATGGCTCATATACAGTATGACCAACAGAGGGACCATCAAAAGGAAAGCATCAGTTATGTTTATTGTAAAATTTTTTTATTCAAAATAAAGCAATGTGAGGGGAGCACACTATGAGAAAATTACCATTTTTTAAATGGTAAACATCTTACCAAATGGAATAGGTTTTATATTCTAAGTAGTATATTGAAAAGTAAAACATTGGGGCGCCTGGGTGGCTCAGTGGTTTGGGCTGCTGCCTTTGGCTCGGTTCATGATCTCAGGGTCCTGGAATCGAGCCCCACTTCGGGCTCCCTGCTCCGCAGGAAGCCTGCTTCCCTCTCTCTCTCTCTCTGCCTGCCTATCTGCGTACTTGTGATCTCTGTCTTTCAAATAAATAAATAAAATTTTTTTAAAAAAAGAAAAGAGAATTAAAACATTAAAAAATAATATTTTAATTTAAAAAATTATGTAATTTTTAAAAAGGTTAAAAATAGCAGAACCATTTTTCTTATAACTGGAAAATACATTGTATATATATATATCTATAAAAATAACTTGTCATGGGGGTGCCTGGGTGGCTCAGTGGGTTAAAGCCTCTGCCTTCGGCTCAGGTCATGATCCCAGGATCCTTGGATCAAGTCTGACATTGGGCTTTCAGCTCAGCATGGAGCCTGCTTCTTCCTCTCTCTCTGCCTGACTCTGCCTACTTGTGATCTCTGTCAAATAAATAAATAAAATCTTTTATAAAAAAATAAAAAAAAATAACTTGTCATGTCTGGAATCAGGAGCATATGGAAAAAAATAATATCTAAGGACAATACTTCTGCCATGTTTTGTGCCTTGTTAATATTTTTAAACAGTCAGGCAACTTTTAGCTTTATTGAAATACCTGCTAAGATACCAGCAGTGCCTATGACTATAAAAATTAATTGCAAATATTCAAAATGTTTACTATGGTGTCAATATTTAGGGCCACCACCAAGTTTGTTTCAGAAGTAAGCATAACTGTTACTCTTCCGTAGGGCAAAAGGGCATATTTTTAGGAGTTCCATCTGCTGTACCAGGAGGTGAATCAAGTAATGATTTTTGTCTGTAAAATAATTCACTTTTCAATCTAACATTCCTCATTCCACATTATAATAATAAAAACTAGGATACTAAAACAAACAAACAACTACAACTACAACAACCAGCTTTTCCTTCAGTGGAAAAGTAAATATAACCTTATGAGTAGCCTGAAATTTATTTTTAAATATTTTTAAGATAAGCGATTTTGTTAGAAAACCATATATTTTATATTACTAAGAAATAACAGGCAAAGTTTTATTAACTTCTAAAAAGTCTAGTTACTTTTATCTATTAACTCATCTCTTTATGAAGTAAAACATGATCACACCTATTGTATCTACCCAAGTTTGTATGCTTTGGTTATTTTATGTTTGCTATTTCCTTGCTTAATTTTTACAATATTTGATACATAATAGTATCTTTAAGTCCTTCTATGGTTTCACAGAATTTGTTTGAACTTCATAAAAATGTACCATACTTTTTGCACTGTCCTTGTTTTAATTCTCTATTAACTTTCCAAGATTTATTCACTTTAGAGTGTGTAGCTATCATTTATTTTTATTCCTCCATAATGCTATGTTTACAAATTTGTATTTATCTGTACTTTTAAAAATATCTTAATTAATTACCATTTCTCATCTCACGTAACACTCATGTTACTTCTACACTTATCAGATATTATGTAACTGATAAACACAACTCAGCAACAATATAACACCATTTTTCAAAATTAAATGGCTTACCAGAATTCTTTAATTCTATCCTTTATTTGTATTAGATGACCCTTTATTCTGGTATTTGGCATTGTTCATATGGAGGAAAGCTTATAAGTTGATATTCCATAAATAGAAGGATTTATTATGATTAATTATTTTCATTTAGAATGCATAGAATATGGTTGATTTAATATTTCTTTCTTACTCTCTGCCTGGAACATAGTGCTATCTATGTAATAGCCACTAAAATATTAAGTTAATCACCTAGACTTTAAACTGCATATTAATAGGAATAACATAGAGAAATCTTCTCAGATTGGGACACCTGGATGGCTCAGTCAGTTAAACGCCTGAGCCATTAGCTCAGGTCATGATCTTAGGGACTCAGTTCTGCAACAGATTCCCTGCTTAGCCAGGAGTTTGCTTCTCCCTCACCCTGCTGCTCCCCCTGCTTGTGCTCTCTCTCACTCTCTCTCTTACAAATAAATAAAATTAAAAAAATAAATTTTTCTCAGATAGCTAATATAGAATATCGTCTTTGTATTCATCAAAGGGAAAGTGCCATATAATAATGAATTCAGACTACTTCAAATTCATTTTTTAACCAGTAGGAAAGTACTGGAAACAAGCCAAAAATGTCTTCAATGAATCAAGGAAATAGATTGATTTTCAATATCTTAATGTTTCTAAAATAAATTGCAAGATTTTTATACTAGATATCAGTGTAAATATTCATTATACAAGGATATTCTAAAAATAAACCTGAGAAAACTACTTGACATATATGATGACAAAAACGAGTTTAACAAAAGTCAGTTTGGGTAAAACTTACAACACCTACCACCTGAAACTCTTGTTCTATAATTTAATTATTTTAATTTACAAAAATACAAAAATAATATATCAGAGTAAGTCTATTGATAGCTTTGAAGGTATGCTCTGGTTGTGCACTGTTTACTATTGAAAGGGGAATTAAATATGTGATGCTTATGGTGTGACTATATTAAAATTCAACAAGTTCAGAAGCATGCGAGGAATAGAATAAAGACAAAAGATGACCCTTACTTATCCTAAAGATAGACAATGGTATATATGTGCTAGTTGGGGAGAGAATCCACTCAGTAGATGGAGGATGTGGTAGCGGGAAAAAAAAGACACAACGTTTTGGTTGAACGTTTAGCACTATATTTAACAAAGTGAAATTGTGTGTTAATAGCCTTGAGGAAAATCCAAAAAATATTTTCAATTCATTGAAGATTATTTAGGAAAAACTTGAAAAATACAACTTGATAAGGATTCCAATAAAAGATTCATAAGTAATACAAGTTCCAGAATTTTTAGTATATTTTCCCTAAAAAGCCATTTGATTTAAATTAAAAAGAATTCTATTTACCTGCCACTTAAATAAGAGGAAATTATTTGGTTTTGTAATAAGTCAATAAAATAAATTAACATATCTTTAGAAAACAGATATGCACACTAATTTAAAAATAATAGTGCTTAGGCTGTTCAGCAAACATTTGTAAAATTCCTTGCCATCAGCTAGCTCTGGAGTTCTGCTAGGTGAGTAAGGCCATGTATGTTACTGCTCAGAGTACTGACGCAAAGCAATTGTCCCCTTCAAATCCATTTTTTGCTGTTGATATGTCATGCTATGTTGTTTAGAGATACATAGATGGCCCTACATGAAGGCCTTTTTTTGTGTGTATACGGGTGACTGTGATTTAACTTTCAAAGAAGATGGCTCCTGATTTACAATGATTCAACTTACGATATATTTGGCAATGATGTGAAAGTGAAAGTGATTCAGTAGAAACTGTACTTTGAATTTTGAATTTGGGTCTTTATAAAAAGGGCCAGTGACATGTGGTATGGTGCCGTCTTGTGATGCTGGACAGGGGCAGTGAGCCACAGCTCCCAGTCAGCTAGAAGATTACAGGGGTGAACACCTGATATTCTTACAACCATTCTATATATAACCATTCTTCTTTTTTTTAGTGTAATATTTAATAAATTGCATGTGATATTTGATACTTTGTTATAAAATAGGCTTTGCTTAAGATGATTTTGCCCAAATGCAGGCAAATGTAAGTGTTCTGAGTATGTTTAAATAAGCTTAAGGGAAGCTATGATATTTGATAGTTTAGGGGTAGTAAATGCATTTTCAATTTTGTATGTGTTTCTCTGTACATAGCCCCGTTGTAAGCTGAGGAACATCTCTATATGTATATGTAGCCTTGGTATGGCTTACATATTATTGGCATGAAACATCTAGAACAGTATGTGTGCCATATGATTGTCTACAACATCAAACAAGTTTCTTGAAAACTTGTGCCAAAGGGGTTATGTCTTTAAGGATTCTTATTTCAGAAGGGTGCTCTCAAACGTAAGATTTTTCAGAAGTTAAGTGAAAATCTGACCAAACTAAACATTTTTCCATTTTCCCTAGTGAGCAAAGATAGCTAAAATCTATCTGCCATTTTCAACACTGTACTCAACGTCTGTAATTCTAATTTAAGAACAGATTATTTATATCAAAACCACATGTTGGCCTAATCTTCTACAATATTCGTAAATCTCACTCAGAGCCTTGGACACTTTTATTTGTTGAGTCTATATGGTACTACAGACATTCATCTTTTTTGACCTCATAGCTTCATGTATGTCTATACTTTTGAAAATACATGCATCATAGTTCCATTGTAAAATGTCTGGGTTATAAAATGTGCTATGCTATCAAAATGGTAATAAGAACATACAAATGACCTGATGTAATGAACTGGACCAGATTGCCAGATATCACATTTCATACCAGAAAGATTCAGTGGTAAGTTTTAAAATGGCCAGCTATACTTCGACTGAATTATAACTCATTTAACTTCTTTCTTGGTGTCCAGTATTATACATTAGTCAGTATTATAGTAAATAAGTACTTTGGACAGATGTAAATATGCTGTAATAAAAAATGTTTTTCTTCTTTCTTTTAGTCCTTTTTACTTGTAAGACTAGCCACAAATACCATGCCTCCCCCCAAATAATTTGCAATCCAAATTTATCTCTAAATGAATTTATTGCACAGAAAAAAATATATATATATACACTTACAGTAGACATGTTCAAAAATAATTACACAACAGCAGTATTTCAAGACAGTTAACCACACTTACGGTGTCAACAGCCTCTTGTTGGCAGTATGATTTTTTTGGCTCCATGGAATAACAGCAAGGATTTACTATTGCTTCTTTCTTTTATGACACACACAGAAAAAAAAATTGACACATTTGCTCAAGACCATCCAGAATCATTTTAACCTATGAAAATTGATGGGAGGACTTCACTGCCAAAGTCACTGCTGGGTTTTCACAATTCATTGCAGACAATCTGCTACTCCCATTATGATAAAGGAAAGAAGAGTCATAATCAGGGAAGAAAACTAGATTAATACTTGTAATTATCATTGAATTATTTAGCCTGCTATAGGATTATTATTAGTAGTGTCATTTGATAATTTTCTCTCATTTTATTAAACACAACTGTGAGTAATTACCCTACCTAATATTTCTCTGTATTGGCTGACTAGCTAGCAAACATTCATGAAAATATCCATTAGCCACACATATAAAATGCTGCATTCTGATGCTGTTGAATCAGAACATACCACTACCTGATCCTGTAGCTCTTTGAGGATTTGCAAATCAATTAATTCTATGTTTATTGGATTCTTCCCATACAATTAGAAAATTTATAATAGAGTTCATGAACATTATTAGTTTTACCATTTTAAACCAGCAATCACACTTTGATTTTTACAACAAAAGCAGAAATATAAACACACACATTTGGATCAGTTTTCTGTTAGTCTGTCTGGACTTCAGAATCCTATTCCTCAAGATAATGCACACCAAAGTTCTGGATTAAACAAGAAATTAGATGGCACCTGAACACTTGGTTTAATATTCTCCAAAGGACTATGCAACCTTTTTCTTACATTATGACATTGTTTTACAAAGATCCACACTTTTATAATGTTAGTATTTTTAATAATCAATAAAGTCAATTAATCATAATTAAATATCAAACATAAAAATTTCTACTTTTTGTTTTTGCCCCCTCCATTTAGAACTTATTTATAGCCTGATAATTCAAAGGTCCCTATGTTTATGAAAATCTGGACAGAAATAGCTCTAAGATCCCATTGAGAACTTGATATTAATCTAAGTCTTTTGGCTCCATTTATCCTGAGAGCAAAGAGTAGGACAAAGGATTTGAGTACTGTTAGTTTATCTGGGAGATTATCCAAGGTAGAAAAGAATGGGAAAGGACAGTGAAGAAGCAACTTTGTCAAAGAGGTACATTGTTGATATAATTGTTGTGGATAGAAAATGAAGGCTTGCTTTTACTGAAAGGTCCTGAGAAACTTCTTTAAGTTGTCCTCATGGAGACCTGAAAACTGACAATTTTATCTATGGTTCTTATTTCCACTTCACTGAGAGCTGTCCTCAGAGGACATTAACTCTCCTACACTTTTGGGTTGTGTTGGAGACATTCTAAAATGAGAGAGAGAACATGAGATGCTATCAGTGTTAAGTAACTGCAATTTCCCATGGAACTATCCACCACAGGTTTGGCTATAATCAGGTGTTGGGCCTTGATATCAGAGGGATTTGAGGCAGTATCATTTTAGGTTAATCATTATATCTGAAATTTCCAAAAACTTCAACTGATGAAACTTTGATTATAAATCTATAAATATAACAATAAATCTACAGTATTCAAATTATTTACATAGAAATACACAGACAAAGCATCAATTGATTAATATTTAGATGTTACAAAATACTGAACTGAAAGAATTTGGTCATATAGCAACGTGTAAGAAGTAGAACTTAGGTTTAGGTTAGAACTCAGGATGCATTTGAGACTCACTTAAGAAATTGAATGGAGGGACGCCTGGGTGGCTCAGTGGGTTAAGCCACTGTCTTCGGCTCAGTTCATGATCCCAGGGTCCTGGGACCGAGCCCCAAATCGGGCTCTCTGCTCAGCAGGGAGCCTGCTTCCTCCTCTATCTCTGCCTGCCTCTCTGCCTGCTTGTTATGTCTCTCTGTCAAATAAATAAATAAAATCTTAAAAAAAAAAAGAAATTGAATGGATTTCTGACTATCTTATAGGTTTGCTAAAAATCAGTGACTTTGTGTTCACGTGTGGCTATGCAGGAATTTTTAACTTTCTCTAAGAAGTTATTAGATTTGATTATATATATAATGGCAGTAAAGGATGGGGAAAAGCAAAGTACAAACCCCATAAAGACAAAGACACTGAGTATGAGAAAAGAGTAATAGATAAGAAGAATCAATGCATTTGAGGAAAATGGGAATTGAAATACACAATGATTGTTGATTTTTTTAGATGGAGAAAACAAAACTAGCTTGCAAGAAGGAAATAACAGAAGACATGTTGTGATGTGAGACAGAATCCTGGAAAAGGCAGTAAATAAAGGAGTAGGGAGAGCATATCAGGTAATTTGGATAGGTAGGAGTTAGGAGATAATTGCTTGATAAATTTTATATGGCCCACTTAAATGCACAGATTTCTCTTCTTTAGTTTATATGGAGAACAGCATGTCCTTTCTCTTCCCTTTCAGAGCACCAACTGTGTACTCTTTCAGACTTAAAACCTGAAAAGCTCAGGACTCAGTTGCTTAAGCACAGCTGAGAGGACATATTTCAATTATGATTTACATTTTGCTGTATGTAGTAGACTGTCAAAAGTGTTTTAACCATATTTTTTCATTTAACAAGAAGACTACAGAGAGTGTTTTCTGGTGTTGGTTCAGAGTGTCCATCCATCTGAACAGATTTTTCTCTCAAAGTCCGGGGTAAGAAATCAATTGTTACATATATATTCACTAAAAAAGCAGCTGGAAGATGCTGAGCACTGTGGCCCATGAGATCAAGGCACCAGCACACACTTGTGAGTGGTGAGCTCCCAAGGCTGGAGGAAAATTCTAGAATAAAGTGCTCATTAGAGAGCCATACCTTTTCTCCTGTTTCCTTACCTCTCTGCACTACCCTCTGGTATCCACAGCATTGGAAATGCTTTTAGCAACACACCACACTGAATCACCACAAATTATGTGATTCTCTTGGTGGAAAACCAAACACTGTGTAAAAACTGTGGTTTTCAGGTTCATGCTTCTGGATGGAAAATAATTCAGAATAAGCTGGTAGGAGTATCCAAGAGAGATTTAATCTTCTGTTTGGAAAAGGGCTTCTATATAAGTGAGTAGAAGAACCTTTAAGAATTATTCATGTTTAGGGGCACCTGGTGGCTCAGCGGGTTAAGCCTCTGCCTTTAGCTCAGGTCATGATCTCAGGGTCCTGGGATCGAGCCTCGCATCAGTCTCTCTGCTCATCCGGGAGCCTGCATCTCTCTCTCTCTTTCTGCATGCCTCTCTGCCTGCTTGTGATCTCTCTCTGTGTCATATAAATAAATACAATCTTTAAAAAAAAAGGCAACCAAAAAAACATTTACAGTTTTGGACAGGAGTTTCCCTTACGTTTGGATAAGGATGCAAATTCAACTTCATAATAAATTACACTGCATCATAAAGATTAAATGCACTCAGGGATTGCAATCTCTCCTCCCTCCACCCTATCGTACACAGAGTTGCCCGACTAATCTTCCAAAAACACAAATTTTCATGTGCTGCTTTTCAAAACTAGCTTCCTGTCTTCCTGTTGCCTGAAAAAATAGTCTCAAATGCTTTTGTCTGGCATTCAGGGCTCTCTAGGATGGGCACTCTGGCCAACACATCACTGCTCGTTTGTTCCACCACACACAAGTGGATCTCGGGCTAGTTATTCAGAGACCCACCTCCTCACCGACCCAGCAAAGGTCTCGTGCATCTACTAAACTCACGGCTCACTCAGTGATGTTCTCAAAGGCCTTTAGTGGGTGACATGCCACTGCTAAAGTCAGGAGCCAGTGTTAAGTTGCCGCTGCCTAAGTGCATGAACTGAAAGCAGGAACGTTGATTCTCCAGGAGAAAACTGGGGCATTGTTATGAGAAGGCAGATGGCAAAACCACCCAGGTCGCCTATGACTGCTTTAACACACTCTGGACAAAATTTAAGGAGACAAGTGAACGTATTAACTCCCACGTAGGCTGTAGAAGGCAAATGCAACGGAGGGAAGGCGTTATCTTCTTCTGGAACAAACCACTTAGCTCCAGCTACTTTTATAAATAGATCAGACCCTGTCCAGGAGCCCACTTAGCTGGGTTCATTTGTATACAATGTCCATACCCTCAGGAATATTAACATTTTATCTCAGATTGCATTAATTTAAATAAAACTTAACAAAAATGGTGTGAAATGAACAAAAACACCATATTCTGTGATGAATCAAATGAAATACATTTTCAGTTGCTGTTTTCCACATTTAAAGATAAAATTTCTGATAACTCATTATTTGTGAAAAGACACAAGACCAACAGTTTGTGTGTATGTGTGTTTTGGTTTTTGGTTTTTGGTTTTTTTCTTCCCCTTAAGGCTATAGCCATATTGTCACTAATAAAGATCTCAAATTTGCCTGGAAGCTTTCATGGCAAATTGTCAGTCTGAGGGTAGTCACCATCCAGCCAAATGGCTTTATACATCATCAATGCCTTTCTTCCACACACATTCTCTTCCTGGTTTAAACATTAGTTACCCTGGTTCTACACTGACACAGTATTTGCATCTCTCTCCTGTCCATAACTCCTAAAAGTTGAGGACCTCTCACTTTGGTTTCCCCAGAGCATGACATTTTATTTGGTGCTTGGGGGGCAATGGGCAGTTCAAGAAGTATGTTAATACTATCACTCAATGTATTGATCCATGCTATGCACCAACAGTGTAGTAAATATCGTTCATTTCTTGTAACAAAGGCAGTAGGAACTTCTCCCAAGGGACGGAATTCCAAGGACAGAATGAAGCCAGGAAGGGAGCTGGTCTATTTGGACCTACTTTGTGAGAGACACTGGTTTAGGTATTTTTATGTATACATTATACCACTGAACTGTCACAATCCTGCAAATTCTTACATGCTTGGGTTTCTATGTAGCAAGTTTAGCAAGCCACCCAAATTCACAGTGACAGGCCCGTGAGTCAAATCCAGCATGCTTGACTCCATGATTGTCAAGTCCACTAGCCCCATATATCATGAATCTGAGATTCATGAGTGTGTAGGTGCTATCAGGAAATGTCAAAAATGCCCATTTCACGGACACATGGATGGCTCAGTTGGTTAATTGTCTACCTCCAGCTCAGGTCATAATCCCAGCATCCTGGGTTCGAGTCCCCCATCAGGCTTCTTGCTTACCAGGAGCCGGCTTCCCACTCTGCCAGCCTCTCCCTCTACTTGTGCTATCTCTCTGACAAATGAATAAATAAAATCTTTTGTAAAAATCTTATTTAAAAGGCCCATTTTAAAGAATGTTTTAAAACATTGTTTGGACAGCAATAGAAGCGAAAGCAGAATGACATAATGTAACGACAGTTTATGTGGGAGCCCTTTGGGTACTCTGGTGGATGAATGATTTTAAATTAGTTTTTCGTGGACATGGGGAGTTAGAGAGGAGAAGGGAGGTGGGAGAAATTGGAAGGGGAGCTGAACCATGAGAGACTATGGACTCTGAAAAACAATCTGAGGGTTTTGAAGGGGCGGGGGGTTGGGAGGTTGGGGTACCAGGTGGTGGGTATTATAGAGGGCACTGCTTGCATGGAGCACTGGGTGCGGTGCAAAAAGAATGAATATGGTTATGCTGAAAATAAATAAAAAATAAATTTAAAAAATTAGTTTTTTGTAAGCTGCCAAAAAAGAAAAGCACTCCCATTTATAGCGTACACTTTATGGTTCACAAAGCACGTGCCAACAATAAAAATAATGATGGGTTACCATTACAATTCATAGAAAAGGAGGTACAGGGAAATTGAATGAAAGGGAATAATAAAGTAGGTTCATAAGTCCATCTTCTTTGTAAAAAATTAATCTGAAAGTGCGTTTCTGCCACCTCTCTCCTGTTTGATATGATAAAGAATGACCACGATACATGAATTATAGTTCAGGGTTTTGAAAAGCATAATAGCTTTATACCAACACTTGAGCTTTTATTTATTTATTTTTTGCTAACAAGATAGCTCGATTTGATATGCGGTTCTTGACAAACAACCTTAGAAGTAATTCCATCTTCATGAGAAGTCAAAAAGTACCACAAACCAAGCCTCAAAATAGATTCAAAGAGAAAATACTCTTAAAAACATTTCCCATCCGGGGCGCCTGGGAGGCTCAGTGGGTTAAAGCCTCTGCTTTCGGCTCAGGTCATGATCCCAGTGTCCTGGGATCGAACCCCACATTGGTCTCTCTGCTCAGCGGGGAGCCTGCTTCCACTTCTCTCTCTGCCTGCCTATCTGCCTACTTGTGATTGCTGTCTGTCAAATAAATAAATAAAATATTTTTTTAAAAATTTCCCTTCCTGGGGCACCCGAGTGGCTCAGTGAGTTAAAGCCTCTGCGTTCGGCTCACGTCATGATCCTAGGGTCGTGGGATTGAGCCCCATGTCTGGCTCTCTGCTCAGCGGGGAGCCTGCTTCCACTTCTCTCTCTGCCTGTTCTCTGCCTACTGGTGATCTATGTCTGTCAAATAAATAATTAAAATCTTTGAAAAAAAACTTACCTTCCTATCAGAAGCAGACCAAACCACTAACAAATTCCCCAGAAAGCTTCATCTAAAAGGTTGTACTTTCTTCAGACACCCAGCAGGACCTTCTTCTCTGGGCCTGGTATTTCTTCAATGGCCTATTCCAGAGAATAAGACACTAAACTACTGAGCACCAAGGGCCTCAGAACCACGAAATACATGATGATGATGAGGGGCACAAAGCACGCCTCTGGTCACCAAGAGAGTATGTAAACGTTTGCTGCTTTTCTACATTTTTCAAAGCTGAGTTTTTAGCTGGAGGCCACTCCTTTAGGATAAATTGCTGATACCGTATAGTAAAAGCCATTATATGATCTTTTACAAACCATTTCCTATCTTTGCATTCTCATGTACCAAGACAGACACGGATTATTTAAAACCCTGAAGAGAGTGCTATTGCATTTAAATTGCCTGTAACCTTCGTGCAATAGATTTATGATTGATGATAGATTTAGTTAAAATATAACTATTTTAAATATTTATTCTCAGTAAACGATTTCAACCTATGCTCATTTAAGTAAGTTGGTGCATAATCCCTTTTCTATTAAACCATAGTGCAAGGACCAATGCCGCGCTTCCGAGAGAACCCCAAGCTCTTTTTCTAGAATGGCCATATGCGTATGTCTCAGGCGTCCTCTTTTCACTCCCTTTGTGGAGCACCTACCATGGAGGTCATGTAATAACCAATGACCAAAAAACAGATAAAAACCCTAACATCCCGGTCGAAGTTATTCGCGCCTGCCATCATGCAAAGGCAGACCCTGCCTGGAGACCAGGAGACTGCTCAAATAGCAGGCAGGAATCTCAGCTCATGCCTGTGCTGGGGAAACTGGTTCCCCGCTTCGGGCGCAATCAGGAAGACAGCGAAGTGACCCGAGAGAGCAGCCGGGGTTTAGGGCTGATGATCTTTTCGCAGCCAGGCTGCCCGCGGATACCCGCTGGGGGAGCCAGGCTAGGAGGCCGCTGAGCGCCGGCGCTGGACACACTCGCAGGCCCCCAGGGCTTCACCCGGTGCCCAGGCCTGGGCCTCCGCCTCAGGAAGGAGGGGGGCGGGTGGGGGGCGGCCCGGAGAAGGGGCTTTGCTAATTCCGGAAGCGGGAAGTGAGCTCGAGGAGGACCCGGCGGAGAGTCTGAGAGGAGGTGGAGGGGCTGGCGGAGGAGCGGCGTGCAGGCTGCCGCCCAGTCGGGACTGCAGGACCCACAGGACTCGCTGCCCATGAGCTCCTGCGCTCCAGCCCAGCCCCAGAGGACGCGCTGCCCCTCCCAGCCCCATGGTTTCTCCAGACGACCCTCTGCGCACAGGTAAATTGAAACCGCGCAGTGCCCTCACCTGGAGCAGAAAGCGCGGGCCAGGAGCTGACCGGTGTGTGGGGACCCAGCCTCCCGCGACGCCCCGCCGCACCCGGGTCCGCCTGGGGTCGGGCTGGGGATGGCGCCGCCCCGAGGTGCCCCCCGCCAGCGGGCGCGCTAGCCCCCATCGTTCTGCACCCCCATGCGCGCGTGCCAAAGTCCCCCTTCCCTCGTCTCCCGCCATGGCCCCGCCGCTTTTGTTCTGTACTTGGGATCCCAGGTGGAAACTAGTCCCTCAGACCTCCCTGGCAGCAAGGAGCGCAGGGAGGGATTCTCCCTTTTTCCACCCTGGCTATTCCTCTCTCCACATTCACATGCCTTCTGGCGTCCCTTTCCTCTCCTCATTGTCACTTTTATTAAATGGTTTTGTTCTGCGTGTTGACCCGCAGAGCGATTTCATGAATGAATATATAGGAAACTGAGTCGGAGCCCACCTGTGAGAGCCCACTTGTGGAGGCCTTTCATTAGAATGGTCTCTGGTTCTAGCCTCAGTTCAGAATACTGCGTGTACCTGAGGACCAAGTCCAGATGTTTCTTTCATCTCTGACTTGAATTTGAAATCCTCCTCAGACTTCAGCTTCCAGGATTTCTCCCGTCCTTGCTCTCCCACTGTCTCGGTGGGGATCTGCCATGAGTGTTGAACACAGGAATGAATGAATGATATATACCCCCAGGTCGCTGGGGCTTTTTCTTGTTTTGCTGAGGTTGGAAAGGCTTGGGAGGGACCCCCTGTATGCAGATACAGAGCTGCATGCAATTGCTTAGATAAACGTGTTCCCCACTTAATTGCTTGGGCATTGAACATTTTGCCCTTAACCTGTGGCTTGAGCAGTTAGGAGGAGACAATCTGGAGGTGAATCAGAAGATGGCTGAATCCACATTGTGGTGGGCTAGTTTTGGAAGATTTTCCAGGAGATTCTAAAGAAAGATCTAAATTCTTCCAATGGGGAGTGGTAAACATTTTATCAATGGGAGATGGAAAATAAATTGTCTGGTTAACCATTCCCTCCCCATCAAAACCCATTATTTGAAAAAACAAAAAAGGAAGTGAAGGGAGAAATCCTCCCACTCCCATCCCCACTCACCTCCATAGCCACCTCCTCTTCCAAGAACTAACAGACAAGGTGCCAAGAAGTGTTAGGTACCAGCAGTGGTCTCAGTGCTCATCCAAGGATCATGGTGAAAGTCATTCAAAGAGATTGTTGGGGCACAGGGATCCAATCAATGGGGACAAGTTTAACGTTTGCCTGGTCCCCTAAAAATTAATGGCACTAGAGGAGATGAGCTTTGGGAACTATAGCTTAATGGATACAACATGTAAAAAGCTTCAGTGAGTCATGGTGGGAAGAGGCCATGAGGGCAGCAAAGACAGTCTTAGATGATGTTATTAATAGCTCTACAGGCTCTAAATTTCCTGTGGCGGTGTTCTTGGCAAGACCATCCCGGCCAAAGTGGATCCTCACAACCTGCAACAGAGGGTCTTGGAGATCCCAGCATGTGAGGTATGATGAGAGGGTAAAATGATAGGAGGTGTCCTTTGGAAGGTCTGTCTTCTTGACTTTAAAAGGGAGAACCCAAATCTGTAGGTGAAATCTTTTTGGCTACAAAGAAGGCCGAGGCCTCCTAAGGTCAAGGTCTCCTCGTCACTTGCAAAGATGTCGAAGAACATATTCAGACATTTCAAAGATGTCCTCATGTCCATCCGTTCCCACTCTGGAATTCTATCAATAAGGTGAGAGTTCCTCTAGTTGGAAAAAAGATCTAAAAAGACTTCCCTTTCTCATGTAATCTCTGTAACCTCCAGGACACACCCACCTACCCCTTCCAGCGCTGTAATGAAGCTACAGCTGGTGCCAATTTGTGGAACTCATTAAAGGCTATTTTCCCTTATATACCCCCGGACCAAGTTCCCATGCTCCCTCACCTGATTTCCTGCACTCACCTCCCACCTGGTGTGTTCACACCTGCACGTGCCTTTTACCAACCCCTTTGCCAAAAGGCAGCCAGAGTGACCTTTCAAAGACCTATCAGTTCCTGGCCTTTGTCTCCATAGAAATCTGCACTGATCTTCTAACAAATTCTCAGTCCTCCAAAGGCATCCATAATCCTCCCATCCATCTCTTCCTACCCTTCCAACTGACTGATGCCTGTTCTGCCCTGTCTTTCTGCCCTTCAACCACGCTGCCTCCCTCTTCCTGTGGAAACCCCTCATGGTGCCTGCCTCCAAGCACAGGTGATTCCCATTGATGGGAAGACCCTCTTCCTCTCCCCCGTCTCCCCACTCCAGTTACTCCCACTTGTTTGTGAGCTCACAAGCCTCATGGTACACACTCTCCATGAAGCCTGCTCTCTCTTTTCTAGCACTGGCCTTCATTTATAGCTGTGGTTGTGTCACGGATGTCCCTCCCCAGCCTGCCTCCAAGCTCTCCGTCCATTTAGCTCCAACACCTGACACGGTGCCTGGCACGTAGTAAGCCCTGGCTAGCTTCTAAGAGCCTCACTGAGGGACTGAAAGTGTTTTAAAAATGTCACCACGTAGGCTCCAAACTGTAGGCAGAAAAAGCTTTGCCTGGATTGACATTTTAGAGACGTATTCATCAAGTTAGATGTGTTCACTGACTTTACCTTGTAAAATTAAAAAAAAAAAAAAAAAGGACCTCTGTATCGCTTTGCATCTAACGAAGTCACATGTATATATTAAACCACGTTAGGAGCTTAATGGAAGGAGACAAGATTTTTTCGCTAAGAAAATGTATAAGACTGTTGAGGTCACGTGGGAGGAAATAGTCCGTGTGTTGGAGCATTGCTATCTTACTCTATCACAGCCACTAATAAAAATCTGACACGGGGTGAGTCAGAATTGTCTGTTGGAGATGAGTTAGATCTGGCTCATGTTCGTACAGACATGAAAGCCAGGAACGAAGAAGCAGGCTTTGAAAGCCTGGGTTGAGGAGGCGGTGTGGTTCACTGTGATGAGCTAAGTGCCCAGGGCCACCGGCAGACATGCGGGCCTGTGTCCTTCCTTTGTTCTGGGGTCCGTCTTGCACCATGTGGTGAGGCTAGCAGCTAAGAGCAGCTCAGGACAGGACCCCGTGGCATCTTACCTCTCCCACCCTCCTGTGGGCTCCAGTGGGCTCCAGTGGATCTCAGGGGACAGCCTGCCTTCCTTGCAAAGCCCAGTAGCACTGGGAGCAGAAACTGGGACCAAAGAGTGAGCACCTTGTTTGACAAGCCAGACCAGCCACCTCTTGTTCAGATGCAGGGGGAGCCCTGGCGTGCTGACTCCTCCCTTCTTCCTTTCCCCTTTCCTCCCTCCCTCCCTCTTCCCTTCCCCTCTCTCCTTCCCTGGTGGTGCCCTTTCCCGATGCCCACTTCATCCCTTTTCCTTTCTTACATGCCTGTCTTCTAGAGTTTCTTCTCTCCTCTCAATTACTTCCCTTCGTCTGAATCTCCTCTTTGGTCCCTTTGTCCCCGCTCTCTGCTCCTCCTCCCCTTCCCTGGCCCCTGTTCAGCTCCATCCAGACTGCAGGCAGAGCTGCACTAACACGCTCACTCGCTAGCTCAGCCACCCTCCAGAGAAGTCACTCTTCGGTGGCCACCTTCCTGACCCCCTGGTCCTTTCTCCACTTATTCAGCTATTGCTCTGAAGTCTGAGGAGGACAGAGCGGGGCTGCCGCAGAATCAGGCCAGAGGAGAAACCAAACCATCTGTCCACACTGTCCCCCAGTACTGCTGCTCTGAGAGCTTTTGGAGTCCTCTACAGGTTTAGGATTTAGGGGCTTCTTCAGAACCGGGAGTGAAAACAGCCATAGGTCAAAAGAAAAGCTATGGCCCCCCACACAAAAATAATAATCACAAATGAAAACTAAGTTAACTCTGAAGTCCCAAAGTCGAAGAATTGCCTTGAATCTGTCACTAGAAAGAACCCAAGGCCTCACTCTCTGGGTTCTGGGTGCCCTGGGAATGGCAGGAGGCTCTGACCCCCTTCCCTCGTCATTCACTCCCAAAGAACGTCCTCTGAGGTGGTCTTCAAACTTCCTCTGAGAAACTGTCTCTGGGAACTGTAGGCCCTTGGCTGCTGGGACGAATGAGGGTGATGTCAGGACCTGATGGGCAGCTTTACCAGGAGATGGTGGCTTTTGGATGCAGTCCTCAGGTCCCATGGTCTGGGTGAGATCTGGGTCTTTGAGTGGAGGAGGACAGATGAGATTTCAGATTTTGAGTTGATTCTGGGATGATTAGTGCTTTGGAGGGCATTGGGTGAAGGTATTTTGCACACGGGAAGGACACGAATTTGGGGAGCCAGAGAGTGGACTGTTAAGAGCTGACCTGAATTTCCCCCAGAAACCTTGCTGCTGTCCTTATCTCTAGTACCACAGAACGTGACCTTATTTGGAACTAGAGTCCTTACAGATGCAATCACATTACAGTGAGATCCTTAGAGTGGGCCCTAATCTCCTGTAACTGACCTCCTTATATAAAGGGAAAATCTGGACAGAGAGATGCCCCTACTGTCAGTGGTGGGCAGTGCATGAACTTCTAGAACCCTGACAGTAGTGGAAAACAGACTCAGGCTGGGCACTAGGTAAATGGGAGCTCTAGTGGAATTTCAGATGAAGGTGCTGTGGACCTCGGCTTCCCAGGTCATAGTGACGTTAGGATTTCAAATTCAAGTCAGAGATGAAAGAAACATCTGGACTCGGTCCTCAGGTACCTGCAGTATTCTGAACTGAGGCTAGAACCAGAGACCATTCTAATGAAAGGCCTCCACAGGTGGGCTCTCACAGGTGGGCTCCACTCAGTTTCCTGTATATTCATTTATGAAACCGCTCTGCAGGTCAACATGCAGAACAAAACCATTTAATAAAAGTGACAATGAGGAGAGGAAAGGGACGCCAGAAGGCATGTGAATGTGGAAAGAGGAAGAGCCAGGGTGGAAAAACCGAGAATCCCTCCCTGTGCTCCTTGCTGCCAGTGAGATCTGAGGGACTAGTTTCCACCTGGGATTTCAAGTCCAGAACAAAAGTGGCGGGGCCACGCCACGGGATGAGGGAAGGGGGTCCTCGGCACCCGCGTGTGGGGGTGCCAACGATGGGGGCTATTGCGCTCGCTGGCGGGGGGCACCACGCGTGGCTCCGTCCCCTGCCCGACCCCATGGGGGCCCCGGTGCGGCGCGGCTTCCAGGGTGGTCCCGCTGCCCCGGGGGTCGCGGGAGGCTGGGTTCCGAGACCCCCGCGAGCTCACAGCCCGCGCTTTCTGCTCCAGGTGAGGGCGCGGTGCCGTGTCACTTTACCTGCTCGCAGAGGGTAGTCCAGAGAAGCCATGAGGCGGGGCGGGGCGGGGCGGGGCAGCGGGCCGCGGGAGCGGGACAGCGCGGCCTCAGGGGCTGGGCTGGAGTGGGGGAGTGCAGGGGCGGCGAGTCCGGGAGGGTCCTGCAGTCCCGACTGGGCCCAGCACAGCACCCGGGCGCTGCGCGCCACTCTTCTGCCAGCCCCTCCACCTCCTCTCAGACTCTCTGCCCGCGTCCTCCGCGAGCTCACTTCCCGCTTCCGGAATTAGCAAAGCCCCTTCTCCGGGCCGCCCCCCACCCGCCCCCCTCCTTCCTGAGGCGGAGGCCCAGGCCTGGGCACCGGGTGAAGCCCTGGGGGCCTGCGAGTGTGTCCAGCGCCGGCGCTCAGCGGCCTCCTAGCCTGGCTCCCCCAGCGGGTATCCGCGGGCAGCCTGGCTGCGAAAAGATCATCAGCCCTAAACCCCGGCTGCTCTCTCGGGTCACTTCGCTGTCTTCCTGATTGCGCCCGAAGCGGGGAACCAGTTTCCCCAGCACAGGCATGAGCTGAGATTCCTGCCTGCTATTTGAGCAGTCTCCTGGTCTCCAGGCAGGGTCTGCCTTTGCATGATGGCAGGCGCGAATAACTTCGACCGGGATGTTAGGGTTTTTATCTGTTTTTTGGTCATTGGTTATTACATGACCTCCATGGTAGGTGCTCCACAAAGGGAGTGAAAAGAGGACGCCTGAGACATACGCATATGGCCATTCTAGAAAAAGAGCTTGGGGTTCTCTCGGAAGCGCGGCATTGGTCCTTGCACTATGGTTTAATAGAAAAGGGATTATGCACCAACTTACTTAAATGAGCATAGGTTGAAATCGTTTACTGAGAATAAATATTTAAAATAGTTATATTTTAACTAAATCTATCATCAATCATAAATCTATTGCACGAAGGTTACAGGCAATTTAAATGCAATAGCACTCTCTTCAGGGTTTTAAATAATCCGTGTCTGTCTTGGTACATGAGAATGCAAAGATAGGAAATGGTTTGTAAAAGATCATATAATGGCTTTTACTATACGGTATCAGCAATTTATCCTAAAGGAGTGGCCTCCAGCTAAAAACTCAGCTTTGAAAAATGTAGAAAAGCAGCAAACGTTTACATACTCTCTTGGTGACCAGAGGAGTGCTTTGTGCCCCTCATCATGTATTTCGTGGTTCTGAGGCCCTTGGCGCTCAGTAGTTTAGTGTCTTATTCTCTGGAATAGGCCATTGAAGAAATACCAGGCCCAGAGAAGAAGGTCCTGCTGGGTGTCTGAAGAAAGTACAACCTTTTAGATGAAGCTTTCTGGGGAATTTGTTAGTGGTTTGGTCTGCTTCTGATAGGAAGGGAAATTTTATTTTTAAAGATTTTATTTATTTATTTGATAGAGATCACAAGTAGGAAGAGAGGCAGGCAGAGAGAGAGGAAGAAACAGGCTCCCTGCTGAGGAGTGAGCCTGATGTGGGGCTCGATCCCAGGACCCTGGAATCATGACCTGAGCCGAAGGCAGAGGCTTTAACTCACTCTGCCACCCAGGTGCCCAAGGGAAATTTTTTTTAAGGTTTTATTTATTTATTTGACAGACAGAGATCACAAGTAGGCATATAGCAGGCAGAGAGAGAAGTGGAAGCAGGCTCCCTGCTGAGCAGAGAGCCAGACATGGGGCTCAGTCCCAGGACCCTAGGATCATAACCTGAGCCGAACGCAAAGGCCCAGTGAGTCAAACTCACTGAGCCACTCGGGTGCCCCAGGAAAGGAAATTTTTTTAAGAGTATTTTCTCTTTGAATCTATTTTGAGGTTTGGTTTGTGGTTCTTTCTGACTTCTCATGAAGATGGAATTTCTTCTGAGGTTGGTTGTCAGGAACCGCATATCAAATCGAGCTATCTTGTTAGCAATAAATAAATAAATAATAAAAGCTCAAGTGTTGGTATAAAGCTATTATGCTTTTCAAAACCCTGAACTATAATTCATGTATCGTGGTCATTCTTTATCATATCAAACAGGAGAGAGGTGGCAGAAACGCACTTTCAGGTTAATTTTTTTACAAGGAAGATTGACTAATGAACCTACTTTGTTATTCCCTTTCATTCAATTTCCCTGTACCTCCTTTTCTATGCATTGTAATGGTAAACCATCATTATTTTTATTGTTGGCACGTGAGAATTAGAGATCAATGCCCAAAGTGAAAGCAGAAGGCAGGTTTATTAAAGCAACAGCACACTCTCTAAGGGAGAGCAGGTGGTATTCCATGAGGTGGAGCTGGCCCTTACTTTGTTTTGGGATTGGATATTTCTTGGTCTTTTTGAAGTGGGAGGACCCTCAACATGCAGTGGATTGATCTCTAATGGAGTCTGCTTCCAATCATTTGGGGGACTCCTACCACAGGTTGGGAAGAGGAGTTGTTGTCATTTTTATTTTATTTTTTTCAGGGTTCCAAAATTCACGTTTTCGGCACCACACCCATTTCTCCATGCAATATGTGCCCTCCATAACCCCCATTATCAGGCTTACCCAACCCTCTGCCCCTTCCCCTCAACTCTCAGTTTGTTTCTCAGAGTCTCTCATGGTTTGTCTCCCCCTCCAATTTCCCCCCACTCACTTCTCCTCTTGATCACCCAGTGTCTTCTGTGTTATTCTTTATGCTCCACAATAAAGTGAAACCATATGAAAATTGACAATCTCTGCTTGAATTATTTCACTCAGGATTATCTCCTCCAGTCCCATCCATGTTGATACAAAAGTTGGGTATCCTTCCTTTCAGAAGGAAGCATAATACTCCAGTGTAAAAATGGATCATATCTTCTTTATCCGTTCATCCATTGAAGGTCATCTTGGTTCTTTCCAAAGTTTAATGACTGTGGCCGTTGCTGCTATAAACATTAGGGTACAGATGTCCATTCTTTTCACTGCATCTGTATCTTAGGGGTAAATACTCAGTAGTGCAATTGCAGGGTCATAGGGTAGCTCTAATTTTAATTTCTTAAGGAGTCTCCACACTGTTTCCCAAAGTAGCTGCACCAACTGGCATTCTCACCAATAGTGTAAGAGGGTTCCCCATTCTCCACATCCTCTCCAACACTTGTTGTTTATTGCCTTGTTAATTTTGGCCATTCTAACTGTGTAAGGTGGTATCCCAATGTGCTTTTGATTTGAATCTCCCTGATGGCTAATGATGATGAACATTTTTTCATGCATCTGTTTGCCATTTGTATGTCTTCTTTGGAGAAGTGTCTGTTCATGTCTTCTGCCCATTTTTTGACATGATTATCTGTTTTGTCTGTGTTGAGTTTGAGGAGTTCTTTATAGATCTTGGATATCAGCCCTTTATCTGTAATGTCCTTTGTGAAAATCTTCTCCCATTCAGTGGGTTGTCTCTTCATTTTGTTGACTGTTTCCTTTGCTGTGCAGAAACTTTTGATCTTGATGAAGTCCCAAAAGTTCATTTTTGCTTTTGTTTCCTTTGTCTTTGGGGACATGACTTGAAAGAATTTGCTGTGGCCAGTGTCCAAGAGGTTACTGCCTATGTTCTCCTCTAGGATGTTGATAGATTCCTGCCTCACGTTGAGGTCTTTTGTCCATTTCGAATTTATCTTTATGTATGGTATAAGAGAATGGTTGAGTGTCATTCTTCCATACATAGCTGTCCAATTTTTCCAGCACCATTGATTGAAGAGGCTGTCTTTTTTCCACTGTATAATTGTCTCTGCTTTGTCAAAGATTTTTTTACCATAGAGTTGATGGTCCATATCTGGGCACTCTACTCTGTTCCACTGGTCTGCATGTCTGTTTTTATGCCAGTGTCATGCTGTCTTGGTGAACAAAGCTTTGTATTAAAGCTTGAAATTAGGCAACATGAAGCCCCCAGTTTTGCTTTTTCTTTTTCAACATTCCCTTAGCATTTCAGGGTCTCTTCTGGTTCCATACAAATTGTTTGGAATTGTTTGTTGTTGTTTGTTCCAGCTCTTTGAAAAGTTCCAGTGGAATTTTGATCAGGATAGCACTGAAAGTGTAGATGGCTCTAGGTAGTATAGACATTTTCACAATGTTTATTCTTCCAATCCATGCATGCGGAATGATCTTCATTCTTTTTGTGTCTTCTTCAGTTTCTTTCATGAGTATTCTGTAATTCCTCAAGTACATTTACCTCTTTGGTTACGTTTATTCCAAGGTATTTTATGGTTCTTGGTGCTATAGGAAATGGAATCAATTCTCTAATTTCCCTTTCTATGAAAATCAACTGATTTCTGTACATTAATTATGTATCCTGCCACATTACTGAATTGCTGTTATGACTTCTAGTAGATGGGGGGTGGAGTCTTTTGGGTTTTCTATATAAAGTATCATGTCACCTGCAAAGAGAGAGAGTTTGACTTATTTTTTGCCAATTTGAATACCTTTTATTTCTTTGTGTTGTCTGATTGTAGTTTCTAGGTCTTTTAGTACTGTGTTGAATAACAGGGATTAGAGTGGACATCCTTGTCGTGTTCCTGATTTCAGTTGGTAGGCTGTCAGCTTTTCCCATTTGAGGATGATATTCACTGTGGGTTTTTCTTTTTTTTCTTTTTTTTTTTTTTTTTAAAGATTTTATTTATTTATTTAACAGAGAGAGATCACAAGTAGGCAGAGAGGCAGGCAGAGAGAGAGGAAGGGAAGCAGGCTCCCTGCTGAGCAGAGAGCCTGATGCGGGACTCGATCCCAGCACCCTGAGATCATGACCTGAGCCGAAGGCAGCGGCTTAACCCACTGAGCCACCCAGGCGCCCTACTGTGGGTTTTTCATAGATAGATTTTATGAAGTTGAGGAATGTTCCCTGTATCCCTGTACTTTGAAGTGTTTTAATCAGGAGTGGATGCTGTATCTTGCCAAATGCTTTTTCTGCATCAATTGAGAGGACCATGTGGTTATTCTCTCTTCTTTTATTGATTTGTTCTATCACATTTACTGATTTGTGAATGTTGAACTACCCTTGTATCCCATGGATAAATCCCACCTGGTCATGGTGGATAATCTTTTTAGTGTACTGTTGGATCCTATTAGCTAGGATCTTGTTGAGAATCTTGGCATCCATATTCATCAGGGGTATTGGTCTGAAATTCTCCTTTGGGTGGGTGTCTTTGCCTGGTTTGGCCTTCTGTTTCTATTTTTGGAAGCAGCTTCAGAAGAATAGGTGTTATTTCTTCTTTGAACGTTTAGTAGAATTCTCCAGGGAATTCACCAGGTCCTGGGCTCTTGTTTTTTGGGAGGTCTTTGATGACTGCTTCGATCTCCTAACTAGATATTGGTCTATTCAGGTTGTCAATTTCTTCCTGATTCACTTTTGGAAGTTTATAGGTTCCTAGGAATGCATCTATTTTGTCTAGGTTGCCTAACTTATTGTCATATAACTGTTACAACTGTTGATAATAATTTCTGATGATTGTTTCTATTTCCTTGCTATTAGTCATGATCTTTCTCTTTTCATTCATAATTTTATTAATTTGGGTATTCTCTCTTTTCCTTTGGATTAGTTTGGCCAGTAGTTTATCAATCTTATTGATTCTTTCAAAATTCAGCTTCTAGTTTCATTGATGTGTTCTACTGTATCTCTAGGTTCTATCTCATTGATCTCTGCTTTAATCTTGATTCTTTCCCTTCTTGCATGTGGGTTTGGCTTAATTTGTTGTTGATTCTCCTGGTCTTTAAGGTGTAAAGAGAGCTGGTTTATTCTGGAGTTTTCGATTTTTTTGAGGGAGCCTCGTGGGAAGAGTTGTTTTTTACCTTAAAAGGTTTGTTCTGGAACCATCATGGCAACTCTTTTCCATGGGGATGGCAATGCAAATGAATTATGATAGATCTAGGGGTTAATCTGGGGTAGAGGTAGAAGAGGAGAGAACATTTTCAGTACCAGTGTCTCGTGGTTTGTTAGGCCCAGGGTCTCAGAAGTCACAAAGTCGGGAGGTTGTGCCCTCAGTCTTCTAATGTGTAACCCATTTTTCACCATCCTTGCCTCCAACTCATCTCTCACTGCCCACACATTCAGATATAGGGGAATATTGATTGACAAAATATTAATTGCCAAATAACAGTAGTTGGAGAATAAGAAAAATGCAGGCACCTGATTATATAATATTACTTAAATAAAATATGTTTTTATAAGTGCTATTGGAAGTAAATTCCTCAATACTTTAATCACACAGAATGATGGAATCCTAGATTTTTTTTCTTGTATTTACTAAGAAAATGATCATGCCTCAAGTATATTAAAATGGAATAGGGAAAATTAAAAAATTGTTTTAAGTTGATTTGCGTGTGCTGTGCGTATGTGAGAGAGAAAGAGAAAGAGAGAAAAAGAGAAAGGGAAAGACAGAGAGGTGGCTGCAGTGAATTGATGAGTTGCAGGATAGATTTTAAAGTTTTGTCTTTTGCTTTCTACATTTTCTTTTCCTTAGGTTCAAGAGAACAATCAGTAATATCTCAGATGCCTGCTGGTAACATCGGCAGAAAGAGTGAGAGGTTCCCAGAAAATTAAAGATGAGATATAGTTTTCCTGACATAAGAAAAGTCATTTTTTGTCCCCAGCTATTTTCAATGATCTATACCCCACCTGTGTACTTGCCCAAGCACACTTCTTCCAAAACTTCCTGGGAGGTTCTTACAAAGAAATGCAAAAACCTCACTAGTTAAGGATTTTGAGGGAACAAGGCAATGGGAAAACTAACAGTCACCACCAGACCAGGAAATAGCCTAAGCTATTGAGACAATAAATCAGTGGTAAAACTCCTAGTGCTATTTCAAAAGTAATCAAGGGCTTGCATTCCTTGTCCCAGAAAATGAGCCCAAGACCCCATCTAGTTTATATCTGCTCTTGAAGCCTGCAGAGTCCTTTTCCCTTGTCCAACTTTTACCTCTGCTTTATTCTAACGTTGAAGTTTCTGCCCTCGGTGGAATACAAGCTTCATTCAGGTGAACATGCAATACATATTGCACAAATACATATGTGGATTTGCATGCATCCACAACCTTATGACCAACCATACACGGGATAATAAAACTCTCCCTTCTGAGTATTCATCTTAAATATTAAATAAAAATCTCTCTCCTGTTCAAACAGTCAAGGCTTTGGAACTTATTCCCTGTGATCTCCTTGTATGTTGTAAACAAAGATTCCTTTGTTTGACAACTCCACCTGTTTCTGTGATTCACCAAAGACTGACGTCAGTTAGTTCAGTTACTGTAATGGCTTTCACTACTCTGATTCTACCTCTGCAAGTCTCCAAATTTAACTATTTTTTTCTCCCAACTCCGCATGTTCTTGTCTTTAAACTGCAACTCTGAACAGATGATTTGCTTGTTTAAAAAAAAATCAAGAAAAGGGAGTAGTAGTCAACATTGTTACTTTGAACTTCCTGCCCTAAGGGGCTCTCCTGTTGTTTCTCTTTGACTTCCTGGAGTAAAACGACAGAAATTTGGCAATACATCACTCCCCAATCCAGATTACTGACAGAACAGTTTATACTCTTAGAAAAATATTAGTTTAAAAGATCATATAATTAAATACTTAAGCATGTAGTGTAATATAGTGGTTTACAAGAAATATATTTTGGTCATCTGAATATTTGGTTTTCAACCATGGCTACTGACTCACAGCTCCTAAAACTCTTGGACTTTCCTGTGATAACGGTGAGAGAGGTGTGTTTTGTTATGTTACTGAAGTGACCTTCAGACCTCACTCAAGGCAAGGGCTGTTTGCCTGAAGGACCAACCACTTGGTGAAAGTCTTCATAACTTTTTGCCCAACATGCCTCCCCTTCCCCCCAATTCAGCATTATCTGGGGAGGGAAGAGGAGCTGGAGATTAGATCAGCAAATGACAATGATTTAGTCAGTCATGACTATGTCATGAAGCCTCCACAGAAAACCTGAAAGGACTGGGTTCAGAAAGCTTTTAGTTTGTTAAATGTATGAAAAGGCAGGAAGAGTGGCAGTCTTACAGAAGGTAATAGAAGCTCTGTGCACATTCTCCATACCTTGCCCTGTGCACTTCTTTATCTATCTATTGATTTAAATCTTCTATTATATCTTTTAATAAGCTGGCAAACATAAATTAAGTATTTTTCTGAGTTTTGTGAGTCCCTGTAGCAAATTAAAAGAACGTAAGAAGTAGGCCACTGGGACCTCCAACCTGTAGTTGCTCAGTCACAAGCACAGGTAATAACCTGGGGCCTACAGTGAGACTGGCATCTGAGGTGGGGTTGGAGATAGTCTTGGAGGACTGATCCCGTAACTGATGAAATCTTACGCTATGTTCAGGTAGATAGTGTCAGAATTTAGTTGAATTCTTGGAGATCCTGCTGTTGTCTGAAAATTATTTGGCATTGTTGGTATGATGTCCTAATACCCAAAAAGATATAGCTACCTCAAAATAAGAATAAGGTTGACAGCTTATATATAATAAGTGAGTATATCAGGGATTTAAAATATACCCAATAAATAATATAAGGATATAAGGAAAGAGTTTGAAATAAAAACAAGAATAAGAACCTAGTGGTACTAATAGATTAAATATATGTAATCTAGTTGAATTAAGAATACAATGGATAGAATACGTAATGGATTCAATAGAGATAAGAAGTCACTTAAGGATATAGTCATCTGGATACCAGCAAAGCATTAAAATTATCAATATAAAAGAGGTGTAAGATGTAGGTGATGTGTGTGGAACAAAAGCTAGAGAAAAAATTAGATTTCCTTACTACTCATAGCCTGTTGACAAGTCCTTGATGTTCCTCTGGGGACTCAGCTGCTTCGATGTGGACACATCCACTCAGGGCAAAAAGCATTCTTAGTCCATCCCCCAGGATACTGAAAATCTACTTTCACATGTAAAAATTACTTTGGAAACTTATTTATCTCTACTTCCCACCCCTGCCCTCAAGATATACATTGGCAATCATCTCCCAAGCATATACCCACTGATACACATCAGAAGAGTCTCTTCCCTAAGTTTTTACTAAATAGTAATAAATGACCTTTCCCTAACAATAGCTAGCCCCCTCAAGGTCCTGGAAACCTTGTTTATAAAATACCTTGGAGGCTTGTGCTATCCCTAACCTCCTCCCAAATTGAAAGTATATAATCAGCCACTCTTCATGACACACCTCTCTCTCTCTCTCTACTCCAAATAAATAAATAAATAAGTATTTTTTAAATAAAATAAAATAAATGACTTTTTCTTAAATGAAAGAAGAAAAAAGGAAAGAAATATTTGAATATTAATGTACATCTATTTCTCAAGCATAAAATAGTCAAGACACTGGATTAAAACTTACATACAGGAAAAGAAAGAAAATATTCATAACTATAGTTGACTCTATGAATCCCACACTAGGGCATACATACCAAAGACAAAAAAAAAAATCATAAGTGTTAGAGAGGAAAAAAGAATTCATTAATAAAGAAACAAGAATCAGACTGACAGAAAATTTTTAAAGAGCATTAGATATAGAAAAGAATGAAGTAATAGCTTTATTATCTTGAAAAAAAATAATCACAAATGTAAACTTTTAGATCCTTATAAAATGTCATTGGAATAGGAAGGCATAATAAAAAAATATTTTCAGGCATACAGACCACAGATAATTTGCCTTAATTTGTGTAGGCAGCACTAAAATACTAATATTATTTTAACAATTAAAATGTACTCTATGACCTATGGGATGGGGGAAAAGAGGATGACCAAGTCATCTTGAAATAATTCAGTTTTATGAAAAAAGTAAAAAGATCGAAAAAAAGACTTGAAGAAAAGAGAGATAAAACATATGCATAATAAAAATAAATAAATAAATAAACAACTGGTGTGCCTGGGTGACTTAGTCGGTTCAAGTGTCTGCCTTCAGCTCAGGTCATGATCCCAGGGTCCTGATATTGAGCCCTGCATCAGGCTCCCTGCTCAGTGGAAAGTCTGCTTCTCCCTCCCATTGAGAAAAGAAATTTGACTTATTTATTTGAGAGAGATAATCTTTCAATTTTACTTATTTATTTGAGAGAGATTGGGAAAAGAAAAACATGCACACAGCAGGGGGAATAACAGAGGGAGAGGGAGAAGCACCCCACTGAGCAGGGAACCCCCTGTGGGGCTCTATCCCCGGACCCGGGTATTATCACCTGAGTTATAGTTAGACACTTAACTGACTGAGCCACTCAGGTACCCCAATGAATACAATCTTTAAAATAATAATAATAATAATAATAAAGAAATAATATTTCAGATAGTATTATTTTTTTAATGTAAGACTTGGTATAAAAACAGGATGACATACTTGTCTAATTATAGCAAAAGACTTTGATAAGTTTAGATGCAGTAGTACATAAAAAATTTAACTTCTTTCATTAACTGATAATTTAATTAGATTAAATTAAGATACATCAAAGTTTAGAGAATCTAATAGTCTTGATCTATTAATAAATGTAGCCATCCTGACCCCAAAACAATAGTCTTCAGTAAGTATATAAGCATAAGTTGAACGTTTACACAAACAGGCCATTATTTAGGCCAGAAGTATATGCCAATAAATTCCTAGAGTTAAATATCAGGCTATATTTTCCAAGAATAAGGCAATAAAATTAGAATGCAATGACCAAAATATTAAATTCATATAATTGGAAGTTAACTTCATACCTACAAAGAAATAGTACAGCTAATTCAGAAATTTTTAGAATTACAGTACTTTGGTAATATCAACTCTCAAAATGAGTAACGGACAGGTGGGGCTAGGGAGGAAGAGATCCATAGGGAACTTTGTGAACAGGCTCTCAGAAATCCCCAAAATGTGGTGTTGTAAAACCAGAGTAAAGAGATAAATTGGACCACCCTACCCCAGGGAAGAGCACTCTGATCTAGGCATGTGGGATGGAGGACCACCCTGCCTTAGGTGTATGGGGTGGGTCATGTGGGGTGGGTGTCTCTATGATAATCACCTGTAACCAAAAAAAATTAATCAGACCCGAAAAAGGAGGTAAGCCACTGAAGGAGTTATTGATAGAGATGTTAAAAGGATTAAAGTTGCCTGGTTACCTTTTTATAAAAAATAAACCCTAAAGGCACTCATTGTTAACTGTGTGGGGACCTCTCTTAGTTGTGAGAGCTTTTTCTATATATTCACTTGATAAACTTCTGTCACTTACTCACTCTCCATTGCCCATGAGATTCCTTCTTTGACTCCAAGAGACAAGAACCTAGCTCTCCCACATCATTCCCTAGAGTTAAGTATCAGGCTATATTTTCCAATGATAAGGCAATAAAACTAGAATATAATGACCAAAATATTAAGTCCATGTAACTGGAAGTTAACTTGATACCTAAAAAGAAATAATACAGCTAATTCAGAAATATTTAGAATTACTGTACTATGGTAATATCAATCGTGAAAACAAGTGACAATAATTAAAGGTATTAAGGAAATCTAAACGTTTAATTGTATTAATTCAAAAGAAAAACAAAACAATACAACAAAAACACCAAAGCATAAAACAACAAAACAAAACAAAAAGACTATAAAGGAAAAACCTAAGAATGACAGCAGTAATAACAAAATGTTATAGAAACAAACAAATTTTTGGAATAGATTAATAAAAAAGATTTGACCAATGAGTACTGGTCAGGAATACTCAGAGATGATGAAGATAAAATAAAATACTAAATGAAATGTATAAAAACTAAATTATAGACCTAAGAGACTGATTAAAAATGCTTCTAGAAAAAGAGTCTAATTTTAAGACAATAAAATTAATAGCACCATAGAGAAAACTGTATTTGTGACATAGGGGATCAATTAGAGATGATAAAGTATTTCCTTAAATATCAAAGATAACAATTAGACTCAGTGGCTCAGTCAGCTAAGCCTCTGCCTTCACCTCAGATCATGATCCCAAGGCCCTGAGACTGAGCTTGACTCCCTGCTTGGTGGGGAACCTGCTTCTTCTTTTCCCTCTCCCTCTGCAGCTTCCCCTGCTTGCACTTGTTCTCTCTCTCTCTCTCTCTCTCTAAATAAAATTTTAAAAGTTAAAAAAATTAAGAAATAAGCATCAAAGATTAATCCATAAGGTAAACATATTTATTAAAGTGATTAATTAATTTATATTAAAATTAAATATTTCCTTGCAATTAAGTACAGTGTGGAGAAAAAGTTAATAGACAACTGACATAGGAATGAACAATACTTAAAATATTTAAAACTGACAAGGAATTATTAGATTTAGGCTCCATGATGATCTCTATGTATGTGCATATAAAACACCTTAAAATACTTTGTAGGAATGTGCTACAGGAAATTAAAGAGACAGGGAGATAAAGGGGGAAAAAATAGCTCAACTTGAAATGACTAGTTGGTTGCCACTGTGTTTTATTTACATTTTCCACCACTTTTTTGGTCAATGAAATTATTTTACATGTATCTATTATTATCTTGTAGGACATGTTATACTAATATCATTATTAATGAATATGAGAATAAGAATATGATGCCTCATTTCATCATAATTGTTAAAAATGATCCCTGAAGCTGGTAAATGCAGGAAGCCAGAAACAGAAATAATAATTAGCACCAGTTCAAAAGCTTGTCCACCTGGAACCCGTAAGAAAATCCAACTAGATCCTGAAAATAATGAGTGATTTGAGGAAAATGGACAGGGATATAGATTTCCATGTGCTTTTTACTTATAATGGCAATAGCAACTTAGACAATGTAATGGAAAAAAAAAATCTATTAATTGGCAGTAGGAAAATTATTAAAAAAATATAAACCATAAGCCAATGAACTTGGGAAAATTATGAAGAATCTACATAAACATAAAAAGAAACAATATGAATGTGCCAAGGCACATTCACATTTTTAAAAATAAGTTAAAGGGGGAACAATATGCCATAATACATATACCAATGTTTTTCATAGAAGTTTAGTATAAAAAGTAAACATTTTAAATAATTTATTTGGAAAATGATATCACATATCTGAAAAACTTGGAAGAAGAAATGGATAACCATGACTAAACAAATGTAGCAGAAAAATGATTTACAGTAATAGATAAAAGCTATTCAAAAATGCAGTGAATATTGGCCAAAGCTTAGAAAAATCAATAAAATATAAAATATAAAATGAATTCATAAGTGAAAAATAGAATCCTATTAAATCTAATTTGGAAAGAACTAATAATTTTTTTTTTGCCTGAATCTGCTCTGCCTTTCACTAGGTGGGACACTGACCAAGCCCACTCAGTTCCTCTCTCATGCCCAGTAATAGTAAAGTCAGGGACATTAATTACTTCTGGGATGAATTTTAACCACTGTGGATAGGATGCAGAAGCCAGTGGGTTAAACAGATTCTTTCTTGTTTCAGGAAAATAATTCTTAGATGTATTCTGTGCATTAGGATTGATGCTCAGTTGTCTACAATCATAATCCACTCAGTCTGAACTCATATATGTTTCTCCTGGACCACTTAGCTCTTCTCATTCTCTCCTATTCCACGTGATCAAATAACAAAATAATTATTTAGGCTGTGTATGCAAGTCCTGATTTTGAAGGGAAACTCAGTTACAGAAAGAGATGAAAATAAAGATACAGGGGAAAAAATGGTGCACTTGGGTGACTCAATTAGATAAGCATCTGACTCTTCATTTCAGCTCAGGTTGTTATCTCAGGGCGATGAGATGAAGCCCCTATAGGCTCTGTGCTGGGCAAGGAGGTTGCTTAAGATTCTCTCTTCTTATCCCTTTCCTTCCACCCCTCACCTCCCATGCTGTCTTTCTCTTAAATAATAAGCAATGCTGAACTATCTTAGATTCTGTACCTTCTCTCCAGACATGAACTTATCACTGGCTTTAACTCTTGAAAAATTCATTAGACAAATTAATGTGGTGAAGAAAGCAATATGAGAAAGCCTATTAATCTGATGAGCATGGAACTGAACAAACCCTATAGATACTTATCCTTTGACTTCTAGCCTATCAATACCTACAGTGAGTCACATACACTCAAGATTATTGTTTTTATTGTATACTTCATATATTCATTAATTTTTGACTCGTTAAAATTTGTTGAAGTGTTAAACTATGGTAATAATCAAACTTTTAATTAACTTTTCCTCCTATGATACAAATATAACTTGCACTTGAACTTTAGCTAATTTTATGTTCTAAAATTGTCAAAACAAAATGATCAAGGTTTCTAGATTATTTACTGTATTTTCTACTATATAATATTGTTCTATCTCTTCTGTATAAAGAAAATGAATGCTTGGGGCTCTTGGGTGTCTCAGTGCGTTAAAGCCTCTACCTTCTGCTCAGGTCATGATCCCAGAGTCCTGGGATAGAGCCCCACATCAGGCTCTCTGCTCAGCAGGGACCCTGCTTCCCTTCCTTTCTCTCTGCCTGCCTCTCTGTCTACTTGTGATCTCTGTCTGTCAAATAAATAAATAAAATCTTAAAAAAAAAAAAGAAAATGAATGCTTGTTAACTAAATGAATGCTTTACTGAACAAATTAAATATGGCAGTAGCATTTTATTTTATCATGCTTTACATAGTAAACTATAATATTATATCACTGGTCTGCAAATAATCTACTCACATAGTGTTTGGAAGCTTTTAGCAAAAGAATTCTTCCTCCTGATTGTAGTATAAAAGCCACAGAAATATACAGAAGACTCCGAGGATAGAAAGTTAAATCCAGTTATCCGTGATGCCTTGAGTAGGACCTGACCTATGTATGTCCTGGGATGCACTAGTAACTGTTACATGTGATAGGATTATATTTAATATATACAGTTTCATTTACTTCACAAAGGAGATATAAATTTGAGAATAAAATATTTGATGAATCTATAAAGTCTATATCTATTTGTAACCAATGTGGTAGAATTAAGATGTTAATTTGAAAAAAAAATTCATTGAACACATACACATATTCAATTGTTTTTATATATATAAACAGCATTATTTATTTATGTAAATAAATGCATTGTCAGTAAAATAAATTTACTTATCAATCATAAGGGTAATTTTAAGTACTAAGAATAAGAAATATGTGAAAAGATAAGTGTTCAAGAGTGCAGTTTGTGGTAATTAATACAATATGATAGGCTCATAAAAAAGATATATTACTTGAACTTAAAAGCTTCTATAATTAAGCGATGACCACTTGAAATTTGTAATTAGTCTTGCTGCAGTTTTTCCTTGCACTTACTGCCCTTCCCCAGAAGTTCATTAAGAATTTCTGTGAATGTCCTTATGTTTAATCTCATTCATGGATTCCACTGCTGCTCACAAAACAAAGTCAAAAAGAGAAGTAACTCTATGTGGCACTCCATCCACAAGCAATACATTCATAAATAATTAAAAAGCTCTCTACTTCATTTGTTACCCATTCAGCTGATAATTTAAATGAGTAACTGAGGCCATTTTATCATCATTTTTAATAGAATGCGACTCAGAAACTTCACAGTGTTATTTAAGAAGAAATATTCCTGTGTTAAGGTTTTTATTTTTTTTAAATCAACAAAATAATTTTCAAGTATTAAAAGCAAATGTCTCCTTTTCCTCCAAGTTTCCTTGCTATGTCCAAGTTATAGATAAATACATTACAGTCGTATTTTGAGTAGTAGATAAAAAGAAATGGTTTGAAACTGTCTGTGGGTTGAGTGTCTGGGTTAACTTGTATAAATATCTGAACTCAATGTATTTAGACTTTATTAGATGGTTTATTTTAGACTATTTAAAAATACATGCTCAGATAATGACTTAACATTATTTTATTCATTTTAATAAATAAATTATTTTATTTAATTATGTTTAGATATTTATTTATTAAATTAATGATTTAATATTTAATACTCTAAATTTGAAATATTTTAAATTATAAAAAATATTTATTTAATTAAATTGATATATTTAATATAAATATTTAGTAAATTATTTAATCATTATTATAATTATGCAATACATTATGTATTGTGTAATAATTGCATTTTAATAAATAAATAAATATATTATTTACATTATTTTAATTTTATTTAGTTGACAAAGAGAGGGAGAACGCAAGCAAAGGGAGCTGCAGGCAGAGGGAGAGGGAGAAGTAGGCTCCCAGCTGAGCAGAAAGATCAACCTGGGGTTCCATCCCACGACCCTGGGATCACCATCTGAGTCGAAGGCAGATGCTTAACTGACTGAGCTATCCAGATGCCCAAGGCTTTGTATTCTTAGCTTCTAAATATTGATGCTGCTTCATCTCTGGAGTTAGTAAATTGATGTTGAGAATTCATATCAAAGAATTGATAGTAGCTGTTAAACAGAAACATGTAATTTAGGGGAAAAAAAGAACAGAAGGAAGAGAAAGGCCAAAAGTCAAAAGCACGTTAATATAAAATTTAATTAGATAAATAAAGCTGATATTCCTAAAGGGGCCTAATAAAAGAGCTGCAAAGAGCTGATAGGATTAGGAAAATTGTCCACTCCTGGTCATTTCATAATTTTAAACTATTCCTTATTAATAAATATACTTAGTTCCAGAAACACAACCACATAAGGACATTTCCACCAAGTTTCCTCTAACAGCATTTAAAAATTAGATGTTCAAACAATGTAGTTCATTATATGTTGCATCTGTATCTTAAAGTTTAAACACTTTCTGTGACACATTTTCTAACAATTAAAATTAAAAAAAATATATATATATATATATACACCTTATCACTAAATGGAAATATATATATATATATATATATATATATATATATATACCTTATCCCTAAATGAAACCTTTCTTTGTTTATTAGCTTAAATAGGTAAATTAGCAACAACAACAACAACAAACAGCTAATATTATAGAGGTAGGAACAATTTACCTTTTCATTAATTGCTATTTTCTAAAAATTCCTATTTTATTTTTTTCTCAAGTCTGTCATAACAATTTTCTAAATCTCCTGCCTTATTCAACTTTTTTCTTTTAGTGGAAATCTCTATTTCATATTTATTTTCTCTTCCTCCACTCTTTGCTCTAATAATTCAATGTATTATTAGATTTTCTGTTTTTCTCTTTATCCAGATATATCTTTTCTTTCTTTATTTATTTTTTAAATAATTTGATTTGCTGGCATTTTATATCAGTACATGCTTTCTTATGGATGTTAGAAACGTCTGTGGAACTACTAGAAGAATAAACTTTTTACCTTTAAGAAGTTTACAGTCTAGAGTGCCTGGGTGGCTCAGTTGGTTAAGTGTCTTCCTTCAGCTTAGGTCATGATGCCAGGGTACTAGGATCCAGTCCTGCATCAGCTGCCTGCTCAACGAGGAGTCTGGTTCTTCCTCTCCCTCTGCCCCTCCCCGCCCACTCTCTCTCTCTCTAATAAATAAATAAAATCTTAAAAAAAAGACTGAAATCTGAGACTGAATTACTAAATTCAGTCTTAATATAAGACAGCTAAACAAAGCAATGATCACAACTGGAAAATTTAGTCAGATCATGGTTTAACATTTTTGGTTGACACAGGACTTCTTTCAGTAACACCTTTCCCTAAATATCAATTTCTATTTAAGGCAAAAATTTTGACAAGAAATTCAGATCCTTCTCATCATTTTCATATCAATTTAATGTGACATCCTCGGAGTATATAATCAAATATGTAATTATTCTATCTGTTGCCTTGTATATTGCCTGTATCTTTTTAAGACTCAAAGTTCCATTGAGGTAGAGCTTTTTTGTTTTTTTGTTTTTTTTTTTTAAAGCAGAGATTTTTAAAGTGTTTGATATATACAAGATGCTTAAGAAGTGTTTACAAAACCTATGTATTTCAGGAGCCTTAAACAGGCTTTAAAATAATGTAGGTGATATTAGTAGTCATATCAAACAATTTGTAGGTTTCAGTCATGTAAATAACTACATTTCTCAGAGACAGAGAAACATACAAATGATCTGGGTCCAGTAGGATAATGCTAGCATGTGTTGTAAATTCTCTTATATGACCCTATTCTTGCAAGAATTGGTGATGTGGCAGAAAAAAAGGTATCACTATCTTATACTTTATTATTTAAAGAGATTTATGGAAGTTGTTAATTTCTTACACTACCCCTTTGTTTCAGTGGACCCAATTTCCGTGGTAATGGTGAAAGGAAAGTAGGCACTTTAGGCAGCAGCAAAAATCTCCTACAAGGCACTATAAAATAAGGCTTGTTCTAGATCATGGGTCTGTCCAAAGGGGAATGTTAAGGGGTAGGATGGATGATGGATGCATTGTGGACTTATAACTATAAGTTTAATACTGTTATGCCCCAATAATGGGTCTATGATTATAGGAGCGAGACTGATGTAAAGCGAAGGTCAAGCAAAGCTTTATTTCATGCCAAGCATCAAGAATCTAACCGAACATTCGGGGCCACACCTCTTACGAGAGAAGGCAACCCTTCTCTGTTTCACAGTCTAGCTGTTAAGGGCAAAGGCCATGCAGTCAGGCCTGGCCACGCACAGGTGACCAATGAGATTTTAACACACACAGGAAACTCCACAGTGAGGCTAGGTGACCAATTGAGGTTCAATTTACCCTAGTATAGACATTTGACCCAGCCTATTACACCTTGATTAGGATTGGTGCCAAAAAGGTTCCCAAAGGGTGGAGGAGTGGGGCATACTCCTTAGTATCTAGGGAGACAAAATGCAAACACCGCCACCCCCCCTCCCCCCCACAGATTGATGTCTCCACCTGGCCTGACCCACCCTTGTATATGTGCTTTGTTACCTGGAGCTGATTTCCAGGACTTGTTTTTAAGTGAATCCCCTGGGGGAAGGGGAGCAAGGACAGTTTAAGGGTTAACCTCAATGAAAGCCTCTTGCTAAAATATAAAAATATAAAATAGGTCCTTACATTACAACAACTCAGTAGGGAAAGTCCGAGTGTGGTGATAAAGAAGTGATGTAACTTGCATTGCACATTTTATTTTTAAAACGTTTAAGTTGTATTTTTCCCTGCCATGACATCATACTTTATCTTCATCTCTGTCTACTAGTTTAAAACTAGTTAAACAAACTCAACAATTTTTTAAAATATTGTATTTATTTATTTGAGAGCAAAAGCCAGAGAGAGAGAGAGAGAGAGAGCATGAGCAATATGGGGCTCAATCCCAGGACTCTTGAGATCATGATCTGAGCCAAAGTCAGACACTTAACTGACTGAGCAAATGAGACTCCCACAAACTCAACAATTTTATAAAATGTTTATTTGTTGGGGTGCCTGGCTGGATCAGTCAGTAAAACATGTAACTCTTGATCTTGGGGTTGTACATTTGAAATCCACCTTGGGTGTAGAGGTTTTTAAAAATAAAATCTTTAAAAAATATTTTTTCATTTTTTTATTTAAGCCATTGTATGGCAGTGTTGATCACTATATTGTATACCTGAAACTAATATTAACCTTATTTTAACTAACTGGAATTTAAATAAAAACTTTAAAAATAAAATAAAAATAATAATCATAAAAATAAAAAAGAGGAAAAATTATTTGGCAGGCAATTTTCTTAATTGCATTATTATTTATTATTATCATAGTCTGTGTGTGTCGGTGGGAAGTGGCTGGTATTACAGTGAGTTCCATATCTGTGTTACACTGAGGTCCATGTATGTAGTCAGTCTTTTTTTTCCTTTTAATTTATTTTCAGTGATCCAAAATTCATTGTTTATGCACCACACCCAGTGCTTCATGCAATAAATTCCCTCCTTAATACCCACCACTGGGCTCACCCAACCACCTGCCACCCTCCTCTTCAAAACCCTCAGTTTGTTTCTCAGAGTCCACAGTGTCTCATGGTTTGTCTCTCCCTCCGATTTCCCCCAGCACACTTCTCTCCATCTCCCAGTGTCCTCCACGTTATTCCTTATGTATTGAGTCTTATAAAAACTTTTATTTCTTTCCCTATTCTGCTTTGCATATGCTTACCTTAGATGTTAAAATGTTATAAACCTCTCCTGCCTGGTCCATTTTCTCTCTCTGCTCTCATGATTTCTCATGCTCTCCCTGCCAACCCCACATGCCTTACAATATCTGGATATGACTAATCTCTTCCTGAGCTACTTTATTATACTCTGCCATATGGTTGCCCTTCCCTCTTCTGTACCATAACTTCTATCCCCTGCATTTGTGCTTTAACAATACCTAATTCTTTTCACTACATCTGTATCTTTGAGGTCAATACTCGGTAGTGCAATCGCTGGGTCATAGGTTAGCTCTATTTTACTGGAAAGAAGGGCCATATGCACCCCAGTGTTCGTAGCAGCAATGTCCACAATAGCCATTCTGTTGAAAGAGCCAAGATCCCCTTCAACAGACAAATGGATAAAGAAGATGTGATCTATGGATACAATGGAATATCACTCAGCCATCAGAAAGGATGAATACCCAACTTTTGCATCAACATGGATGTGACTGGAGGAGATTATGCTAAGTGAAATAAGTCAAGCAGAGAAAGTCAATCATCATATGGTTTCACTTATTTGTGGAACCTAAGGAATAGCATGGAGGACATTAGGAGAAGGAAAGGAAAAATGAAGTGGGGGAATTGGAGGGGGAAATGAAACATGAAAAACTATGGACTCCAAGAAACAAACTGAGGGTTTTAAAGATGAGAAGGATGTGGGGATGGGTGAGCCTGGTGATGGGTATTAAGGAGGGCACATATTGCATGGGGCACTGGGTGTTTTACACAAACAATGAATCATGGAACACTACTTCAAAAACTAATGATGTATTGTATGGTAACCAACATAACGTAATTTTAAAAAAAAAAGGAGGGGGACAATACCTAACACTCAATCTTTGCTAGATTCTTGTTTACCTCCTTTTAAGAGTAAGCGCATTAGTGGTTTTTTGTTTGTTTGTTTGTTTGTTTTGTCTCAACTAAAAGAAGAAAAATAATACACATTATTTTGAAAACTTTTTGAACAGTGTACAAACCTTAGTCAAGTCCACAATGTCTCATCTCTTATTCCTCCTAACATGGCTAAGTTGAAAAACCCTTTATCTGGGAAAAGATCATTCTCCTGCCACCTTGTGTAAGATTTTGGCTTTAGCTTAGATTATCCTTTCTTTCCTTTTCTGAAAATAAGTTGAAAATATTAATAGCCTCAGTTTCTTCTTCCAAAATATGACTGCTTCTTTACCAAGTGCAAAAGCAACCCATTTTGACCATAGTAAACAGCTTGGACCTACTTTTTTGGCTCACTGTTTTAGTGAGACAAGTGGAGTGAAGATGACACACCATTTCCAAATGTATTAATAATTGGTAGACCATACTTCTAAATTGAAGTTTTGTTGCCATAAAACTATGACCAGACTCGCTATAATTACAGAGGTAAATTCTTTATATTTAATATATTTGAAATTACCATATAATACCATAATAAAATTATGATTATGTGAAGAGTCTGTAATATTAAGAAGATGACTTTGAAATTATTGCTTATCTAAATGAAATTTCCCATTTTATAATCTTGCATAAGCTTCCGTTGTCATTTCCTATTTAAAATCTATTAGAAGGTACTCTTATTCTCCCTTAAGTGGGAAGTCAAATGTGGAACAAATTCATCCCAAAGGAACTGATTCTATATTCCACTGAAGACCAGGTGGCTTCCATGTGGCCTTTAGCCTCTTGCATATTGTTCATCGCCTACAACAAATGGGTGTATGCTCTTTAGTAAACTAATTCAACTCAATTAGAGACATTGTCTTCAAGGAATAACATCATAGAGACTAGAATCAGAATCATACTTTTGGGAAAATTGGGCCCAGGTTTTTTTTGTTTTGTTTTGTTTTGTTTTAAGATTTTATTTATTTATTTATTTGACAGAGACCACAAGTAGGCAGAGAGGCAGAGAGAGAGGGGGAAGCAGGCTCCCTGCTGAACAGAGAGCCTGATGCGGAGCTCGATCCCAGGACCCTGAGATCATGGCCTGAGCCGAAGGCAGAGGCTTAACCCACTGAGCCACCCAGGTGCCCCTGGGCCCAGGTTTTGATGGCTCCTTTCCTCAATCTTATAAAACCTATTTGAACTCTACTGGATGCCAGAACTGCTTAAAAATATTTGGTCCCTTGCAATTTTAACCTTCCAGTATTCAATGCACCCGATCCATGTAATATCCTATAGTATTTTTGTCAAATGAAGATTCTCAAAGTGTGTTTCTTGGGAGACACTTTTCAATTGGTTGCTTACATTTCTGCATTTATTATTTGTTCTAGACTATCCTTTGAAGATGGCTGTATTGAATAGACTTGGAAGACAGAAAGAGTATCTTTTTTTAACATAACCTGTTGTGTTTGCAAATATTACCTGCCTCTGTTTTGATTCCTCTTGTGGGAACTGAGGCTCAGAACTGATATATAACTCCCACCCCTACACACACACACACACACACACACACACATAAAACTATTAATATTCTGACTACCTCTATTGCTGTGAATAATAAACTATATTATTTCTGAACCATGAGTCTGCGTCTTCTATCAACACCCAAGAAACCACGGCAGACTCATACACCAGCTTTCAAATAAGGGAAAATAATCTCAGATGCTTTATATTTTTTGATAGTGTTACCTACTTCTGAACATATGACTGAACACATATAAAGCTGAGCCATGACCATTTAGAGCTTCTTCTGTGGAAGAACTATGCATTCACTAGTAAACAAAAGTAGTTTCATCTTTTTTTTTTTTTCCTCCTGGAAACCATTTCCTCTCTCACACTGTTGCTCAAATTGGATGGAGTCTAAGGTCCTTTGAGGAAATTTTTGTTTAATGACTCAAAATAAAATAGGAAGAGTCCAAAGTGCTAAAAATAATTCTAGATAAAAGGTATAAGATCATGCCAGAAAGGATAGTAATTTTATCTAACAACTGCCTGTTCACCCCTTTATTTGTTCATTAACAAATCTCCAAATTCCTGACTAAATCCCTTTTGTAAGCCAGAATGTGAGCTAAAAACTGGGATTTTAAAAAAGTTTTCATTTGAAATCCAGTTAGTTAACCTATATGGTTGTATTAGTTTCATGTGTACAATATAACATATAACGCTCAGTGCTCATCATGACAAGTGCCCTAATTAATCCCCATCACTTATTTAATCCATCACTCCTTTCAGATCCTCTCAAGTAACCATCAGTTTGTTCTCCGTAATGAAATGTCTGTTTCTTGCTTTGTTTCTCTTTCTATGTCTTATTATTTTCCCCTTTGCTTGTTTGTTTTGTTTCTTTTATTCCATATATGAGTAAAGGTATTTGTCTTTCTCTGACTGACTTATTTCACTTTTAGCATTATACTGTCTAGTTCCATCCATGTTATTGCAAATGGCAAGATTTCAGTCTTTTTTTATGGCTGAATAATATTCCATTGTATATACATACCACTTATTCTTTATTCATTCATCAATTGATGGATACTTGGGCTCTTTCCATATCTTAGCTTTATAAATAATGCTGCTATAAACATAGGGGTGCTAGCATCCCTTTGAATAAGTTTTCTTATATTCATTGGGTAAATACACACCAACAGGATTGTTGGATCACAAAGGACTTCTATTTTTAAATTTTATGGAAATTCCATACTGTTTTCCAATATGGCTGTATCAGTTTGCATCACCACCAACAGTTCACAATTGTTACTTTTTCTATCTTTTTCTTTTCTTTTAAGATTTTATTCATTTGACAGAGAGAGATCACAAGTAGAGAGAGAGAGGAGGGAGCAGGCTCCATGCCTGGCAGAGAGCCCGATGTGGAACTTGATCCCAGGACCCTGAGTTCATGACCTGAGCTGAAGGCAGAGGCTTAACCCACTGAGCCACCCAGGCAGCCCCCACAAGTGTTACTTTTTCACATCCTCTCCAACACCTTTTGTTTCTTGTAGTGTTGATTTTAGCCATTCTGACAGGTGTGAGGTGGTATCTCTTTCTAGTTTTGCTTTGCAATTTCCTGATGATACATGATGATGGACATCTTTTCATGTATCTACTGAACATTTGAATGTGTTCTTTGGGGAAACACTTGTTCATGTCTTCTATCCATGTTTTTATTGGATTATTTGTTTTTGGATGTTGACTAAAAACTGGAAATTAAGTAACACACAAGACAGGTTTCCTTGAGCTTAAATTTTATTTGCATGAGTATCATTAACAGGAAAAAATATGCATATGTGTATGTACAAGTGTGTTTATGTATACATCTATCTATCTATCCTCTATCCCTGTCTTCTAATTGTGGTAAATCCTGTCAGGTGGGGAATGAGATATTCTGAAGGAATATGCTGCTGGATATGTTGGGTAAGCAAATTTAATTGCACTCAGATGCATTGGATATAAGTGAATCACTCAAATGAGCTATTTAATATTATATAGAAACAAATTAAAATTTTATGTAGTTGAAAATAATAGGTAGTTAAAATAATTTTTGTTGTTTGTTGTTTCTGTGTCTTTTTTTGTTTATATATACTATGGTGTGAATGTTTATATCTCCCAAAATCATATTATGAAATCTAACTCTGGAAGTGATAGTATTAAAACATAGGGGCCTTTGGGAGGTGATTAGGTCATAAGTGGGATTACAGTCCTTTTAAAGGAGACCCCAGAGAGTTCTCTTGCTTCATTCATCATGTACATTTACAGTGAGAAGATAGCCATCTATGAGGAAGTGGGCTCTCCCTGGATCTGCCCATTCCTTAATCTTGAACTTCTCAGTTCTAGAACTGTGAGAAATAAATTCCTGTTCTTTATAAGCTATTCAGTCTATATCATGTCCGTTATAGCAGCCTGCATGCAGAAGGACAATATGACCTAAAACGAGAGCAATAAATATAAAGTTTCAGTAAAGTCAGTTGGTACAATGTTTTTTTACTTAGAGAAGACATGCTGCTTCATGTTAAACCTTGATATTGTATGTGTTTCTTGGAGGGCCACTTCTTACTCCTTCCTAGTCTTCCACAAAGTCCAGGATGATGCCTTACATAAAGGTAATATTTTATAAATACTGTTGGAAATATATACCTCTCTAAAATCCTATTTTGCCTACAGATTACTTGGATCCACTTTGCCTTGTGTAGAATATTTGAAATATATTAAGAACAGAATGTCTCTCTAAATAACATTTAGAATCATCTTTAGTTTATGACTCCTGACTCATTTGTTTATGAAGTGATACTTACTGCAAGAACACTGAAGTTTGTAATATAATTTTTGAATTAATCACCAAGCTAGTTTATTATAACTTATGAAAAAATAATTTCTCATGTTGGTTTAATTCTGCTCTTATGTTATGGTCATGGCATTTTCATTAAAATAAAGTAGAAAATAGAAGTAAATAATAAGTGAAAAATAAAAAATAATAAATAAAAATATAAAAGTAAAACTTGTGAAATGTTAAACTTTTCTTACTTATTTTGTTTTGCTTTTCCTCTACCATGCTGGCAAAGCTGTATTTTGCAGATAGATACAATTTTCTAGTTGCTAGGTTTGTTACTGTTGCTAAAATTTTCAAAATATAAGAAGTTGAATAGTCATGGATTGTTTACTAAACTCCTTATCTACACATATAAAAATAAAACAATGATGGTGACCTGGGTATTTCTAAAATTGTATTCTGTTTTTCCATATTATGTTTTACAATGTAATTAATAAAGATTCTGCATATATTAACACCCATCCCCTTCTATCTCATCTGTATGTCCATTACAGAGCATGTATGATTTCTATTCATTGCTATGTTGTGGTGAAGAGATTGTCTGAAGTAGTCCTATATTTATGCAGGTAGATCTTAAGCTACAGTGCTCTTGTTTATTTGCTTGTTCGTGATCAGTATATCTGAAAGATGGTAACTATTGCATCAGGTATGACGATTAAAAAATATTATTGGTGCCTGATACACTGTGATGAAATAGGTAAGTCGATTTATAATTTGTTAATTAAATTAGAAAAGAAATTCCTTTGGATTTGTCCTTTATTAAGAGTTTTTTTTTTAAACGAATTCCTTGGGATGGTTTTTGTGTAATATATATCACATGCCTCAACCTTTAAATTTGAATGTAGAAAAGAGTTATCAGAGTGAGCCTAGAAAATATTGTTATAAAATATTTTTGTTCTGTTATATTATGTTAACTTGGGAAATAATTGTAGTTATTTTTATTATCATTTCCTACTTTCCACATGCCCTTACAGATGAGATATCATGTTTTTCCTACTCTTTTTATCGTGGTTGTTATATTCTTCATGATCAATAACAATCAGTGAAAATTCATAACATTAATTTTCTTTGGGAAAGTGATATTTTAGCAAGAATCCATGACCAAAAATTTTAGCTGTTGTTCATCCAGTAGGTGAGACTATCAATGTTCCCGAAATTTCAAGAAATAGAACTTATTAATTGTGTTGGTTAATGTTTATTGTCTCTGAACTTAGAGGTGCATAATTTAATTTAAAATTTATTTTGAATTGAAAACAAGAACTTACTGAAGTTTAGTCATCCTACTTTATATCAGGCCTCCAGTACATTCTAATTTATTTATAGAAAATATCATAAACATGAATGTCACTTTTCCTATTGCATTTATACTGAAACTGCAATGACTCAAAGATGTCAGATCTGAAAAACGCTACCTTTCTATAATTTCTGTTTCCTAGGAGGAATGGATATACCATTTTAGCACAATTATCCAACAGTATTCAAAACCACCCTGAATTTTAAAACATAGTTATTACACCCTAAAAATCAAGTATGAAAATGTATAAACAACCAGGTCTCTATCTCTAAATGAAATACTCCCACACAGACTGGTTTTAAAACTTTCTAACTTAAGGAATTTGATAGCACAGACTCAGGGTAGTAGTTTCAGTGCCTACAGTATACTTTCAGGGAGAGAGTAATGTAGGCTCTGAGTCACTTTCTGCCTAGAGATGACCTAATAGTGGTTCTGGCATTGTTTGTTTGTTTGTTTTTGAAAATACTTTCCTGGGTGTCATTCAGAAAATGCAGTTTGGCAATCTATATAAATTAAGGATGATCTTTTTGAATGTTTGTCTTTCACTACATCAAATTAACATAATTGGACAGAAATTCCACTAAATTAAGCATTGTTAGGAAACGTAAATTGGAGCTGCTCAAATTAGTTGCTCTTTGAACTATGTGCTGTTGGTTCAGGATTAGATAAGGAGTTTGAAGGAAAACCTAAATCATTGCTTCCTTTTTTGAGAGAGTCTTAGCATATTTTCTTAAAATTAGCTGAAATAAACAATGTGTTTAGTCGCAACGTGATTTGCATTTTTGCACAAACTCCCTATCTCCTTGAGAATTATAACAAATATTTCATGAAACATCATTGATCTTTACTTTGTGACACTGCTGTAAAGTACATTCAGAGTTGCCAGTTAAAAGTGTTAGTGTTGAGATGAAATGTCATGCATTTTTCTTCACTTCCATGCAAATGAACACAGTAATTTATTAAGACACAATGAAGAAAAAAAAAATTGACAATGAGTTCCAGATTTTAAAAATCACTTGCCATTCAATCCAAATTGTGAGTTTGATTGGTTACCGAACACTTTATAATGCACCCCTGGTAATTTTACAGAGATTATTTTTTTCTTACCAATTCTTGATTATTCTGTCTTGCAATGCAGAGAAAGCTAACTAATTTAAAATAAACTTCCGTTAATTTTGATTGTTATAAACTTAAAATTGATTAATTTCCATATACAGAGTTTAAAATATTCACAATTTACATTATATATATATATTCTGTGTATACCTTGGAAAAATTATACTGAAAATTGAAATTAAAATGATGTTGTATATAGCTGCAAGAAGCCGCCTGTCCCATTTCATCTTACTATATAAGTTGTGTCAGGTAATTTATAAAATCCCTACTGCATAACAAATATATTTTTTGTTGGAATGGGTAGTAATGTTTGTTCTTATTTCTAAATAAGAGTTGGTCTATGAGTGCATCTGCAACTGTATTTTTCCTACGTGGCTTCATGGTCTTGAACTGAGAAAGCTCAGAACATTAAACATCAAAATAATATAATTTGACATAATTAGACATCAAGGAAATGCAATTAAAATGACACTGAAATATCACTACACACTTATCAGAATGGCTAAAATAAAATATAATGACAAGACCAAAAGAAAAATATATACCATTTGATGATACACAATGGCAAGTTGTACCATAACGTAACCATCTCAGGCTAGTGTAGTGTTAAATTTGTTTTTCTAAGCAATGTTTTGGGTCACTTACCACTTTTCAAGGATTTAAAGTGCTATCATTTTACTTAAAACTGTGAAATTTGGTCAGATTTAAATTTCAATTTATGTTAAAACATTCTGTAAACTGTGTTAAACTTTGACATTTGTTCCCTCTGTTCAGTGAATAACACTATATCATATTTTGAAAAATACACTAATTTTCATTTTGAAAAATATCCCTTTTTCCTCTTATGGTAATTATTAATATGAATTAATAGTAGAATTTGATATGGTTCCATATGACCATGAATACTTTATTGTATATTATCAAATTTAATAATGAATATAATGTACTTCTTTGGACAATTTTTACAGACCAGTCTACTCTTAAAAAAAAAAAAATGGAGACGCACTTCTTCAGTTCACACAAATTTCATTTTATTATATATAACCTCAGATAAATTTCAACAAATCATAATTTATTAAAATTATGTCTACTTAAAAATCTCATAGAAGAGTAAAACCATCAAAAATAAAAATGAACACACACAACACACACACATCACCCATGTATTGGCAAATCACAATTGCTGTAACAATACATTAGACATTCCACAGTTAAGGGCTATCAAAATTTCCATCAGTGACAAAAAGATTTGTATCCAAATGGACTGATTTTCCAGAATCCAAGAAAAAGTCTCCTAGGGTTTATTTAAAGATAAATATTTGAACAAATACTTCTTAAATTTAGGAAATTCAGAACATACGATTAAAGAATATTTGCAGTGCAGACTATATTCAATCCTTCCTTCAAAATGTGCCTTTGAGTACATAATTCTGTTTTCTCTATCTAAATTGAGCAGTCGTCCAAGGAAGTTTTCTAAAATGTGTGTCTCTGTGTGATAAATGTTCTAATACCTAACATGCTTCATATTTTTACTGTGCTCTCAAATTTAATCAATAATTTGGCTTGATGTATAATATCTAGTTTCAAATATCTTTTCCATCTATACAAACACCCAGCTGTCTCCTTTATATGCTATTACTATTGAGAATTCTGCTGTCAGTATTATTCTTGTACATTTTAGGTGATCTGTTCTTCTCTTGGGCATCATTTATGCTCTTCTCTGTTTTTGATATTCTTAAAACTCACCATAATATATATGAGTGTTTTTTTAAAGAATTTATTTATTTATTTGACAGAGAGAAATCACAAGTAGTTGGAGAGGCAGGCAGAGAGAGAGAGAGGAGGAAGCAGGCTCCCCGCCAAGCAGAGAGCCCCATGCGGGACACAATCCCAGGACCCTGAGATCATGACCTGAGCCAAATGCAGCGGCTTAACCCACTGAGTCACCCAGGCGCCCTATATGAGTGGTTTTTTGTGAGTGTGGTTTTTGTTTTGTTTTGTTTCTGATTTCTGATGTTTGGCATCATTTTAAGTCTGGTATCTTTTATCTTTCTTTAATTCTCCAAAATTTATCTCAGTACTTATTTAAATATTTCCTTTATTTTTTTTCTCTTCTGCTGCATTTGGGCAGAAGTCATTAATTTGTTGGTTTGTTTGTTTGTTTTTCCCAACTCACTTATTCATTTTACAGCTATATTCATCTTGGTCTCCATTTATTGTATTATTTATTTCAACAATTTTCACTTAATTTATATTCACAGTATAGTATCTTTCTTTTCTTTGTATATGTATATCATTATTTTATCATATACTTTTAAGATATTTTTAAAAATATTTTATTTATATATTTGACATTGAGAAATCACAAGTAGGCAGAGAGGCGGGCAGAGAGAGAGGAAGGGAAGCAGGCTACCTGCTGAGCAGAAAGCCTGATGTGGGGCTTGATCCCAGGACCCTGAGATCATGACTTGAACCGAAGGCAGCGGCTTAACCCACTGAGCCACCCAGTTGCCCCTTTTAAGCTATTTTTTAAAAGTACAGTCATTCTTTTTTTTAAAGATTTTATTTATTTATTTATTTGACAGAGAGAGATCACAAGTAGAAGGAGGGCAGGCAGAGAGAGAGAGAGAGAGAGAGAAGCAGACTCCCTGCTGAGCAGAAAGCCTGATGCAGGATTTGATCCCAGGACCCTGAGATCATGACCTGAGCTGAAGGCAGTGGCTTAATCCACTGAGCCACCTAGGCGACCCTAAGCTATTTTTTAAATTCCTGTTCCAATAACACTTGGATTGCCATATAAAGTTAACCACCTCATCTTTTTTAGGTAAGTAATTGTACTTTTTATGTGCATAGCTATTTTGGTCCATGAGTTCAGCTCCTCTTAGGATCATCAAATCTCTGTAAAGTCTGCATATGCTAGGATTTTCTTTCTTTTTTTTTTTTTTAAAGATTTATTTATTTATTTGACATGGAGAGATTACAAGTAGGCAGAGAGGCAGGCAGAGAGAGAGAGGAGGAAGCAGGCTCCCTGCTGAGCAGAGAGCCCGATGCGGGACTCGATCCCAGGACCCTGAGATCATGCCCTGAGCTGAAGGCAGCGGCTTAACCCACTGAGCCACCCAGGTGCCCCTATGCTAGGATTTTCTAAGCAACAATAAAATACATTGAAACCTGGTAGCTTAATTATAATAATGTTTTCTTTCTCAATCATTCACAATAGCATTACATTCTGAGTAGCTTCCTTCTATTTTGCAGCTATAGTGTTTGGAAAAACTTGAATTGTGATATCACTGTGATAATGTGAATTAGTCAGGGTTTTTCAGAGAATCGGAAAGAGAAAAAAAAAGGAAGATATTCTCCAGGGCCAACTCTAGAAGTGACTATTAAAACATCTGTCCAAATTCAATTGAACAAAACTCAGAAATGCCGTCTCCAGTGAAATACAAAGAAGATTATATATAGTTCTGGGCACACACATCTCATTTGACCCAATGATGTACATGAATGAAAGACTGAAGGCCAATCACCACTCCATGGGAAAATTTAAAAACAAATTTACTAATGAGGCCAAGAATTCAGAATCACAAATACTTCAGAACTAATAATAACTGCCTTCACTTGATGTTATTCTATAAGATAAATCCTACGATCAAGTTTCAATTTTAAATTCTTACAATTTTAAATTCTTAAATCCTTATGAAGAAGCATCATTTGGAGGGAGCAGTTTTCATAATTTATCATTCATCAGCCTTTTTTTAAGATTTTATTTATTTATTGGACACAGAGAGAGAGAGAGATTACAAGTAAGCAGAGAGGCAGGCAAGCAGGGAGGGAAGCAGGCTTCCTTTTGAGCAGAGCCTGATGTGGAGCTGGATCCCAGGACCCAGAGACCATGACTTGAGATGAAGGCAGAGGCTTAACCCACCACCCCCGTGATGAGAGAGCCCCTCAGGTGCCCCTCATCCATCAGTCTTAATTGTTTGGAGAAAATGTGTGGATGAATAATGCCTTAGGGAGCTAATCTCTCTAAAGAATTTTCAAGTCTTTACTCCTTCAAGGTTTTTGCACAGTTCTGATAGCCTCTAAACATCCAGCTGATTTCTACAGTGACAGGCCTGTTAAAACCTGTCCTCAAACCAGGAATAGAGCATGAAACATACCAGTCAAGAGCAACTTTGAGTCTTTTAAGGAATTTATCATCATTTCTTTGTTTTTGGTTCATATCCGAAATAGTTCTATATTACACTTGCATAATTTCTCCAGAGCTTACTTTGAAGGAGGCATTCATTTCCAGCTACTTCCATATTTTGGCAAGAACTATAATTCTATATGAAAAAAAAACATATTTTGGAGCGCCTGGGTGACTCAGTGGGTTAAAATCTCTGCCTTCAGCTCAGGTTATGATTCCAGGTTCCTGGGATTGAGTCCCACAGTGGGCTCTCTTCTCAGCAGGGAGCCTGCTTCCATTCCTCTCTCTCTGCCTGCCTCTCTGCCTTCCTGTGATCTCTGTCAAGTAAATAAATAAAATTAAAAAAAAACATATTTTATACCAGTTATTTATGTTTATTAACTAAGATATCACAATACAAATAATACAAACAGTTGCTCTTTATTAATACCTTCAACCAAGATCAAAAAAATATGTCATATTTTCTCCAAAAATTTTATATCATCTGATAGGTCAGATATATATAAAATTACATTTAAAGTTTTAAAAATATCAGCAAGGGGGAGGAGTCAAGATGGCGGAGAAGTAGCAGGCGGAGACTACTTCAGCTAGCCGGAGATCAGCTAGATAGCTTATCTAAAGATTGCAAACACCTGAAAATCCATCGGCAGATCGAAGAGAAGAAGAGCAGCAATTCTGGAAACAGAAAAACAACCACTTTCTGAAAGGTAGGACCCACGGAGAAGTGAATCCAAAGCGACGGGAAGATAGACCCCGGGGGGAGGGGCCGGCTCCCGGCAAGCGGCAGAGCAACCGCGCACAAAATCAGGACTTTTAAAAGTCTGTTCCGCTGAGGGACATCGCTCCAGAGGCTACCCAGGGCAAAGCCCACACGGGGTCAGCGGGGCCTCAGTTCCTGCAGGGTCACAGAAGGATCGGGGGTGTCTGAGTGTCGCAGAGCTTGCGGGTATTGGAACGGGAAAGCCGGCTACAGAGACAGAGCCGACAGTAAGCTCGCAGCTCGGGGTGACCTTGAACCGGTCGCAGGCTCGGTGAGCTCGGAGCGCAGCCGGAGGTCAGGCAGACGGGAGTAACTGGGCACGGTTCTCTGAGCGCGCACTGAGGAGTGCGGCCCTGGGCTCTCGGCTCCTCTGGGCCGGAGACCAGGAGGCCGCCATTTGTATTCCCGTCCTCCGGAACTCTACGGAAAGCGCTCAGGGAACAAAAGCTACTGAAAGCAAACCCAAGCGGATTACTCACCCCGGCCCCGGGTAAGGGCGGTGCAATTCCGCCTGGGGCAAAGACACTTGAGAATCACTACAACAGGCCCCTCCCCCAGAAGATCAACAAGAAATCCAGCCGAGACCAAGTTCACCTACCAAAGAGTGCGGTTTCAATACCAAGGAGAGCAGCAGAATTCTAGAGGAGGAGAATGCAAAGCACGGAACTCATGGCTATTTCCCTGTGATTTTTTTTAGTCTTGCGGTTAATTTAATTTTTTTCTTTTTCATTTTTTTTTTTTTCTCGCCTTCGGGTAAATTTTTTTTTAACTGTTACCTTTTTCTTTTTTAACGACTTTTTACTAGTTTATCTAATATATATATTTTTTCTTTTTTATATTTTTCTTAGGTGTTTTCTTTTTTTTAAATTCTTTTTTTTTCTTTCTTTTTTCTTTTTTTTTTCTTTTTTTTTCTTTCTTCCTTTTTGAACCTCTTTTTATCCCCTTTCTCCCCCCTCACGATTTGGGATCTCTTCTAATTTGGTTAAAGCATATTTTCCTGGGGTTGTTGCCACACTTTTAGTATTTTACTTGCCCCTTCATATACTCTTCTCTGGACAAAATGACAAGACGGAAAAATTCAACACAAAAAAAAGAACAAGAGGCAGTACCAAAGGCTAGGGATCTAATCAATACAGACATTGGTAATATGTCAGATTTAGAGTTCAGAATGACAATTCTCAAGGTTCTAGCCGGGCTCGAAAAAGGCATGGAAGATATTAGAGAAACCCTCTCGAGAGATATAAAAGCCCTTTCTGGAGAAATAAAAGAACTAAAATCTAACCAAGTTGAAATCAAAAAAGCTTTTAATGAGGTGCAATCAAAAATGGAGGCTCTCACTGCTAGGATAAATGAGGCAGAAGAAAGAATTAGCGATATTGAAGACCAAGTGACAGAGAATAAAGAAGCTGAGCAAAAGAGGGACAAACAGCTACTGGACCACGAGGGGAGAATTCGAGAGATAAGTGACACCATAAGACGAAACAACATTAGAATAATTGGGATTCCAGAAGAAGAAGAAAGAGAGAGGGGAGCAAAAGGTATACAAGAGAGAATTATTGGGGAGAATTTCCCCAATATGGCAAAGGGAACGAGCATCAAAATTCAGGAGGTTCAGAGAATGCCCCTCAAAATCAATAAGAATAGGCCCACACCCCGTCACCTAATAGTAAAATTTACAAGTCTCAGTGACAAAGAGAAAATCCTGAAAGCAGCCTGGATAAGAAGTCTGTAACATACAATGGTAAAAATATTAGATTGGCAGCTGACTTATCCACAGAGACCTGGCAGGCCAGAAAGAGCTGGCATGATATTTTCAGAGCACTAAATGAGAAAAACATGCAGCCCAGAATACTATATCCAGCTGGGCTATCATTGAAAATATAAGGAGAGATTAAAATCTTTCAGGACAAACAACAACTAAAAGAATTTGCAAACACCAAACCAGCTCTACAGGAAATCTTGAAAGGGGTCCTCTAAGCAAAGAGAGAGCCTACAAGTGGTAGATCATAAAGGAACAGAGACCATATACAGCAACAGTCACCATACAGGCAAAACAATGGCACTAAACTCATATCTCTCAATAGTTACCCTGAATGTTAATGGGCTAAATGCCCCTGTCAAAAGACACAGGGTATCAGAATGGATAAAAAAACAAAACCCATCTATATGTTGCCTCCAAGAAACTCATTTTAAGCCCGAAGACACCTCGAGATTTAAAGTGAGGGAGTGGAAAAGAATTTACCATGCTAATGGACATCAGAAGAAAGCAGGAGTGGCAATCCTTATATCAGATCAATTAGATTTTAAGCCAAAGACTATAATAAGAGATGAGGAAGGACACTATATCATACTCAAAGGGTCTGTCCAACAAGAAGATTTAAAAATTTTAAATATCTATGCCCCCAACGTGGGAGCAGCCAACTATATAAACCAATTAATAACAAAATCAAAGAAACACATCAACAATAATACAATAATCGTAGGGGACTTTAACACTCCCCTCACTGAAATGGACAGATCATCCAAGCAAAAGATCAGCAAGGAAATAAAGGCCTTAAACAACACACTGGACCAGATGGACATCACAGATATATTCAGAACATTTCATCCCAAAGCAACAGAATACACATTCTTCTCTAGTGCACATGGAACATTCTCCAGAATAGATCACATCCTGGGTCCTAAATCAGGACTCAACCGGTATCAAAAGATTTGGATCATTCCCTGCATATTTTCAGACCACAATGCTCTAAAGCTAGAACTCAAACACAAAAGGAAGTTTGAAAAGAACCAAAACACATGGAGACTAAACAGCCTCCTTCTAAAGAATGAATGGGTCAACCGGGAAATTAAAGAAGAATTTTTAAAAATCATGGAAACAAATGATAATGAAAATACAATGGTTCAAAATCTGTGGGACACAACAAAGGCAGTCCTGAGAGGAAAATATATAGCGATACAAGCCTTTCTCAAGAAACAAGAAAGGTCTCAGGTACACAACCTAACCCTACACATAAAGGAGCTGGAGAAAGAACAAGAAAGAAACCCTAAGCCTAGCAGGAGAAGAGAAATCATAAAGATCAGAGCAGAAATCAATGAAATAGAAACCAAAAAAAAAAAAAAACAATAGAACAAATTAACGAAAGTAGGAGCTGGTTCTTTGAAAGAATTAATAAAATTGATAAACCCCTGGCCCGACTTATCAAAAAGAAAAGAGAAAGAACCCAAATAAATAAAATCATGAATGAAAGAGGAGAGATCACAACTAACACCAAAGAAATACAAACTATTATAAGAACATACTATGAGCAACTCTACGGCAATAAATTTGACAATCTGGAAGAAATGGATGCATTCCTAGAAACATATAAACTACCACCACTGAACGAGGAAGAAATAGAAAGCCTGAACAGACCCATAACCAGTAAGGAGATTGAAACAGTCATTAAAAATCTCCAAACAAACAAAAGCCCAGGGCCAGACGGCTTCCCGGGGGAATTCTTCCAAACATTTAAAGAAGAACTAATTCCTATTCTCCTGAAACTGTTCCAAAAAATAGAAATGGAAGGAAAACTTCCAAACTCATTTTATGAGGCCAGCATCACCTTGATCCCAAAACCAGACAAGGATCCCACCAAAAAAGAGAGCTATAGACCAATATCCTGGATGAACACAGATGCGAAAATACTCAACAAAATACTAGCCAATAGGATTCAACAGTACATTAAAAAGATTATTCACCACGACCAAGTGGGATTTATTCCAGGGCTGCAAGGTTGGTTCAACATCCGCAAATCAGTCAATGTGATACAACACATCAATAAAAGAAAGAACAAGAACCATATGATACTCTCAATAGATGCTGAAAAAGCATTTGACAAAGTACAGCATCCCTTCCTGATCAAAACTCTTCAAAGTGTAGGGATAGAGGGCACATACCTCAATATCATCAAAGCCATCTATGAAAAACCCACCGCAAATATCATTCTCAATGGAGAAAAACTGAAAGCTTTTCCGCTAAGGTCAGAAACACGGCAGGGATGTCCATTATCACCACTGCTATTCAACAAAGTACTAGGGGTCCTAGCCTCAGCAATCAGACAACAAAAGGAAATTAAAGGCATCCAAATCGGCAAAGAAGAAGTCAAATTATCACTCTTCGCAGATGATATGATACTATATGTGGAAAACCCAAAAGACTCCACTCCAAAACTGCTAGAACTTATACAGGAATTCAGTAAAGTGTCAGGATATAAAATCAATGCACAGAAATCAGTTGCATTTCTCTACACCAACAGCAAGACAGAAGAAAGGGAAATTAAGGAGTCAATCCCATTTACAATTGCACCCAAAACCATAAGATACCTAGGAATAAACCTAACCAAAGAGACACAGAATCTATACTCAGAAAACTATAAAGTACTCATGAAAGAAATTGAGGAAGACACAAAGAAATGGAAAAATGTTCCATGCTCCTGGATTGGAAGAATAAATATTGTGAAAATGTCTATGCTACCTAAAGCTATCTACACATTTAATGCAATTCCTATCAAAGTACCATCCATCTTTTTCAAAGAAATAACAAATAATTCTAAAATTTATATGGAACCAGAAAAGACCTCGAATAGATAAAGGGATATTGAAAAAGAAATCCAACGTTGGTGGCATCACAATCCCGGACTTCAAGCTCTATTACAAAGCTGTCATCATCAAGACAGCATGGTACTGGCACAAAAACAGACCCATAGATCAATGGAACAGAATAGACCCTCAACTCTATGGTCAACTAATCTTCGACAAAGCAGGAAAGAATGTCCAATGGAAAAAAGACAGCCTCTTCAATAAATGGTGCTGGGAAAATTGGACAGCCACATGCAGAAAAATGAAATTGGACCATTTCCTTACACCACACACGAAAATAGACTCAAAATGGATGAAGGACCTCAATGTGCGAAAGGAATCCATCAAAATCCTTGAGGAGAACACAGGCAGCAACCTCTTCGACCTCAGCCGCAGCAACATCTTCCTAGGAACAATGCAAAAGGCAAGGGAAGCAAGGGCAAAAATGAACTATTGGGATTTCATCAAGATCAAAAGCTTTTGCACAGCAAAGGAAACAGTTAACAAAACCAAAAGACAACTGACGGAATGGGAGAAGATATTTGCAAACGACATATCAGATAAAGGACTAGTGTCCAGAATCTATAAAGAACTTAGCAAACTCAACACCCAAAGAACAAATAACCCAATCAAGAAATGGGCAGAGGACATGAACAGACATTTCTGCAAAGAAGACATCCAGATGGCCAACAGACACATGAAAAAGTGCTCCATATCACTCGGCATCAGGGAAATACAAATCAAAACCATGATGCGATATCACCTCACCCTGGTCAGAATGGCTAAAATCAACAAGTCAGGAAATGACAGATGCTGACGAGGATTCGGAGAAAGGGGAACCCTCCTCCACTGTTGGTGGGAATGCAAGCTGGTGCAACCTCTCTGGAAAACAGCATGGAGGTTCCTCAAAATGTTGAAAATAGAACTGCCCTATGACCCAGCAATTGCACTATTGGGTATTTACCCTAAAGATACAAACGTAGTGATCCAAAGGGGCACGTGTACTCGGATGTTTATAGCAGCAATGTCCACAATAGCCAAACTATGGAAAGAACCTAGATGTCCATCAACAGATGAATGGATCAAGAAGATGTAGTATATATACACAATGGAATACTATGCAGCCATCAAAAGAAATGAAATCTTGCCATTTGCGACAACATGGATGGAACTAGAGCGTATCATGCTTAGCGAAATAAGTCAAGCAGAGAAAGACAAATATCATATGATCTCCCTGATATGAGGAAGTGGTGATGCAACATGAGGGCTTAAGTGGGTAGGAGAAGAATAAATGAAAGAAGATTGGATTGGGAGGGAGAAAAACCATAAGTGACTCTTAATCTCACAAAACAAACTGAGGGTTGCTGGGGGGAGGGGGTTTGGGAGAAGGGGGTGGTATTATGGACATTGGGGAGGGTATGTGTTTTGGTGAGTGCTGTGAAGTGTGTAAACCTGGTGATTCACAGACCTGTACCCCTGGGGATAAAAATATATGTTTATAAAAAATAAAAAATTATATTAAAAAAATAAATAAATAAAAATATCAGCAAATATTTTCATTTAAATGCAAATTTCAAAGAAAATCTACTTTTCCACACACGACTTTTTATCCTATTTTTTAAAATTTTGTCTACAACTGATAAATTGTTTAGCGAGACTATAAATGTTAGATCAAAAAAATGAATAATAGATGTACGTTCAAATTATTATGTTCCATTAAAAATGATTTAGTCTTTGATGAACATCTGTTTGGTAATATGTTATATCCAGATATAGTAATTTAATGACATATATAAAATTATAGGGAAATGACACCTTCCGTTCCATTATGAGTAGAGCTTTTAAAATGCTATTTGTCACAACCTGTCATCTTGTCATTATGTAGCATTATGTAGCATTTAAAAAATATATACTCTTCACTTTGAAGTCTTTTAGAAATCTAAAATATGACATTCTATGGTTTGTGTTTCCTTATTCCTTTATTGCCAGTTTGAACAAATCCACATGCTTTGATT